>NC_133502.1:164492500-165117500 GCF_049354715.1 Callithrix jacchus
ATGTAGAATGGAAAAGGAAGGAAGGAAGAAAGAGAGGGAAGGACAGAGGAATAAATAGAGGAAAAATCTGAATGAACATTATACAGTTTCAAAGAGGTTGGCTAAGGAATCTCAGATATGCAAAGTACATTTTATTTGCAAGTGATTTGCAAACAGAAAGACAATTTACATCCATTAGAGCATTTCCCACCTTTAACTAGTCCTTTGGGAGATAAAAAGTTGTCCCTCAGTATCCATGGAGGATTGATTCCAGGACCAACCTCCCCGACCAATGCCAAAATCTGAGGATGCTCAAGTCCCCGACATAAAATGGCATAATATTTGTGAATAACCCACACACATCCTTCCACATAATTTGAATCATCTCCTGATTACTTATAATACCGAATGCAATATGAATGCTATATAAATAGTTGTTATGTGGTATTGTTTTATCTCTATTATTTATATTAATTATCTTATTTTAATTTATACTGAAATATTTTCAATCTGAAGTTGGTTGAATCCACAGATGCAGAGGCTACAGATAAGGAGGACCAGGTGTACACTTATTTCAAAGATGCTCTATTTGCCAAAAATGTTTTTGGATTCCTCTTTTGAGAATCAGTGCCTGGGACATGTTTCCCCAAATATACTCAATGGAGCTTCCTTGTCATCGTCTCATGAGGGCCCCGATGCTTTCTCAGGCAAATTGGGGAATTATGTGGGTGACTGAATGAATGTGGGGTTTTGAATAGAAGAGTGACAGGGCTGATTTTGAGGTGACTGTTATCAGAGCTAATTAAGCCTTGATAGAGCCATTATTAAGCTCTCAGGATGACTCCTTTGCAGAATAGCCCTGAAGATGCTGATTAAATCTGCTGAAAACAAATACAATATCTTGACCTTCCCTTTCCCAAATTCTAAAACTGGAGTCACAGAAACTGCCTTATCAAATCAGTTTACAGATTTGAGAAATGGAGATCCATAGACATTTACTTATTAAATTAAGCTAAACTAAGTGAGTAAGGTTTAATAGCAAATTAGCAGCAAAATTGAAACTAGAATTTAAGTCTGTTGACTTTCACATCAGTGCTCTTTCCACTGGCTCACTTTATTTTCCTTTACAGTGTGGGGTGATAGTTATAACCACAGGTTCGTATGAGTAAGATTATTAGGAAACATTGTACAGCTGTTTAATAACTTTTTAAAAGGACTTATATGCTAATCTGCTGTCCTACACATTCTTTAAGGTTCAATGAGGAATAAAATTTTGAGTTTCGCTCTTGTTACCCAGGCTGGAGTGCAATGGCGTGATCTCGGATCACCGCAACCTCCGCCTCCTGGGTTCAGGCAATTCTCCTGCCTCAGCCTCCAGAGTAGCTGGGATTACAGGCACACGCCACCATGCCCAGCTCATTTTTTGTATTTTAATAGAGACGGGGTTTCACCATGTTGACCAGGATGGTATTTATCTCTTGACCTCATGATCCACCCGCCTGGGCCTCCCAAAGTGCTGGGATTACAGGCTTGAGCCACCGCGCCTGGCAGAATAAAAGTTTATTAGTAAAGGTAAATGTTATTTTCTTTCTTCTCTATAACCATTCATCTGTTCATTTAATATATAGTTATTAAGCAATTTTTATGTATTATACATTGAGTTAGGAGATGAGAATTAAAAAGAAGAAAAAGGCACACAGTTCCATGCCTTATGGAGCTCCCAGTCTTATTGGTGGAAGCAGACTGGTAAACAGATCCATGACATCATAGCAACTGCTATAACTAAGCAATTAATAGAGTCCTGGGGAAGCACAGAGCAGAAACACTGTGTTATGAAACACCCATGTTTATCATGGAGGCTAAGTAGTGCTCTGAAATTTCAAAGGTATACATGATCTCTTCCACCTGGAAGGATTGGTGACTTGCTCATGAAGGGAACAGTTCCTGTGTATGTGTGTAGAGTGTGTGCTCTGCCTTGTGTGGGGGTATAGTCATATATGTAATTTTAAACATATAGCCACAAATCAGATGACAGCAATCAACATCTGGTTTCATATCTCAGCTATAGATACTTAAGCAGAGCATCTTTAAGGAGTAGGGTGTTAGGAAATTATTGGACAATTCCATATCCGTCACCATCTGAATCAAGCCAATACAACTCCTTATCTTCCCCACCATCGCATTTACCACACTCTACTGTGATTTCCCTGCTATCTGTCTATTTCTCCCCGATTGTCTCCAAGCTCTTTGGAGGAGAGACCATTTTAGTCTTCATCTTTGCATTATTCCTATTATTTCTCACAATAATGATCAAGTTATTAAGTGCTGGACAAACATTGTTAAATGAATGAACAGATTAGAAATGGCTCCAAATGAGGAATAAGATAAGGTGATTGAAAGTTAGTGCTGTGAAGAAAAGGTGCTTTGAGAATTAATAGCATGAGCCTTAGAAAGACCTAACAGAGAAGGCAGACACATTGTGAGTGGCACTGACTGGGAGATATCACCCTGGTCTCTCTGAGGTGACCAGTTACCTACTGAAATATGTATTCTTATCATCTTTTCCTATCTCTCTGCCTCTGTTTCTTTCTAGTGAACCAGAAAACCATCTATATTAGCTTTAAGTCCTTTCCCTGTGGCTCTCTCTCAGCCTCTCCAACCCCTTGTTAGAGACAGCTGCTAAGAGCTAGGTGGAATCGTAAGGGATGCGCCCATGTTCCCCCTGCAATCTTCACCAGTACCCTAGACTATAAGAGGAGGAGGATGGCATACTAGTCTTTTTTTTTTTTAATCTAATGTGCCAGGAAGTTATCAGGGGGCTTCAAACAATGGAGTTACTGGATCTGGTTTATGTTTTCCAAAGAACACTCTGACCACTATGTGAAGAATGGATTACATGAGGTCAAGAGTGGAGTCTCAGTTTCAGCAGCATCATGGTGTGGATCGATTGCTGATGTTATGACTTAGTGTTTTGATTAATATAATTATCATTTATTTCTTTACTAATACCAAGACCAAGTGCAACACCAGAATAGCACTGCTATTTTAGATCAGCAGAGAATAGGGGAGTTTTGCACTTGGATTCAGAAGAACGTGATTTGTAAACCCCAAGACATCTATAAGAATGTGAGGTTGTGCACATTTTTCTGGAGTCAAAGTTCTTTTTAGTTTCTTAAAGGGATCTATGTCCCCCAAATGGTGACTTACATGCTGAAAAACAGGGAGCATACGAGGTCATTTCCTGAAGCTTGTCCCAGCTCGAAAATATGAACGCCGTAGGGGATCTGTGAAAATGAGGGTGTTGATGTTGAGCTGTCATATCAGACTGAGCAATTGCACTTTCCTTCATCTGTACCCTTGTTGGAGTAAATAGAATGCGGACCTTTTTTCTTTGAGGAGGAATTAGTTTATTTCTTAGAAATATAATCTACAACTTTGTTTATTCAAACGCTGCTTTCTGAGTTTCTCTGAGTCTTTAAATAGGCAAGTTCACTTCAAATATGGCCTGAAGTGGTCCTGTGCATAAGTATTCACTATGGACTTTGATCATGAATCCACAAATCCAGCCACCTATGGACCCTTTCGTCAATCTACTCTTCCATCCATTACGAATCTATCAACTCTCTCTCTCTCCCTTTCTTCTCTCCTCCCTCCCCCTCCCCTCCCCCTCCCACTTCCCTCCTTTTCTTCCTTCCTCCCTCCCTTCTTTTTTTCCATTCATCTTTCCATTAGTCTACCCCCTCAATCATTTCTTATTCATCTATCCATTCATCTGTCCATCCATCCTTCTATTCTTTTATACATGTAATTTTCCATTTACCAGTCTTTGTGCTAGGGCTGGAGAAAGAGTTAGGAGGCTCCAGTTCTTGTTTTTATGCTGCCGTAAGTTCTTAAAAAAAAAAAAAAAAAACCCGAGATGTCTTCAGTGAACCTTGTGCTTCCGTAGAGTACAATGTGAAAAACACTCGTTGAAAACTACTTTGAAAAAGTTAAAGTATTCTGCCTGCATAGTTCTATCATCATAAATATTCCTGGTAGTGCTCTGAGTCTGGAACTATGCTACTAGAGACTCTTTTATCAACAGTAATATTTTAAACAGTTTCTACCCTTAGGTTAGCAGGTACTGGAAAACCAATAGAAAGTCTGAAATGGAGGCCTCTCTTTGGGAAAGGGCAGGCTTAGGTGAGACCAGAGGAGGGAGCTGCCAGTCACTCAGCTCCTGGGACTCTCTTTTCCCACAACCTCCCAAAGCCCTCTTTTCGTGATGAGGAGCCTTCATGTTTTGTGTATGCCCCTGGATGTATAATGTAGCAGAATGCCGTCGTGGCATGGGGTTGTTTCAGTTTCTAAAGCATTTCGACATGTACCTATCATATTCCCACTCGCCTTGGAAAACAAGCATTTTCATTTTATACAGCGAGGTCTTTGTATTCTCAACAGCAAACACATGGTCTAAGGCTCTAGGACACAACCTGCCTTTTTCTCCAACCCCTACTCCCACCCCTCCCCCTGACTCTGTCCACCCTTACAAAGCCTAGTATTAGCAGAAATATCTGTTTACAAACAAGGGTTCCCAAAGAACAGTATCAGTAGCTCAAACAAACCTCTGAAACATGCCCCTGCATCTTTCATTGGAACCCCTGTGAACAGTGTGTATCACAGGCAGAAGCTTTCACAGAAGGCTTCCTGCCTTTCCGTCTTTCCATCTGTCCTCATGTCTGACTTTCTTTATCTCCTTCTCCTTATTCGTTAAAACCATGGGGTGCCTGAACAGGAGAGGCAGTCGGATGCTGGTCTGGGCATTGTGGCTATCTAGGAGACAAAGCCCAGACAGGGAGTTCCTTGCAGACAGCAAGACAAACCCAAACACATCCGCCTGCAGTGTCATCTGAAGCAGAAGCTGATTGCAGGATTATTAATTGGGTGGATATAATAGTCACATGATAATCATGCAGCTCTAAGCCCTTTTCTAAGGTTGTCAGCGACTGAGGAGCCTGTATGGCTGCTCTCTGAACTTGTGTCTACTGTAGCTCCCTATAACCTGTGCGTAACAGCTAATATATTTAACGTAGAATATGTGTCAGGCACTGTTCTAAAAATTTTGCGTACATTAACTCTTTAATCCTCACCATGACCCTCTAAAGCAGGTACTATTATGACCTCAGTTTTCCAGATGAGAGAGGAGGAATGTTAAGTGAATTTCCCAAGGTCCATACAAGTCAGTGGTAGGAGCATTCTTCAGAGTGCATGTTCTAACCCCTCTACCATAAACCTCTCTAGATTGGGTCTGGATTCTGTAGCCTCACATTCACCTTCCTCCCTTAACATTGTTTCCTACCTTAACTTTCCCTCGTTCTTTCCACCACGGATTCTCAACCTCAGCACTGTTAACATTTTCAGAATGCATGATTCCTTGTTGTTGAGTTTGGCAGCATCCCTGGTCAAAATGTACTAGATGCAGTAGCTGTACCCTCCTCCCCAGTTGTGATGATCACAATGTCTGCGGACGTTGCCAAATTTTCCCTGCGGGCAAAATCTACTGGTTGAGAGCCACTGACGTACATGGATTCTTCTGATTAAACTGAATTACCTGATGCTCCTAAAACACATATTTCTTCCTTTATACTTTTGAACATTTGTTTTACCCCTTGACCTTACAGTGTTCTTGGCCTCCTCCTCATCAGTCTTCTCTTTTTCATTATCTTTCAGTTCCTCAGCATCTTTTACAGCCAAAGAGGAAATACTAACCTGTCTGGGTTACTGATCTGCTTGTTTTATGCCTTTCTTATTTAAAAAAATGCTCACCACTTCTAAATTTTTGACATAAAGTGCCCCCACTAGAGTCTTGAGTTGAAAACTTATTTTGTACCATGAATTCCACAATATTTTACAGAGTCTACCATTTATCAGGTCTCAAGGTAATCACTGAGGATATGAAGACAAAGGAGGTAAAATCTCTTTCAAGGAGTTTTTTTTTTTTTTTTTTTGAGACGGAGTTTCGCTCTTGTTACCCAGGCTGGAGTGCAACGGCGCAATCTCGGCTCACAGCAACTTCCGCCTCCTGGGTTCAGGCAATTCTCCTGCCTCAGCCTCCCGAGTAGCTGGGATTACAGGCACGCGCCACCAGGCCCAGCTAATTTTTTGTATCTTTAGTAGAGACGGGGTTTCACCATTTCGACCAGGATGGTCTCGATCTGTTGACCTCATGATCCACCCGCCTCGGCCTCCCAAAGTGCTGGGATTATAGGCATGAGATAGACTCTCAGGGAAATAAAGTGATCTGAAGCCCAACTCTTCATCCTCCTTCAGTTGAATACATGAGGAAACCAAGGGGCAGAAGGTAGATGATACTTGCTCAAGGTCAGCTAGAGACCAGGATCAAGGCTGAGCTAATCATCCTCTACCTAGTGGAACAAAATTAAAATTCTGAAGTCCCAAACAGCATCTAAATACTATTTATTTAGAGCTTAAAGCATTTTTGCGTTGAGTTATTTATAATTTATGATTTTCTAACAGATGTCAAAACAATAGAAACTTAGTAGTGTATCGACCTCTGTCTTTGAAATTGTGCTCCAGGTTGCCACATGAGCACTGGACGGGAGTCCTAACACTTTAGGCCTGGCTCTGTTAGCTCTGTGACTATCAAAAGGAACACCATAATCCCCAGCTAATGATCCCTACCCACTCCCATGGACTGCCTCAAAAAACACCAAAGATTCATTCTTTTCTATGGAAGAAACTTTAGATCTGTTGGCATGTTGTTCACAACCCTTTGTGATCTAGTCTCAGACAGCCATTGCCACTTCACTTCCCTCTGTTACTCTGTGCACCCTCAATCCCATCAAAAGCGGATGTCTTTCTCATCTCGAGAGTTACATTTAGGTGGACTTCACAGCTCTTGCCATTGCTTATGCTTCACCTTGTGCTAGAAAGTCTTTGCCCAGCTTCTCCTTCCCAAATCCTGTACCTCATGCAAGTCTTAGCTCTTTTGAGACTCATCCAGGAAAACTTCCCTGCATCTTCTTGTCAGAATCAAGCATTCCTTCTGCTGAGCTCTGTTTGCTTGGACGAGTACTTCAGAACTCGCTTTATTAGTCTTTATGTATCATTAAAAGCAGCCTCCTGTCCCGGAGTAGTCAGCTTTCTCCTGGCTAAGCAGAAAAAATAGAAGTTAAATGTGAATTCTGGAGTCTGATTGCCTGGGGTTCAACTCCATCTTTGTCACTTTCCAACAGGTTACTTAGGCTTAGGTGAGTTATTTGGACTCTCTGAGCCTCAGTTTTCTCATCTGTTAAATGGCGACAATAATAATATTTCCCTGCTTGCATTATTGTGAGAGTTACCTAAGTTATCTATGCAAAGAGGTTCACACGATACCTAGCATGCAGTAATCACTTGGTAAGCATCAGCTGTCATTGCTCTCCCTGCCTAGAAGGGTAATTCTGGAGGACACCAGCCCTGCAAGGTGGCGATATGCCTGTCTGGCCTTGTCCCTTTCTTATCTCCGTTTGCCATCTCTCTCTGGAAAGGCTCACCCTAGGCTGTGTGGGCCAGGATGAATTGATGGCAGGCTCATCCGAAAGAGGAGCTTTGTCTTTAGAGCTCAGCCCACACTGTCTGGGCTGTGTTTGTATATAACTTGCTGTAGGCCTGCATTAGGTAGGAAATTTACGTCATTTGACTTGCCCATGTGGGAATCTTCCCCATTTCTCTTGGCTCCTTAGATTGGCTACAGGTGCTCAGTGCCTCCTCCTCCCAGTGCTCTTCCGCAGATGAGGAACTGAGGTACAAAGATGAAAACAAGGCTGATGACTCATCTGTTAGACATAGTTGGCACAATGCCTGAGGTCTACAGTACTTTCGTTAAACTACAAAAGTGGTTTAATTTCTTGTAGAATGAGAAGAAAAAATAATATAATAATAATACATCTATAATAAGGAATCCAGCCTCTCAATTACATTTACGTTCATAACAATGCAATCATGAAGCATATATATATTATTTACTTATTTATTTATGGAAGAAGGAGTCCATGAAAGTCATGAAGTGACCATGGGTGAAAAGAAATTTGCCCAAGATGAATAGTGGCAAATAAAGCACAAGTTCGTGTCTTACTACGCTCCACGTAGAAATGTTTTTCTCTGCATTTTCAAGAAGACTGCTAGAATTTATTTTTTACCACGGTCATCTTCTTTCACAAATGAGGAAATGGACACCTGAGAGAGAGTGTGACTTGCCTAAAGTCACATAGCTCACTCTTGCCAACACACAGCTAAGTTGTGTTTTCCTAACTCCCTGCTACTTCTTTCACTATTTATACATCCAAGCCTAATGACCACGGACGCCAACCTCCCATTATATAGATGGAAAAATCGAAGGCCAGGAAGTTGAAAGGGCTCATATGATATAACAAGGAATCCCCTTCCTGCCTCTAAATCAGGGCTCCCTCCAGTACCAAGAGGAGTGTTTGGAAACTAGATACACAATTTTAGTTAGACAGCAGGAATCAGTTCAAGAGATCTATTTTCAACATGATGACATAGTTAATGTCGCACACTTGAAAATTGCTAAGAGAATAGATTTTAAGTGTTCTCACCACAAAAACTCTGATAAGCATATGAGGTAATGCATACTTAATTAACTCAATTTAGCCATTCCATAATGAATACATATGTGGTACAGTATAAAGATAGTCTAAAACCTAAAAACCCACCCGAAGCAGGATTCCTTATAGCCTTGGGCACAAAAATATTTTATTTTTTATCCATTCCACAAATATTTATTGAGGACTTACGTCCTGGCAACTATACAGAGGGCTCTATATAGTGATACAAGCTCTACATAGTGATACAGGGTAGTGACACACATGTACTCTCTGCTCTGATGAGGCTTACATTCTAGTGGGGGAGAGAACCATTGGAGGGTGACCTCAGAAATGAATCATATTATCAATGTGATCATTGCCATGAAAAAATATTAGAACAACAACTAAACAACCAAAAACAGTATGAGGACCTCAAAAAGACTTAGGAGAAGAGAGAGGCTGTGCCTCAACAACTACCTGTGTGAACTATCAAGAAACAACTCAAGTGTCCTGTGGCGGGTGCACAAAGATGCCTGGGTCAATGACCAACTACATCTGTGCCAGATAGCAGGTGCTCATCAATACTTACATACTGATGATGGAGACTCATAAAGACTGAAGGTCTGCTGGAAGAAATAATACGGTCATTGGTCTTGAAGATCAGAAAAGAGAAAGAACAGAGATAATGGGGGGACATTTCTACCTGTAGGAAACAGTGTGGGCCAAAGTGAGGAAATCTTACCAGAGTCTGTTTACACATTCAGAGATAGGTTGAGACCAATTTCTGAAATGCAACGTTGAGGTTGGTCTTTATTCTGAGAGCATCAGAGAAAGAGGTTTGTCTGTCTGGGGTAGTAGTGAAAAGTAGGATTTTAGGAAGATGAATCTGGTGATCCTTCACAGGCTGTATCAAGGAGGGATGAAACTTCTGGACCATGGGCTGATTAGAAGAGTTTTCCAATAATGGTGATGATGATGGATTTAGCACCAACTATATGCTTTTTCATACCCTTTATGGTGCATAATAGGATGTTCATTTTACCAAGTAAGGCAAGAATAGCTCAGACCAAGATTATGACTTGTTGTAATCTCTGCTCTATATTTGATATTTGAAAATCTATCTCATCCCCCAGCTTGGAAAGATAAATGTCCCTCTCTCCTGTTAGCCTGTGAACTTGTGGATAGAATGCTATAGTATCCACATAACTAGATGTAGCTCATTCATTCAATTAGAATCTGTTAAGCACCTACTAAGCACCACCATTATGCTAGGCAATATGTGATATATTCTTTTAAACTTTAAACGTATGTGCATGAACACATACACAAGCAAAGGGAGATAAAAATGGAGTTGACAAGATGAGCCAAGGTCTGATTATAGCAAAACTGGGAGAAAGTTACCGTATCAGGGAAGCTTCCTTTACTTCCCCAATAGTATTAATGACTATTAATGTCTTAATTTCTGGAGTACCGAGCAGAAAGAACCCCCAATATTTTTAATAGTGACATTAAATTGACATGTCCATGTGGTTTTGCAGGGACATGTAAAATACACTTCTGAGGTTATTAGCCACAGTTCTCTCCTTCTTCTTCAATTCTGTCTCTTTTCTCTGATACTTCCCATGCACATTTGGTTTTTTTTCCCTCACATACATCCATCATGATGCCCATTTCTTAGGTGCTTGTTGCACACCAGGCTCTTTGATAAGTGTTTTATGAACAGTGTCTTATTACCTCCTTCCAACCAGAGCTGCCTCAAGGTCATCACAGAGCCAGAACTTAAAACAGCTGTATTCACTCCTAAAATTGTGATCTTCACCACCAGACTGTCCACTGTGCTTTCCCTCATGCAAACACCCTCACATGCATTGCTTTATTTCCCCTTAAACGCATGCATACATATAAGCATTTCGTCAACTTCATGGGTGCCTTCTACTTGCCAATCATTGTGCTGGCCTGGAAGTACGAGCAGTCAGTCATTTGTTAAAATGCTGTACAGATGATTCTAGTATGAGGTTAGGTATAAAAGGGGCTGATTCAATAATCAGTAAGAGAACTTCCAGCCCTGACTCTGCCTAATTCAATGAATGGCGAAGGGCCAGTCTTGGGGCTGCCATGAAGGATATGACAGCAGGGTGCATTGGTCCTTGACCATTTTCTGGAAAGTGGTATCATTGTCTTCAAGGCTTGATGGGTGAGTGAAGGGAGGAGCTTGTAGATTCTGAAGTCATTAAAATGACCAAAGGAAGGGTCTTTCTTCCAAGACAGCCCCAACATCAGCCCTGCTCAGTCCACCAGGACCTGGTTTGTGCTACACAGCTTTTAAGGATGAACAAAACAATAATGTACTTCTTTGACCCCATCCCCACCTCTTCTTTCTTCTTTGTCCTTTTTTCTTGTCCTCCTCACTTCTTTTCTTACGCTGATGAGCACCAATTTGATAGGCATCGATATCATCAACAATGTGTGAAAAAAGAGCAATAAACATGCATCTTCATTTCAAAGAACAGTGTCAGAAAGGAAACTTTCTGTGTGTGTGTTTCACAGCACAAAAAGCGCAAAATGATCCCAATTCTGAAAAAGGAGGAGAGATATTTATTATTCGTGTTTGTTTGAGATGGAGTTTCGCTCTTGTTGCCCAGGCTAGAGTGTAGTGGCACGATCTCAGCTCAGTGTAACCTCCACCTCCCGGGTTCAAGCGATTCTCCTGACTTAACCTCCTGAGTAGCTGGGATTACAGACACCTGCCACCATGCCCGGCTAATTTTTTATATTTTTAGTAGAGATGGGGTTTCATCATGTTGACCAGGCTGGTCTTGAACTCCTGACCTCTTGTGATCCACCCGCCTCAGCCTCCCAAAGTGCAGGGATTACAGGTGTGAACCTCTATGCCCGGTTGGAAAGATATTTGTTATTAATATACATTTTTTAAAGTGTATGCAAATTAGCACTTGGGTTCTCTTACTAAATCCTTGAATGGTACTATTTGTTAAGTACTTGTTATGACCAGTTTACATATGAGGAAACTATCAAGGAGGTGAAGAGATTTTGCCCAAGGCTACACAGCTAGCTAACAGGGAGTGGAGCTGAGATACGCAGATCAGACTCACGCCACTGTCCGTGTGTTGTAACACTTGTTTTGTTGCCAGTCGCCATGTGCCAAGTGCTGTCATGTTCATATTCTCATTAGTTCCCCCACTACAACTGCCAGAGGAAGATGCATCATCCCCATTTTACAGATGGGAAGACAAATACTGGGAAGAGTGCTCTGATTTTCTCATCCATAGCTAGTAAATGGCAGAGCCAGCTTTGAACTCAGATTTACTGGCCTGTAATCCCCTGACCTTTCTACGTCCATGCAGACTGCTTACACGTGAGCAAAGAAGGAAGGCTGGAGACGTAAGAGCCAGAGGGAATTACAGGTGCATCTTGAGCCCTCAAGAGCACGTTGCCATCCCACATGCATTACATAAGTCTGTGTATTATTAAAACTTATGGGTTTCAGGAACCCTCAGGCATACTACTCTCAAGCTAACCTCACATCTGGATAGCCTTACATAGTTTACAAGGAAATATGCATACGTTTATCTCTTTTCTCTCTCAGAAGACACCTGCAAAGTATTACAGGACAAGATTCTTCATCCTAGAGTTCATGTGGGAAAATTAAGGTTCAGAGAGGTGAATTAACTTGTCTGATGTCACACAGCTAGTAAAAAAGGGTGAGCAGACCCATGTAGTAGTCAGGGGGTTTTCAGATAACAGTTCCTGACAAGGAAAAAGAATGCAGGAGAGCAGATTCAGGTGCCATCAAGGGTGCTCATTCTACGGCTCCATGTTTTCCTGCAAAGGGAATTCTGGTCCTCCTCCTACACTTGCATGGGCAACACATGAAAAACATCTGAGCTAACCCTGACCTTGCAAATTGTTCCATGTGGTTACTTTCAATACTACTGCTTCTCTTGTACAAGACACAGAGATGTCCAGAACCCAGTATAACTTGGTATAATCCTCCAGTCCTGTGTGTCTCCCTTTCAATCTCCTCCTTCCACTGAGCCTAAGGCAAATCTTTTGATCCAGGGTGGACCTGGAGGGATGAGGATGCTGAGGAGCAGTTCCCCCAGGTACCCTCCTCAGTGACATCCCAGCCTTCCTCTGAATGCCTGATGGTGCTGAGTCCTCTAGGTCATTTTGGTGGGTCTCCCCCCGACTGAACCAAGTGTGGGGACCATGGGTATACTTAACCCAAATCTGTCTGTTTTAATCACTCTCCTCTGGACAGATAAAAGCTTTCCATAGGATTGCTCTCTCAAGCATTCCTCTGTGGCTTTGATACTAGCGATTAAATCATGGAAGGGAAAGCAAAACAAAACAAAACAGAAAAGGGACCAGCTCCAACCTTTAGCTTTTAATTTTTTTAGCCTCATGAAAGAAACCAGATTGTTGACCTAAATTCCCCCTTTCATCCCCTCATCCTCTCACCTCTGCTTGTATTCTCTTGGCAGATGTCCCACAGCTAGTGGGCATCCTTTAATTGAAGGGCCTGAAACTGCCTTTTACCCTGCCCTGCAATGACCTTACATCTCCCACAGGAGGAACCCAGGCTGGGAGACCTGGAGTCACTGGGATCTTGGAGTCACAGAATGTGGATGGAAGGGACCTCTGTGACCATGTGATCTAACACTCCCATATTCTAAGGAAAGGAGGCGAGGAAGTCCAGAATGGGGAGTTATTCACCCAGGGACTACAGCACAGCATGGCAGACTTAGACATTAGAGCCTTCATGGTGAATTGAGAGCCATTCCCATTGAAGGAAAGCATCTTGGGGTGGAGCTTTGGCTCGGGAATGAGAGAGAGAAGAGTTAGAAATGTGATTTTCCCAATCCCTTGCTGCGATCCTTGGAGGGAAAATCAATTAACCTCTCTACATCTCAGTTTCCTTATCTGTCAAAGGAATACTAATAAATCCCACTTAGTCTGTGCTTAGTAAACAGATTGCTACATAGAGGCTTTCAGAAAGTGTTTGTTATTATTATCATTCATTATTTTAAAAGACTACTTTTTCACAGCAGAAATGTCCTGGTAGAGTTTTTTTCTCCTTCTGTATCTACTCTCCCAATGAGAGAAGACAAACTGCATATAAATTGTCATCATTTGCTAATTATCCCCCCTAGGCAGTGATGACAGAAAGTCAAATGTTATCAGAGATAATTTTATGTTGACTTAAAGCTCCACAGGAAAACATTCTAGGCAGGACTACAGGAAGAAAGCATAGCTGGAGTCCCCCTCAGCTGTGGAGAAGCTTTCTAATTTGAAATCAGGAGACTCGAATTCCAGTTCTTCCTACCCTTTAGTGCTGTGGGACCTCAGACAGGGACCTCACTTCTCTGACTCTCCCATTTTCTGATCTGTAAATAGTGCCTATTGTAGCAGGTTGCTGTCAGAATTCTAGGAGACATCTTCACTAGGAAGTTGCTGCCCGCATGCCCGATACACAGCAGGTGATTCCGAAATTCAGAAGCCCCCCTTCCCAGTGAGGAGTGTTTCCTCTTTGTGGTGACCACACCACCGATTTTGCTATCTTTCTAATACACCTTGCTCTACTCAAAACAGCAACTGAGTAAATTGAGATATTGCATTGTAACAAGAGACAAATTCTGAACTGGGAATAGGCATTAGGAGATAGAAGAGATTTTAGAAAAATTTCAGTGGGAGAGCTTAGAAAACTTGTTGAATGATGTTTTGTTAGGGCAGTCATAACAAAGGACTCCAGCTTGGCTGGATTAAACAGAAGAAATTTACTTTCTTAAAATTCTGGAGATCAAAAGTCCAAGATCAAAGTGTCAGGCGGGTTTCTTTCTTCTGAGACTTGTCTCTCTCTCTCTCTCTCTGGTTTGTAGATGGCCGTCTTTTCCTTGTATCTTCACATGGTCTTTTCTCTGTACGACTTGTGTCCTAATTTACTCCTCTTATAAGGACACCAGTCAAATTGGATTAGGATCTCCCTTATCACCTCACTTTGATTTAATTATCTTTTTAAAGATTCTATCTCCAAATGCAGTTAAATTCCAAGGTACTGGGGTTTACATCTTTAACCTGTGAAATTTGGTGGAACACAATTTAGTCCATCACAATGAAAAGGAAAATGGGAGGCAGCCAAGAGTGTGGCAGCAAGCTTGGAAAGAAAGATTAGTTTAGACACTGGAAGTTAGAGGAAACCTGGGTCAGAAGCCATCAGGCAAGCAGGCTGGTAATGGAAGTCCAGATGCTGAAGGGCAAGCTCAAGAAGGCACCTGGACAGCCAGGCCAGGGCAAACTTTGAGTTCTAGCAAAATAGGATGAGCCTAGTGGAATAGATTACTCTTTGGTAATAAAGAACCATCGATTCTTAGTTAATGTTTTTAGGCCCAGACAGAAGAATGATAAAGATAACAGCTTTTCAACTCTTTTTTTTTTTTGAGACGGGTTTCACTCTTATGACCCAGGCTGGAGTGCAATGGCACAATCTCTCAGCTCACCACAACCTCCGCCTCCTGGGTTCAAGCAATTCTCCTACCTCAGCCTTCTGAGCAGCTGGGACTACAGGCTGTGCCACCATGCCCAGCTAATTTTTTTTGTATTTTTAGTAGAGACGAGGTTTCACCATGTTGACCAGGATGGTCTCGATCTCTTGACCTAGTGATCCAACCGCCTCGGCCTGCCAGAGTGCTGGGATTATAGGCGTGAGCCACCGCGCCTGGCCCCAGCTTTTCAATTCTATTCACCTTGCTTGTGTTGGTGCTGTAGAACTTACAGAACTATTTCTAGAGGGGGGCATACCTTTAAATAGCCTACAACAAAATATTTGGCCTTTGGCATTTAATGTAGTGACCATGACTAAGAGTCTGGGTGTGGGAATTCTATAGACCTGGATTCTGAGCTGTGTTGTTTTGGGCAACCATTTCCCTATCCTGAGCCTCAGTTTACTCTGAAGAGTGAACAATGCTGATAGATTTGTTGTGAAGATTAGAAAAGGTAATTAATGTTGAGTAAATGATAGTAAGTTCTCAATAAAGGGTGACATACTCTTATGGAGAAGGCAGAAATAAGGAAGTATCCCCCTGCTCCCTTTCTTTCTTTTTTTCTTTTCTTTTTTATGAGATGGAGTCTAACTCTGCTGCCCAGGCTGGAATACAGTGGTGTGATCTCGGCTCACTGCAACATCTGCCCCCTGAGTTCAAGTGATTCTCCTGCCTCAGCCACCTAAGTAGCTGGGATTACAGGCACCTGCCACCACTCCTGGTTAACTTTTGTATTTTTAGTAGAGACAGGGTTTCACTGTCTTGGCCAGGCTAGTCACAAACTTCTGACCTTGTGTTCCACCCACCTCGGCCTCCCAAAGTGCTGGGATTATAGACATGAGCCACCATGCCTGGCCTCTCTTTCTTTATTTTTAACTTTCAAAACCAAACTCTACAGAGCACCTACAACATACCAGTCTTCAGGTTAGATGTTGGGCATTTATAAATGAAGCAAACAGCCACATATGTGGAAAGCACAGATATTAATACTCCTCTCTGTCCTAAAGAGGAATATTTGTTGATGCCTGGGTGGCATGGGGTCATCAGACAGATTTGCCTTGGGGTAGTATCTAAGGCAATGATCTTTAGAGAATACCCCTAATGCCCAGAGGATTCTATACAGCCATAACCAAGGTTCTGAGAGACTCTATGCCTTTGAGCTTTTCTCCCTTGTGGATGTTCTTCTTTCTGCATGAGATTGAATGGATAGATGAGAAGAAAAAGAGGCAATGAAAAGAAATAGATATCAAGCTTCTGGGGGGCATGGAACCCTTCTCACATCAAGCCTAGCTGCAGGAAGATGGTGTGCATTAGAAAGGTCAGCTGGCCAGCGTTCCAGGGATGGTGCCTTAACAGGAGGACCAGGGCAGGCTCCTGTCCTGCTGGCCCTCAACCTCTCCTTCTGTGCAGTGTGCCCAGACACACTTCTATAAAGAAGCTCTTGCATGCTTTCATTGTCTAGTTCTATGTGCTTATAGCATTGAGACAGACTTATGCTAATTATAGGTAGATCATGTGCAGAATTGCGTGTGGCCTTCCATCTTGCCACATGGGACTGTATCTCTTGGGATCATCCTCTAGTCCCACACAGATGGTGCTGACTTCAGATAAACTCGCGCCAATTCTTTTTGTACTATGCCTCTATCTTTACGGAGAACTGTGGGGAGGGGCAGTGTGGAGATGTGGGGATTCTTTTGTGTACTCCAGAGAACGGCATTCTGTGTCCTGTATAGAGATCCTCAGAGGAGACAGAATCTAAGCATGAAAGAATTGGGAATGATGTAAGGCATCTAATTCAAATCAACACATATTTTTGAACACCTTTTACTTACAAGGAACCATTCTAACAGTGAACAAAAGAGCTCTTAAATTCTAGCAAGGGATCATTTTTAGGCAGACCCCTCCTTTTACAGAGAAGGGAAATGAGGGTCCGCAACATGAAGGAGGTGGTATGACTTGTCCCAGGCAAGGTTATCTGGGAAGTCAAGCCTGACTCTCCGGTGCCAAATTTCTTGGTCTGAGCTGGTGGTACAGCTTCCCTTCCAGACCCTAAAATAAGACTACTGTTGATTCAGTTATTTTCATATAGAAATGAAACCCCATTGCCACCATACTTCCCCAACCTTACTGAAGCTCGGTGATTTTCTTTCGCTACTTACACTCCAGGTGAATATTTCCCTCTGAATTTCTGGAGCCACTACTTCAAGGTTCGCATTTCCCATAATGTGTTTCCTTTTGGTTCCACTGAAAACCCTCTCTTTGCCTTTCCTCTCTGCCCCCTATGGCTAAACCACCCCTTATTTCTTAGCTCTTCTGCAGAATCTGCCTTTTCTCACTTCTTCCCCCTTCTCTCAACTGCAAACTGGGGTGACCTGAGCCCAGGTCCCAAGCCCCATCAAGTTTCTGAACTGAGAGCACCCTACAGATATATAAACATTTTACCTTGCTAACCAGACTAGCTGCCTTCCAAAGGCAACAGGAACACCAGGGACTGGGAACCCCTGGCAAAATAAAAACCTGCAGAGAGAGAGGGAAAAAGGATCTTGCTTCAGATTTTAATTTTCTCGTTAGAAGACCCTTCATTTTCTTTTCATGAGGAATAGGGTTAGCTGCAAGCGAGAGAGAGAGAAGATGAGCTAAGAGGTGGTGAAGGGCATGAATGGCGTGGCTCCAGGAAGCTCTGCTCTCACTGTTTCCCATAATGGGCAGCAACAGATAGATCTGGGGCAACTCACTTCAAATCTAGAGTTGAATCTTAGGCTTCTGAAGGAGTCAGTGGGGAGGCAGCTTTTAATCTGCTGTCTCCTGATATCATCTAAGTCGATGGGATCTGTGATTTCTAAGAACAGTTTGCCAGTGGGTTTGAGAAGGATCTGGGCTTCTTTGAGCCTTCCTTCTTGATATATCAGGCAAGATGTCTTCAGGGTACTCTGTCTTTCTGGCCTTTGTATTTTGTTTCCCATCATTTCCTCCCTCCTTTTCATCCTCTACATTGCTTCTGAACCCTTCAGCATCTTAACAATGAACTCTTTTTTTTTTGAGAGGGAGTTTCGCTCTTGTTACCCAGGCTGGAGTGCAATGGCGCGATCTCAGCTCACCGCAACCTCTGCCTCCTGGGTTCAGGCAATTCTCCTGCCTCAGCCTCCCGAGTAGCTGGGACTACAGGCACATGCCACCATGCCCAGCTAATTTTTTGTATTTTTAGTAGAGATAGGGTTTCACCATGTTGACCAGGATGGTCTTGATCTCTTGACCTCGTGATCCACCCGCCTGGGCCTCCCAAAGTGCTGGGATTACAGGCGGGAACCACCACGCCCAGCCAACAATGAACTCTTGTTTGGACAGCCATTGTATGCAGAAGATGTCATATTTACTATGTCTTAAGTGTGATAATATATTTAAAGAGAGGTACAGATGAAGGAGTTAAAGCTTAGAGGTGAAGTGATTTTGCCCCAGATGTACAACTAGTAATTGCTGTTGTCAAGATTCAAAGTAAATTACCCTGAGTCCAAAGATCCTGATCTTTCTACTTTACCAAGAATACATTTTATCCTCTGATTCTCCCTGTACTTTAGTTACAGAGACATAAATTAATGCCTTTAATTCTGTTTGTCCTTAAAATGCCTATCTTTTCTCGTCTACTGCTGTATTTAGAATCATTCCCATGCCCGCTGTAGCAAGGTGCTGGACAGGTTGCTGGGATGACACAGACACAACCATTGCTCTCAAGAAGAATACAGTTTAGCAGAGAGGGGATAATGGTGAGAACACAGGCACCTTGAAAACCAAAGAGCACGTGTTGAGTTTTCTGAAAGTAAAAAGAGTTCAAAGAAGAGAATAATCACTATTCACAGGGCAGTCAGGAAGAACTTCTAGGAAGAGGTACCTTGTGTGTTAGTCATTGGGAAATCTAGAATAAAGTAAGTTAGACTTGGACCTAGTATGTGACACGAACCTTCACTTAATCCTCTCCTTTACCAGATAGAGAATCAGGGCCCAGAGCAGACACTTGGAGCTCCACTAAGATTGCCTGATGGTAAGAGCAGGACAACTTTGTAAGGAGGCTCTGGCCATTTCCTGAAAAACTGTTGAGCAGGAAGTGGGAGGTGAGGTGTCAGTTGGCATAGATGCTGGACGAAGACTGCTGGCCATGTCAGCTGCTAACAAAGAGATTTACACCAATTCTAAGCTTCCATTGCCCACAAAGGAGTGAAGACTGTGTGGGCCTCCTCTATTGATTTTGCTGGAAGCTCTCCATACTCATTTGATGAGCACTAATGGCAGGTGCACTCCCAGAGTTATGGTGACCGCAACAATTCTCCAGCTGAGAGTAGACGCTGTCCTTCTAAATGAGCATCTTTTATTCACTCTCCTCTGCCTCCCTTTCTTCTCCCACCTGGCCTCATACATCATCTGACATTTAAAATACACTCTTAATTAGAAAGTCCTCTTCCCCATCCAACAGCTTTGTCTGTGCCAAGGACACTGGGTATATTCCAGAAGGGCTAGGAAATGGGAGTTGGTGAGCATAAAGAGAATTAGATCCAGAGAGAATCCACTAACCTACTTTCTGGGGTTCCCAGAGTAACTATAGAGATGCTTGGCTTGGCACTTCCTCAGCTATCGAACTCAAATTTGTGACATGCTCTAGGTAGGTGGCGTGGTCCAGATGCCTGATGACTTTGGTGAGGCAGGGGGAGTTGCTATAGAATGAGTGCCCAGGACAGTGAATCCAAGGGTCTGATGGATCTGGGATCCACTTACCAAGCAGTTGACCTGGAACCTGTCCCTCCATCTCCTTTAATTTCCATATTCTCATCAGTTAAATGAGAAATGTAATGTCACTACCTTAGGGATATTACATGGATTAAGTTGATGCATATACAGACCTTAGCACAATGCCTGGCCTGCCATAGAGGCTTGGGAGATTTTGCTCATTATTATTAACTATTATGTAGGCATACCCAACATGTTTTTATGTTGAGAAGGCACTATATATATATATATATATATATGTATGTGTGTATATATATATGTATGTATGTGTGTGTGTATATATATATATGTATGTATGTGTATATATATATATCTGATGCTTCTATATATAGGCATCAGTAAAAAGCTAGCTAAATCAGGACACAGGAGAAATGTCAATGACTCTGACTTGACAAATGTCGTCCATTCTCTGGTATCAGCTCTCTTACCTGTCAAATGAAAGGTTTGGAGATGATGATCTTTGAAAACCTTTTCAGTTTAGCTCTGAAGTGTATTTTCTTTCTTTGAGGATAAATGGCAAGATTCCTGTTAGAGAATAAAGTTCCAGATTTTCAGTCCTGTCCCTCGTTTTTATACCCCAACTTGCCTGACAATTTAATGCCACTGATCATTGAATGACTGCTAATGGCAGATGGACACTCAAAGTTCTGGTAACTATGGTAGGGACCCCCCTTCTGAATGAGCATCTTCTGTTCATTATCATTTCCCTCTGTTTCTCCTTTCATGTTGTGTATTATCTTACACTTAAAATACCTTCTTTTCTTTTTTTTTGAGACAGAGTTTCGCTCTTGTTGCCCAGGCTGGAATGCAACGGCATGATCTCTGCTTACTACAACCTCCACCTCCTGGGCTCAAGCAATTTTCCAACCTCAGCCAGTAGCTGGGATTACAGGCACCAGCCACTACGCCTGGCTACTTTTGGTGTTTTTAGTAGAGACAAGATTTCACCATGTTGGCCAGGCTGCTCTTGAACTCCTGACCTCAGGTGATCCACCCACCTTGGCCTCTCGAAGTGCTGGGATTACAGGCATGAGACACCACTCCCAGCCTAAAATACCCTGTTAGTTACAAGTTCTCTTCCTCATCTAACAGCTTTGCAAAACCGATGATTTTTGGATTTTTATTATTATTGCTGTTGTTGCATTTTCATTGGGCGAAGTACCCTTTCTTCAGACAAAGGTCTTTCTTCTATGCTCCATATTCAAAACCAAAAAAAGTTAAACTTCACAGGTTAAAGTTGTGATGAGAATGGCCCAGACCCAACTTACTCATCCTTTCAGATCCCCCAGCCCTTGCCTTACCCTTGAGGTGGTCCCAGAGGCACCGTTAGTAACTGCTAGGATCCCACAGAGCAGTTGGAAAACAATGAGTCTAGGATAATCTGATACAAATACTATCAGAGAAAAATAACTTAACCCCCCCTTCCGCCCCGCTCCTTTTCCATCCTTTATTTATTCATCTTTCTTTTTTGGGGCCACATAGGGCTGTATGACAAATGTTCTTATACCTCACGTGACCGAGGATGGGTCGTGGGCATTCACACCGTCAGTGACCAAGACAACACAGACCCACGCTACTTTTTCTCCTTGAAGACAGACCGGGCCCGGCAAGTGACCACCATCAATGCCCACCGCAGCTACCTCCCAGGCCAGTGGGTATACCTAGCTGCCACCTACGACGGGCAGTTCATGAAGCTCTATGTGAATGGTGCCCAGGTGGCCACCTCTGGGGAGCAAGTGGGTGGCATATTCAGCCCACTGACTCAGAAGTGCAAAGTGCTTATGCTGGGGGGCAATGCCCTGAATCACAACTACCGGGGCTACATCGAGCACTTCAGTCTGTGGAAGGTGGCCAGGACTCAGCGGGAGATACTGTCCGACATGGAAACCCATGGCACCCACACTGCTCTACCTCAGCTCCTCCTCCAGGAGAACTGGGACAATCTGAAGCATTCCTGGTCCCCCATGAAGGAGAGCAGCCGCCCCAAAGTGGAATTCAGCAATGCCCATGGCTTTTTGCTGGACACGAGTTTGGAGCCTCCTCTGTGTGGACAGACATTGTGTGACAACGCAGAGGTCATCACCAGTTACAATCAACTCCCGAGCTTCCGCCAGCCCAAGGTGGTGCGCTACCGCGTGGTCAACCTCTACAATGACAATCATGAGAACCCGATGGTGACCCGCGAGCAGGTGGACTTCCAGCACCAGCAGCTGGTCGAGACCTTCAGACACTACAACATCACCTGGGAGCTGGAGGTGCTGGAGGTGAGCAACTCCTCCCTGCGCCACCGCCTCATCCTGGCCAACTGTGACGTCAGCAAGATCGGGGATGAGAACTGTGACCCCGAGTGCAACCACACGCTGACCGGCCACGATGGCGGGGATTGCCGCCGCCTGCGCCACCCCGCCTTCCTGAAGAAGCAGCAGAATGGGGTGTGTGACATGGACTGCAACTATGAACGGTTCAACTTTGATGGCGGAGAGTGCTGTGACCCCGAAATCACCGATGTCACTCAGACTTGCTTTGACCCCGACTCTCCGCACAGGTAAGGCCTTACTGGGCTAAAGATGCCCAGTTGAAAGCTGAACTTGCTGTCCTCCATATTAAAGATAAGGCCTCTGAGGTCCATGGGTGATACACGGATTTTCTGGTTCACCCAGCAACTTCATGATTGAGGCAAGTCTTTTACTCACGAGGGTCATCATGGAGACCATAGGCAAACACAGTGTATTACAAAAATATTCATTGAGTGTCTACCAGGAGCTATGAAGGAAGCCTGAGAGTTTTGTCTTCTCAAAGAGCTCAGAGTTTAAATTGGGTGATACGAACTGAGTACAAATAGCTGTTGTATTGTATGACATAGAGTTGGCGACAGTCGCACAGTCCAATATGGTAGTTCCTAGCAACGTGTGCCTACTTAAATTTCAATCAGTCAAAGTTAAATAAAACTCAAAATCCAGTTCCTGAGCTGCATTAGCCACATTTCAAGTACTCTAGCCACGTGGGTCTAGTGGCTACCATACTGACAAAACAATATGAAACCTTTAATCATCACAGAAAGTTCTGGTGTGCGGGCCCAAGATCTGGGGCCACATAGGGACACACAACCTGGCCCCATGGTCTTAGCTCTCTGTGACTTCCTCATTTTGCAACTTCTTAGAAGCTGTTTCTTCTTTTGTAAAATGGGGAAAATCATGGCACCTATTATGTCAAGTTGCCCTGAGGATTGATAGAGAGGAGACACACCATTAATTCTCAATAGTATGTTTGTCATTACTTGTCTAATGAAAGGTAGTGTGCTGTTCACGGAGTGCCTTAGGTGATTAAAGAGAAAAAGTTGACTTGCAGCTTGACTATATCAGGGAAGCCCTCTTGAGAGAGGTGACATTTGAGCTAGGTCTTCAAGAATAGCTCTAATTTGCAGGATGGTAGAACAAATCTAGAGATTAAATGAACAAAAGAAACAATGCAATCGGTGTCATAGAACAAGTCTAGGGGGCTAATGTATAGCATGAGGATTGTAGGAAATCAAGTTGAACTGTACTTGGGATTCATGCTAACTAACCTGATTTTAGCTGCTTTTGGCACAAAATAACAAAAGAAAATGGGTGACTTAAGATGATGGATATGTTCATTTGCTTCTCTACAGTACACTGTTTGCTATCTATATGTATCCCACAACATCATGTCTACCTTAAAGATATACAATAAAATTTACTTGAAAAAAGAATAGGTGTCATTTTGACATCAGAGATTGGGTGGAGGAAGAAAGGAGGCCACTCCAGGCAGAGAAAACTTCTCACATCTACTGTTCAAAGAGGATAGAAAAGGGGACCTTAGGTCTAACGCTTCAGTTAGCCTCTACCATTGCTATCCACCATAACCGATAATCCCAAAGGAGAACCCAAAGGTGAACTCACTGGTAACATGTATTAAATCTGTTTTTCCCAGATTCACACTGAACTTTTCTATTCTGTCCAACACACAGGACCCTGGACTTGCTGATGGCTCGGGCACATTTGCCGACCTCTGCAGGTTTTCTGCTGACTCTTTATGTCTCTCTCAAAAGAGCAAGGGCCTCCCGTGTATGAACAGAATACCTATGTGCAAAGGAATGAGGATGCCAGCAGGAGAATGCCCTGCCTGGCAGAAAGTCAGAAAGCACCTCAGCTCTGCTTCCTGGCACCAGGAGGGCCCCTGGACTCTCACCTTGGCTCCAAGACATGAGCAGCCCATGTGAGAAGCCTTGATGTGTGACCAGTCTCTTCCAGGTCATAGTGCATTGTCATCTCTGCTCTCACTTGGGCCTTTCCAGAACTTGGCAAGGGAGTCAGCACAGAGGTTAACATTCACATTTGACTGATGGGAAATAGAGGAAACTCAGAGTGAAGTGACTTAGCTAAGTTCATGGGTCAAGAAAATCATTAGGCTAAATCACAAGTGCAAGTCTGTGCTCAGTGTGCGTCACTAAACTAAACTCCCAAGAGGTACCTCTGTGCCTGCTCAGAGTGGATGTGGGTAGAATGGGCATGATTGGAAGTCATCCATCTATTTGTACATCCATTTATTTGTTCATTCATTCATTCATGCAACAAACATTTATGCAGCACCTACCAAGTGTCTGGAAGGTCTGTACCCTGTTTTGCTGTGAAAATTTAAGATTCAAAAAGATGAAGGGACTTACCTAAGATCACTCTGCTAATAAATCAATAGCTTGGATTCAAACCTAAGACTACTAGGTCCAAAGCTCCCATGGAAGGAGGATATGTTTTGTGTTTGTTTGTTTTTGAGACAGAGTCTCACTCTGTCACCAGGCGCCAGGCTGGAGTGCAGTGGCACAATCTCAGCTCACTGCAACCTCTGCCTCCCAGGTTCAAGCAATTCTCCTGCCTCAGCCTCCCAAGTAGCTGGGACTACAGGCACATGCCATCATGTGCAGCTAATTTTTTTATTTTAGTAGAGACGGGGTTTCACCATGTTGGCCAGGATGGTCTCAATCTCTTGACCTCATGATCCGCCCGCCTCGGCCTCCCAAAGTGCTGATATTACAGGCTTGAGCCACCGTGCCTGGCTGAGGATATGATTTAATCTAAGGAACAATAAGAGGCAGAATTAAAAGACAAGTGACAGGAAGAGTGGCTCTACTAAAGTTTCGGGGGAAAAAAACTATGTAGCATTGAGACAGGATGAAGAGTAGCTGGCCTTTGCAGAACACCATGCTGGTGTGGAGGGGCCATGAGGCCCCAGGTTCCAGATACCTCACAATCAGCAGACAACACTGTCAGGTTCCAAAGGCCTTCCCTTTTCTAAGTCACGGGAATGCGTGCCCAGAGTGTCTGTGAGTGACCATGTGCCAGCTATGACCGCTGTGACCAGGACTTGTTTGTTTGCTGGCTGGGAAAGCTATGTGCCCTGCATGAGGCCCACCAGGCCACGTGTCATCTCGTGATGAGCCTGGAGCTTTCTGGGTTCTGACCAAATCACCTCTGCTGTGTGCAGACAGAAACCTGTGGAAGGTTGCAGATAAATTATTTTGCTTTGTGAATTTAAACAAAAAAGGGAGGAAAGGAGGGAGGGAGGGTCATGGTTACATGGTCATGACACAAACATTTCAAGCTCTGGAGGCCTTTCTGGTGGGAAAGTCGCAGAATTATTCTATATGGTTTCTAAGCCATGGCTGGGACTCGAGTGTTGCAATTAGAGGCGGCAGCTTTGAGCTGAGTAATAGATGATATCATCTCCAGTTAGATGGGTGAGTGAGCTTCTCATCACCAGAGGCATGCAAGTCAGTACTGATAACCATGTGTGATGAGGCCGTCGCTGGAATTACAGGGCTGGTGGAGAAGGTGGCCTTGTGGTCTTGGTGGTGAGCACTGCACAAAAATACCTTATTCCATGTTGAGACAAAGCCAGATACTGACTGTTTATCTTCTCTTTAACAGGCATTTATTGGGCATGTCTATCCCATCAGCATTTCTGCTTTTCACTGGGGGTGTTGCAATGAGTTGGACACGTTCCTCACCATTGAGGGGCTTCCACTTTAGTGGGAAAGTCATATGGAAACACAAGAAACTCTGATTTTTAAATTTACAGACACACAGTAGGACCGGAGACCTAAAGAGCGGAGATTGATTTGACTAGGGCAACAAGGCAAAGCAGCGGAGGAAGCACGATTTGAGTAGGCATTTGAGAACAGACGGCCTGTTGAGAGGTAAAGATGCAGACTGCGTCAGTCAGGGTCCTAGCAGGAAACAGATGGCACATTCAAACAGAATAATTAAGGAGAGTTGAAGGAGGGGCTATTTGCAAGAAGAAGCTGTTTACAATGTTGTAGGCAGGACTGAGGACAACCAGCACGACCTCGCACTATACTACGAGGCTGGAAACCATGGAGAGCCATTTCCCCCCTTGGCCTGTAGGGGCAAGAGGAAAAAGTGATTATGGGACCCAGGGAGAAGGGCTGTATGGAGAGGGATTCCTGGGATCAGCTGTGGCTCTCAGCAAGGGAGGCAGCCAACCTACAGCCACCTGATAAGAAGAAGGAACCAGGAGAGTAAATTCCATGCTGTCATTCTCTCTGCCTGCCAGTCTGCTGCCAGTTTTTCCCATTTAGTGAATCCAACTGGAAGTCACAAAACAAAGGAACCTGTTGATGCAATAGAAGCCAGCCTCCCAAGGACGCAGAGCAGGATGGGGAGTGGTTCTGGATGAGCAAGCAAAGAATGCCCAGAGCAGAGAGAGAGCCAGCCTATGCAGACGGTAGGGCATAAAACAGGCAGTGGAGAGGGTGAAGCGTGGTGTATAGAAGAGAGCATGGAGTGTAAGGGGTCAGTCATTATGACTGACATCAAGACCGTGGGCAGAGAAAAGTTTAGTTCATCTCATGGAAAACTTTAATGTTAGACTTAATCCTCTTTTCCTTCCTCCCTACATTCTTCCCACTTTCCCTGCCTTCTGTCCTTTTCTCCTCTGAATAAATATTTGTTGAATGCTTTCTCTGTGCCAGCCCAGTCACTGTCCTCCTGGAGCTTACCACCTAGTGGGTAGGAGAGAAGTAAACACCCCACTGCAATCACTGGTGCGAAGGAAGGGTCCACAGTACCAGCAGGGATGAGCGGTCTGTGTGAGCAGTAAATGTCTTTCTATCAGATTGGCCAGTTAGAAAAAGACATTCCAGGTGAACCGTGGCCATTCTCTACAGTGATGGAGAACAGCCAGGGAGGCAGAACTTCATCTGCAGCCATTAGAGATGTCTATACACAGGTAGAATGCACTTCACACACCCTTTTACAAATGAAATGGAAAACCTGGATATTAATAGAAAGCTCCAGTATCAGGAAGTCGCGAGCATTTGACACTAGACTGTAGCTCTCTCACTGAGAGAGGATATTGCAGCTAACTAACCAAGTTCCTGTTTGGACCCTTCCAAACTGCAAGCTCTGGCACCCTTGAGTGAACTCACCTTTGTTCATGAATATCTACTCATGTGAAATGAGATGGGTGGAAAAAAAGACACTTTCCCTACACGCTGTTGTCTCATAAGGAAGCATTTCCTTTGTCTTCTCCTTATTATTATTTGGGAAATATTTCCTTTGTCTTCTCTTTATTATTAATAATGTTTAATGTAACAAGGGTGATCTCCTGAGGCCAGGTTTTTTTTGCTGTGGTGTTTGGACTCCAGTTAAAGTTATTGGAAGTCTCACAAATGGGCTGCGATAAGTCTTGAGGGCACCCCCGACCCCTCTGCTGGCAGCTATAGCCTCCCTCAGCCTCTTCTTCTGCTCCAATCAGGGCCCACTGAATGATCTGTCCTCTCTAGGTGGGGTTTCCTACTTAATTTCTGATTTGATCTTATGGAGCATAAACTTCCTACTTTCCTCTTTCTTTTCAATCTAAATGAGGGTCTCTCAGAGCCGAATGGAACTGTAGATGGGTCCAGTTCTCTCTTGCTGCAGATGGGGAGACCAAGCCTTCAAGGAGGAGCAGACAGTGACGCAAGCCACACAGTGAGAGTGGGGCTTGAGCTGAGATGGAGACCCAGGGTCTCACTTCCTACTCCCAAACTATATCAGCTGCCCTCTATATTGCCTTGATATTTTAGACACCAACTTAAACTCTGGAAGGGTTATATTTAGTATGTTTATGTTTTTACCCATCATCCATAGTCTATTAAAACACCTTAGTATCCAGAGAACTGTGATAAATCCTGTAGGGGTCCAAGATATACTCTCTGTCTTCAAGGTGCTTGTATGCTGTGGTTTAATGACATTTTGTTACAGTCATTCAAGAGAAGGCAAGAAGGCAGATGACTAATTTCCTTGTAAACCACGTAGACTATAAGACTTCCATGAGCTCTGATGAAGGGCAGGATCACTGTGGTTTGGAGAAGTTGGGAAAGGTTTAATGATGGAGAAGGGACATGATAGGCTTCTAGCATGAGCAGGTTGTAATGATGAAAAAGAGCTGGTGGGAAGGCAAGACATCTAGTGTTAATGGGATAAAGAAATTAAAGCAGGAAGGTGTTGAGAAGATGCAAGAAAGATAGGGTCTGGTTGGGGCTTCATGCAGCAAGATGCCACAGTTTTTTCTTCAGGTTGTAGACATTGAAGACTCAGGCTGATTTAGAATGAAAGAATTCAGTTGAAATACATTCTAACCTGGGCTGGGCAGTTTGTTAGCTATGCAATCTTGAGCAAGTCTATTACTCTCTCTGAGCCTCCATTTCCACATCTATATAGAATCTGACTGCCTGGATCACACAATTGCCATGAGGGTCTCATAAAATAATATCCCAGAAAGACTTCTGGGAAGAGTTAACCAGCATGAAGATGAAAGGGTGCCGGCATTGTTGTTTTTTCAGTAACTTTGTTCATTCTTTTCCAGTAATCATGTAAAAGAAATTGCTTGGAATTTTATAATCAGAATATCAGAGTTTATTTAACGTGACTAATATTCATTAAAGCAATAACAGGAGTCAGGTCTGGTGTAGTGGAAAAACTATGCATGCTAGAAGCTGACCAGGGTTTGAATCTTGGCTGTGCTCTGCACTAGCTGACTGACCTTGGCACATTGCTCAATAAGAGTCACTGGTTTCTCATCTGTAATATAACAGCTATCCTGTGGCACATCATGGCACTCAAATGGAGCCATCTGTGTGAGATACCTGGTATGGTAAAGTGCCTGGAGCATAGTAGGTGTTGGAGAAAAGTCTCCTCCCTTCTTGTGGGCACATGTGGACACCATCTCCTCCCTGTCAGCACTGTCTTATACAGACTGTTCCTACAGGCTCATAAAAAAAAGGCCTGGATGAAATTGCCATATACAAATCAAGAGCCTTTTTACTAAGATTATTTTCATTCTCAAAATATTAACTTTTTTTTTAAAGGACTAGCCACAGAATTGATATTTTTAAATAAAGACCATATAGCTTCTATCAAACTCATTGAGTTATTGAATTTGCACACTGCCTTATTTTTAAAATGACCCAAATGACTGGCAGTGTTAAAAGACATATTTCTGTACAAAACCATTCCAGGCAATGTTGGGATGGATCATAATGAGAAATGTGCCAGACTGGTGAAGTTTCTATATGTTTCCACCATCTCCAGCCCTCATGCCTGCTTGAGGGTTGATGCACACACATGCGGATGCAGGCACACTTGCATATATGGTTCAGTTTTCTCTGATTCAGTCTGGGTTTTCTTCATGTTTTTGTTTCGAGCAAAGTCCACCTTTACTCACAAGTTCCATCTGTGAGCCTTGCATACATATCACTTTGGTCTAAAGAGCAGAACAGAGGGGTGAACTGAATTAGAAGAACTGCTCAAGGACCCTAAAGATAAAGGAAATAAGGAGCTCAAAACAGTGACCCGTGAGGAACAGTGGAAGATCAGTACAGCTTAGCAAATAAAGAAGAATACAAGTTTTGGAGACAGAGCATGCTACAGTCAAGTCATTTAACGGTTCCACAGCTTTGCACAGGTCTCTTCCTTTGTCAAACACTCAGTCGCCTCCTCCGGAAAGTCAGGGATGAAAGTAGCAGTCTACTGCATTGGGTGGTTCAGAGGATTGGGCAAAATAATACACAGTCAACCCTTTAGAACGGCACGTGGCACATAGCGAGCTCTGAAAATAGCAGTTGTTATTCCTGCTGTTGTTTGGGGACTTCCCTCCTCTGATAAATCTTCCGATTTCTTATTGTGCATATCCCCAAATTCTTAGCCCCCTTTCAATCCTGAGCCCCTCACTACGACCTCAGTGCGGGAGTAAGAGACAGAGATAACCTAATCGACCACTCTGTCCTACCAAAAGCCCTTTTATTTTATTACCCACAGGTTTCATTTGTTAAATCTTTTTTTTTTTTAATTCCAAAAGTCCCTTACAAACTGAATGCTAATATATTCATTTTCCCAAGAGATAAGCAGCATGCCACACTAAGTTTAAGCATTTCCAGCAAAAGGCAAAGGCATGTCTGGGGTTGCAAGTTGGGGCTCATTGAATAGTGTGAGTAGGGAAGGAACTGGAAGCCAGGAGGGTACTCATAGTGTGCTCAGGACTACAAAAACCAAGGCTCTCCTGGACTGAGACTCTTGCCCTAGCACACTCTGTAATCTCAAGGTTCACAGATGAGAGTTGGGACTCTTTTGCGGGGCGAAGTCAGGAACATGCCAGGATCTGAGGTTCTCCTTCTCTCATCCCTTTCCCAAATGTGCTCCCTGTCCCATCTCCAGCTGCCTGGATGGATGGCAGTACTGGGTGACATTTCAAGGGCCTCAGCAGGAGGCAGTTGGTTTTTTTCCACCCTGGGTTTGGCATGCTCAGCACTCCCATTTTCCTTTCTGCATCCACTGATGACACTGACTACTCATGACAGCCTCTGCACTTGGTCAGATGCCCTTCCAGGTTAGGAAACAAAGCCAGTGGGCGGGTGAGAGCGGGTTGAACTGACAGACAGCAGTACATTTTGTTTTATTGAAATACATTTTCCTAAGTTGGCTGCAGCTCAGCTTGTTCCTCCAAACTCACTGCTGGGCAGTTTTCCACCTCATGAGAGGAAACCTCCACACCTCCACTCTCACTTGCTGAGAACACAAAACTAGTGTGTGAACAGCAGTGCATTTTGTTCACGGATTTGTTTGCGTAACTAGAATATGCTCGTGTTTCTCCATTTTTCAGAAGAGCATTTTCTGTCTTCTTCCTTTCTCCTTTGCTTCTCCTTTTTCTTCCATGCTCTAGATTGTTTTAGTGGTTTGGTAGTGAAGGGTAGAGGGTGGAGGAGCACTGTCTCTACATCAAGCTTCTGATGTGTGTGATTCCAGTCTTGTATCAGTTCAGTCAACCAACTGCAGCTCTTAGCTTTGAACTTGACTTCTAACTACTGAACTATTTTTATGGCCCACAGAGGGCCATGGTGATTATAACTCCACAAAATCATGAAGTAAGAGAGACGCAAAGGAGGTTTCTTTCCCATGAGGATCCATGGTAGAAAAACAGTTTGCCAGTGGTTTGGTCAAGCATGAGGAAGGAAGTGACTAGATTCTTCCAGGAACTTGGTGGCCAGCCTCATATAAGACACTTTTCTTCTCTCATTTCAAATTATTCATCTATAAAATGGGAGGATTTGAGGTTTGTTCATGCACCAATATTCTCCAGTCAGACATTGGAATCCTGGTTCCAGGATTGTGGGAACTGGAACTAGAGTACAAAGGAAGGGCTTAAAAGGTATGAATAAAGCCATGCACTGGCACTGGAGACACCAAGGGACATAAGAGACAGTCCTTGCCTTGAAAGGATTGACCAGCCCCTATATCTACTTGAGTACAGTGTTCAGTGTGGTAATAAAGGAGCAAGTATTCCCTATAACAATTTGAAAAAGAAATTCTACTCATATTTCTCAAATCCCCCAGTGGCCTTGTGATGATGGTACCCCATACTGGGACAGCCTACATATCTGCTATTTTATTTTCCCTCAGTCTCCAAATGTGGCATCCTCTTTCCAAAAATCAATTTGAATTTAATTCCACTTTTGACAGCCTGACATATAATGTCAGGCTTTCCAGCATCGCTTCTCTATCTATACTTGAAGTCCTTTATCATCACATGCCTCTCTAAGTGTTGTCTCTGTTTAACCCCACGGGAGACCCACATTTGGAGAAGTTATTAGACTCATTAACTCATCCAGAGAGACCTACCTACATCTACTGTAATGCCAGTATTGTTTTAATTTTAAATAAATTTGTTTTTTTACCTAAGTTAAGTGATTTTTATGGGGCTATGGTCTAGATTAAAATGTAGTATTGTCATTTTAACACATATTGGTGATAATGTAATTCTCGATTTATCCTTTCTAAAGTTAATGTCTTTTAGTTAGTGTTCACATCAGTTATATGCCTACATGGCTAACGTCTAGGTCCAAACTATGCTGTATTCTGAAATAACCCTTGTGCCTAAACATTGTGCCTGATACAGCTTATGAAGTAGATGTGATTGTCTTTGTTTCCTTGTGTGTTAAGCATAAGAGAAGTCACAGGGCTGTCAGTGAGTTGTGTATATTCTACTCAGTGTGGTCAGCTGTGCTATTTATCAAATGTGGTTTTGATGTTCCAAGAAGCAAGTGAGGTGGTGGGAAGACAGCTATGGGCCCTTGAACTGTATAGCTCTGTCGCAAGAATGATCATCTGAATCAGATAATTGCATTACTGTTGTGTCGCTTTTGAACACAATATCGAAGTTCCATTGTTACACCTCCTTACTGAGCAAGAGATTCCTCATGCCTTAATGGCTAATTTGAAAATAAATGAACTTAGGCCGGACATGGTGGCTTACGCCTGTAATCCCAACACTTTGGGAGGCTGAGGCGGGCGGATCATGAGGTCAAGAGATTGAGACCATCCTGAACAACATGGTGAAACCCCGACTCTACAAAAAATAAAAATAAAAAATAAATTTTAAAAAAAGACATTAAAAAAAAAAAGAAAAGAAATGAACTCTGAGTTTCGGAGGCTGTCAAAACAGAGATTGTGGTACACCAAGAGAAGAGCTTAGGGAAGTGACTATTCATCCAGTAGTTTCTCGTGAGTGTGTGTGTCCACCTTCTATATGCCAGGCACAGTCCTAGGTGCCAGAAATACAACATTGAACATTGCACAAGACACCTGTGATTCTGCCCGTTTGGAATTTCCTGCAGCAAGATAAATAGCTAGCTGGCTAATTGCTGCTATGGAGAAGTCCAAGGTGCTGAGGGAACACAGAGAATGGCTGCCTGACTAAGACATAGCGGGTTGGAGTAGCTTTTAGGCTGTGTCCTAGAGGATGAGTCATGTTAACCAAGTGAGTGTAGCTGAGCTTGCCAGGAACCAGGTGTTCTGACACTTTACTTTCTGTCCTAACAATCTGCAAAATTATTTTCCAAAAGGTAAATGAGAAAAATAGCAGCTATGTAGTTTCTAGTAAAATGCATTCATTGTGAAGTAGTGCTCTTTATTCTGAGATTATTTTTTCTTTTGGAATATGACTCAAGTACCTTTTATTTTATGATATGAGGGACTTCATACATGGTGGAGTGGTTTCTTTTCCCTTTTTGAATGCTTTATTTATTCATCAAAATTACAGATCACTACTGACTTCCATCTCAATGTTTATTATTAGGTTGATGCAGAAGTAACTGTGGTTTTTGCCATTTAAAAGTAATGGTGAAAACTGCAATTACTTGTGCACCAATCTAATAATATCCCAAAAGTCTAAGAAACTCAGCACTGGTGCACTCTGCCTCTCTGAACCAGCACCTCCTCTCCTCTGAACCAAATTCTTAGGATTCTCCATCCTACCAATTACCTGGTCTTATCATGATCCAATCCACAAGGAGCCGAAGGCCAGTGATTTATCTATGGGTTGGCCTTTCAGGAGACTCAGCAAAGGACATGCTGCTGGCAGATAAACTCTTACTGGGCTTAGCATTTAGAGCACCAATAAGGGGGAGCTTCGATGTGTAGGGTCTGTGACTGATAAAAATACTACAGGAGACAAAATCAGAAACCAGACCAACATTTCAGCTTCTCTCATTCCCACCCTAACTCTGTCAATTTTTCCCCATTGTGTTGTTTTTGAACATAGCATCACAATTGTATGAGTACCACTACTTCTTATATACACTCTTGTTGCTGTGAGACACTGCCAATGCCTCCTTCTCCACTTTCATCACCTCTACTCCATCTCCCAAATTGCTTCAGAAATCTCCCTGGAAAATGTAACAGATCATTTTATCCTCTTACATATAATCTGCCAGGGTCTGCTTGGGGCTCCCAGGATATTTTCAATTCTCCATTGCTTGGTATACCAGACCCTTCCTGATTATCAGTTCGTTGTGTGTTGCTTCAAAGGAATTCCTGAGGCTGGGTAATTGACAAAGGAAAGAGATTTATTTGGCTCATGGTTCTACGGGCTGTACAAGAAGCCTGGCACCAGTGACTGCTTCTGGTGAGGGCCTCAAACTTCCCCTCGTGCTTGGAAGGTGAAGAGGAGCCAGCCTATTCAGAGATCACATGGCAAGATAAGAAGCAAGAAAACGAGTGGAGAGATGCTAGACACTTTTTCACCATCAATACTCTCACCAGAATTAATAGAGTAAGAACTCACTGCCATGGGAATGACACCAAGCCATTCCTAAGGGATCTGCCCCCATGACCCAAACACCTCCTACTAGGCCCCACCCCCAACACTGGGGATCACATTTCAATGTGATGTTTAGAGGGGACAAATATCCAAACTATAGCACAGATGTAGCCATTGCTGCCTCCAGCTTTGTCTTGTGAGGTTCCTCAACCTTGAAAACACTTGCAAATGAGGACTTGTAGTGTGTCTTCTCATGTTCTTGTATGCCTCTGGGCTTTCTGGAGCTTCTGATATTTTGTCTGTTTCCCACACTTGGTTCAATATCAAACCAACGTTTATTTTTTATGTGAAAACCTCAGTGGTATCTGACCCTCCTTCAGCTTGGTGTCATTACTGTATGCTCTTCTTATATTTAGCACCCACCTGCTCTATCATAACACATATGATAAGGTGAAGTAAGAGACTAATGACTAAGGATATGGTTGGTAGTAGCCAACAGGCTAGTAGTTGTGTCCCACCTGTGACACCTAAGAGTAGAGGGACCTTGGAAAAGTGATGTCAGCCCTCTTAGCCCTGGTTCCATCACCTATAAGTTGGGGGTATTCTAAAGGTTTTGTAAAGCTTCAAAAATATAATATGTTAAAAATACTTTGGGGTGGGGGGTTGGCACCAAGATAGCCAAGAGGAGGCAACACTGGAATGCAGCTCCCAGCAAATGAGACACATTGGGCTAGAGGATTTCACGATTCCAAGTGAGGTGCTGGGTTTATTTTGTGGGGACTGGAAGAATTCTGAAACTAGCCCAGGGAGGGAGCCAAAGCAGGGTGAGAGCCGCCCAGGGAGAATGAACCAAGACAGGGCAGGGTGCATCCCCACCTGGAACATGCAGCCAGCTTGGAGGGTCAGGGGATTTCACCCCCTCAGTGCTCCGATTCAGATCTTGTGTTTACCTGATCCCTCCTGCAACCCACAATCCAAGAAAGCCCCGCCAGACTGAGGTGCGCCGTGGGTTGTCAATGCAAACCTGAGCGGCAGCTCCCATCTGGTGTCACAAGTCGTCGGCAGTACCTGGGTGGAAGTTTGGACTAGCACCAACGGAATGGAACAACCTGTCCTACAGAAAGAGGCAGAGTTGAAAGCAGGGAAACAGGTCATAAGGCCTGGCAGGCCCCAACCCCAACAAAACTCAAACTGAAGCTGGTGTGCCAGAGAGCTTGGCAGCGAATACAGCATTTTGACCCCAACCGGGAAGATCGAGCTCAGGGAAGGAGAGATGCCATTGGGAAGGCGAGGCTAATTTCACCTGCAAACAAACCCAAGGGGAAGACCACCCACCCAGCAACCTGACTGAATCCTAAGCAGCCCAGCAGTGCCTCTACAGGCCAGAAAACATATAGCTCCAACTGCAACAGCAAGGACATCCACTCAGAGATTTCTCCTGAAATCAACAACTTCAAAGATCAAAGGAAGATAAATCCATGAAGATGGGGAAAAAACAGCACAGAAAGGATGAAACCTTCAAAGACCAGATCACCTCTGGTGATCTCCCAGGGATCACAGCTCCTCACCATCAAGGGAACAAAACAAGACAAAAAATGAGTGTGACAAATTGACAGAAGCAAGCTTCAGTAGGTAGATAATAACAAACTTACTCTGAGTTAAAAGACCATCTTCTAACCCAATGCAAATAAACTAAGAACATTGAAAAAAGGTTAGATGAAATGCTACGTATAATAACCAGATAGCGAAGAAGATAAAAGACTTGATGGAGCTGAAAACACAGCAGGAGAATTTCACAAGGTATGCACAAGCTTCAGCAGCTGAATTGATCAAGCAGAAGAATGGATATCAGAGATAGAAGATCAAATCAATGAAATAAAATGAGAAGGCAAGATTAGAGAAAAAAGAGTGAAAGGAAATGAACAAAGCCTCCAAGAACTATTGGATTAAGGGGAAAGAACTAATCTATGCTTGATCAGCATATCTGAATGTGACAGGGAGAATGAATCCAAGTTGGAAAACACTCTTCAGGATATTATCCAAGAGAACTTCCCCAACCTAACAAGGCAGGCCAACATTCAAATCCAAGAAATATAAAGAATACCACAAAGATATTTCTCAAGAAGAGCAACACCAAGGCACATAATTGTCAGATTCACCAGAGTTGAAATGAAGAAAAAATCCTAAGGGGAGCCAGAAAGAAAGGGCAAGTCACCCACAAAGGAAAGACCATTAGACTCACAGCAGTTCTCTCAGCAGAAACTCTACAAGCTAGAAGGGAGTGGTGGCCAATATTCAACATTCTGAAAGAAAAGAACTTTCAACTCAGAATTTTATATCCATCCAAACTAAGTTTCATAAGTGAAGGAGAAATAAAATCCTTTACAGAAAAGCAATTGCTGAGAGATATCGTTGCTACATGACCTGCCTTACAAGAACTCCTGAAGGAAGTACTAAACATGGAAAGGAACAACTAGTATGAGCCACTGCAAAAACAGACCAAATGGTAACTAAACATAGAAAGGAACAACCAGTACCAGCCACTCCAAAAATGTACCAAATGGTAAAGAGCATTGACACAATGAAGAAACTGCATCAACTAATGGGCAAAACAACCAGCTACCATCAAAATGGCAGGATCAAATTCACACATAACAATATTAACCTTAAATGTAAATGGGCTAAATGCCACCGTCAAAAGACATAGATTAACAAATTGGATAAAAAGTCAAAACCCATCGGTGTGCTATATCCAGGAAACCCATCTCACATGCAAGGACACACATAGGATCAAAATAAAGGGATGGAGGAAGATTTACCAAGCAAATGCAGAGCATAAAAAAAGCAGGAATTGCAATCCTAGTCTCTGATAAAGTAGACTTTCAACCAACAAAGATCAAAAGAGACAAAGAAGGACATTACATAATGGTAAAGGATCGATGCAGCAAGAAGAGCTAATGATCCTAAATATATACGCGCCCAATACGGGAGCACCCAGGTACATAAAGCAAGTTCTTAACGACCTACAAAGAGACTTAGACTCCCACACAATAATAGTTGGAGACTTTAACACTCCACTGTCAATATTAGACAGATCAATGAGACAGAAAATTAACAAGGATATCCTGGACTTGAACTCAGATCTGGACCAAGCAAATCTAATAGACATCTGCAGAACTCTCTACCCCAAATCCACAGAATATACATTCTTCTCAGCACCACACCATGCCTACCCTAAAATTGACCACATAATTGGAAGTATATCATGCTTCAGCAAATGCAAAAGAACGGAAATTATAACAGTCTCTCAGACCACAGTGCAATCAAATTAGAACTCAGGATTAAGAAACTCACTCAGAACTGGACAACATCATGGAAACTGAACAACTGGCTCTTGAATGTTGACTGGATAAACAATGAAATGAAGGTAGAAATACAGATGTTCTTCCAAACTAATGAGAACGAAGACACAACATACCAGAATCTCTGGGACACATTTAAAGCAGTGCCTAGAGGAAAATTTATAGCAATAAATGCCCACATGAGAAGCAAGGAAAGATCTAAAATTGACACCCTACCATCAAAATTGAAAAAGCTAGAGAAGCAAGGTAAAAAAAAAAAAAAAAAAAAAAAGAAAAACTCAAAAGCTAGCAGACAACAAGAAATAACTAAGATCATAGCAGAACTGAAGGAGATAGAGACACAAAAAAAAACTTCAAAAAAATCAATAAATCGAGCAGCTGGTTTCTTGAAAAGATCAACAAAACAGACAGACCACTAGCCAGATTAATAAAAAAAGAGAGAAGAATCAAATGGATGCAATATCAATAAAGGTGGTATCACCACCAATTCCACAGAAACACAAACTACCATCACAGATTACTACAAACAACTCTATGCACATAAACCAGTAAACCTGGAAGAAATGGATAAATTCCTGGACACTTGCACCCTTCCAAGCCTAAACCAGGAAGATGTTGAAACCCCGAATAGACCAATAACAAGGGCTGAAGTTGAGGCAGCAATTAATAGCCTACTAACCAAAAAAAGCCCAGGTCCAGATGGGTTCACAGCCAAATTCTACCAGACATACAAAGAGGAGCTGGTACCTCCTTCTGAAACTATTCCAAAAATTGCAAAAAGAGGGAATCCTTCCTAAATCATTTTATGAGAACAACACATCCTGATACCAAAACCTGGCAGAGACTAAACAAGAAAAGAAAACTTCAGGCCAATATCCCTGATGAACACAGATGCAAAAATCTTTAATAAAATACTGGCAAACTTACTGCAACAGCACATCAAAAAGCTTATCCATCATGATCAGGTAGGCTTCATCCCGGGTATAAAAGGCTGGTTCAACATATGCAAGTCTATAAATGTAATCCACTGCATAAACAGAACCAAAGACAAAAACCACATGGCTATCTCAATAGATGCAGAGAAGGCCTTCGACAAAATTCAACAGGCCTTTATGCTACAAACTCTCAATAAACTAGGTATTGATGGAACATATCTCAAAACAATAAAAGGTATTTAAACAAACCCACAGCCAATATCACACTGAATGGGCAAAAACTGGCAGCATTCCCTTTAAAATCTGGCACTAGACAAGGATGCCCTCTGTCATCACTCCTATTCAATATAGTATTGGAATTTCTAGCCAGAGCAGTCAGGCAAGAAAAAGAAATAAAAGGTATTCAGCTAGGAAAGGAGGAAGTCAAATTGTCTCTATTTACAGATGACATGATTGTATATTTAGAAGACCCTATTGTCTCAGCCCAAAACCTCCTTAAACAAATAAGCAACTTCAGCAAAGTCTCAGGATACAAAATCAATGTGTAAAAATCACAAGCATTACTATACACCAATAACAGACCTAAAGAGAGCCAAATCACGAACGCACTGCCATTCACAATTGCTACAAAGAGAATAAACTAGGAATAAAACTAACAAGGATGTAAAGGACCTCTTCAAGAAGAAATACAAACCACAGCTCACAGAAATAAGGAGGACACAAACAGAAGGAAAAACATTCCATGTTCATGGTTAGGAAGAATCACTATCGTGAAAATGGCCATACTGCCCAAAGTAATTTATAGATTCAACACTATTCCCATCAAGCTACCTATGACCTTCCTCACAGAACTGGAAAAAACGACCTTAAACTTCATATGGAACCAAAAGAGAGCCTGCATAGCCAATACAATCCTAAGCAAAAAACAAAAAAACGAAGCTGGAGTCAAACTATATTAAAAGGCTACAGTAATCAGAACAGCATGGTGCTGGTACCAAAACAGAGATATAGACGGCAATGCCACACATCAACCATCTGATCTTTGACAAACCTGACAAATGCAAGCAATGGGGAAAGGATTCCCTGTTGAATAAATGGTGTTGGGAAAACTGGCCATTGTGCAGAAAGCAGAAACTAGACCACTTCCTGACACCTTACACTAAAATTAACTCCAGATGGATTAAAGACTTAAACATAAGACCTAACGCCATAAAAACACTAGAAGAAAACCTAGACAAAACCATTCAGGACATAGGCATAGGCAAGGACTTCAGGACTAAAACACCAAGAGCATTGGCAACAAAAGCCAAAATAGACAAATGGGATCTAATTAAACTCCAGAGCTTCTGTACAGCAAAAAAAAAAAAAAAAAAAAAAAAAAGATCATTAGAGTGAACTGGCAACCAACAGAATGGGGAAAAAATTTTGCAATCTACCCAACAGACAAAGGGCTAATATTCAGAATCTACAAAGAACTAAAACAGATTTATAAGCAAAAAACAAACAACCCCATTCAAAAGTGGGCGAAGGACATGAACAGACACTTTTCAAAAGAAGACATTTATGAGACCAACAAACATATGAAAAAATGCTCATCATCACTGGTCATTAGAGAAATGCATATCAAAACCACATTGAGATATCATCTCATTCTAGTTAGAATGGCAATCATTCAAAAATCTGGAGACAACAGATGCTCTAGAGGATATAGAGAAATAGGAACACTTTTACACGGTTGGTGGGAGTGTAAGTTAGTTCAACCATTGTGGAAGACAGTGTAGCAATTCCTCGAGGACCTAGGAATAGAAATTCCATTTCACCCAGCAATCCCATTACTGGGTTTATATCCAAAGGATTATAAATCATTCTATTATGAAGACACATGCACACGTATGTTTATTGCAGCACTGTTTACAATAGCAAAGACCTAGAGCCAACCCAAATGCCCATCAATAATAGACTGAAGAAGGAAAATATGGCACATATACCATATGGAATACTATGCAGCCATAAAAAATGATGAGTTTGTGTCCTTTGTAGGGACATGGATGAATCTGGAAACCATCATTCTCAGCAAACTGACACAAGAACAGAAAATCAAACGCTACATGTTCTCACTCATAGGTGGATGTTGAGCAATGAGACCACATGGACACAGGGAGGGGAGCATCACACACTGGGATCTGTTGGAGGAGAACAGGGGTGGGACAATGGGGGGTAGGGAAGTTGGGGAGGGATAACATGGGGAGAAATGCCAGATATAGGTTACAGGGGGACGGAGGCAGCAAACCACATTGCCATGTATGTACTTATGCAATATTCCTGCATGTTCTACACATGTACCCCAGAACCTAAAGTGCAATAAAATACATGAATTAAAAAAATACTTCAACAGTTCCAGTGTGTAGTAAACGTTCCCAAATGGTAGTGTTTTTAGTATTACGGAATCATGTTGTGATCATTCATTTACTTGTCTCACTGTCTTCATAAAATTTCTGATACCCTGATAATGAAAATCAAGCTTTTTTTCTCATTTTCTATAGGCACAGTTTCTAGCTTAAAGCATAGTATTTGATAAAATCTCAGTAAGTGTTGATGAATGAAAGCAGAAAAGAATAAATGAATGACATGTGGAGAGGAAGGAAATTAGGAAGCACAGAATGAAGGCAGGGGAGGAGGGAAGAAAAAATGGAGGTAAGGGAAGAATGACTCATTTAATAACTAAATAAAGGAATGATCAATTTTTCAGTTAGTCTTTGATTGATACTGTTACATTTTTCTTTCCTATGTGTCAGGCTTCCATACAAAATCTCTTATTTTGGAAACTAATCATTCAAGAATTTAATAAACTCTCCCAGCATTTTCTTTCTGTGTCTATTTTTATAGACTAGCAAGGCAGATTTAGCATTTTTGACAATGAAACTAAGCAGGAGGATCAAGTCCAGATTGTTAGGACCCTTGGGATAAAGAACAAAATTCTGATTTTTGTACTGGTCACAGCTTGGAGAAAGTCTGTTATCTGGAACAAGGATATGGATGCAATAAACATTCTGAGGTTTATCATGCTTTAATGACTTGCCTGGAGTGGCTTTGATCTTTATATCTGATAATCGTTTTCAAACGATCTGGTGTGTTCTGAAAATTAAGTGGTGGTTCATGGACTTGAGGAGACCTCCTTGGGAATGACAAGCTACAATCAGAATTTGGAAATGGGCAATGTTACAGAATTTGCTCTATGAGATGGAGAAACAGGACAACCTCCTGTGAAGAAGGTAAACATTGATTTAGTGAAGGAAACCAGGTTTTGCTGGTGGAGCGGGAACCCAACAGGCATTGGGAGCTAAAGCTAGTTTTCTCTAGATCTGCGAGCTAGCTTAAAAGATAATTCTGCATCTTGAGGGTTTTTCATGAGTTGGGTACTCTTCTAGGTATTTTCTCATGCATTACTGCCTTGAATTTTTATATCCCCATTTCTGGGTTGAATTTTCTAATTCCCATTTCACAGATGAGGAAATTGAGATACAAAATGACAGGGTCAGTTGCCCAAGATCACAAGGCCACTTTGTGGAAGGAGGATTTGAAATCCAGTATGTCTCTCTCTTAAAATTATTCTCTGCTGCATTTTATTCTAACCTGAAAGAATTGTTCTCAGTCTCCAACTTAAAAGTGGTCCCCTCTCAGCCAGTGTTTGGTTCACATAAACCCTCCTCCAGTTGAGGGCATTAACACATGGCCAGTACCATCCCTGTGACCAGCCATACCCATCAAGGGCCCGGGAAGCATGACTCTGGCATGACATTGCTTAAAGATCTCCTCAGCCATCACTTCTGCATAGGGGAAGTCCACTGAAGAGTGGCCTACTTTGAGTGTGAATAGAAATTGAGAGTCCTCCGTCTTGACCTGGACTCACTATAAACAGTACCACTGAAACTGGAAAGCCAGTGTGTCATGTTTCTAGAGATGGAAAAACTCAGGCCTTCTCACACTTTTCCCTTGATTTTATTGAAAGGATTTGTTGCTGTTGCTGTTGTTGTTTTGCATTCTGAATGTGGCTCCCTTTTGCTTCTCTCTCAATAAAACAGGCCCTGACAGCCCTCTCATTCAGATTATTACAGAGTCGTGCCATCTCAGGCCAGTGCATTTAGGAAATATGTTGTTGGCACTCACCAACGAGTGAGATGCATAAAGAAAATATTCTAATGACAGTTGAGTTGAGAGAGCTTTGATCTCCCTCCAGAACTGTACTCACGGCTTTGAAATGCAGTTCTGGCAAAGGGGTAAAGTCTGGGCGCCTTGGCAATCAGGGCTGGGCCCCCTGAAACAGACATTCCAGGGGACCCACAATTTCCACAGTGGATCCAGGTGCATGGGTTGTGCAGGAAGAAAAGAGACCATTCTCGAGAGGCGGCTCGGGGAAAGGATCTAAATTAGGAGGGACGTTTCAATCTAGCCAATATTTTCCAAACTTTGTGGTTTGTACTGTTGTTTGGTTTTTGGCAAAGGTGGAAGTGTAAGGGGGAGGGGTGTGGAGGAGGAATTGTGGTCAAATGTATTTGGGTACACTTCCCGTACTATCTGCCTTACTTTGATTTTGCATATTTGAGGCTCTGAAAATTCTTGCAATTAAAAAATATGTGTATTTAACCCTATTTAACAGAGCATGTTCCAAACCAATTTGACTCAACAAACATTTTCTTTGAATATTCATCTCTTTCTTATAAATTTAGCCTTCTCTAGAACAGGATCTGGAAGACCCAGATCTATTTCACAACCTAACTGAATAGGTAGAAACCCTGAGCTGGAGAACAACCAGCAGAGAGAGTATAGTGAGAATTGGTCAGATACGCAGGCGATGCAGGTTCCCGCACCCAGGTGTCCAGCTGAGGGAGAGAATGGAGGCTGCCATCCTTCCCATTACTCCTTCTCTAAACTATGCACCTTTGCAGGGAACTGTGTCCACTTGAAGGAAGAGGTGACTTGACTTGTGATACAAAACTGCTGTTATACACAAGTGACATGTACACAGGTTGGAGCAAAGAGGCTTCTTGTTAGGCCTTTTCTATACCCTGTATTAGGTATTTGACCTTGGGCAAATCATTCCTCTTCCTTGAGCTCTGGGCTTGCTTATCCTGTTTTGAAACTATGCAATTTGAGAGAGAGGTGCTCAGTAGCTGCCCATCAGTGGTAGTTCTCTCTTGCAGGATACTTTTAAGTGATACAGAGATAATAAAGATTTGGTCCTGACTCCCAGAAGCTCATTACCTGATGGAAAAGACAGAGGAAGGATTCATTTTCAGATAGAGGTGATGATGATGATTTGAGTGTTATTAATAATTTTCATTTTACTACAATAATGCAATAAAAGGAGCCTATCCTAATCAGTGATGCCTTCTCTGTGCCAGCCACCATGCCAGGCACTTAACCTATGTTGCCTCTAATCCTCATGACACTCTTGACAGGTGGTCATCATCATCCCTACTTTACAGACAAGGGTAGTCATAAGAGGATACATGGAGTGCATCACATGTAAGCTGGGCTTTGCAGGGATTGTAAGATTTACAAGAGCTAAGAATCAAGAAGAGGTATTTCCAGTCAGAGAAGGGAAACTAATAGATATACTTAGGGGTTGGGCATAATTGAGGAAAACTCAAGGTTCCCAGAATAAGGAAACCAAGATAACTTGAGTAGTTGAGTTTGTAAGAGGAAGAAGGCAGGGTAATGAAGAGACACTGAAAACTGAGACTGGGAGAGCCACCCAGAGGCAGACTGTCCATTTAGGTTCTTTCCCAGTAGGTGAAATTAGAAGACCAGGATATGGCAGGAAGCTCACATTTTCTAGTTGTGTGCTAGGACTGTGCTGAGCTGTCTAATTTAATCCTGTTGGTATCGTCCTGAGCTAAGTGATACTCAAACCTACTTGCCCATAGATTTAGGTCTATATGTTCAATTCTGAGTAGCAAAGCTTCTATGCAGATTAATCCACACAGATTAAGCTACAGATCAACACACACACGGATTAATCTACAGACTAATACACACACAGAGTTGGACAGACAACTTTTCCATAGATATAGGTCTGTCTGTCCAACTTTGTGTGAGTTTTGGGATTTTGATTGATTTTTTCTGGGAAGTAAATAATGTTTGTTTGTTTTTGTTTTTGTTTTAAGAGATAGGATATTGCTATTTTGCCCAAGTGGGAGTAGAGTGGCGCCATCATAGCTCACTGCAGCCTTGAACTCTGGGGTTCAAGTGATCCTCTTGTCTTAGCCTCGAAAGTAACTGGGACTACAGGCATATGCCACCATGCCCAGCTAATTTTTTGAATTGTTTGTATTTTTTGTAGAAATGGGATCTCTCTGTATTGCCGAAGCTGGTCTCAAACTCCTGGCCTCAATAATTCTTGCCACCTTGGCCACTTAAAGTTCTGGGATTACAGGCATGAGCAACCACACCAAGCCCTTACATTTTAAAGTGTATTTGAACAATGTACAATGTATGCACAGGGCCAGCCTTCCCAACAATTGCAAAACGGAAGTCATGTGGCCCTTTTCCTTCTCTCACCTTCACTATACCTGCTATCTAGGAATAGTGAAGGTGAGAGAAGGAAAGTAGTTCGGTAGTTTCTTCTGAATTTGACCTCCTGTGCTTTCTCTTCTGTCTTGTTGACAAAAGGGAAGCAAACATCCTTTCAAGGCATAAGGGTAAGGAGGTAAATACCCACATGTATTACTGTCCTGAAGATTTTCCCCCTGATATATTTGAGAGACACCCAGCCTGGCTCTGTATTAATGGAAAAACTTCAGGCAACAGAAGGAAAACTTACATCCACAGAGCTGTGTTGTTGCTGTTTTTTGTTTCCCTTTGGTAGGTCCCTCTAGGAGAGGTAGGGAAGAGAGAAGCCAGTAGGGTTAGGTGCCTGGGCCTGGATTGCTGCTGTGGATTCTTCCCCTTCAGGGAAATGGAGGCTTCACAAAGTATGGGGGAAAAAATCACGTACAAGCCAGGGAGAGCCTCCCACATCCCATTTTTCTGCTTTGGGCTAGGATGAATACCACTTCTTGAAAAGATTGGCTTCTGCAATTACCACAGAATAAACAACCAATTAAAACGTCTCCCCTGCCCCTACCCCACCCTGTCTTTTTCTCTCTGGAAGCTTTCTCATCTCAGAGCCATGGGCAGAGGTGGCTTTCTCTAATAACATTTTTGTTCTCTGCCTGAGAGAACATTTGATGGAAATGAACAAATCAATTAGAAAATAATAAATTATGTGGAAAGGGCTGATCCAAGAAAATGTCGGCTCCTCTGTGTTTTCATTCTTCTCCCATGCATTGTTTCCCTTTTCACTGTGGGCCTGAGTGAGCTTGGAAATGAGGGTGAGGTTGTGGGAAGAGTTGGACACGTCTAGATTTGTACTTGGCCTTGTCGCCTGTTGTGTGATCCCTGAACCCCTGTTCCTTCATCTGTACGACGGGGATAAGTGATAGGAATAAACATGCGCTGAGGCTTTCTACATGCCAGGCATTCTTCTAAGCCCTTTACTCTCTCTTTATTAACTACCTTAACCCTCTGAACAGCTGTATGGGGTAGGTATTATTATCACCCTCATTCTGTATATAAAGAAACTGAGGCACGGGAAGTTAAGTACATTGCCCAGGGTGACCCAATCATAAAGTGGAAGAGCTGGATTCAAACCTAGGGCTGTAGCTTAAGAATGAGTCATCTCGCTGGGCTCGGTGGCTCAAGCCTGTAATCCCAGCACTTTGGGAGGCCGAGGCAGGTGGATCACAAGGTCAAGAGATAGAGACCACCCTGGTCAACATGGTGAAACCCCGTCTCTACTAAAAATACAAAAAATTAGCCGGGCGTGGTGGCGTGTGTCTGTAATCCCAGCTACTCAGGAGGCTGAGGCAGGAGAATTGCCTGAACCCAGGAGGCGGAGGTTGCGGTGAGCCGAGATCACGCCATTGCACTCCAGCCTAGGTAACAAGAGCGAAACTCCGTCTCAAAAAAGAAAAAAAGAATGAGCCATCTCACCCACTCTGTTGCATTGCTTCAACTACTTAACGGGGATGAGATATGTGTACCTAGCACAGGGTCTGGTATACAGCAAGTGCTTCATAAATGTTGACTCTCTCCTTCCTCGTTCTCTTCCCTGATGACAGAGCAGACTGATTAGAGTCCCTCATGAGGCTTCCAGCCTAAGAAGTTCAATGTGGGCTCTGGAGGAAGAAAAGAGCTCAGCAGCGAGATTTCAGTTCAATATTTGAGCTTGTGATTCTTGGAATTAGTCAGCTCAACCTAGACATAGATATAAACTCTCCTGGCACCACCTATATCTCCAACCCATGTTTTTTGTGAAAAGTTGTACAAATTATGGTCACATGAATGTTTGGTTTCGTGAGCTTGGGGCTTTCTGTGACATGGGCGGCCATGACACTCTAGGTCTCAGACATATCCTATTCACAGCAGGGTAGAGGCATAGGTTTTCCACCCACAGAAATGTTCTGTGGAACACGAGGCAGCTGTTACTAATTTCAATGTATTGATAAGAAAACCGAGGCCCCATTAGTCAGGAATTACTAAATATGAGACTGAGAGTTAAATATTTTTACTCCTACTTTTCCCAGTTTAATTCAATTCTGTCAAAAATCTACTGAGTGTTCACCAGGTATCAATCTTTGTGCTGAGAACTGGGTGAACAGAGATGAATAAGGCACTCCCCTCCCACCAGGTGGCCACAAATGTGTATTATATAACAGACAGAGGAAGTGATTAATTGAAATGGCAAATGAGAGAGAGTGCACTGCTAGTAGGAGGTGGACGAGTATTGAGATGTTAAAAGGAGTGCAAGTGAGGAGAGCATCAGGGAAGTATTCCTGGAGGAGGGATTCCAGAACAGACTTTGGATTTGTTCTTCACAGGACAAAATGCTGATCAGAGTCCCAGCAGAGGAAGCAGCATGAATAAAGGTGCCAATGAGATCATGCACTATACATGGTGCAGAGATGTATAGTGCATGCAGTGGGACACTCAAGAGAGGGAATATAGAGAGATTAGGCTAAGGAGTAGGCTGTATCATGGAGGCCATGCTGGGAACTTGGACTTGGTCTTTCATAGATGAGGAAGCTCTTCTATTATTCTAAGAGGGGAAGAGAAGAGAACCATCATTAAAGTGTGCTACTGCTGGGCTTTGTGAGAGCTCCTGGGTAGAGACAGCATTAAGGAAAAGGAAAACACTGCCAAATAGCAGCTTGAACTTACTAAGGTCTGAAGAAGGTTCTCTGAGCCTCTGGAGATAATGATACTACCTACCTCTGTGTTTGTAAGAAGCCTAACAACTTTGGCAAGTCTCTTAAACTCTCAAGGACTTATTTTTATGATGTGTAAAATGGAATCATCTTACTTATATTATTGGGGGAATTCAATAAGGTGGTTTTTTTGTTTGTTTGTTTTGTTTTTTGGTTTTTTGGGGTTTTTCTTGAGACGGAGTTTCGCTCTTGTTACCCAGGCTGGAGTACAATGGTGCGATCTCGGCTCACCGCAACCTCCGCCTCCTGGGTTCAGGCAATTCTCCTGCCTCAGCCTCCTGAGTAGCCGGGATTACAGGCATGCGCCACCATGCCCAGCTAATTTTTTGTATTTTTAGTAGAGACGGGGTTTCACCATGTTGACCAGGATCGTCTCGATCTCTCGACCTCGTGATCCACCCGTCTCAGCCTCCCAAAGTGCACCCGGCCAATAAGGTGGTTTTTATAACATGCTTAGGAAAGTGCCTGGCACACATAGTTGCTCTAAATCATTTGGAGAATGCCTGTTATTTAAATAGTATCATTTTGAGTATGGTAACAATCAAAGTTCTTCTGTTTCAGAGCCTACATGGATGTTAATGAGCTGAAGAACATTCTTAGATTGGATGGATCAACACATCTCAATATTTTCTTTGCAAACTCCTCAGAAGAGGAGTTAGCAGGAGTAGCAACTTGGCCATGGGACAAAGAGGTCCTAATGCATTTAGGTGAGTCTTAGAAACTTCTTCAAGGGGAAACTGGAGTAGGATGGTAATACATTCAGTGCGATACGATCATTATTATGATCATGATGGTGGTGGTGGTAGTCGTGAGGGTGAGCAACCCATTTATTTATCACTTTAATTTACAAAATTCTTTAGTATCCTTTATCTTATTTTGACCACCAAGCAATTTTCTGAAGGAAATAGCACCATATTATTAACCATGTTTTATCCATGGGGAAATGAGACCCAAAGAAGAAATGGGGCTTATCCGACATCACACAGAAGACAGTGACAATCACAATTGGAATTTAAGTTTCCAGCACTATCTATTGTTTGCTTTCTCCTTAAACCCTCTGTCTCCTAGTTCCTGCAAATGTCTTCTCAGTCTGGTAACCACACTGTACTGGCACAGCCAGTCCTGGGTTGGCTTGAAAGACACCAAAGAGGCAAGAGAAAGTGAGTGTGTAAGAACTCCTTGTTCCTCCATGTTCCACCCACCAACACCAACAGGAACTCTTCTTACAGTCAAATTATGCATATCCATAAACAAGACATAAGTTTCTGCAAACCAGTCACCAAAAGTCAGACATGACAACAGTTTCTGAAAGATGCCCTGTAAGCAAACATTGTAGTTCTTTACTTTTATTTTTTCTATGCCCTCTTCCAGAACACATCTATATGTAGACGTGCTTTTCTTTAACTGTACATTTTAAAAATCACAGCATAGATGAAATTGTGTGTATTTTTTTTATTTAATATTATGCTATCTACTTTTTTTTCCATGTCGCAGAAGTCTTATCCTTACTTCTCACCCTTTTTTTTTTCCATTTAAAATCACAAAAGAAAAGTAACCTTCTGGGTTATTTCCCCCTCTCTAAAGACAAGATTTTTAAAAGCCACATAATATTCCCTTGAACAACAGCACTGCCATTTATTTAACCATTTTCCCTTTGGTAGAATGTTCCCATTATTTACAAGAATGAATCGTGATGACTCAGTGAACATCTTTATTTGAGAATGTTCTGGCTCAGCAGTGACAGTGCTGGATGTATCCTCAAGCCTGCCTGGTCTCCTGGTGAAACAGAGTCCAGTAGCTGCTCCATTACTATGCTGTCTTGGAAATAAGAGATTCAAATAATAGAAGTCTTGCTGAATTAAGCATAGACATAGTTCCCTTCAGATGACTCTCATTTCTCAATTGTTTTTTAGAGAATGCAACCAATTTGTGTGCTTGTGTGTGTGTGCATGTGTGTGGTTGTATAAATAAATACAAAGATAAATATCCACTTGTTCTCAGCTGGGAGGATTTTATGCCCTAGGAGATATTTGGCCATATCTAGAGATATTGTTGCTTGTTACAAATGGGGGAATGATACTGGCATCTAGTGGGTAGAAGCCAGGGATGCTGCTCAATGTCCACAGTGTCCACTACAAAGAATTATGCAGTCTAAAATGTCAGTAGTGCTGAGGTTGAGAAGTCCTGAGATAGATGATGAATGGGTAGATAAATAGGCAGACTGACAGACAGACGGGGTCGTAAGAACTCCTAAGAAGACAGCATGCAGCTTAGGCAATCTTGAAGATGACCAGCTTATATCACATACCTAGTATATGATGTAGAGCCAAAATTCGTGTTTGTTCTCAACTGTGACTTGACTTAGAGTATGGCCTTAGGCAATTCTCTTCCCTTCCTCAGGTCTCAGTGTCCTTCAATATTAAATAAGCAGGTCCTAGGAGGCCAGAAGACCCTAAGGACCCTTCTCAGTTCTGAAATTCTGTCCTATTAGAAAAGCAACTGGAAGGGCCATGATCAGAATCTGAGAATGGTTGAACAGCAGACATGTACAGTTAGAAAAAAATACTCCTGATAATTCCATAAATTTCAGAGACTGGCTCAGGGCCAGGAATAAGAGAGGCTATAAATCCGTAGCATGTTATAGTACTTCAGGATGATGTCAGGCTCAAGCTGTTTCACCTTATAAGAGAAGCAATGAAACAGGACTGGGGCGCAAGTGCTGTCACTCTGTGAAAAGGTGTGAGTTGGGAGGGGACGAGGTAAAACAAACAGGGCTAGCTTAGACATTAAGTCTGCAATCCAGTTTTCATCCCTGAAATGGCCCTGTCCTCTCATTACCTTAATAATGAAGCTTCATGGGGAGACAGAGCATCGCTGGCATTATTGTAGCTGCTTATTTTAGAGCTCACCAGAGATGCAAAGTCCTTTTTCCACAGTCACAAGGCCAGTGTGAAGCAGAACGAGGATTGCAACCCTTGTCGGCTAACTCCGGCTGGACTCCAGGCTGCCCTCTCCCCATCCTGAGAGGTGCTGCTCATAAGTAATTTCTCTGCAGTAGCCCCAATCAAACCCAATTTATTACAACCATATTTTTTTACCTTCTTTTTCTGCTGTTATACCATGATCCCTGGAAAAAAGCCTTGGGTGTGAAGTGGATTGTGTTTCATGTTATAATTGACAGAAAATAATTGAGAACGATTTCCTGTCTCAATTTCTCTTCCTCCCTGCCTCTGCCTGCCCCCTTCTCATACCCATGTGCATGTGCACACCCACACACTCACATGCCCCCTCATACATCTTTGTCTTCATGTTAGAAAAGCTCTAAGCAATTCAAAATTGCTCAGAAATTCAACCTCAGAAATCAAGTCCTCCAGGGACCCAAACCCTGAGCCCTTCTTCAAAATCAGAGCCCTCTACATAGACTCCGTTAGCACCTCGACTGAGCAGGCACAGCCGTTCCAGAGGTTCAGTCTAAGATAAAACTCTCCTCAAGCCCATGTGGGGCTTGCCACTTCAAATCAACAAGGACCTACCTCCTCACCATTCTTTCATAAGATGCTGCCCTACACCTAAAGTGCCTACTTTCAAGGTTCACAGACCTGATTTCAACCTTCCCTTAAACACTTTCAAATTTTAAAGTTTAAATATCTCTCTGCCAGCCCATATGCATCTTTCATAAAATGAACACAGCACAAATACTACCCATGGATTCTGCTTAGATGTGTTCTATCTCCCCAAGCTAAGCAATGCTCAGTCTTCGGAGGCGTGTGGTATAGTCCATTGCTTCTCAAACCAGAATATACAGACAAGTCATTCAATCCTGTTTTTAAAATCAGATTGTGCTTCTGTAGGTCTGGGGTGATGCACTTGATGTATGGAGGTGCTATTGTAGCTGCTCACACTAGATTAGTTAAACCTCTCAAACTTCTTTAGGTGAGTTACACAGCAAATATTCAAGACACATTTAATGCGATACTCTACTCCAGGCCCTGATCGTCATTAACAATAGAACATTGATTAAGAGTTCTCCTTAAGAGGCATTAGCTAGTATGAAACTACATGAGTTTTCATGCTCTCACAGCATCAGAGATGAAAATATGAGATTCAGAGATGCTAATTAATCCACTCAATGTCCCAGAGTTAGTGAAGGCAAAATGAGAACCAGAACCAAGATGTCTGAACCTGGGAGCTTTGTCTAGACAATAATATATAGAATATTTGGAAATAAGGATAGGCCTTACTTTCTAAGGGAAAGGTTGCAGCAGAAAGGTTTACTGGCCGAGAAATCAGAGTTTCCGAATTGCTCTCCATTGAAATAGTTTGAAATCGCCTTGGCTAAGTGCCTTTACCTCTTTAAGCATTGGTGTTTTCATATGAAAAACGAAGAATTGTAGAAAATGACTTTTGAGGTTACTTCCTGCTCTGATAGCTCATGATTATGTCACAGTTTGTAACAGTTCTCAGGGCAATGGAGTCATAGGGTGGAGGAGCTTGTGGTTGTTTTGGGCAGCATCTCTTTCTCCTGGGTAGACTTGGGGGTGATTGCACCAAGAAGCAGAGTACCGAGCTTCCCTGATTCCCTGGATTTCCCCTTACAGGTGGCATTGTCTTGAACCCATCTTTCTATGGCGTGCCTGGGCACACCCACACCATGATCCATGAGATTGGTCACAGCCTGGGCCTCTATCACGTCTTCCGAGGCATCTCAGAAATCCAGTCCTGCAGCGACCCCTGCATGGAGACAGAGCCCTCCTTCGAGACTGGAGACCTCTGCAATGATACCAACCCAGTCCCCAAACACAAGTCCTGCGGTGACCCAGAGCCAGGAAATGACACCTGTGGCTTTCATAGCTTCTTCGACACTCCTTACAACAACTTCATGAGCTATGCAGGTAGGGCCCTACACTCTGTGGGGTGAACAGGACTGGATGTCAAATGTGGGATTTAATCCTGGCTCAGGGGAGCCTCGAATGAGCAACGTACCTTTTCAATGGATGGAAGGCCGAGCTCTGCAACTCAGCCACCTGATGTCTTTGGGTCATTCTCTTTCTGGGTTTCACTTTTCTTAAGAACATGGAATAATTGAACTCACCTCTGCAAGATCCTTCCTAAATTTGCAGCACAATTTTCTAAACTGGTGGTTGTTGAACCTTTTTTATTTAACCCATGTGTCCCTCAGATAAGCATAAAACTCTCACATTCCCTTCTATTATGTTTTGCAAGAACAGTAAGAGTGCTGTGGATTTTGCAAATAGAAAATGATGACATGAGATTGGGTATGATTTTTTTTTCCTAATTGCATGTTTCTTATCATAGTCCTTTTGTATATCATTAGTAACATAACAGTGTTAGGGGCATTGGGGGATGCCCTGTACTTCCCTTTAGCACAGGATACATCAAGGCCTTTGAGCCCTTTTAGCACCTTTGGCAAATTAGAACAAGACACCCCCTCCTCAGGGCTGTCATAGCCCTTACCACTTCACCTTCAGCTAAGAGATTTTGTGTTAGTCACAATCCACACAACTGCACATGGCAAGCCAGCATCAAATTCTATGATCATACTCAACTTGATGTCTCTTTCCCCACTAGAACAAGCAAATTCTATCAAGGCAAAGATTGCATCTAACAACAGATTGTCTATCACTCTGTTCTCAGAAGTTAGCACAGGGGCCAGTCCTTAATAAATGTTTGTTAGGAAAGGAAGAAGTAAAGAAAGAAAGGAAAGAGAGAGGGAGGGTTGGAGGGAAGGAAGGAGGAAAATGAATACATTATCTTATAATAGGTATATAAAATTGATTCTTATCAAAAGCAGTATCTCTACTCATGTAACAAAATATTGTCCTTAAAGGCCAATATGCTCTCTCTCATTTAACTGAGAGCATAGTTAATCTGTGGAGTCAGAACTATTCCCACTCTACAGATGACAGCATTGAGCCTCAGCTCACTGAAGTCATTTGTGCTAGTCACATATCTGACTCCACGTATTTTTCTCTTTTCTTTTTTTTGAGATGGTGTCTTACTCTGTTGCCTAGGTTGGAGTGCAGTGGCATGGTCTCGGCTCACTGCAACTCTGCCTCTCAGGTTCAAGTGATTCTCTTGCCTCGGCCTCCTGAGTAGCTGGTATTACAGGTACCCACCACCACCCCTGGCTTATTTTTATATTTTCATTAGAGACGGGCTTTCACCATGTTGACGAGGCTGGTCTTGAACTCCTGACCCCATGATCTGCCCACTTCAGCCTCCCAAAGTGCTGGGATTACAGGCGTAAGCCACCACGCCCAGCTGCATTTTTGTCATTTACTCTTGTATGGCTCTTCTAAAGAGAGCTAGCTGATGGTTGAGTGGGGAAATTGAGCAATCTGGGTGGCTTTTACACTCTCTTCCACAGAGATGCCTCAGGGAACTGCCCTGATGGCTATATGAGTAGGGCTTTAGGCTCTCATTTCGCTGGAGCCAGGGAAAATACACCCCCTTTCCGACTTACACATTTCTGTTGAGGTTTTGCCTCATTTCATTTGAAGAATGGAATTTGCTGCTGGAACCCAAAGGATTCTATAATCCCCATTGGTCCTTTCTGCTCGTCCATTTGGGGTGATGACCCCTGGGGAACTCTCCAGTATAAGGTTCATGCAGTCCAAATCTGAATCGAAATGTCAATAACCCACCTCTGGTACCATAGTCTTAGATTTGAGTGCTCAAAAAAGACCAGGATGCTGGGTATTTCCTGAAAAGCAGATTCCCACTGGGCTTCCATTCCCAGCCAAGCTGACACTCCACATCCTGTGCCCTATCCCCTTACACAGCCCTGCTTCCATTCCACTTCTGTAGCACCTTTTCTTGGCCAGCCGAACGCACATGGAAAATAAACAATAACATAAGTTTGGAAGTTTGCCGGCCTCTTAGGGGCCTAGGAGCTGCTGCTAGTTACCAGACCCCCATAAACTAAATATTTTTGTCCCTCATTGTACAGATCTAAAGGGTGATTGCTTTGTTGTTTTTTTTAAAGGAACCCCTCAGCTCAGTGATGCATTAACAGCAGAACTAATTCACTGAGCTACGAAAACAAACTTACACCCACAAAAGCAAATTCAAGGCGACCACGTGCTTTGAAATATTTGTTTTCCTTAGGATTTCTGATAGATGAGGTGACAAAAGCAGCTGGATGAAATTCAAACTGCAGAACAGCATTGGGTTCTCAGGGATGTGTAGAGCAATACATGGGAGCCGTCTCATCAAGACAAGTGGGTGAAGACATTGCTGGGACCAATTCTTGTTGCTTTATCTTCCCGAGTGCCTCTTCCTCAGGCCATCACTGGTAGGGTAAAGGGTTGTAATGCAGCACTGCCAACAGAACTTTCTATGAAGATAGACATAGTCTGTATCTGTGCTGGCCAGTATGGTACCCACTACCTGTATTGCCGGTATGGTAACTGAACAATTGAAATACCACTAGTGTGACTAGTGACCTGAATTATCAGTCGTAAGTTATTTTAACTCATTGAAATCAGAAGAGCCACACGGGCTGGTGGCCACCATAATGGTTAGCTCAGGCCTGCAGTAGTTCTTGAGTACGTATGATATCCTGGACACTGTATGAAACTTAAGTAGCCCAAGGAGGTGCACAAGTTTTACAGATGCAGAAAATATGGTTCAGGTAGCATAAGTATCTTGCCCAGCATCACAAAGATGAAATAAGGCAAAGGTGAAACCTAGACCCAAGCCTTTCTTGCTGCAGCGCCTGTGTTATTAACTAGTAATTATCTGCCTCATTTTCTGGTTCTGGGGAAGGTTGAGAGGGCCCCAGATGCTCAGATCAAAGAGGCACCAGGCAGGTGATGGGGGGAAGCCTATTTTAATAGGCAGGCTGGACAGAGCTCCAGAGGAGAATAGTTATGTTGAACTCTTGGATAAGCCCCCAGCAGATAAAAGAGCAGCAGACTCAGTTCCATTTACTGGAGATAACTGGCTACAAGAGTTTCTGGAGGAGGGCACTGTGGTCCTCAAAAGTGTAGGAAACCAGGCTTTCTCTAGCCTGTAGAAGCAAGTGTCTTGACCCTATGTTTCTGTGTGTCATGGCTTCTTAATATCCACACATAAATTGACCCAGCAATTCCACTTGTAAGGAATATATCCAAAGCAAATAAATCAATTAGTATACTTAAGGATTTAACCATAAGAATGTTCTTCATGGTGGCGCATGCCTGTAGTCCCAGCTACTCAGGAGGCTGAGGCAGGAAAATTGCTTGAACCCAGGAGGCGGAGGTTGCAGTGAGCCGAGATCGTGCCATTGCACTCCAGCCTGGGTAACAAGAGTGAACTCCATCTCAAAAAAAGAAAAAGAATGTTCTTAATGATATTCATTTCCTAAATATTTATAAGGCATTTACTATATGCTGGGTATAGAGGAAAAACATGTGTGAATAATGAGAAACTGCTTACAAACCCAAAGATAATAGACTGCTGAATAAACTGCAAGGTATTCATGTGATTGGACATTATAGGGCAACTGAAGATGGTAGAGAAGACCGTCGAAGGACACGAACAGTTGAGTAACATGGTAGTTCGGAGCATGACATTTGGAGTGAGGGACGAAACTTGACTCTTCCGTGCCCCAGCTTTGATTTCTGGCAGTTTGCTTCTCCTCTCTGAACCTCAATTATTCCATTAATACCATTGAGGATAAGCATACTTACCTTGCCTGATTGTAGGGGTAATGGTACAAGTAAAGCACTTTGTACCGTTGTTCGTCTAAATGCCCATCAATGATAGACAGGATAAAGAAAATGAGGTATAAATATTATGGAATATTATGCAGCTATAAAAAAGAATGAGATTATGTCTTTTGCAAGGACATGGATGGAGCTGGAGGGCATTTTCCTTAGCAAAGTAACATAGGAACAGAAAACCAAACACTGCATGTTCTCACTTATAAGTGGGAGCTAAATGATGAGAACACATGGACACATAGAGGGGAACAGCACACACTAAGGTCTATCAAAGTGTGGAGAGTGGGAGGAAGGAGAGGATCATGAAACATTACTAATGGGTACTGGCCTTAATACCTGGGTGATGAAGTAATCTATAAAACAAACTCCCATGACCCAAGTTTACCTATGTAAGAAACCTGCACGTGCTCCTGAACTTAAAATGAAAGTTAAAAACACAAACTGTCCTTGGTATCATAATTAGTGCTCAATAAAGGATGATTCATGGGATTATTTGTTGAATATTTAATGTGGAAAGGTCAGAAAGTCAAATATATATAGTATAAGACCTGTGTATATGTATGTGATGATAAGAATTACAGAAGTTTACTATAGATATTTACATCCATATACAAACATCTATATACATACATATACACACATATACATTAGACATCAGTTTTATTATCTATTGATAATGAGTTCAGAGTAATGTTTATTTCTTTGTAACATTTCTGACATATTCCAGATATTCTACAGTGAATTTTTTTATTACAAATATGTTATCTACATCTATTATTATGACTATGATTATTACCATTATTCTAAATAAACAACAAAAAGACAGGGAGTTTTACACAAGGCAACTTAGTTATCCATTCACTAGACATTAGTTAGCTTGTTAAATGCCCTCATCAGCTTTATGAGGCAGGTAACATCTTATTCCTCATTTTATGGTGAGTGAAAATGTGGTTGGCAGGGGGGTCAGCATTGTGCCCAAGGTCCCGCATGGAGTGAAGCCATGGAGTTCATGCCTTGAACCTCCATGCAGTGTGGCCTTTCAGTCACAGACTAACATTTGTTCTTGAGAATGAGGTTCACTTAGCAAACCAAACCCAGGGTACCATATCAACAGCATGGGGGCTGGCTTGGGCTTATTGGTGCTGAAGTCCCAAAGTTCTTTGTGCTTTGGGGCAACATGCAGACAGAAGAACAAGAGGAGAGACCAGATGAAGTGGCCATAGATGTTGAGAGGGAAGGCATTGGTAGGAAAGGAAGCCACGCGGGGCTGACTCTAGGCATTAGCTAATTGAGACAGAGCTTTGTGATAAATGAGAAACCCTTTGGTACCTCTCCCAAGATTCTGATAGCTGCGAAATCTCCAAGTAATGTACCCTGGGATAGATTTTGACTTCAGTTTTAAAGTTCAAATACATTCCTGTCTCCTTACCAGGTTCCATCACCTATCCATTTTTTTCAGACTTTCTTTTTATTGACAAATGTGAAAATGGTTACTTTGTAAGTTATTAAAAAACACACTTTTGAGGGATGGGGGAAGCAAGTAAAATAGAAGTTTATACAGGAAAAAAACTACTGTTTTTCAGCATCATTCATCTTGGTAAATGCTTTTTTTGCCCTTGCTCATTGAGTCCTCACAACTCCATGGGTTGGCGTTTATTTAAATGCCCCCAATTTGTACACAACGGAACTGAGTCTTAAAATTATCTCATGTTTTGGTCAAGGCTGATTAGTATTCTGTTCTATGCCTGTGCCTTAAAGTACACAGCCAATTCCCTGTGAATGAACAGATGTGCTATTTCTAATATTTTCACTATTATAAATTATGCTTCAAGAAACATCCTTGTATGTATATTTTACCCATGTTTATCCAAGAGTGTCTATCTTTTGAATCCATAAATTCCTTATTGTTAGATCAAAGAGAACGAGTATTTTATATTCTGTATTTTTTTCCTTCTTTTAGTTTTCCAGCACTCACATATAATGAGCATATATGCACACATGCCAACACACACACTATTTCCAATTCCTTTTACTAACATTTATCACAGGACAGGCATCGCTTTTAGTGCCCCACATCCCTGCACCTTGGCCGTGTTTTGAGTTGAGCAATCGCGTTATCATCACTGTCTTCACTTCACGGATGGGGTAACTGAGGCACTGGGGGCAGAAAATCACTTTTCCATAGATTCTGTGTGCACTGATATAATCACATGGCCACACTTCTCCCCTTAGCCATCATGCCCTTCTCCTGCATCTAACCTATTCGGTATCTTTTCCAAGGCTTTCAAGAGGAAGTCCAAAGTTCATGGCAACAAAGAAAAAGATATTGAATGATCTGACCCTTTTCAGACTGAGGTATTTTTCCCCACAATAGGGAGCCATAGAATGTTTGGTATTCAGGAGTTATATGGTGGCATCTGGTTACTGGATTAGTAGCTATACTGTGTTTGGTAAGAGACACTGGGCTCTTCCGCTTCTCCAAATATGTTAAAGACTTCCCTGGAGTGCTGGAAAGGGGATTTAAGGTAGCTTCTGTGTAGAACCTCCCTCACACCCCTGCCCCTTTCCTAAGCTGGATTCTCAAGACCCTGTCCAACTGTCCAGCCCCTGCCCAAATGTATTTAATGTTTGTGTAATAAGAAGAAACCAGTATATACTACAGGATTCCCAGTAGCCGGTTTATTTTAAGATCAGAAGAGCCCTCTGCTCCTCTGTCTGGGGCCTAGCTACGGGCTCCCTGACTGGGTGGACACCTCTGGGAAGTGGTGTTTTTGGAAACCAAGCCAAAACAGTGCCTTGCGCTCCCCTGGGGCAGTTAAATAAAACTGTTGGAGAGAGAAATGGGAAGCAAGCCTTCTCCCTCAGGGCCAGGTCTTAGGTCACACTCTGGAAAAGGGAGAGTAGGATCAAAGGTCCTTACATCTAAAGACACCTGAGACATTATGTTCCAAGCTCCCTTAGACTCAGGCTCAACTCCCATTTATCAACCACCTACAGGATTTTACATTCATGCAACATCTCATTTATGCTTGAAAATAAGTTCTCATATTGATCAGAAGCACAGCCTTGAAGTCAGGACTGCCTGGATTCGAATCCCAGTTGTATCCCCAGCTTTGTGGTTTTGAAATAGTTGTTTACCCTCTTTCAGCTTTAATATCCTCTTCTGTAAGATGAGGAAAATAGTAGTATGTGCTCCAAAACTCATGAGAAGGGAAGGGGTTTAACGTGTCTGAAGCATAGCGCACCAATGGCAGCACCGAGGGGAGATGGTACTGCTCATGTTTTCCACACGCACACTACCCCGGCTTGTTCCCAGGTCTGCCTGACTCCCTGGTCTGTGCTCTCTGCCTAAGGCACCAAGCCTCTGTAGTCATGCAGCACTTTCTCCTGCAGTCCCTCTCCTTTTTTTTCCAATATTAGCCATGCGATCTGATCAGCCTCAATGATCTCCTTCTTTAGAAGCCTTCCTGGTCTCCTGCCTTCTCCTGCCTCCTCCCCCACCCCCGCCCCCTACCCAACCTATGCTGTCTTCCTCCCTTTATCAGTGATTGACATCACAGACTTTCGCAGCCTTGTAACAACCTTGACTTATACATTGGACTGATCTTGACTCCCTAACTAGACTGGTACCTGTTCATGGGCAGGAACTTTTAAAGTTTCATCTTTCTATGCCCTTTGGCACAGAGCAGAAATGTAGTAGACTCTCAGAACGTTTGTTTGAAGGGCAGTATCTCTGCATCAGTTAATAGTGAAATGAATGAATGAATGGGTGAAAGAATGTGAAGGAATGAATCGGAACCAGCGAGTGAATCAAAGAATGAGTAAATGAGTGAGTGGATGAACAAGTGAATGAATGAATGAATGAATAAATGAGGGATACTGAGTGGAGGGTGAGGGAGGTAGGGAGTAATGGGATTGTTGACTTAGTGCCCAGTGGATTCGAGGCCCGTGGAAAATAGCTCATCTTCCCTGTGTCCTTTGCCATGACCTCTGGGCTGCTCTCTTCCCAGTCTCAGCCATACTGTTTCAGTTCCATCCACCCTCCCCTCCCTCCTGTTTCCTCTCACCTGTCTCCAGAAGTGATGACTACACTAATTTGTTCACAGGCCATTAACTCTTGAGCGCTGAAAGAGGCCAGCCGTGAGTTGGCAAGGAACAACTTGGGTGCTGGCTCTCGCGCCACCAGGAGCCGTCATAACTCTCTCACATACCTGCCCGCCCTCGTGGCTTGGTGCTTATCTGTCCCTCTGCCTGCTTGCAGATGACGATTGTACAGACTCCTTCACGCCCAATCAAGTCGCCAGAATGCACTGTTACCTGGACCTGATCTACCAGAGCTGGCAGCCCTCCAGGAAACCGGCGCCTGTTCCCCTCGCCCCCCAAGTTGTGGGTCACACAATGGACTCTGTGACACTGGAGTGGTTCCCACCCATAGATGGCCATTTCTTTGAAAGGTGAGTGTGTTCTGTGTAGTGCTCATTCCCTTCTCTCTCTCCTACCAAGAAGAAGAAAACTTGGAAGGGAAGCAGACTTGGAGACGGATTTTGCGGTATTTCTTGTTATTGTTCAAAAGATATCTCTGCCACCTAGCACAGTGACTGGCACATATAAGCATGTTGTAAATTTGGCATCAGGGAATAAAAAAAATTGCTAATAGAAATGAATAAATAATAAATATTTTTAAGTGAATGGGTGCTAAGATTCACTTTGTTATTAGAAACTTGGAAACCTCTTTTGTTACAGCCCTCCTAGTTTTCCTAACTGCTTTATTTTTATCTGTCTTGCAAACACGTGTTGACTGAGTGGTTTCAGTTATCTAAAATTGGCCATGGTGTGTTGGAAGGAGTACTGGACTGAAAACCAAGAGACCTGGGTCGGAAGTCTTTGTGACCTCATCCATTCCCCCTGCCTTTGGCCTCAGCTTTCTGATCTGTAAGCCAAAGATGTCCTAGCCTTTCTCAACCAAGGTTCCTCTTCTAAATTTTAGGACATGGAAAATGATTTGAGTAACTATTTCCTAATTTCTCCCAAAGGTACTACACAATAAGTACCATTTTAGCTTCATAGGAGACAAGTTAATTTATTATATACAATGGATGCCTTAGAGAAGCACTGTCCAATAGGATTTGCTGCAATAATGGAAATATTGTATATTAGCACCAAGATTATAGCCATTAGCCAACTGGGGCTTGAAATGTGACTGGTATGACTGAAAAGTCAATTTCAAAAATTTTTAAATTTTAATTAAATTAAATTTAAATAGCCACACATGCCTAATAGCTGCCATATTGGACAGCCCATACTTAGAACTTTAAGCTTTGATTTTCATGTAACCCAAGGAAGAAAGATGAGCTCTCCCAGCTTTGGTATCCTGCATGTCTATGATTTCATTGTGTATGTTTGTGTATGTTTATGTGTAAGTATAAGTATCCATGAAGAGAAAATGAATGCCAAAGGTAGGAAACACATATAATTCCTACATGTGTAGGACAGCATACCTTTGCTGTCAGCTCGATGATGATTTGTTCACTCATCAAAGTATTTATTGGGAGCCTAAGATGTATCAAGAATTCACTGAAACTCAGGTGGCTTTATGTGTATCACCCAAAATAAAACATCTAAAGGATACAGAAAGAAAGAATGAATGGCCATTAAGGTCAGCATGGTTACCAAATTCATCCCAGGACATCTGTAATCCCAGTGTCAACCTAAATCCAGTCATGTGACTCAGAGCCACTATGCATGGATTGTGGTCATCCTAAGAGAACTCTTTTTTCATTAGCAGTGCTAAGAAAGTCTCTCTCTCCACTCCTGCTTTTCTGCATATGAATATGTTTGTATAATTGTTATTATTGCTACTCCAAGAGTAACTCATGCATTTAAAATATGTAGAAAATTTAGAAAACCAGTAAGTGTAATAATACAGGGTGGGATCAATCATCCTATATTCCATTGCCCAGAAATTGCTCCTGATAATATTTTGATTCAAAAGGTTATTTGAACATTGAGATACTGCTGTAGATTTAGATTTGGGTATGACTTTTTCACTTATTATAATAGCTTATACATTTTCCATGAAGTTGCATAATCTTTATAAATATTTCTGCAATAACAGCTTGCCATTCCATTAAGCATATTAACCATGGGCTATTTAATGATTCTCTTATCACCAAATATTAATATTACTGTGCTTGCAAAACAAGATGGTTTCACATTTACAGTGATAAGGTTGAGAATGCAAAATCTACAATTTGAAGGTCTGCACTAGGTTACTCATGAATATTAGCACATGCCTAAATGACTGGTATCCATCCATCCATCCATCCATCCATCCATCCATCCATCCATCCATTCAACTGCTTATACTGACCAACAGTATAAAACAAATTGTGTGCTGTACCCTGAGAGAAAAAAATGATAGTTATTAGATATTTACTTTGTCCTCAATGACCTCACAATCTGTTGGGGGAAACTCTCTTGCATGCCAAAAAACACGTCTTCACAAGGAGATGATGTCCAAGGTGAACTTGAAAGAGGAGAAACATCACCAAAGTGAAAAAAGTCTGCAGAGGGAATGTGGGTAACATGACACAGCATGATAGGTAGGCAGAGCTTATCATGGAGAGAAACAAAGCTAGAGTGAAGCAGAGGATAGTATGAAAGAGCATTGACTACCACATCACAGGGCATTAGGGGGTAACAAGCGATGTAAGCAGGGGCATGACCTGTTCATCCTGAGGTTTGGGGATGATCTCCTGTCAGCGGTGTGGAGGTGGAACAGGGGAGCAGCAGCACACTGTGATGCTCACAAGCGCATGGTTCCTGACTGTGTGAGCTTAGAGGCATAGAGAATGTCCCTGTAAGGGAAAAGCCATAATGCTTCAGACCTGGTTTCTCCATTGCATCCTTTCAGGTAGCCAAAGCACAGAGATTCTTCCAGGAGTGATGAAAGAGTTATCATCAGGACCATTGCACTTTGAGAAATAATGGGTTGGGCTGGGACATTTCTTGACACCTTCTCAAGATTTAGTTTCCAGTCCCTCTGCAGAGGTCACTCAGATTTGCAGTTTTTGGTTCACAATAAGACAGGAGAAGAGGATTCATTCCTCTCCGTTCTCCTCAACCACGTCATAAACAGATGCCAAATCTGGAAAATAAGTAGGATCCCAGAGACTGCTATAGCCAAAGGAAGATTGGATCCAGATACACAAGAGACAAGTTGGTAGGGGAAGCCATCATAATATTCCACTTCTGGGACTGGTCCGATTGAGGAATTGGCTAGCCCCTTGGAAAGCTGCTAAAATCAATTAGATGGCATGGTAGAGAAACTGCTTTTGACTGTAAAATTGAGGAGTGACTCATCCATCCACAGAATGTCAAGGTTGGAAGGTTCTTTCGGCGTCATGTAATCCAGCCCTCTTACTCTCAGATGAAGGAACCATGGCCTCTTTATATTTAATGCCTAAAACACAGGATGGTGTCTGGCACATAGTAGGTACCTAATAAATATTGTAAAAGGAGTAAACTTTGAGAACAAAATGGAGCAAAGGATTATCTCATAACTACATTGCAAATCCTCAGTGGAGCTTTACATGACTGATAAAATTAAAATTATTGCAGGTGGTAAGTTGTCAGCCTGTTGACTTTGTGCTGCTAAAATTCAGAGAAATCTATATATCATCAGAACATAAACCACTTAGGCCCAAATGAGGCTCTTGCTGGGCAATGGAGAGGCATTTCACTTACAGTTATTTCCAGAAGCCTTGGCATATGTAGGAGAAAAGGGGGAAACACAAATTTGCTGTGTTCTCTGCTCAATTGACTCTAGTCCCATCGGTTGCCCATTCAATTGTTCCTAAGCCGGTGCATTTTCCCTCTTTCCTTGGCCTCCTAGAGAATTGGGATCAGCATGTGATCTTTGCCTGGAGGGGAGAATCCTGGTGCAGTATGCTTTCAACGCCTCCTCCCCAATGCCCTGCAGCCCATCGGGACACTGGAGCCCTCCTGAAGCAGAAGGTAAGCCAGCCTTGTGGAAGCTCATTGACAAGTGGAGTGTGCAAAGAACAGCTCTTTCATGGAGTTTTATGATTTTTACTGGTCTTTCCCATGTACCATTTGATTTGATTAACATCATCCTGCAAGGTTAGTAGTCAAGCACCTATCCATTTGACAAATACTTTTTGAGCACCTGCCGCATCCTAATATGTTATTCTCATATTACATATGAGAAAACAAAGGCACTAAGATATTAAGAAGTGCCAAGGCCACGCTCCTGATAAAAACACAATGTCCTGGGGTATTTATATATCCTTCAGACCCCCACTGCTTGTGGTTACAAACAAGGCCACTTTAGAGTCAATACAAATATTTTGGGGCTTCAAGGCATCAGTAGTCTTTGATTCTTCTTCTGTTATTTCTTAGACTACACAGAGCACTTTCACATGTGTTGCAAGTATTCCTTTTAATTTCTTCCATATACCCTCTTTTTGGGATCTATTTACTTGTAAGACACTTTAAGGAAGTGCCATATGATTTCCACTGTTACGGGTTCCACCCACTCTCAGACTCTTCCCTGCATAGGGGTGTCTCCCAGGCTTCCCAAGGAACCAATGATCTCTGTGCTTTCTTACATCATCATTGAAATTCACAGAAGAAGACCTTTTGCCAAATGCTTGTTGTCATACTTTGTCACTTGGGCTCAGAACCGGTCTTGCAGAGGCTCCATATTTTCCTCTTAGTCTTCCATCGCCCCCTCCCTGGTCCTTGGGGATGTACACATAGACCCTGCCCCCAGCCAGTCCCTCTTGCTCCTCGGCAGGTCAGCTCATGCCAGCAGTCACTGGGTGAGGACACTATTACACCAGCGCATCAGAGGGAGCGGAATCAGTCTTCTCACTGAACACCAGTGAGAACTCCTCCGCTATCCTCTATATTTTTAGAAAGAAGGTTGAAAAGAAAAAGCCAGAGATAGAATAAAGCAAGGGGGAAGGATCAGAGAGGAAAGTGAAACGACGGCCCTGCACTTTATTTTTTAAAGTAGCTTAAAATAAAAATGAGAGTCAAACTTGGGAAGTCTAAACAAATCCATCTGGAATGTAAAGCAAGAGGGATGTCTGGGAAAAGCCCTCAGTTCAGCCTCACAGATTCACAGGCTGTCAGACCTGAGAGAGATGCCAGGGGTCATCCGGCCTGGGCTCCCCCCAAATGCAGGAATCCCCTCTATGTGCATCCTCACTGAGGTTTCCTGGTGCCTGTTCAAACTCCAGTTTTTTTAGAAAGTTCTTGAAGTCTGCAATTGTAATTTTTCCACCCAAACTGAACCCACTCTGGGTTGTCACAGAGAATGTGTGTCTCTGCCACCTGACAGCATTTTGCATACTTGTATCTAGTGAGCTCGCCTCACTAGTGACAAACAGGCACGATATGCTGGGCACTGTCTCAGGCACATTGGCAAGGCGGTGCTGACTGTCTGCTAGGGAAGTCAGATAAGTAAATGGGCAATTGCCATTCAGTGTGAACAGGCTTATGGTAATAGAAGTGCCAAGTAATGCCGGGGGCTCATAAGAAGGGGACCTCATGCAGAATTGGAGACTTAGTCTTCCCACAAAATATCACAACACTATTAACAAGGTGCATTTGAGAATGTGAAAGAAGCTTGGTATGTTCACAGAGTGGCTGTTTTCTAAATCTAGTTCAGAGGCTTATGGGGTTCCTGGAGGCTTTTTTAAGGTGTCCTCAAAGTCAAAAGTATTTTCATAATAATACATATGACATCATCTGCTTTTTCCACTCTCATTCTCTCATGAGAGTCCAGTGGAGTTATCGGATAGGCACACGACATGGTATGTCCTTTGTGCTCTGATAGCTAATGAAACACACTCTTAGGTTTTATTAAATTTTAAAATGTCATAGCTTTAGTTTATAATACAAAAACTACTAATAGATTTAACCTGCATAAGCAAAAGCTCAGTGTGGCTGTAACAGACATGAAAAACAAGGCAGAGGTGGGTTTTCAGGTTTGGGAGGTACCTGGAAGGTAGAATTAACAAGCACAGTGATGCTTGGTTCCTTGGGAAGCCTGGGAGACACCCCTGAGCAGGGAAGAGTCTGATAGTGGGTGGAACCCATTAACAGTGGCAATCATAAGGCACTTCCTTTAAATGTCTTACAAGTAAACAAAAGGTAAGACGAGTGAGATTGACAATGGCCAGATGAGGATGGGTTAGGATTCACACTGAGGGCAGTGAGAAAACCACGTGCCTTATGAGGACATGATATGTGGTTAAACCTGCGTGTCATAAAGATTGCTCAGGCTGCTCTGTGAAGAAGAGATCAAGGGGATTTGGTTACTGGAGGAAGGGAAGCACCAAGGGGGCTGTTGCCAAAATCCAGCGGAGGATTGATGGTGGCCTGCTGAGGTCAGTGGCTGTGAGAATGGAGAGAAGTTTTTGAGATTGAGAGGTACGTGGAAGGTAGAATTAACAAGACTCTCCCCTGAGATGTTTCTGGCTAAAATTATCCTGCATTGTTCTACCACTTGTTTGAGTAAAATTATTTCCAGACATCTCCCCACATCTCTACCCAATGCAATTATCAGTTGGTAAAGTTTGCTCCTGGTTTGTTCTTGACCTTTTTAAAGTATGATATGCAGAATGGTGTTCAACGGGAGGTACTGAGGTCTCTGCTTCCCTGAGCCAATTCGGAGCTCCAAGGAAACCCAGCAGCCTTGGGTTTTCCTCCTATGTAAATTTAGTACATGCGGGGCCAGGAAAAGACAGTGTTCTTTTTTTAGAGCATCTTATTATAGTCTCTATGATCCTTTTGGCTCAGACCCTTTTAATATCCTTGAAGAAATAAACTTTTCCATGAGCCAAATTCTGCAATTTATTTCTCAACTCATTCTCATCCTATTTATCTTTGCATGTTTAAGTTTTTAGACTTCCCAAACTAATTTAAAACTCTTTAATTCATGAGCAATCCCAGACATATCTGTCGGGTTGGGAAAAAAACATGGCGGGGATGCAGGGGAGGAAAAAGAGGAGGACTGGAATGTGATCTCAGCCCTACTATTGATGTACTCTGTTCCCTTGAGTGAGTCACATAGCTTCTCTGAAAATGACGTCGTATCCACAGAATGAAAAGTTGAACCATAATGTCCTTTCCAGCTCTAATACTCCATGGAGCTGTAACTTCTTTTTATCCCAGATAAACTAGATAGAAGATTCTTCATTTAACAAATCTTTATTGGAAATCTATTGCATTTCATTAGCTTCATTTCAAAGAAGGTAAACATAGTCATAGAACCTTCTTGCCTTTGTTCACAGATAGTGGTTGCGCTCCTACCCCTTGGCAAAAACTGTTATTTCATACATGAATATTTTTGAGGTATTTGATGCCATGTTATATCTGTGGCCTAGAAATTAGATACCTTTCTTGATCTGATTGATTCAAATCCCAGTTAAGATCACTTATGTAAGTATAAAATAGATCCCAAGTGTTGGGTTTTCCATGAGAGATTAACACATGGCACTGTTTTCATTTTTTTCTCATTTGTGTGTTTTCTCTACTTTTCTGCCCAGAATGTTTCAGGTGTGCTTAACTATTTACCTGGAAAAAAGCTTGGTGCCAAGTTTTTATAACTTATATTTTGTCAACAGCTGCAGTGTATATATACAAAGATATATAACAGATTCCTATATAGGGCTTCACAAATGTAAATGTAGATTGGCATGAATGTGTGTCAATATATATGTCTATACACATATATGACCTTATTTCCAGTGGACATCCTATATAAACATGTAACTTTTCATTTAATCATCACATATACAAACGGTATCTATTAATAATGAAGCAGCAGGGCTTTTGCACTTATTTTTCTTTTCTTCTATGTTTATTCTTTTCTTTCCTTCCACCCTTCCCACTCCCCCTTCCTTATCATCCACCTTTCTTTCTCTGTTTCTGCTTCTCATCTTCCATCCTCACCTTGCAACTATGTGTCCAATCAATCTTCCAGCTGTATTCATTTTTTCTCCTTAAGAATTCTGACTTGCCCTCTCCTTGCATGGTTTCTTGAAGTCCATACATTGTCTGCATTAGTGCAATACTCTCCTAAATGGTATCACAAGACTAAAAGCTCCCTGAGAACAGAAATCATGTTGGGAAATCTATTCTCTTGGAGCTTAGCCTACCTCTGGACACACACCTGGCACTCAGTAGTTACTTTTTGAATGCATGGATGGATGGAAGGATGGTTGGATGGATGCATGGCTGGTTGGCTGGCTGGATGGATGGATGGAAGGATGAATAGTGTTTGTGTCTCTAAACAGTGTTTTGTTGTTATTGTTGTTTTTGTTTTTTCGAGACAAAGTTTCACTCTTGTTGCCCAGGCTGGAGTGCAATGTCACAATCTGGGATCATTGCAACCTCTGCCTCCTGGGTTCAAGCATTTCTCCTGCCTCAGCCTCCCAAGTAGCTGGGACTACAGGCATGTGCCACCACACCCAGCTAATTTCTTATTTTTAGCAAAGATGGGGTTTTGCCATGTTGGTCAGGCTGGTCTTGAACTCCTCACCTCAAGTGATCCGCCTGCCTCGGCCTCTCAAAGTCCTGGGATTACAGGCATGAGCCACCGCACTCAGCCAACAGTGGTTTTTCTAAAAGGCGACTCTGAATGTCACTCATTGGCTCAAAATTTCTCAGTTGCTCTTCATCTATCTCAGTATAAAGTTCAGTTTTCTTAATGTGGCATACAAGCTACTTCACAGTGTTGGTTCCACTTAGCTTACCAGCCTCAGCACTTGTTGCTCTACAATTGCACTCAAATTCATAGTCACCTTAAATTTCACTCTCTCCCAACTGTTCTCTTGCTTGGAATACCTCCTCTTACCAACATTTTTTCCTTGTTAATACCTCCCTACTTTCCAGGACAGGGCTAATATATTTGTGAGCATCAATTAAAGATCTCATCCTATTCAAGGTTTCCAGCCACCCTGAGGTAGGTAACATTTCAGTAGGTAACTCAATGAGAAACTCTCTAACTGATATTTTAACCCAGCTTTCATTGCTTCAAAGCCTGGCACACTGCCTGGACCTACAATATTATATTCTACTCCCTGCCAGGGAATTTCTAAACCATCTGAGTCTCAGTTTCCTCTTCTGTAAAATGAATTTCATACGACCTGCGTCACAGACTTAGTGCCAGTGTAAAAAGACCTGAGGCATGTAATGTGCTTGGCACAGCGCCTGCACATTGAGGATGGGCAATTCATGAAGGCTGGCATTATTAATGAGGTTGCCGTTTTGGTTATGGTTACACTCAATGCTTCTCGGGACTCTTTTTTACATCTAAGGGTTTGCCTCTAATAACCAGACAACCACAAGCTTTGTTAAGATTTCTACTCCTATTTACTTGCTGGAGCATAATGACCAGACTCACCTTTCTGTCCTTTGGAAGCATTTGGTCCCTCTGTTGATTAACAAGAAACTAGGGAGGAAGGATGAGCCAGGCAGATTTGTCATCTTTGCTCTCCTGTGGCTTCCTACCACTGACAGTCATTTTCTCCAGGGAAGGGAGAAAGATTACGTTATCCCTTGGCAGCTGCAGGAGAAGAAAGCCCATGGAGGGGTGGAATGTTCACCTGGCACCCACCATCAGGAAGCATGCTCTGATGTTCCATGCTGTAACTTTTAACTCGATGTTAACAGGTTAGAAGGTCCTTCCTTTAACAAATATTTATTGAGCATCCACTGCGTGAATTTTCTGTGGACCAGGCACACTGTTTAAAGCAGAAGCTACATGGCATTGCGTGAACCACTGCTCTTTAATAGAGGCAAAAATGACAACTCTCTACAGGATTTTGATGACAATCAGATGTGTTAGCTAATGACTAGGAGATGTGTTTCATATACTGTAAAGTGCTGCCTTCAATGACGTGGACTGAATGAATAAGTGACACATGTGTGTCAACATCCCACAAAGTTAAGAGAGTCAGGAACTCAGGGGTTAAAAAGTAGACAAGAAGAAAGGCTTCAGCTAGGTGGGAAGTCCTACTTGTGTTTTTCCCCTAAACTAAGGGTTGCTTTGAGCCAGAAGTTGCTGCAAATAATGAACGAAACTGGCCAAGAGGAGATAGAGGAAATCTTGTAATTAAATCCATCTTCTCTTGCTCAGATGCATTATGTCTAACAAGTTTCTGTATATTTTCTTGGCCCTCCTCTTTCCCTCTTCTCTTCTCCATCACCACTTGGTGGCTTCTCTCTTTCCTTGGCTAAGCAGAGGCAAGGAGGTTAGAGGCATTTATAGCCTTCACTGGCATAGTTTTTTCACTCCAAATAACTTTCTAGTATTAATATTATAGTGATTCCTATTATGCTGTAACATTACCACAAAACATTTCAAAGCAAATATCTTTTCTTTTTTATTTTCTTATTTGCTTCAGAAATATCCAGGGTTGCCACTATCCTCCCAACGTACCACTGATGCTGAAGAAAAAAAGAATGTGGCTAAGTGGGCATGGTGACACAGGCCTCTATATCAGCTACTCAGAAGGCTGAGGCAGGGGGATCACTTGAGCCTAGGACTTTCAGCCTGCAGTGAGCTTTGATGAGCCTATTCCACTCCAGCCTGGGCAATAGGGCAGGACTCCATCTCTTTTTCTTTTTTTTTTTAAGGTGGCTCATTGGACAACTTGAGGTCCTTCCCCTTACCGTCTGGTCTGTCTTTCTCATGAGGCTCCCTTAAACAAATTAGAGCCAATCACTCCATTGAGTCCTGGCTCTTTTTCTCAGTAGTATAAGGAAGAGCTCTCTAGGGGTCTAGATGTGATCTCAGCAGAGAAAAATTCAGAAGTTGCTGCAGGCTGAGATCAATGGGGATGAGGCATCATCTCCCTAGAGAAGGAGGAGAAGAATCCCTCCTTCCTTCTCCCCACTCCTCACCCAACCCTCCCCTTCCAGACAGAACAGAGCCGGGAGAAGCTCAGTGGTATGGAATGACCGCATGTAGGGAAGGGGAGGAGGAGAGATAAGAGGGCTCCCAGGCTGCCTTCCAGCTCTGTTGTTCATGGTTCTAGATGGTTTCCTCCCAGGCCCTCAGTCTGCAGGGTGGATGCTATTTATGCTCACGTATTCTTTGCTGGTGGGCGGGGTGGATGTCCGGATTTCTGTCAGTCAAGTGGGTTTTACCAATGGCAGTAATACTACAGGGATTCTAATTTATTCTAATGTCCCCTACATCTAATAGACAAACAGTACAGATTTCAAAAAGGGGCAAAACTCGGTTCTAATGCTGACCTTTATACTTCAAGCTGCGTGAACCTGATCGATTCAGTCTGTATTTGGGAGCCTCTTTTCTCACCTCCTAAATAAGTTCTTACAAGAATTAGAGACATTCAAGGAATGCAGTGGGTGTTTAGCCAAGTGTACCCTTTACTTATTTTCATCTTAGACAGCACAGCCTCCAAGTAGAAGATGAGGAAGGAAAGTTTGAATATCAACTCGACAGTGAGACGAAAGCAGTGTGACTGAATGTCTGGTGATTAATCTGAAATCTGTATCGCAAGGATGGGGATGAGGTGGATGCTGTGTATATAGCAGATCAAGACACTAAAACCAAGACACTAAAACCTTCCTCTCCTTTTCCCTTCTGTCTAAGTTCTAGTCAGGCCAATTTCTCCTGGGGTCCACAGGAAACACTATGGATGAGAATAAAGCTCTTTCCTCAAGAACTCATTCCCTCATCTCTTCTCCATAGGTCATCCTGATGTTGAACAGCCCTGTAAGTCCAGTGTCCGCACCTGGAGCCCTAATGCAGCTGTCAACCCACATACGGTTCCTCCAGCCTGCCCTGAGCCACAAGGCTGCTACCTGGAACTGGAATTCCTCTACCCCTTGGTCCCTGAGTCTCTGACCATTTGGGTGACCTTTGTCTCCACTGACTGGGACCCCAGTGGAGCTGTCAATGACATCAAACTGTTGACTGTCAGTGGGAAGAACATCTCCCTGGGTCCTCAGTATGTCTTCTGTGACATCCCACTTACCATCAGACTCCAGGACATGGGTGAGGAGGTGTATGGCATCCAAATCTATACGCTGGACGAGCACCTGGAGATTGATGCTGCCATGTTGACCTCCCTTGCAGACACCCCACTGTGTCTACAGTGTAAGCCCCTGCAGTATAAGGTGGTCCGGGACCCTCCTCTCCAGGCAGATGTGGCCTCCATCCTACATCTCAACAGGAAATTCGTAGACACGTAAGTGTACTCTCTGAATGGGGAGTTTGTTAAGTGGGTGGGTTGTGGAGGAACGTGAGGCAGGTCAGAGAGGCCTGGACAGGAAAGGGAAGGTTCGTCACAGCAACACTCATTCTAGGGATTGTAACCCATCATTGGGTGTAGATTTATCTTAACATGGCAGAGTTGATATCATGAGAAGAGCAACGGGCAAGGAACCATTAGACCAGGATTTGGTGACAAATCTGATGTGTGATCTTAAGCCTCATAAGCCTCTCTTAATCTTAGTCATTCCAATAGTAAATGAAGGAGGTTGGATGAGAGTAACAGTGAGAAAATCATTTATTACTAACGTAAGTAGAAGAACTGAAGTTTGCTAATGATTTTCTTTTTCTTTTAAATTGAAGACAATTTATGCATTTTGATTGCTTTTTCAGTGGGTGAATTCGGGCTGAAGTTATAGTAGATTGACTGGCGGTTGGGCACAGTCCCAGGGATTTGCACAAAAATTGTGCTGGAAAGTGAACATCAACAGTAACAGCACTTGTTTTTATCTTATTTCCTGCGGCAGAACAGTGGTTCAAACCCATGTGACCCTTAGGACCTTTGCAGCTCTAGATTTCCCTAACTCTTTTTGGATGCTCACTGCTCTTACGTGAAGTAGTACTTGTCTTTCATACTCACTTCTCGGCTGGGGCAGTGACCCACTTGGGGAGGCCAAGGCAGGTGGGTTCCCTGAGGTCAGGAGTTCAAGACCAGCTTGGCAGACATGGTAAAACCCCATCTCTACTAATAATACAAAAAAATTAGCTGGGCATGGTGGTACACACCTGTAATCCCAGCTACTTGGGAGGATGAGGCAGGAGAATTGCTTGAACCCGGGAGGCAGAGGTTGCAGTCAGCCAAGATCATGCCATTGCACTACAGCCTGGGCGACAAGAGTGAAACTCCATCTCAGAAAAAACAACAAAAAAAAATTTACTCACTTCTTAAGCCACCTCTCCAAACTTCTTCCCCAAACATCCTCAGAATTTCTGTCTTAGGAGAAAGACCATCTTGTTATGAAGCCATTAGTGCTTTTGCTGTGTGCTAGAAAATGGGCTAAGATCCTTGCATCTTTTACTCATTTCATCCTCTCCACAACCACAGCCCTATTATTCTTATTTTACAAAGAAGAAAACTGGGGCTTAGAGATTTGAAGACACTTGTCCACGATCACACAGTTAGGAAGCGGTGAAGGCAAGGATTGGAATTTCATTCTGACTCCTAAGCCAGTGCGCTCAGCTGATGTTCAATTAAAGATGTGATTCCAACTTCTGTTTTAATTTACAAAAGGATAGAAGCTTCATCATGTAATCTGGGTGTCTATGAAATTAGTTACCCAGAGTCTATGAAGTCAATCACCAAACATTTATTGAGTATCTCCTATATACAAGGGACATTGATAGGGGACTCTTTGAATATTGGAAAGAAGAGTAGCTCAGGAGTAAGACATCTTGTCCCTTGCCCCAACAAGTCCACTTACTAATGTTAGATAAATGAGTCAATCTCTTTGAGCCTCGATTTCCTCCTCTCTGTGATGAAAATATTGAAGTAAATGGTTTCCATAGGACTTTTGTGACTGTTTATTTGGTTCTAAAATAATACAAGACAATCTCTGCCCTGTCTACTTGAAAATATTTACTAAGCCAATTATTAATGGAAACCAAGTTCTAGGGGAAACTTTTAATCTTTTTTAGGGGCAGAACCACTTTCAAACACTTCACCAGCACTTCCCTTTACATGCTAGCAATGAATGTGCACATCACAGGCAAACTCTTGCTAATTCATTGGATCAGAGATGAGGCACATCTGTTGAAGAACTCAGAAAGAGCACTTCATTTATGTTTGAGAACGTACTTAAAACTTTAAGGATGGTCTTGCCTTAAAAACATTCCATAGCCCTGTCTCTTCCATCTCCTCACTTGTCTAGACTGGTCGAGTTCTATAAATACGCTTCCACTTAAACTTCCTTTATAAAACAGTGGAGGGGAGAAATAATAGATGTTTTAAAACCTCAGTTTAAACTCAGCTTTCATTTTTTGCGTCAAGTTATGACCCTGTGAGAGCTGCCGTGGGGTGATAAGTGTGGAATGGTGAAAATTAAACTGAATAAATGAAGCACCCTTAGTGATTTAACTTAGTTCTATTCTCAACTAAATCTCAGCTAAATCACTAACTGGTTCTGCCCTCTTAGGTGAGTCACTTGTCCTTTCTAGTGTTCAGATGCCTCAATTTTGCACAAAGGAGGTTGCACTAGATTAGTTCTTCTCTCTTTTTTATTTCTTTTCTGAGACAGTCTTGCACTCTCACCCAGGTTGGAGTGCAGTGGTGCAATCTCAGCTCAAAGCACCCTCCGCCCCCCGGGTATAAGCAATTCTCCTGCCTCGGCCTCCCGGGTAGCGGGGATTACAGGCATATGCCCCCCAGGCTGGGCTAATTTTTGTATTTTTAGTAGAGACAGGGTTTCACCAGGTTGGCCAGGCTGGTTTGAGAACTGATCTCATGATCTGCTCTCCTTGGCCTCCCAAATTGCTGGGATTACAGGCATGAGCCACCGCACCCAGCCAGTTCTTCTCAATTTGGATTGCACATTAAAAAACTTGGGACCTTTAAGAATTGTTTGGGTCTCACTTGCATCCCATCTCTACTCTCTATCTCCCCACTCCTAGATATTGATTTAATGGTTAAGAATAGGGTCTGACCTTTAGAATTTTTAAAATCTCATGCGGTGATTATTATTTGCAACCAATTTTAAAAACCAGTGCAGTAAAACAAGTTCTCAAAGCGTGGCCCCAGACCAACAGCATCAGTATCACCTGGGGACTGAGAAAGGCCAGACTCTCAGGCCCCAGTCCAGCCTAGTGAATCAGAAACTCTGAGTGCAGGGCCTCTTCCGGTAATTTGGGTGCTAGTTAAAGTTTAATAGCCACTGCTCTAAGTGATCTCCAAGGCCCAGGGATCTCTTTCACTCAAGTAACTACGTGCTCAATTTACAAATATGCACTGAGAACATTCTATATGCCAGATTCTGTACTGGAAACAGTATTAGGATGACTCAGACCAGACCCTTTCCTGAGGCACTCAAACTTAAGTGCTGAACTCCTACCCACTTTGTAAAAGTGCCATGTACTGTGCCAACCCGTCAGTATTGAGGTCAACACTCTGACACACAATTTGTTCTTTCATTCACTCTCCAAATATTTCTTTAATCCCTACTATGTGACAGGCACAAGGGCTAGACTGAGGCTTTCATGGGCCTTCCTCTTTGAATCTTTGGTGTCCCAAGGAGTTTATTGGAGATCTGGACTGGGCTGGGCTGGGATGGACTTGGCTGGGCTGGTCTGGGCTTCCTGACCTGAATGTTCTCTGAGACTGAAAAAAGAGAAACGTATCCTTCCAAATCAACCTACCATTTCAACTCCTTTATCTCTTTGTAATTTGAGTTTTGAACCCCACCGCAAATATCTCTTTGTGTGTGTATGTGTATTTTGCTGCTTTCACATTTTATCCATATCAAATAAATTGGCTCTTATATAAGTTCTATGTAAAGACTGTTTTGGAGAAAAAGACAAGAGAGAAAAAATGCTTTCTTTTTCTTTCCTTACTCAGCCCATACATGCTTCCCTTTGACCTTTGTCTTCATTTTTTTCTCTCAACAAAAATATTTATTCTTTCTGTTTTTGCTTTTTTATCTACACTGGAGATAGTTTTCCAAAGGTATGACACTGATGAAGAGAGAGCCTCTGTGCTTACCCCATGGAAACTTCTGGTAGACTGATTGCTTTTGGCTAGGATGTGAAAGAAATGTGGAACATCTCCATCTCTCTAAGTGGAAACCCCTCTATTGAATGAGAAATGACACTATCAGAAGAAAAGGGGACCAGTGCCAACTCTGCTACAAACTCATCATATGGCACAAAGACACACCACATCACCTATTTGGGCCTCAGTTTCCATATCTGTAGAATGAGAGGACAACACCTTAAGCCCTTCTCTGTAGGTAAACACAGAGAAGGCGTCTGGGATAACAGGTGATTCACGTGCTTTTTTGTAGTAAAAGGGATTCAATAGGGATTATCTGTAAGAATCAGTACCCAGAGGAAACCTCACTGGCTCTGGATGCCCTACTGAAATGTGGACTACAACAATAGTGAAAACCATTTACTAAGTATTTCCTTTGCTTTAAGTGCCTTACAAACACTTATGAGGTGGGTGAAAAAGCTGAATCTCAGATAAGTGATTAAACTAACCTCATACAGCTAGTATTGACATAGGCCTAAAATCTAAGACTGATTCCAAATTCCACCTTTCTAACCACTACCCACACTACCTCCTACTACAATAATGTAAAGGCAGAAATTTAGAGTTGAGAAATGCATACAATCTGGCCAAAGCTCTAAATATGGCAAGTGGAAGACAGGCTTACAAGTCCACAGTCAGTCCCTGTGGTGCACCCTTGATGTCTTGGTGTCCAATAACACAAATTACACAGGCAGTTCTTTATGCTTCTGGCTGGGAAGAAATAGCAGGGAAGCATCTTTTCCTAGACTTGGCTGTCACGTGCTTCTGCACTGAGCACTGTGCACCTTGGCCTATATGGAATCTTCAGGGTTCTCCAAGCAGTAAATACACTGGACAAAACTAAGAAAGCAAAGCATAAAGCAAACTGGGAACAGTGAACAGAAGCTCACTCTCATTCTCTATCTACTCATTGGTCTGTCTCATTCATCCATCAATTCATGCAACAAATATTTACTGGGTATCTATTAGGCACTATGCACTGTGTTAAGAAATGGTGATCCAGTGGTGCTGAAAACTCAAGATGCTCACAGTCTATAGGAAAAGAGAAGGACAAGGAAGCAGTGTCATTATAGTAAAATAATGTTCTGATGGAAGAAACAATCACAGAGTCAGAGGTTTCTAACCCAAACTTGGAAGAATTGAACTCTAAACTTAGAACTAGAATATAAAATCCTCGAGGGCTAGATTTTTTTTTTCCTGTTTTTCTCCTGGTGCATTCCAAGCACCTAAAACAGTTATAGACACAAAATAAGCACTGAGTAAATGTTCTTTAAATGGATCTGAAATGAAGAATGAGAAGGAGTTTAGCATTTGAAGAGAAATGGAGAAGCCAAAATATACTAAGCTCGTACTATGTGTCAAGCACTAACTAGGGGCTTTACATAGATAATCTCATTTGATGTCATCAACCCAACAACCCCACAATGTGGGTGGTCCTATCCCCAGATTATAGACTAAACTCAGAGAAGGAATGTGGATGATAGTATATAGCTATCATGGTGTAAAGCTGGGACCTGTATGTAGATCCGTCAACTCCAAATCCAGTGTTCTTGGTCATTCATTCTCTGGTTGAACAAGTATGTTTGTTTATGCCTCTGTCTTAGGATCCTCAATGTAGAGCTAGAAACATTCTTAAAAGTCAACTCTCTCAGCTGGCTTATTTGTGCATCCCAATTTAGTCATCTATTAATTCTTCTCTCACATTCAGACCTGCAAAGCTTCCAACACATCTATATCTATTTTATCTCACCTCCTTGGTATTCTCAATATAATTCTTGGGGGAAATGAATAGACATAAGGAAAGGAGATGTTTATATGATCTGGGTGGACATTCTTGTGAGTCCAGATTTCACAAATTAGATCCAAATTTCTGCCTCTGAACTCCAAATGCTTTGAACACCCATCAATCAAAAACTTTAGTTCATTCGTCAGTTCACTTCCTCAGCAAGTGTTTGTTGACTCCTAATATGAACTTAACTATTTTCTAGCCTCTAAGGATGCAAAACAAATAGAGCAAGGAGGGTTTTGCTTTCACTGATTATTACAATGTAGTTGGGGAGACAAAGAAGAAACATGGTATTGTATAATATCCCAGTTGGATAGGATTTCGTGATTTTAGGTAGGTGGTCAGGAAAGTCCTTTCTGATGAGGTGACATTTGAACAGAGACTAGAAGTGTCCCCTAGTAACTTATAATGAAAGCTAGCTGAGCTGCCATCCCTGGGATCCCAACCTGTTTGGAATACGAATTTCTTACAACATGATCCTTAGTCCATCCTTGATCACAGTGTGTGTTGTGTCATATTTAACAGTGCTTATGGTTTTTCCTTTAGTTGGTTCATATTATTCTTTTTTTTTTTTTTCAAGACAGAGTCTCACTCTGTCACCCAGGCTGGAGTGACAATGGTGCAATCTCAGCTCACTGCAACCTGTGCCTCCTGGGTTCAAGTGATTCTCCTGCCTCAGCCTCCTGAGTAGCTGGGGTTACAGGTGTGTGCCACCAGGCCTAGCTAATTTTTGTATTTTTAGATGGGGTTTCATCATGTTGGTCAGGCTGGTCTCCAACTCCTGACCTCGTGATCCACCTGCCTTGGCCTCCTAGAATGCTGGGATTACAGGCGTGAGCCCCTGCGCCTGGCCTATATTCTTAGAGATCAAATTTATGACACTTAAATGACACAATAGGGGCTCCGTGGATACTTGTTGAGCATGTGAAGAATAAGTCAGCCACAGCACAAGTTGACTCTCAGAAGATAAGTCTCTTGCTTTCAGGTCTTAGTTATAACATTGATATGTGATGCCATATTAAGCCTCAGAGGATTAGGAAAGTTTAGCCCAAATCAGGATCAGGTGAAGGCACAGGTGGCTCTTACATGCTGTTTCTATGGCTCTCAAGCTGAGTCACCACTTTCTTTATTTTTTCCTAAGCCTCATTTCTTTTTATAGCTCTTCCCATTTCTCACCATGTCATCCATCCTTTGTTCTTATATGTATTAATTTATTCATTCATTCATCCATCAACTAGTGAAAATCTAATATAATCTATGTTAAGTAATACTTGTCCCATTTAACAAATATTTATTAAATGTCTGTTCTGTGTTAGGAATACAGCTCTGATTAATGCAGACATGATCTCTGGCCTCATGAGCACACGGTTCTAAATGAAAAACTGTTATACCGAAGCATGAAAAGTGTTATGGTGTAAGGAGCACAGGGTGGGGGGGCTGTGAGAAAACCTGGGAAGGGTGTCTAACCCAGCTTTAATAGATAAGGAAGGCTTCTTGGAAGAAGTGACGTGTAAACTGAGATTCGAAGGATGCATAAGAGCTGATTATTGCAGAGGTTTGTCACAGTTCAAATGGTTGAAACTAAGTAGATGTTCAGCCCAGACTGATAAATGAATGAATGCATAAATGAAGGAAGGAATGAACAAGTATACTGCATGTCAGAAGGGCATGCTCAACTACAGATCAAATGTAGAGCTTCGAGATGGAAATGGTATTAATTTGGGATATCTATCTACTTCAGTTTCTTAGATATACTTCAGTCTTTTTAGCTGCTGTACAGTGTCCCATAGTATGAATGTTCTACAGGTAACTTAGGCATACCTTTAATGATGGGCATCTAGGTCACTTTGCACATTTTCCTATTGCAAGCAAAGGTTGCAGTGAGCATTCTCGTGCGAACAGCCTGATAGGCAAATGCATGCGAGCATTTCTCTAGGGTCAATACTGAGAAATGGAATTGCTGGTCATAAGCTATGGGCCTTTTTCATTTTAATGGACATAACTAGGACATTCTGAGCCAGTGAACTAGCTTCCACCCCACCAGCAGTGTGTGCCAAGTGTGCTGTATCATAACTACATATTATTTGTCAGATTGAAAGAGTTTTGTCTTTGCACTTTTTTACCCACATTCATGGGGAAAATACGACTTCTCATTGACGTTTCGGTTATGTATTCTTAAGCAAGCATTGACTCAAATATTTACTGGATAATTGCATTTCCTGTTCTATGACTTGTCTATTCATATCCTTAAGATAGGCCTCATCTTTAATCTGCTCCACACCTCAATTTCCCATTCATTAAATTGGGATTTCAGTGTCAGCCCTATTGCATATCCATTAATATTATCAGAATCCAGGGAGAAACAGGAAGTTAAGAGGGAAATAGCATTTATGAAGAAGTTACTCTGATTCTTCTTTTATGTATTGATATAGTTATCAAATGCTGATTTAGTACAATCCCTGTGCTGAGAAACATGACACATTTTGAAGATACAACAGGTAACAAAACCAATCCAGTTTCTGCTCTCGGCAGAGCCTAAATTTAGTCATTGTGTTAATCATCTTCACATTGCTAATATTACTTGTAGCATTTACTACTGGAAGCACTAACATTACTGCTAACAGTAACTACCAGGTAGTTAAAACCTCACACACGCTCAGTATTTTTTTATAAGTCTACCAATAATGTTTAGGTATTGGCATGCCGGACTTTTTAGATGGAGGAGCTCAGACTATAAAATATAAGGTCATTGATGTAAGGTCCCCACGTTAATAGATGCTAAAACCAAGTTTTATATACTTTTGCCTGACCCCAAAGGGTGTGCCTGGCAAGGTACAGAGCACGGTCATTGTTATAATGCCTGACAAAGTACAAGGTGGTATCTTGATGGGTGGATAAAAATGAATACTAAAATTAGATCTTCTTGCTTCCAAAAGCAAGAGAATAAACACGAAAAGAGGAGAAAGCAAATTTTTTTTATTGTTTTTTGAACATTTAAGCAGATGTGGAGGAGAGTGCTAAGGAAATGGACATGGCCAGATCAGCATGATTTCCAGTAACCTGTTGCTGAAATGCGTGATTCAGGTTGGACCCCTTCCTGAGCAGGGCCTTCTCCCACGCCTGCCCAGCATGGGTTTGCCTCTATTCCCAGGTCCCACCCACCAGAAGAGATGAGCAGCATCAGTAGAGAGAGTTGTTTTTCTAAGCCCAGAATGAATACCACTGCTCTTAGCTCAGGCCAGGCAGCACATAGTCAGCACAACCTCACTCTATTTCTGGAAATCAGGCATTATCCACCTATGACTCCCTCTCATCAGTCTTGGGCCAAGTATTTCTCAATGAAATATGGGTTCTGGGAATATTAGGATAAGCAAAAGGGCCTAACAAAATAAACTGATCTCCAGGGTCAGCAACAGCCATAGAAGTGCTGTCTCCAAGTACCTTCACAATTTTGAAAGGCTGAAGGGCTCCTGTTTGGTGCTAATACCACCAAAATCACTTAGACACATTTTTATAGATGACTCTCATATACTACTAAACTTGTAGTGAGTGGACTGTTATAGGTTCTCTTCTACAGATGGGCAAACTGAGACCCTTAGAAATCACCCCAAAAATTGCACTGATAGCTCCATTGATCCATTTATTCATTTGTTTGTTCCTATGTTCATCCACTCATGCATTTAATATGGAGTGCCTACTGCCTGTCAATCTTTGTACTGGCAGTGTAGTTCTGAATCTTATAATCTGGTAGGAAAGATAGGCCGAATAATAGCACACATAAAATTATAATTATAAACTGAAGAGTATGATTACAAGAGGTTATAGTAGAGCATAATTCCCCCTTAAATTAAGACAGAGTATGAAGATGAGTACAGAGACATGAAGGGGCCAGACTATTATAAAAAGACAAAAAAAAAAACCAGATGTTGGTGTGGGTGTGGAGAAAAGGGAACTCATATACTTCCAGGGAAATGTAAATTAGTACAACCTCCATGGAAAAGAGCATGGGGATTTTTCAAGGAATTATAAATAGAACTACTATTTGATCCAGCAATCCCACTCCTGGGTATCTACCCAAAGGAAGAGAAAACATTATATCAGAAGATACCTGAACTCATATGTTTATCACAGCACTATTTGTAATTGCAAAGATATGGAATCAACCTAAGCATCCACCAATGGATGACAGGTTAAAGAAAATGGGGTACATATATACAATGGAATATTACTCAGCCATAAAAGAAAATGTAATCTTGTCATTTGAAGCACCGTGGGTGGCACTGGAGGCCATTATCCTAAGTAAAACATCTCAGACATAGACCAATACCTCATATTCTCACTTATAAGTCAGGGCTAAATAATGTGTACACATGGACATATAGCATGGACTGATAGGTCATAGAAACTCAGAAGAGTTGGGGAATAGAAGGGGATGATGATGGGAATTACTTAATGGACACAATGTGCATTATTTAGATCATGGATTCCCCCAAAACCCTGACTTCACCACTCTGCAACCTAAGAATACAACAAAATTATATTTGTCCCCCATAAATTTATACAAATAAAAAAGAAGGGGCCAGGTTATGAAGAGTTTGTAGCTCATGTTGAGTTTAGATTTATTCATTGTGAAATAGAAGGACTAAACCAATGAGGTGAGGGATTTCATAATACTGCCCTAATGCTCTGTGAAGAAAGGATTGAGGAAGGATGAACGAATCCATTTAGGGGTTCCTGCTGAAGTCCAAACCAAAGATGATGATTATTTGCATAGAAAAGTGAATGAATTAGAGGTATGTTCTAAAAGTAGAACCAACAGGACTTGGTGATACATTGGATTCAAGCAGTTTAATCAGAAGTAGCTGTTCAGTAACTCTCCAATTTCTGGTTTGAGTATCTGGAATGAGGGAAATGTTATTTCCTGAAATAGAGGAATATATCTTAATGTACTGTTTTGTTGGGGATGGGGTAGATCAAGAGTTTAGTCTTAGACATACTGTTTGAGACGCCCATGAGTCACACGAGAAGAAATGCTAAGAAGGCTGTTAAACATGTAGGACTGAAATTGCTCATGGCTGAACCGGATCTATTACGACACAACCCATGTGTACTCACAACATGCTAGGAAACCTCCCTGCAAAGTAACAGAATCTTGTTCCATAACCATAAAATTACTTTCTCATCCACCATATTTTCTATTCCACTTTTCTTTCAGCAAATCATTAAAGATAAAATAATCTGATTAATCCTGATGCCCTCCAAGTAGAAGTGAAGCAATACTCTATATGGAAAACTGTGTGTAGTTAATATAACTCTTCCTGGTTTTGCATGGTTTTAAAAGGTTTTGAGAAGGCATGTATAGTTGAATGAGTTATCCAAAAGGCATTAGGCTGTTCTCCACATAATGACAGGAAAAATTAGTAGGTCTTTACAATGAACCTAACACAGTGCCCATTAATATATAATCTCAAATAGATATCCTAATGTTCTAAACAGACTTTTCCCCCATTCTGCAAAAGATGCTCAGAGAAATTACGTAATGAACCCAGATACATTCAGCTGGTAAAATAATGGATTTGATGACTCTAAGCTAGGACTCCTTGTGTTATTATACAAGTGTAATACAAGTGTAATAATTATATCCATAGCCAATAATTTTTTGGCTATGTACCAAGCATTGTGCTAAGTGCTTTAAAAAGTTTTTCTTACTTAATCCTTTTAAAAAAGTCTTTGAGCTTTTATTATTAGTTCCACATTACAGCTGAGAAAAGTGTTTAAAGGCATTAAGAAGCCTTCCTCTGGAAGAGTTAGAGGTGAGATTCTTAGCCACTTCAACCTTGTGCCTCTTATAAACGTGCATGAATAATCTTGAGTGGAAAGAAACTTCCTGGCATGCAAGACTATTGGTTAGAATTGAGGTGTTTCTCCTCATAAATGATCAGAGCCCAGACACTGAAGTCAAATTTTTTTTAAAAAGCAAGGTTATAGATGGAAAAGAAAATGAAGGTCAAACGCAGTGGCTCATCCCTGTAATCCCAACATTTTGGGAGGCTGAGGTGGGAAGATTATTGCTTGAGCCAAGGAGTTCAAGGCCAGCCTGGGCAGCATAGAAAGACCCCATCTTGACAAAACATCATAATAAAAAAAATGTAGCCAGGTGTAGTGGCATGCACCTGTGTGGTTCCAGCACTCAAGAGGGTGAGGCAGGAGGATCACTCCAGCCTGGGAGGTCAAGGCTGCAGTGGTGAGTCATGATGGTACCACTGTACTCTAGCTTAGGCAACAGTGTGAGACTCTGTCTCCAAGAATTAAAAACATGAGAGAGAAAATAATTATACCTTGGGGAAGGGGATGATGGGTCTCAATTGTCCAGCTGCACCACATTGCTAGAGGAATTGTGTCTATACCTTTGAGCAGAAAAACAAATAAAGCAATTGTGATATGTCCAAATATTTCTATAGATTTCTATGGATTAATAGTTTCATGACATATTAATATCAGTTCTGAGAGGGAAAAAGAGGACTGTGTGTTTGCAAAGAATGCTAGTTTAAACCTTGTTCAAGAGGTCTTGTTCTGCAGAACTTCACAGAACATGCTACTTTTCATTGTGAATCTCCCAAAGATTGCTGGAATGCTTTATGTAGTTTACTCTGCATTGTTTGAAAAAGGTACCCTGTTTTTCTTACAGCATGTCGTAGAACTGGCATTACTGAGGAAGCTCCTTTGGAAAATGATGAGTTAGAGAAATCAGGTTGCAATGGGTGTCCTGGTGTCACCTACTACATTGTTATTTTCTATTCACCCTGGGGCTAGGTAGGATGGACTAGACTTGACTGTGCTGCTCCAATTCCCGATTTTTAAGAAAACAAATGAAGAGGAAAGAGAAGGAAAATAACAGCTGTCAGAGCAATTACAGATGTGAGAAGAATGGAGGAATTTATCTCACACTGCGCATTGGCAAGAGGAGTGGACAAAATCTATTCAGTCTGTGCTTGGAGACACTGAGAATCATGAGAGCAGGTCTTGCTGGGTTTATGTTGTGTCTGTTAAAACACAACCTCAGACACCACTTTAGAGATGCCGAATTTGGAATCAAGAGATCTGACTCCCACATGAGCATACAGCCTTGCTGTGGAACAGGTTTCTTGCATTGTTTGAGCTTAAGTTCCTTCTCTTGGACAAAGTGAGTGACAACGGGTATAGTCTAACAAGGGGTGGTGGGAAAAACTGATAAGATAATGGACTTGCAAAAACGTGATGCAATCTGGTGAACTATAAAAAATTAAATGTTCGTGATTCTTTCTATTGTTTGGTTTTGCATTAGGCTTGTTCTTGGCCAGAGCCATGACAGAGAGTCTGTGTAAATGGCAAACACTGTGACACACACAGACACACACATCAAGCAGTTTCCCATAAACTCTACCCAGAGTTGCTATGGTTCAGTGTTGGGTTAGAAAAAAGAAAAGGTAAATTGTACCTTAACCTTTGTAACTGAGCTAAAGAAAAAATAAGAGAGAAAACTCACCACGTGCTGGCCCTGGATCAGGAGACCTGGATTCTAGTACTGGCATCCGGAAATTTTGCTGTGTCCCTGATCAGGTGGGTTCCCAACTGTGGGCCCAAGACCCCCTTCTGTAAAATAAAGGGAAAAGTCATAGCTCTGACATTCTGTTCGGATTATCCTTGAGCTCTCACCTGCACTCGGTGCATCTAATTAAGTAAAGATGGAGGCAGCAGGTTACGTGTCATTGCTAGTAAGACTGAAGTTTGAGTTTGGGGGCTGACCATCTAGATCTAAGGAAAGCCTCCAGGCACAGTGGGACTCTCAGGACTCCACCTAGACCTAGCTTCTGTCTAAGGACTTATAAAGCTTTTCCTTTGAGACAATTTCAAAATGTTTTGGTGCATTTTTCCTGGATGGCATTTTAACTTGACAGTGAGATACTAGAGGTGGGTTATCTCTGTGTAATCTCTGCCACGTTATTCTCTATCTTTAGCATTTTGTGCAAGACCACACATCATGTAGATGGTCAATGAATGCAGATAAATAAATGCAGAGATGCATAAATAAATGGATCAGTAAACCCTGTGGCACATCAATAAGTGGTCAGAAATTCATGATAATACAGATTATATCTGGTATATCGGAGCTCTTCTTTTAACTTCTAAGGTGGGTTAGTTACTAGAGCATTGAAAGGACAAATGAGAATACACACACACACACACACACACACACACACACATATATATTTTTTAGGTGGAGTCTCACTCCATTACCAGGCTGGAGTGCAGTGGCATGATCTCGGTTCACTGCAACCTCTGCCTCCCAGGTTCAAGCGATTCTCCTACCTCAGCCTCCCAAGTAGCTGGGATGACAGGCATGTACCACCACGCCTAGCTAATTTTGTATTTTTGGTAGAGATGGGGTTTCACCATGTTGGCCAGGATGGTCTCATCTCAATCTCTTGACCTCATGATCCACCCACCTCAGCCTCCCAAAGTGCTGGAATTATAGGCATGAGCCACCACGCCCAGTTACAAAGGAGAATTTTACAGCATGGTCACTGCTTCTCTTGGGGCCTCAGCTCTCTTATCCTTAAAGCAAAGGCCTTGAGCCAGAAAGTGTAATTCCGTGTTTCATTCATTCAACAGGCAATTATTTAGCAATGTCTACGTAACACGTCCTATACTAAACAATGAAGATAAACCAGTCAGTAGGAGACATACCAGCCTTCCAGGAGCTTAGTCTACATAATGTGAAAATAAACACATAAACAAGTGGTAGCTACCAGTGAGAAAGATGTTATGTTATGGGAAGCCCATGGGCTAGGAGCTCCTCACTTAGCTTCACAAGTCGGTGAGAATCTCCTGAAAGAGGTGGCAACTAAGTCAAGGCAAGAAGATTTAGCCAGAGAAAGGAAGGTGAGACCGCTTTCTCAGGGTGGTGGCTGAGGGTAAAACTTCAAGAAGGGAGTTCGAGAAAAGAGACCAGAGAGGTTGACAGGGGTTAGATCATGATGTTCCCAGAGTACATTGCTGTAAGGTCTGGACTTCATCCTGAGAGTGGTGATGAGCCATTGAGTGTCCATAAGGGAAGAGAAGATCTTCGTTAGATTTGCTTTTAGGACATCTCTTTGGCTGTGTGTGTATAGTCAGGATGGAGGCATAGAGCACAAATGGTAAAGGAGAAAAAGCAATGTTGCCAAAACTAAAGTAGATGAGAAACCAAAACTTGTCTGGGGTGTGGAAATGGGGAGCATGGGATGTGGCTGAGGGATATTAATGGGATAAAATACTTGTATAACTAATCAGAAGGGGGAGGCAGGTAAGTGTGTCATGAAAGTTGCTGTGTTACTGGCATCACTGAAACACACAATGAATGCAGACATAGAAGCGTATTTGCGTTGGGATGAAACAGGGAGGAGGAGTTCAAAAGTGCCTTCCAGTTGCTGGCCTGTGAATCAGGCAGGCATACAGGCAGTTCACCTTGAGCCACAACATTTCTTTCCTGTGTAGAGATGCAGGAGCATTTGGGGTGTACATGTGCATGTTTGCGTGCAAGCCTCTGTGTGTGTGCATGTGTGCGTGCATGTGTGAGAGTATGTGTGTGTTGGTAGCAGGCAAACAAAGACCTGTGAGACCACGGGTTTTCATCATCCACTGATTCTCAAAGTGTAGTCCAATGTTCTAAAGACGTCCCATGGGGGATCGGAGTTAATCTTCCATGGATCTAATACTTATAACATTACAAGGCTCAGGCTTTGTTTTCTAATCAGGATTAATAACTCACTCGTGGGCTTTAATACAAGCCAGACACCACCTCAGTGTGCAAAGCAATGCCAGCTCCCCTTCCATTCTGATGCTGGCTTTTACATTCTTGTTGTCAAAGTAGGAACTAGGTTTTGGCCCCAGTTTCAGAATACTATGAAGTGAAAAGTTTAGAAACTTCCATCCAAGGATGTTATTCAAAAATGTTAGGACAGCTGGACTCTGCCGTTAATTTGCCATATGACTTGCAGCAATTTGTTCCCCATATCTGGGCTTTGGTATCCATCCCACAATGAGAAACTTGGAGTAAGTGATATTCAAAGTCATCTAGCTTTGATTTCTACATATTTGTGTTTCTTTCTTGAGCTAACCTCTGTGTATACAAAGTCAGTCTCCAAAAATTTTAAGCAGACAATTTTGAGATGCTCAAACCTCCTACTCTCTAGGAATAAGACTGAATAACTCTCAGGCCTAGAAAGAGCATTGAAGATCATCTATGCTGGGACTGACACTTGACATATGAGAGAATTGAGCTGAAAGAGAGGAAGCCACTTCTTCAGGGTCACACAGCCATTCAATGGCAGAACAGAGAATTGAAATTGGGGCTCCTAATTCTCAGTTCAGGTGTTCCTTTCCCCCATGTAACAGAGTGCTGGACATTGGCCAGACCTTTGGACTTGCATTTGAACTCATCTCCCTCTGATTATAGAGAGGTCTTCCTTGTTTGCTTGGAATGAAATCTTAGAGAGCTGACATAGTAACATCATGGCAGCTGATGTGGGTGATGGGGTTGGTATAGGAAATGAGAGAACACATTTGGCTAAGCTCGGGGTTCATGTGACCCTCTGAGAGCCTTCATTCCAAAACAAACTCAACCTTTTAGGTTCAAGTTCTCTCTCTCATCAGAAATGTGACTTCCTGCTTCTAAGAAGCAAGGCTTACAAAAGGGCTCAGAAGACTCCATGGACATCAAATAGCTCTTACAAAATAGCATTTTGATGAGTTAAGTGTAAATGAATCAGAAACATAAGGATTACATTTTCCCCAAGTGCACACGGGTTTCAGAGTTGAGGGGAAATGTAGTTTGCTAACTGCATGCTGGCTTTCATGGAACCCAAGCCACTCCTGGGGAGGGTAAGGGGAGAGAAGAAAGAGAAGCCCAGTCCCCAAATAGTTTTAGATGTAGTGCCAAATTTGAAAATGCTGTTGGGTTTGCCCTCTGCCAGTAATAAAATTGCTGGCCACCCAGAGAGGCCACAGGGAGGAGAAAGGAGATGGCTTTCCTTACTGGCCCCTGGTCCTCAACGACTGTATTCAGTTCATGCCACTCAATCACCAGCTGTCACTGGGGCCCTCCATTGGACTCACTGGCCCTGCCTTGGCCTCAATTTTCACACTCTGCAGAATGCCTTGTTTACCTCCAACTGTATCTGGTGTTTTGGCTCCCAGAGTCCTTGGCAACAGGTCAATTTGTTACAAGCCCCTGCTCTGTAATCAGGTGACCTGTCCATCACCAGTAGAATGTTTGGGGAAGCTGTCACACATCCCTTTTGGCTGCATTCAGGAAAAAACACGAGTTCTTTGTATATCTTTTCCTCTCTCCCTTCTTTAATGCTACCCAGGTGTGGAGTTTCCTCCAAACTGGTAAATGTCTTCCCTTCAAATCTCAGTCTGACACAAATAACCTCAGGACCTAACCTCAGGATTTTAACAGTTAAATCTCAGGACTGATGTTACCTTGTCCCGGGATTTGAAGCTCTGGATCTTTTATAATTTCCACATTGTCCCTCCATTCTTTCCTTTCTATTTTGTTTTATTACACAAAGAAAGTAGAAAATTATTTCAATTGGTGGCAGAAGATGATTAAAACAAAATAACAAAGGCTTTGGCTGAAAACTGTTAGTTTTATTAAATTGGCTACTGTGTTTTAAATTAGTACCAGGGCAAATCTTTGGACAATTACATCAAAGACTGCTGGAATTAATCAGTTGCATGTATACAATTGCTCTTTTCAGAGCCTTATGCAGAGTAGGATGGCATTGCCAGTAGGAGAAGAGTGAGTTTTGCATTACCTGTGTAAGAGGGAGGAACCCTAGCCCCACTAAGAAGGAATTCAAATGTCCAGTGGAGTCTCAGATCGCTTTCGTCTCATTTTTCATTTATTTAATCCAGACAATGGGTTGGAACTCACAGTGGCCACCAGGAGAAATAAGAAGATGGGTGTTGCAAGGCCAAAGGCCGTTTTCCCAAAGATTCTTTTCTTGGCAATGAGTCCTCATCATGACAGCTTTCCTTTAATAAGGGGGCACCTGAAGTGGAAAGGCTGCAGTCCACTGAGTAGCTAGGTTCAGAAAGAGGGAAGATGGATGTGGTGGGATTCCAGGCTATACAAAGACTGGATGCAGATTCAGTATCTCACCTACTGTTAGAGCATCTAAGTTCTGACTTCTACAGCTGGAGGTAGGCAGGAGGCTTGGGGAATGATTGCATTCAGTTCCCTGCTTTTGCAACGGTGATTCTCCGTCACTCGGTGGCTCAAGCCCCAACATCTCACCTCAGAGCCTCCGGCCATCTACTGCACACTCTGCCCAACCATTTCAGCTAAACATTTCTACTTCCTTTGGTTTACCCTGAATTTCAGTCTAAATGAGCTGTTCTTGATCTAGCAAAAGTTTGCCTCTGTCTTATTTATGCTGTTTCTAATGCTCAGAACACCATACTTATCATTCACGTTTTTTGATATTTTTTGATATATATGTGTGCTTTCTCAAACTATTAATTTATTCAACAGATATTGCTGAAAACCTATTCTGTGCTAGGCACTGGACCAGGCACAGAGATATAGCAATGAAGGGCAATGTTCTCTTTCTTGAAGCACTTAACATATACCAAGGTAGACAGACATTCAACATATGATTGCAAAATATGTGTTCAGTTTTATAGTAAAGTATGGGGCACTAAGGACACCTGTGGAAGGAAACCAGCATAGCCCAGGTATCAAAAAGAAGTCTCCCTAAGCCTTTCTCATTCTTTTAACCACTATTTTGTCTTCCTCCGTTAGCACTCTCCGAACTCCACCTTGTGTTGCCATCACAGTCTACTTGATTTATCCCTTTTTTTGCCCTTTGAACTGTTTGAAACCAATGACAGTATCTTCATCTTCGGGTCCTCCAATTTGACTGAACTTCATACATTTTTTGAAAAATTGAATATTAAAGGTGATTTCCAGAGAAAAATAGCTGATCGGGTCACAATCACAACAAAAATTAATAGAACAGTAGCCATTTTGTTCTGATACTTAGTCCACAGTCAGTACGTTAAACTATCTTTCAAAGTATTTCTTCCCGAGGGCATGCGATACTTTCTGTCTCGGATCCTTAACAGAAACCCCCACCACCAATAAAAAGTAAGACCAAAGTACCTCTCAGTCAACAGAAATAAAAGATTTCCTTACAAATTCAGAGTAATACCCAGACAAAATTGGAATAAAGGTGTATATAGTCATCACACAGTGGAAAAAACTGTGTGTATGTAAATTTAATATGTGAATATTAAGACAAATTCTTTTGAGAAGACTAATCACAGCTCCAAGGTCATTCAGTAAAGAAGGACATTTTGTGAATTTTAATTCTTTCTAAGTAAAATAGAATATAAAACTATCTGGCATACTGCCAAAATTGTGTAGGTACTCAGTTTATTCTATCCTACAGGGACTATTTGGTCTCTTGGTGTTCAGGTACTGCCTTTTCAACTTTCCTTCCAAACTAATTATCTATACTGCTATCTAAATGGTCTTCCACCGAACAAGTTTGATTATGTCATTTGCTGGGAAAGCCAGTCCTTTCCTCTTTCTCCTGATGACTTTTTACTTTCTCCAGTCAAGCCAGTGTACCTCCGTGGGAAATTTTCTCACACTCCCTTCCCATCATCCAGGGTAAGAAACCAACCCTCTGTGCTCCTACAGCCCCCTACATTTTTTGCGCTGTTTTAAAGTCATCAATGTTAATGTAGTCTTTTGCCTGCCATTCAATGAGCATCCTAAAGGCAGGACCATAATGTGTTCATCTTTGCATCCCAGAAACCAGTGAAGGCTATTTGGATGGATAAGTGTAAGCACACCTGAAATAAAACAAATATACTTATTCAGAAGTTTTAAAAAATAATCAAAGCCATAAATATAATCAGCTAGCATTAAGCTAACTACCTGGATATACTTCTCAGTCTTTTTACATGAACATTAAAGATGGAGAGATATTACAAATTGTGATCTTATATTTATACAAAATAGTGTGTGTATGTGTGTTTATACACAGAAAGATACTAAAAGGATCCTAACCAAAATGTTCACAGTAGCTGTCTCAGGGTGATGGAATTTGAGATTATTCTACTTTAATTCTTTCATATAGCATTCTAATTTGCTATCATATGCATAGATGATCTTTATTGTTAGGGGGAAAAAAAGCAATTGCAATCATATACTATCACTTCCCAGTTCTTTTAAAAAGTCAGCTTCCAGGGCCGGGTGCGGTGGCTCACGCTTGTAATCCCAGCACTTTGGGAGACCAAGGTGGGTGGATCACAAGGTCAAGACATAGAGACCATCCTGATCAACATGGTGAAACCCGTCTCTACTAAAAATACAAAAAATTAGCTGGGCACAGTGGCGCGTGCCTGTAATCCCAGCTACTCAGGAGGCTGAGGCAGGAGAACTGCCTGAACCCAGGAGGCGGAGGTTGCAGTGAGCCGAGATTACGCCATTGCACTGCAGCCTGGGTAACAAGAGCAAAACTCAAAAAAAAAAAAAAAAGTCCGCTTCCATTTTAAAGATATGTTAGAGTTGAAACTATTGTTCTCTACCTTTCTACATTTAAAAATTATAAAATATAACATCTGAGTTTTGACTCCCTAAAATACTTTAGCACCGTAAAGGGAAGCTTCCTTTATCTTCAAATAGTTTTTGTCATCCGTATTTGACTAGACATTACTATATGGCTCACTAGGCTGTGGTCATCCAAGAAGTCACCTCAATGTCATGGAAAGATAAAGGTTCTAGAGTCAAATAGCATAGTTTAAATCTTGTTTTATAATTATTATGTCTCTGATATTGAGCAGATGACTGAAATACACTGAGTCTCAACTGAAAAATTAAAATAATTTCCGCCTTTCAGTTTTATATTAGAAATAGTATGGGAAATTTGGCAACTATCTAAACTATAAATAATATTTCCAATATGAGCATCCATTGGATATTCTAAATAAAATATTACAGATATAACTAGCATCCTTTAAAATGCATGACTGAGATCAGAAAAACCAAAAGGGATATTTCCAGGGGCAAGACATGAAAGAAATAAAATAGAACTGGGAACTAACAGGTAAGCCCTGGATCTAAATGTTTGGTTGGTACAGTCTGGATAAGAGGGAGCCATCGCTTTTGGCAGCTGAGTGGCTTGAATGCTCTTGTTCACCCCCGGAGAGGAGATGTGGCTCTGCAGCTCTGCAAGGTGGTGTATTGGGACTAGCACACCTGTAAAATAAGGATTTTAACTAAGATTTTCAGGACCCCTGAAAGTCTACATGTTTAGTGAAAGGGTGTACTGGGGGAAATAAGGTAGGCAGCATATGTCTAGCTGACTAACTTAACAACATGACAATTAACATGACTTGACGTAACTGTCATTAGGATTTACTATCTTTGCCTAGGATATAAGTTGAAATTTATAACCATTGTCTTATACCTCAGAAAAACTTGAGGTTTGAATGTATACTGCTCAGTATGGTGTGAAAATGCCTGAGCTAAAAAATTAAGTGAATAAAAAGGATTCCAGGTTAGTGATGTTGCAGGGGTACCTAGAAATTAACATAAACTTACTCTGAGGGAGGACATGGACTTGGCCCAGGGAGCACATGATTCCCACAGATTAAAATCCACTGGACATGAGTTCACATCTCAAAATTAAAAACACAAAAAAAGTAAACAAGACATCAGTAATAAAGGTCAGTAAACAACCCAAAGGCTTTTTACTAAATTTTGACTTGGGTGAGAAGTATACAAATTAGTATTTTAGAGTCAACAGAATACAACAACAGCAAAAGGTAAATAAAATTAGAAAGCAAAATTTTCGGCCGGGTATGGTGGCTCACACCTGTAATCTCAGCACTTTGGGAGGCTGAGGCGGGCAGATCATGAGGTCAAGAGAACGAGACCATCCTGGCCAACATGGTGAAACCCCATCTCTACTAAAAATACACACACACAAAAAATAGCTGGGCGTGGTGGCATATGCACTGTAGTCCCAGCTACCTGGGAGGCTGAGGCAGGAGAATTGCTTGAACCCGGGAGGCAGAGGTTGCAGTGAGCCGAGATCGCGCCACTGTACTCCAGCCTGGTGCCTGGCGACAGAGCGAGATTCTGTCTCAAAAAAAAGTACAATTTTCAAAAGTTAGATGAACAAAGAAGGGGCAAATAATGGAAATTTTAAAATTCACAAAATCTAAGTGAAGAAAGAAGGAAAGGAATAAATAAGCAGGGAAAAAATGGCAACGTAAGTCATTCTAATTACATTAAAGTCAATTATATGAAGATGGAGATTCTCTAGTCAAATTTAACTAAAGAAAGTTTTCCTGAAAGGTTAAAAGTAAAGGCAGGGACAATATGTACTAGGTAAAGGCTAACCAAACAAATTTAATATTATTTTCAAACTAAGGAAACATTAGGCAAATATGTTACTGTTATTTTTTAAAAAGCCACCACATAATGATAAAAGGAAGATATTATGATTTAAAAGCTGAATTTATCAAATAATATGACCAGAGAATATATAAATCAATGACTTTTACCTAAAAAACTGATAAATGCGTAATGGCATTGTGATATTTTAACACATTTTTCTCAATAATTTATAGATCAAGCAAACTAAAATATAGTAATAATCTAGATTTTGAACAATGCCAAAAAATTGAGCTGATAAAAATACATGGAACCCTGATACAGAATTAAATTATGAAATTTCCTTCTAGAATAGAGATGTAGACTACTTTTTAATTTTTTTTACCATGTCCTAGGCCACAAAACAAATTTCAACAAATATCAAAGAGTCAGTATCACATAGAACATGAGTTTTGTCCATAATGCAGCACATTAACAAACAAAACACAAATGAATCAGGGAAAAAGGTAAAACTTTTCAGTCAATGGTATTTGTAACAAGTAAGCGAAAATCTTATATAAGATATTTGCAGGCAGAATTCAGCAATGTATTAAAAATCACATACAATATTAAAGAGGCGACTTTAACATTAGGTGGTCTATTAATGTAATTCACAATATTTGTGTATTAAATAATTTTTAAAGCAGGAATTTTTACTAGATGTAGAGTATTTTTTAAAACCCTGTAAAATTGTATTCCTTCGTGATGAAAAAATAATAGTAAACTGGGAATAGGTAAAATGTAAAAAGTAATGTTTTTTATCACGGTCAAATCCAGAATGTCCAGTTTTGCCATTGGTCTCCTACCTAGCACAGCTAGACAAAAAATAGAAACAAAACAAGTCTGAGGACTGAAAGGGAAACGAAAAAACTCATTGTTCGTCATCTGCTAGAAACAACATAGAAAAATGAGTAAGATCAACAATTACTAGAGCTAGGAAAACAGCCTATGAGGACTTCTGAATTTAATATAAATTTATATTAAATGCAATTATTTTTATTGTCTCCAAACTATTAGAACACGAACATACCTACATGTATTTGCGTGCATGTATGTGTGTTTGTGGGTAGCTAGATAAATAGAAAGCTGCTATTTACTATAGCACTGACACCTATATAATGCTTAGAGTAAGGCATATATTCCTAATAAAAATCATCACAATTTTTATGAAGAAAGCTTTAAAACTTTACTGAAACCATAAAAGAAGACCTAAATAAATAAAAAGATAAACTGTGTGCATAAACGGGAAGACACAGTATGATAAAAATGCCCTTTCTTTTCAGATACATTGATACATTCAATGAAATTGGAATCAAAATTCTAACAGGTCTTTTTAAGGATGAAGCTTCACATGGACATTCACATGGAAGAGCAGAGGGCTCTTTTGGAAGGGAAAACTATAGGATGAACTTACAATGTAAATCAAGACTTTTATATTGCTATGGAAGTTACTATAGACTGCTACTGATAAAAAGATAGATAAAAAATAGACCAATGAAACAAGATAACCCAGAAAAAAATAACTTTTAAAAATACTAAATTGATATATGGCAAAGGCAGTATTACCATTTAGTAGTGGAAGGATTAACTGTTTTCCTAAAGGGATTAACTAATGCTGGACAAATAATTTTAATACATATTTTGGGAGAAAACAATCCTTATTTTATATTGTTTAAAAAACTACTTTGTAGGTGTCTGAAACCATATAGGTAACAAACACAACCTTAAAATTATTGAAAGGAAATAAAAGAGACTGTTTTATGATCTTGGATTAAAGGAACGTTTATTCAACAACATAGGAAAAGCACAAATCATGAAGGACACAAAATTCTCTTACCAACAAAGCAGCGTAAACATAATGAAAAATTAGGAGCCATAGACTATGAAATGGTATTTGCAATGGCTTTAATTATAAAGAATTAATATCCAGTATATGTAAATATGCTTATATATTAATATAGAAAACAAAAACAATTTAAAATAAGCAAAAGGATGAACAAATAGTATGCATGACTAGAAACCTACTTGATCCAGATACTCAGGCTTCTTAGTAATCAGGGAAAGGCAAAATAAAACAATGATTGAGGTTCTTTCTTTCTTTCTTTTTTTTTTTTTTTGAGACACAGTCTGGCTCTTGTGTCCAGGCTAGAGTGCAGTGGCACAATCCTGGCTCACTGCAACCTCCGCCTCCCAGGTTCAAGCAATTCTTCTGTTTCAGCCTCCTGAGTAGCTGGGACTACAGACGCGTGCCACCACACCAGGCTAATTTTTGGTATTTTTAGTAGAGATGGAGTTTCACCATGTTAGCCAGGATGGTCTTGATCTCCTTATGTCATGATCTGCCCACCTGGGCCTCCCAAAGTGCTGGGATTACAGGTGTGAGCCACCGTGCCCAGCCAAATATCATTTAGTAACCATCAGATTGATGAAAAAAATTACATATTTGGCAGAATCAAGTGCTGGCAAGGACAGGAAGCAATGGGAAGCCTGTGGATAGATGTGTTGATTGATACAATCATTCTGGTAAATACTTTGGCAATATCTAGTAGTTGAAGATTCATTTACCTTAACCTAACAATACCATTTTAGCTTTTTTTTCTTCAGAAAATTCTTGCTATGTGCACAGAGGAAAAGAACCCAAATAATTAAAGTTATGTTGTTGTAAATAATAAACATTGTGAAAAAATAACAATAATAGCAATAATAAAGGAACCAACCTTGGTATCTATCAAGAAAAGAATGACTTAATAAAGTATGATATATTCATACAATAAAATATTTATGTGCAAAAATAAATAAGCCAGCTCTACTTGTCACAATATGTGTGATCTCAAACAATGCTAAGGAAAAATAAAAGCCAGCTACAAAATAAGTATAGTATTAAAACATCTATGAAATTTAAAATATGCAAACAATACATATGTGCAAAAAGTATAAAAATTTGCATGGGAAGGAAGTGGGATTCAGGAGGAACGTACAGGTGCATTTAAACTTGATCAGTAAATTTATTCCTTTCACACCAAAAATAAAAGATGCGAAGCAAATATGGCACAATGTTATAATTTGACAAAGCTGGATAGTAACCCTATGAACGTTTGTTGTAATATAGTCTGTAGTTTTCTATATAACTGAAGTATTTTCTAATTAAAACAATAATAATAGCATGTATAGAGTCTTTGGCACATCATCTCAGGCTGAAAAAGAGCATGTTTCCTTCCCTTCCCACTCTTGGCTAGAGGCTTATATACAAAATGCCCAGACATTACCTCTGGTTCTTAGCTCAAAGCTAGACTGAAATACTTGGGCTCTTCCTGAGCCAAAGGCATCCTAGGTGGTCCCATCTTACATCTTCTAACTCAGACAATCTGGGTGGTAGATCCAGACCTACACACATTGTCGGTGAAGAATTTTAAATGCTGAAGCAGTTTCTAGCCTGTAGAAAAGCTCAAGACACAAGATACAATGCTACACTCCTCATTAAATTAGAAACGTGGATTGCAGAACTGATCATCACCTCCTTCCCAGATTCTTCTTTCATAGATGAAGAAATGGATGGACAGAAAGAGGAAATGGCTTCTCCATGGTCAATGAGTCAGTGGTAGTATTTCATAGGGAATTTGTGTCTCGTGACTTCCAAGTCTTTCAACTGGTCTTTGTATATAAACTCTTTGTGATCCAAAACAAAGTGTTTTGATTTCTAGTCTGCTGTACTTTCCAGCTCAAGCAGTGTCTTGGAACAGAGTTAGACAGAAATGGTTTAAGTCCCTACTCCATGACAAAACATTGTGACTATTGGCAGGTAACTTAATCTTCCTAAGTGTTAGTTTCCTCATCTGACAAGAAGGTTAATTATTCAAGGGATTGTTCCTTAGGTTACGATTGTACATGCAGAGTACGAGACATAGTGTCTAGCATATTATAGGTAGGTAACAAATAGAAACTATGATTACTCTTTTTATCCCAGAAGATGGAGTTTTAAAGAAGTATAACACAGGTTTTTTTTTTTGTTTGTTGTTTTGTTTTGAGACAGAATCTTGCTCTGCCACCCAGGCTGGAGTATAGTGGTGCAATCTCAGGTTACTGAGACCTCTGCTTCCTGGGTTCAAGTGATTCTCCTGCCTCAGCCTCCAGAGTAACTGGGACTACAGGTGCCTGCCACCATGCCTGGCTAATTTTTGTATTTTTAATAGAGATGGGGTTTCACCATATTGGCCAGGCTGGTCTGGAACTCTTGACCTGTGATCTACCCACCTCAGCCTCCCAAAGTGCCGTGATTATAGGAGTGAGCCAACGCGCCTGGCCTAGAAGCATAACGCAGTTCAGTTATAGAGACCATTTGAAGGGATAGACCATAATAAATGAATGCTATGATATGGAAACAATAAGATCAATAATGAGTATTTAAGGAGCTCAAAAAGGATTTTCTGGAAGAAGCAAAATGTGATGTTTCCGTAGGGTAATGAGGCTCTCTCTCCCCTTCCTCCTATATAACTTTTGTATTTCTTATTTGACCTTCACAGGGGCATGGGACAAAAATCATACATCATAATTAAAAGACAGAGAAACAGACCCCCCCAAAATCACATGACTTGTCTATAGATTTAAGATAGGTTTTAATTGACCTATCATATTAACTACATACCAATATACTTTATGCAATTTAAATGCATATTTAAGCCTAAATCATAAGCTTAGCCTCCATATGTATATATTAATATTTTAGATAATGATTTCATTATCTGTAATTAAATTTTAGTGTAAGTTGTTCTCCAAATTCAATTTACATTTACCATCAATATGAATTTCTGAGGCAGAATACTGAGATTATATCAACCAGAAATGCCAGCATTTCTTTCTAATTATCAGAAATACAACTCTATTGTGTATGACTAAATGTAGAAAAAGGTATTTTGTTTTATTTTTTTAAAAAAAGCATGAGGGCCAGGCACCTTTGTAATCCCAGCACTTTGGGATGCCAAGAGGTGGGGATCACTTGAGCCCAGGTGTTCTCGATCAGCCTGGGCAACTTAGTAAGGCCCATGTGTACAAAATATATTTTAAAAAGCCACTGTGGTGGTGCCCACCTATAGTCCCAGCTACTCAGGAGGCTGAGGTGGGAGGATTAGTCGAGCCCGGGAGTTTGAGGCTGTAGTGAGCTATGACTTCTGCCTGGGTGACAGAGCAAGACTGTCTTTGCATATATATATATACATATATACACAAATACACATACATATATATGCATATGTGTGTGCATATGTGTGTGTGTGTGTGTGTGTATGCAAAGATTCCACAAAACAATCCTTCAAAATAGGCAAACAACTCCATCACATTTAAATATATTAGCTACAAACATAAAATAATCAGAGGCAGTCTTGATGATTTACTACCAATGATGGTTGAAGTTTAAAAAGAAAAATCTTCAAATGGCATTTAAAATTCTATGAAAGAAATCAGAAGTAGCCAAAATAATCATATCTCAGATGAACTGCTAAAATTTTAGTTCCAAGGAAAGAGTAAATTGGAAGTTTCAGCTCGGTAGCAAGCTCCTGTCACTGCTCTAAAGGAAAAGATTTCGAGCTGGAGAGTGACTCTAAATTTAAGAATATTCTGATGATGTTGGCAAGACTGGAAACGAGATATGTTTGAGGCAGGACGTTTAGCCAGGGGCTGCTTCAGCCATCAAGATTGAAAATATAGGCTAGAGGAGAGATGAAGAAAGGATGACGTGGAAACTCCTGGGTGGGGAGAATTGAGAGGGCTTAGGGTCCATCTGAATGTAGAAGACACAGGAGGGGAATGAGTTCAAGTGATAGCACAAGGCTTTCCAGATGGTTTTAGGAGCAGCTGAAAGAAACAACTTGACAAAAATGTCCTACTTTTAGACCAACAAGGAAATAGGTTCTAACCTCCAGCAAAGCCTTCAGAAGCCACTAGCTTATCCTTCTAAAAGAAATCTATTCTACCTAGGTTCTTGAGAAAAGAGCCCTCATTTAACATTAACTCTGACTTTAACTTGGGTAAAATATAGTTTTATCATAGGAATTTTTCCGTGGAAAAACATAATCTTTTTAGTAAGTGTTGTACCCATCCCACTATCCCCATCTTTTATCTTAGGGGAGTGACTTGGGCTTCTGTTTTTCTATCTGAAAACTTGGGATAACAACACCTGCCTCAAAGAGCTGCTTAGGCTTCTGGAAAACAATGAAATATGAACCACACACACACAGCTAGAAGAAGGAAGGTTTATTAAGGTTTCCGTACTGATCAAATATGATGTTAGTGGGTAAGAAGGAGGTCGGTGGGTGGAAGTTACAGGGAGGCAGATGTTGCCCCAGTGTAAAGAGAAACCTTCTGGGATCCAGAATTTTCAGAAGCTTGAATGGGTCACCAGGAAAGAGAGCAAGCTGCCAGGCACTGGAGGTGTTCCAGCCAAGTGAAGCCCTAGAGAAGGTATTTTTCATCAAGCCATGCACACATCTTCATCTTCATGGGTTTGCCTAACCAAGGTTATATTAGTTATTTGTCACTCCATCTCTTCTAGTAAGGGGACCATAGCATAAATTCAGCGGACAGGAGTGTTGATAATTAACCATTGAAATTGTAATGGATTGACATTTATTAAATGGTTATCATAGGCTGGGTGCATATGTGCTTTATAGGTGTCCTCACAATCTGCAGATAATGCTGTGATGCCAGGTTTCTGACTGATTTGAAATAGGCTTGGGAAGGTAAAACACTGGTCCATGGCTTTCTGGCTAATAACTGATGCAGCCAGGACAGAAACACATTTCTTTGTCTCTATGTTGATGTTTATTGAGGAAAAGGAGGAGGCAGAGACGAGGAGAGAAGACAAAGTGGAGAGAGGAGGAAAACATTCACAAATATTAGCCAGCCACTAGATATTATCAGCTACAAATCACTTGTGACACATGCCACAAGTGAAAGACGCAATGTAGAGAAGTACTTTTCATACTCATGCTTTGCCACAGAACTACCCCATCTACTTAGACAATGACCGTACAGCCCCAGTGAACTGGGATGTAGTCTGAAGAAAATGTCTTATTTTGTATCATAATATGGCCATTTAAAAAATAGAAAACGTGCCTCCATATTTTAGAACATAATGAACGCATAATAGAATGAGTGTCATATTTATCATGTGCCTTGTGTATCTCCTGGGATTATTACTTTTTTCTCCACCCCACTTCAGTTTTAGAATTAGAAACCCTATAATTCTATCAACAAATTATGATTCGAGGTTTACAAAACAACCATCATTCATGCATAAAAATCACTCAAGATCTTTGTACGTCCACCTGTTTCATCATTGTTGGCAGAGCACTAAATCTCCAGGGATTTTTAGTCTGCCCACAATATTAGTAGTTCCAGTGCTGCAAAAACAAACTCTCTTTGGGGTAATACATCCGACATTCTCAGGAAAGTTGTATTCTTTCCCAGAGTCCTTCAATGCTCATAAACTCCAACTGATTATTGCATTGCGAGTCTGAAGACATTCTCTGTCCGTCACCCCTGCACCTGTTATCTTGTTGGCCTTATCCAAACAGCCCAAGCCCTAACAGCAGCTGAAATAACAGATGGGCAGGATAACTTAAGATTTTTTGACATCATCCTTTTGTTTATGAAATCCCCCCCAACTCTGGAATCTGATAGAAATTCTTTTCATTATCATTTTGTGTTTTTTCCCATGGTACATTTTTATTATTCAAAAAATAAATAAATAATTGATGCAGAGGTAGATGAAAGACAGGAACAACATCTTCATTTGAAAATGGTCAAAAAAGAAATAGGGAGGAAGATGTGGTCATGTGGAATTGACATGAACATATATTTGCCTTGGAGGTTAATGGGCACTAGCCGTATTCATGTGGTAGTTTGTTTGTGAGGAAGTCAGAGCAGATACTAGGAGATCTTTAGGTCGGAGGAGAGATAATCTAAGCAAGTTGGAAATCTGGCAGGAACCAGTCCTTGGAATTGCGATTTCAGGACATGACTCGACTTAGAAAGGGGTGAGGTTATTAAAACAAACCTAAAATAGGGATAAGATAGGTAGAATATAGGTTATCGCTTAATAGCATATGATCGTAAGCAAGGTGCTTAATCTTTCTGTGCCTTAGAGTCACCATCTGTAAAATCAACATGAAAATACTAGCAGCCATAGAAGGTTGTTTTGATTTTCAAATAAGAAATTTATGAAAAATGTTTAGCCTAAGACTCTGTATTCTATTTATTCTATTAATGGAGGCTGCCATTATTATTATTGTCAAGAGTAAAGGCAATAGGGAGAAGCAAGAGGCAGGGAGGCAGAGAGTCACTGTACATGCAGCATCAGAAAAGGGTGTGTAATGGAGTTTCTCCTCTGGTCTTAAAATGAGGAAACATGATCAGATAATGCCCTGAGAATCTGATGTGGTGCTTTCCCACCTCTGTGCTTTTGTTTATATTTGTTTCTCCTGAATGGTTTCCTCCCAAACGTCTTCATTTTTAGTCATTTGCTATCTGATACTTTTCTAGCAGGGTTGCTATATAGGTTAAATTAAAGGGAAAAAAAACCTGCTATCCTACCTAGTTATCAGCCAACCGATGCTAGTTATTACTGTACATTTTAGTGTAGTCCATTAATACTTAGTTGACTTATATAACCAGAGTAGACAATAAAAAGTATTAGATAACTAAATGTGCGTTTGATTTCAAAAATGAGCAAGACTGATAGAATGCACTCCAGGGGATCAATTTTCCATCTTCTCCTTGTCTGCCCAGTGTTATAATTGTATAATTATGTCTTCTTTGTATTTTCTAGGGATCTAAATCTTGGTGATGTGTACCAGTATTGGGTCATAACTATTTCAGGAACTGAAGAGAGTCAGCCGTCACCTGCTGTCACATACATCCATGGAAGTGGGTACTGTGGCGATGGCATTATACAGAAGTAAGTAGATCTAATTAAAGAAAGAAGAGGAGGAGGGATGCGGATTAGGATTAGGTCAAGAGATGGTCAGGGTGCTGAATAGAAGAGCTTATGACGTTACTCTTCAGTGTATGGGCTGTGATTTACTAGTGGTCCCCAGCAGTCTCTGGATTGGTCTCTAAACGACTTGTTGAACTCAGAAGAAAAGCAATGACTATTTTTTTGAACATACACATTTTGCAACTATGTAATATGATTTAGACAGAACTACCCTTATGTACCTACTACCATTTGCTCTTGTACTTAATTGCTTTATGTGTGCTACAAGGATTCCATTCGTTTTTTCCATCACAGCGCACATTCAGTTAACAGAACACAGTTCATCTAGGTTAAAACACTTTTATATTCTTTGCTGGTTACCATTCACATTTGTGAAAACTGCATATTTATTTGTTATTTCTGTTATATTGTACAACAATTTACAAAATGGGTCAAAGGCTCATAAAAATAACAAAGCATTTTAACTCACTATAATGTTTAAACCATAAATAATAAACAGTACTCTGGAGTGAATATTGAATGTGAATATGAATACAATGAGGCAAATGAATTAGTAAGTGTGGATTTCATCAGAGTATCAGTCCATTCATCCTCTTGTTCTCAGGACAAGATGCTATTCAACTGGTAATTAGGGGTGAGGAGCCACCAAGAGTTTTACATTGTTTAAAACTCAATAAATAAGCTTTTAAGCTCTTTTCCTCTAGGATAAGGCAAAAAGGGTTTCTAGCACAAAATTGCGAATTTTGTGTCTAGAGGTGGAGAAAAGACCAATAATCGTTCAAAATTAAGTCTCTTATTGCTAAAATTAGGCTCCTCATTGCTAAAGTATTTATTTGCAAGTCACACTATTGCTAAGAGACTTTTTAAACTATTGACAGATTTAATGATAAATATTACGTGTGGAGAAGGCAAAACAAGCTATTGGCAAAATTCCTTCATTAAATAGCACTGTTGGGTGTCACATAATATCTGTGCAATATGGAATTGCAATTACTATTTCTATAAGGGGAGGGGTGGTATGAAGAAAGAATTTGCTTCACAGTTGGATGAAACCACTGATGTGCAGAACATGAATCAGCTCATAGGAGTAGTACATATATGAAAGAGACACACTAGATGACTATTTCTGCTCATCACTAACACCGAGCTAGAGGGGAAGAACGATTTAATGTGTTTATGATGGTTGTGTGGTACATAATGTAAACTGGAAACCTCTGCTTTGGGATGAAAGAACCAGCTAGGAATACAGCAAGGATGATGCAGTAATGCAGTTGATAAGAGCTGGCACATGAATACTAATCCACATAGACATCAGTTATTTGCCAGCAGTATTCTTTCTGAACATGACTTAACGTTAAAGGAAATAGAAATATTGCAAACACGATCAAATATCTTTTAAACTTGCTGTGTAAAAAGACAGTAGTATGTACAAGATTCTATTCCTCTTTGCTCCCCACTTCATAACTAATGTTTGCCAACTGTTAATGAAAAGGTACTAACTCAAGTTTTTAAAATAAGAAATGGCATTAGAAAAATATTGGCACTGATAAGGCAAGTAATTATTTGCATAATCTCAAGCGGCTTTCTGAAGCAGGAACATGTATTTACATCATATATATATATATATTTCAGGAACATACATTTATTTCTTAAATGTCCTACACCTAGAATTTCATATTCGAATTGTCAAAATATTTAAGATTGAAAAGATTAGTGTAAGAGTTTTTAACTGTTGAATTATAATGCAAACCTGCTGATTGCCAAGAATTTGACTCCTCAAGCATACCAGCCTTGGTCCCTAAGCCTCCAGAAATGTCCCCACCATTTCTTACCCCTGAAAATGAACATCCCTGACTATGTGGAGTAGTGTATACCACCACATCAGTGTTTGAGATAATTCCCAGAGGAAAGGGCGGGGGAACTCTCCTCCATCTTTTTTTGCAACATCTCATATCTTCCTTTTGCTGTTGCTTCCCCCACACACTTGGTTTTGTTCTATCCTACATTTGCTATTTCTATTTTGTGTTGAACTTGCTGCTTTTTTTTTCATATTGAAAAGATGACATTGCCCCAAGAGCCAAAAATAAATAGGAATTGAAAAAAAAAAGCTTGTCACTTGCTTGAACTATTTAACATACAATGCTGTGTGTATTTAAGATCCATATTCACATGTAACAACAGAACAAGAAGATTCAGTTTCCTATACACCCAAATTGGGGAAAGGGACACTTCTCACTGTTCTCTCCTACATTAATGCATCAACTTCCAGCTTTTGATACAGCTGCTGTCTGATGGAATATTGAACAACTAAGCAGAGGGCTCTCCATGGAGAAAGTACCGCATGATTTGTGGGTCCAAGATTGAACTTTATATCTAGAATATCCAGAAAATGTTTGCAGTTGTTGCTAGTAACTCATAATTGTGATTTGGGAATTTCTAATATAGCCCAGTTTTTTTTAAGTCACCAGATTTGGGGCCTCATCTACAGCTCAGTCTGTCCATGCTGGAAACAGATATAGATGCATTGGTTAAACACTGCAAATGATAGCATTCTTGCTGATCTAAAACTATTAGTATCATAATTATTATTATTAATTTTAAATAGTATACTTAATCCAGTTTTTTTAAGTACTTTTACCTAGAATTAGTATCTTGCATAAATATCAAACACATGTTGAGTTACCTGTAGATATCAAATATTGGTTGATATAATTTGTTGAAAACTAAATTGCTTACAGATGTTTCCTTAAGTGTGGGGGAAGAAAACTTTGGGGAAAAGAAGAAATATCATCTTAGCTAATAGAATTTTTCATGGAATGATGCAAGTTAATTTGCTCTATGTGTAAAAGAATTTACAAAGAAATATGGATCGACTCAGCACTCAGTGAGGCCCCTAATAGATGAGTGCTGTCTTAAATGATCCATAGCAGCAGGTTCTCTCATTTCATGGATAGGGTAAGGTGGAAGACAGTGGATGAATGTTTCGGTAATGATAATAATATTTATACATACTTTTTGAGCCTCTACTGTGCATGAAGCCCTGTGCTGCATTGTCTCCTTGAGTTCTCCCAATAGCCATGTGAGGTTGGTCTTATTATAATACTTTACAAATAAACAATGAATGCACAAAGAGATCATAGAGGTTTCTCATGCTTCCGCATCTGATAAGACATAGAACGTACATGTGAACAGAGGGCCCAGATTTTCATCTGGATTCCCCATTGCATTGCTGTGTGATGTGACAGCCTGGCAAAACTAACAAGTAAAAGAGTGACTGCATGCTGTCTGTTATATCCTAGGCACTGTGCCAGAAACTGGGTGCTAGGATGATGAAGACTCTGTCACTTCCTTTGGCAAATTATAGCATCTTATAAGGGGATCTCAAGTAACAGGCAAAGGCAGTCACTTTGACAAGTGCTGTGATAGATGGAATAAGTTGTCTGTGGACACAGAGAAGACCTGCTCCAGCCCCGGAGGTCAAATAAGGTTTCTCAGAACCTCTTTATCTAACAATAGATCTGTCATGCCTAGGAGATATTTTTTGTGACCCAAATTTTTGTTTTGTTTTGTTTTGTTTGAGATGGAGTTTCGATGTTGTTACCCAGACTGGAGTGCAATGACACGATCTCGGCTCACTGCAGCCTCTGCCTCCTGGGTTCAAGCAATTCTCCTGCCTCAGCCTCCCGAGTAGCTGGGACTACAGGCACGCACCACCATGCCCAGCTCATTTTTTGTATTTTTAGTAGAGACGGGGTTTCACCATGTTGGCCAGGATGGTCTTGATCTCTTGACCTCGTGATCCACCCGCCTCGGCCTCCCAAAGTGCTGGGATTACAGGCGTGAGCCACTGCGCCTGGTCTGTGACCCAAATGTTTTGTTTAAACCAGTAGAACACTGTTTGGGTGGCAATGGAAGGGAAGTTGAAAGTAAGCTTTGCGGCTTAGGGAACCAGCCCAGGTATTTTTTTTTTTTTAAGTCTTTTCCAAAACAACCCATGAATTAGCTTACAAGCACAAGGTCATCAGCAATTTCCAGCAAGCAAGATCCACTGCCAGAAAATGCTGAGGCCAGCTAGAAATACGAACTTATTTTTTGCCCATAGGTGTTCAGACAAGAGAGGACTTGGGTGGCTCTTTGGAGATCAAAGCTATGCCCTGCCCATCTTAAGATTGATGGCAAGGTGCTATCCTGCTACTCTGACACCTCTTAAAAGCAACAAATGGGCTGGGCGTGGTGGCTCACGCCTATAATGCCAGCACTTTGGGAGGCCGAGGCGGGTGGATCACAAGGTCAAGAGATCAAGACCATCCTGGCCAACATGGTGAAACTCCGTCTCTACTAAAAATACAAAAATTAGCTGGGTGTGGTGGTGCACGCCTGTAGTCCCAGCTACTCAGGAGGCTGAGGCAGGAGAATTGCTTGAACCCGGGAGGCGGAGGTTGCAGTGAGCCAAGATTGTGCCATTGCACTCCAGCCTGGCACCTAGCGATAGAGACTCTTGTCTCAGAAAAAAAAAACAAAGCAACAAACATTGCCCACTGTTAATTGCTTGGGTGAAAGGAAAAATCTAAGGCCTCTTCAATGCTGTAACAGGTCCAGCTGGTCTCTGGGGATGGAAGGACAGCTGTCACACACTCTGCAGAGACCTCCCAAGGCCCAGTGGGAATGGGGACTGTGATTTCTTGAGCATCTTCTACGTGACTCCCACTGTGTTGGCCACTTTAAGTTACTCAAAGGCGTAGGATTAATTATCTCCATTTTAGCACATGAGAAAATTGAGGTTCAGCATCCACAGAAGCACTGTTCAATGGACTTTTCTGCAATGATGGAAATGTGCTCTGTGCTGTCTGTTACAGAAGCCACTGTCTACATGTGGTTCCTGAATACTTGAAATGTGGCCACTATGACTGAGGATTCGAATTTTAATTATAATTCATTTCAATTAATTTAAATGTAAATCATCACAGAAAGATCAGATTGAGAGATCAAGATTATATGCTTAGTGTGAGACATGGGGTTCTAAACCCAAGTGTTTTGTTTTAAAAAGGATGAGAGTTTTCCAGTAAGAGATAACCCATCCAGACTTTCAGGTTCTGCTCCTCCTTCTTCTCACCTAAGCCCAATTCAAAGATCATTGCTCATTTTCTGCCCATCCCAGCCTTTGCAAAATCATCCTCAGGTGATGGAAATGATTCCAACAAAAACAAAAGGGGGCATTAGTATTTCTTAACAGTGTCGTCCCACAGCCCTTGGAGTTCTTGACGCCACAAAATGACACACCCAATGGAGAAAGGAAAATTTTTTAATGGAAGAATTACTAAACTTGAGTGCATGAATGAAAAAAAGAAAAAAAACAAACTTTGCCTTTAAGTATATTGGAGGAATAAGAAGGATATTAAGGCAGGGAGTGGTAAAGGAACAGGATATCCAAGTTTTCCTTCAAATATGCTCATTTAAGATCAGAAAGAAGCAAATGGCAGTGAGATTTCCTCGACACTGCAGGAGCAAGACCATTTATTTGTTCATTAGTTCTTCCATCTCTTACTCCCATCTCACTTGTTAAATGACTGGAGATCTCAGAGAATGAGTTGGAATCAGGAATTCGACTTTGTCATCAGAAATACAAAGCAAGGTACCTATCAAAGTATTTTATAAATCTACATCTTTCAGAAATCTCATTTTGAAGATGAAGAAACAGAGACTCAGACAGAGAAAGGGATTTGCACAAGGTCTCACTGAAGGTTCATGGCCCAGGGAGGGACTTTTCCATATCCGGCCATGGTTTTGAGACTAAATTGGCAAACTTCTCTTCCATATCTGTTCTGCAGAGGCCAAGGTGAAGAATGCGATGACATGAATAAGATCAATGGTGATGGCTGCTCGCTTTTCTGCCGACAAGAAGTTTCCTTCAATTGTATTGGTAAGCCTTTTTCATTTCTTGTGACCTTGCTGAAGAAGTGAACGGTGCAGAATAGTTGGTAATTATAATACCCACAATGGTTATGACTAAATGATGAGTCACGTCTTTGTATTACACCTATTTATTGAGTGCCTCCTACCTACCAGGCACTATTTTCTTTTTTTTATTTTTATTTTACTTTAGGTGTATACTATATCCAGCATTTCTCCCCACGTTATCCCCCCCACCCTCCCCACCCCCCGCTGTCCCTCCCCTAGCCCCCTACAACTGCCCTCAGTGTGTGATGCTCCTCTCCCTGAGTCCATGTGTTCTCATCGTTCAACACCCACCTATGAGTGGAACATGCGGTGTTTGGTTTTCTGTTCTTGTGTCAATATCAGGAAATACAGCAGTGAAAAAACAAACAAACAAAACCAAGAGCTTAAGGTTTCATAAATGATGCCAATGGCGGGTAAGTTTTTTAGATCAAGCTTTACAAACATCCCTGCTTTTTTTCACGCTAACTGTCCAGGATGGGTAATACTGGTGATGTTTTAAGCCTTTTATTCTTACTTCAGAGATAAGAAAAAAAATGCCAGAAAGATTTCAAAAGTTGTCCAGAATTACACAGGTCAAAAGTGGTTGAAGACGGAATCAGGACTTGAACCTGATATTGTCTGATTCTCAAGCATGTGCTCAACTCATTTTGCTTTGCAATCTTCAGCCAGGATCCAGGTACTACCAGGGGCCCCTCTGCAGACTCAGAACCTTGGGCACTCTCTCTGATCCGAGGAAGGAGGAATAGCAGACCAGTCTGTGTTTAGAAAGCAAACATCCTTTTTTCCCACCTTCACCGACTCATTTGGGAAATGTGTTTTCCGCTGCCTGCTCTTGCAGTCTGGCTGATGCTATTTCAGCCCCACTTGGGAGGCCGTGTTCAGCCCTGGGCTGGGCCGGTAAACTGACAGGGGTTGAGGGGGCAGGGGTGGAATGTTGAGCTGGCCCAGATGAGATCATACTTCCTTTAAGATGCAAATTGATACCTGAAGATCAAAAGTCCCCCAGCTAATCCCCTGGGCTGGAGGTGAAAACTAACCACAATTCATTTGCAAGTACAAAAGACAGAGTTGCTCTATCTGAAGAGGGAAGGGGCAGCTCCTTGGGGATGAAAACCTTCATGAGAAGATTTCTCACTGACAGGCACTTTTCTAGGACTAAAGGGGAATAGATGTCATTGCATCCTCACATCTGCAGTGCATTACAGGGGTGCATGTAGACATTCTTTCTCCCATTAGATTGTGAGCTCTGTGAGAGTAAAGATCATGCATCACATGTCTCTTATTCAATTCTCGACACACATTTGTTGAGCATCTACTATCTTCTTGGCATCCAGTAGGGGCTGAGCAACACAATAGAGGTGCTCTGGAAATATTTATGGTTGGAAGATAGGAAGATACCCCGGAAGAAGGACGTGGGAGTTTCTAGGCAGGGCCTTGGGTTTTAAATTGCCAAAAAATGTTTCTCCCCTCTGTTGATTTGAGTACAGTCCATAGAGAAAGTGATACCAGCCTAGTGATGTGATGTAAAGAATTTTGAATTAAAATTAGGAAAACCAGGTTCTAGTGCAAGCTGCGCTGAGAACTTACATAAAGCTGGCCAAGTAGCTTCCGTAGTCTGGTCCTCAGTTTACCTACTGTACATTTTTTAATGATTGGGTTTAGTGGTCTGTAAGAGCCCTACCTATACTTCTGTTGTATGGTTTCTAAGGTGGGTGACTAAACTCCTTCTAATTGTGAGCTCTACCTGAAGCAAACTCTTACTTTTGTCATCTTCCTCATGGCAACCAACACTAGTCCCAGACCATGCTGAAAAATATTTGCCTATTTTACTTGCACTAATGTGGCAGGTAACTTATGTGCTTCTGGGAAGAAAGTAGAATGGGTTGAAGGTAGGATATGGTACCTGGAAAGAGATACTTGAGCCCTGACATTCATATGCTGTGTTGCTTTAGAACTGTGCAATGATCAGAAAAAATAAGGATGTCTCTGATAAGTAGAAGCTCCCCATCCATGGAAGGGGTCTGCAAATGACAGTCCATAGGCCATAACCAGCCTACTGCCTGTAACTGTAAATATTTATTGGAACACAGTCACACTCATTACTTTGCATATTGATTATGGCTGCTTTCATGCTACAGTGAAAGAGTTGAGTGATGGCAGCAGAGATTCTATGGCAAAGGAAACTAAAATATGTATTATCTAGTATTTTACCTATGAAGTTTATCAACCCCTGTTCCATGGATTTGGGATATTTGATATGCTTGTTTACTGGAGCCAGGTGCAGAGAATAGGTGAAAATTATAATATGATTCACCATTTCTTATTAACAAAACACTGCATTTTAAACATAAAGTGTAGCCAGGAATGGTGGCAGGCACCAGCTAATCGGGAGGCTGAGGCAGGAGAATCACTTGAACCCAGATGACAGAGGTTGCAGAGAGCCGAGATTGTGCCACTGCATTCCAGTCTGGGTGACAGAGCAAGACCTTGTCTCATAATAAAATAAACTAAAGATGAAGGAATTTCCAAGAGGCTGAGACTGGGATCCTCCTAGATTCATTTTGTGGGCTCTGATTCTCTGCCAGATAGTGTGTTCTGCTGCTGACGGTGATATTTGCTGAATAATTCTTATATACCAAGCACATTTATAAACTCCTATTCTCATAACAACTCTTTTGCTAAACTGCTCTTTCAGAAGAGGAAGCTGAGGCATGAGGTGGTGATGGAAGGTCACACAGTTAAGTGGTTTAGCGGGAGTTTAAACCCAGAGAGCCTGACACCAGAGCTCACTATGGTAAGCTACCTGCAAAAAAAAAGATAGCTCCTCGTCTTGCAGACTTTCAGGGTATATTTAAAAAAAAAAATACTGTAAAACAAGACACGTTACAAATTAGTGGAATGGAATACAAAACTGTCGGTGGTGTGGACAGTGTCCAGGGAAGGCTCTCTGTTACCCCTATGGGTTGAGTGGAGTTTGTGTTACAGGAAAGCCTTCAGCTGCTCCCTTCACTGGCCATTTAAAATTTCATTATAGACACTCACAGAGAGATAGAGGCATTCCAGAGATCCCAGCTCCCAGGGATGACATTCCAAGGACAAATCATGTAGCTTGAGTCTAGAAAACTATCTTCCTCTGAAAGGAACAGCTGAAAAACAGTGAATCTTTACTCCCAATAGACCTATCTTTAATGCGTCAGAGAAGTGAGACAAGTGTGGGAGGCTGTGCTGAGGTTAACATTGTTCCCATGATTGCATTTGTTAAGAGTGGTCAAGACAGCAGCCAGGAGATCAGGCATACCATGGCTTAGATGTGTGACCTTGGCTAAGCCTCAGTGTTCTCATGTAGAAAATGGTAAGAGGCCTATAAACCAACAGTGGAAGATATTTACCAGTATTTTTGGCTGCTTTCTATCAGAATTCCCTTCCTAGTCTTAGGAAATAATTATTCTAACAAGGAAGAGACCAACTCTCAGTTTAGAAGTTGAATATCCATGCATCTCCTTCTCCCGGTCTTCCATGTAGCTTGATTGTGGGTATACAGCTTAGGCTTTCCCTCTGCTCTTCAATCAGACACACCAACCCAAGACTTTGAATTGGAAGCTAGTAGTGATTAGACTTAGGGATACTGTAGAAACCATTTTGCTGGCTGAGGATAGTGGGAGTGGCCACATCCATACCAGCCTCCTAGGTACCAGGGAATGCATCTGGCATCAAAGCTGAAATAGCTGTGCACAGCACCACCTCTGCATCCCCTCACTAAACTAGTTCTGGAGCCTAATCTTGGGCTTGGAATTGAGCTTCAGGGCACACAAGCCTGGCTCTCCAGAGTGTTCCATAAGTATCCAATATGCTTTGAACAAATTTGGCTTGTTTGCTTTCCTTAAGTTAGCCAAAGTTGGTTTCTGTTGACTGTCACTTAGAATCTAGGCTGAAGATTATTTCCATTAGATAATATGAAATCTAACTCCATTTCTAGCAACTTGGATGTGCTTGATGCAGATTAGCTATTACTTTTGTCAGTGTGTGTTTGTGTTGAATGTTGGGGGCACAGGATACCAGCAACTACCACCATTTATGGATAACCCACTAGGTAATAGGCTCTTCATACACCTCTTTGTTTTCTGTGAACTATGGGTGGTCTCTTGTTTCCATATGTGGGATCTAAGATCTCTTATGACATCTTAACTTGCACAGGGTTACATGGCACACAGAGGTGTGATCCTGTCTCGTCTGAATTGAAAACCCTGCTTGTTCTACTCTGCCATTCTGCCTCTTCATTTGAGTGACTTTCTTCCTTCCTTCCACCTTTCTTTTTTCTTCTTCTTCTTTTTTTTTTTTTGTTTCTGAGACAGAGTCTGGCTCTGTTGCCCAGGCTGGAGTGCAGTGGTGCGATTTCAGCTCACTCAACCTCTACCTCCTGGGTTCAAGTAATTCTCCTGCCTCAGCCTCCTGAGTAGCTGGGACTACATTTATTTTCTTCTTTTCTCTTTACCTCTTCCTCTTCCTGCTTTTTCTTCTCCTTAACCTCTTCTTCCTTTGCTTTTTTTTTGAGACGGAGTTTCACTCTTGTTACCCAGGGTGGAGTGCAATGGCTTGATCTCAATCTCGGCTCACCGCAACCTCCGCCTCCTGGGTTCAGGCAATTCTCCTGCCTCAGCCTCCCGAGTAGCTGGGATTACAGGCGTGCGCCACCATGCCCAGCTAATTTTTTGTATTTTTAGTAGAGACGGGGTTTCACCATGTTGACCAGGATGGTCTCGATCTGTTGACCTCGTGATCTACCTGCCTCGGCCTCCCAAAGCCTCTTCTTCTCTTTTTTCTCCTTCTCGTCTACGTTCTTCTCCTTCTCCCATTTAGAAGGGCTGATGTTTTCCCTGGCTTAGTAACACCAGCGTTATGGTGGATGACAGATTTATGGTGACATTCCCATTCACTTTTCAGAAGCCCACACATCCGGAAATATTCCCAAGGTGCCAATGTGTTATTATGCAACACCCTGGGGACTTCCCGGTCTCAATTTCTCACCCCTGGTGCCCTCATTCCCCAGCACATAATAAGTTGCTTGTTAAAATGAACGCCACCCACATGACGTCTTAGGTAATGCAGGCTTCATCCCTTTGCAATGTGGAAGTTATCTTGCCTTTATTCCCCTCTTCAAAAAATATAACATACACCAGGCCTGAGGTTTCAGTGAAAAAAATGTGGTATCAGTAAAATGATAACTTCCCCCAACAAACACTGGCTGGAGGCATTGTTTCACAGCATTGGGAATTCTGTTTCTAAAGTACTGAGTCATAACCTACAGACAGGCGGCTGATAAAAGCTGAAGGAGGTGGGGTAAGAGTCAAATTAGTCAGACAAAATGTGAAGGGTCCCCAAATGGGGTTACGCTTCATACATCTTTAGGTGGTGCTGGAAAGTGCTACCTTCTGAAAGGGAATCTAGTGCATTACCGGAGATTCTAGTGCAGCTGTGGAGAATCTCCCTGATGTTCTGTTTTGACTTTCCACCCTGTATTCTTCAGCAGAGTTGGTTCCAGGTCCCAGTTTAGACCTAGAGGTATCCTGGCTGCAGCTTAGCATCTCAGAGCCTCAGTTTCTCCATTTGCGAAATTTGGGAGACTGGAATAAGGACTCTAAAGCTTCTTTCCTCATCTGATACTGAGGAATCGCTGATTTGTCAAACAGCTATTTAAAGGCTTAAGGTTTCAAATCCTGCTCGACACTGTTACATAGTTAAGAAAACAAAGGAAGAGGAACCCCCACATCTACATGCAGGCGTTCCCTGTGTGTCTCTTTTTCTCCCTCCCTCCCTACTCCTCTTCACTCCTCTTCTCTCCCCTACTCCCGCCATTAGCATCACTTTGTGATGCCTAACACAGCATCCCCAGCCCTGTCCTAGAGCCAGGGTGAGTAACTCAATTAGCACTCCCAGCCCCAGCTCCCTTCCCTCCTCTGTGAGGCACATCTAGGGGAGAAGAATCTGTCTGCTTCCCCACAAGTTGCTGGGAGGGGCCACTGAGCCTTGTGGCCCCTCTGTCAGGCTGCTCTGGCCTGCTCTGAGCCAAGGCGAGAAAGGAAAACAAGATGAATCCCCACGGCTTCTTGGTGGAGATTCCGATGAGACTTTAGAACAACAGTGACTAAAAAGGAAAACAGCATCTGCTGGAGGAGACAGGGAAGAATGGGCTCTGCCGGGAGTTGCATTTATTATTATTTTTCTTTCTAACAAAGTGAAATCATAATAGATGATCCACCTCTCACCTTAAAAAGTTACAATTATAAAAACAAAATCAAACTTCTCCAGGCGGCATGTATTCAATCAGACCTCCTTCTGTGGAAAACTTAGTAACTTTCCCCAGAACACGTTTTTGAAATAAAGCTTCCCTTGGCTTGAAGGCAGGCCTGTGAAAGAGGAACAAGAAAGAGGAATATGGCGGGGCTCATGGCGGTAGTGATTAAGACCAGGAGGGTGATAATACGTCAGCTAGGTTGGTGGCATTCTTAGCAACAGACTAATGACATCGGGTATCATTATGAAGAACACGGATTATAGGTGGAAAGCCTGTCCCTGACACTTGGTCTGTGTTGCAATTTTCTCATTCATAAAATGGGTAAGGTCCTATTTCTTAGGATTATTGCAAGGAAAAACAAGTTTATATTTGTAAAGCATTTAGAACGGTAACACCTGACAAGTGTTATAGATGTGCTTGCTACTGATGCTATTATTGTCATAATAGCATTAATTAATTATTATTATTATTATTTTTGAAACAGAGCCTTGCTCTGTCACCCAGGCTGGAGTGAGTGCAGTAGCATGATCTTGACTCACTGCAACCTCCTCTGTCCGCTGGGTTCAAGTGATTCTCCTGCCTCAGCCTCCTGAGCAGCTGGGATTACAGGCATGCGCCACCCCACCTGGCTAATTTTTGTATTTTTAGTAGAGACGGGGGTTTTGCCATGTTGGCCAGGCTGGTCTCAAACTCCTGATGGTGCCTGCCACGGTCTCCCAAAGTACTGGGATTACAAGCATGAGCCACCGTGCCCGACCAATTAATATTATTAATTCAGAAGTTGTATCCATCTTTCCATAAACCCTATGAGATAAATAATGTTATCCCTGTTTTGTAGAGGAAAAAACTGTGGTTCAGAGAGATTTAGTAACTTGCCTACAGTCACACAGAGAAATAGCAGAGGTGAGATTTGCAGCATCTAGCCAGAGTCTACACATTTTAACCATGAAGTTATTGCGTTTATCAGACACCCAGCTGTGCCAGTTTTTCTGCCAAGAACTCTTTTTAAAAATGATTTCATTCACCCTCACAGCAACCGTGTAGAGTCAAAATACACCATTTTGCTGATCAGAAAATTAAGGTGTTGAGAATTTAAGTGAATATCCAAAGTCATATAGCCAAGTAGGTCAGAGAAGGAGACTTCATAGTTTGTCTGTCTGCCCCAGAGCCTATGTCCAATTCCAGACTAACTCTTGAAGTGCAAGAGAGTCCTTCTCTTTTCCACTATTTCTGTTTGGTGCCATTGAATCACAGCAGGAAACAAAAGTGAGTGCATATGTCCTTGTGCCATTTTCATGAGTCATGAAACAATTTTCAGTTATTATCACTCTGTAAACGTTCCATGGCATAAAGCTCATACCTCCAAATGGATCATTTTGTATTTTAGGCTGTATTTTTATTTTTAACAGCTCACCCTCCATTGACAGTAGCCAAATTGTTTTTTAGCATATTATGTATTTGGCACTTAATAAGATTGTCACAGCAAAGTTGGAGACAAAGAAGCTTGAGTACAAATGTCTGTTGGTGGCAGTTACTACATGGGCCATTTTAGGCATCTCTCACACCCTCTGAGTCTCAGTTTCCTCTTCTGAAAAATGGACATAATTATAGCACCTATAGTTTTGTTTAGAATAAGAATGAGATAACACCTATAGAGTGTTTAGCACAATGCACAGCAGTTAGTGGGCAATTGAGGATGTCAGTTGATGCCATCACTTCCTTGCCTATCTCAGTTGTGAGCGATGTAAAGACAGCCAACCCATTACCAGCAAAATTGGTCCTGAACCAAATCTTGAGGCTAAATTACAATGGTACCTTTTGCAAATGACCAAACCTCCTAGTTATCTGTTTCCCCACTGTAAAAGAATGAGGGAATTTGATGAGCTCCCAGGGACCTTTAGCTCCGATTTTTAGGATTTAAATCCCACGCTGTTATTGTTTTAAAACTGGTGCATTTTAAAAGAAATCAGGGCTTCAGGAAGAGAAAGGAATTCCTTTCACCCACAGGGTCAAAGTGGGTCTCTGAGGGGACAAAAGAGCAGGAAAAGGAGGTGATGGGGCGGAAGGCTGACGTGCTGGCAGCATCAAAGTTCTGAAGTACTCAACAGATAGGTCTGTTGGATGCATTCAAACACCCTTGAGTCAGCACCAGTTAGGATCAAGCTTGCTATCCTGCCTCAGACCAAGGCTTACCACCTCCTTTGGAAACCCGGGAGGCCTACCCTATAGAGAGGCAGGGCTGGAATGAAAAGAAACAGAACGGCCTCTGACACCAGAAGGGAGGAATTCTAGCCTGCAGCCCAGGTCAGCTTCCTGACTCTCAGAAAGGGGTCAGGCTCAGGGAACCGACTTGGAGCTTACTTGAATGTGAGGAATCGAGACCAAACTTTGATGTGTGCCTTTGAAAGGCAGCCAGAGTCCAAGGCAGGTGAATCTGGGTAGCCAAGAATAAAGACCTCACTGTGACATTTAAAGTGACCATAAATTCATCTGCACATACATATGCCTGATGTACATCTGTGCAGTTATGATTGAGGCGGCCTGGGAGAGGGTAGAGGCCCCTAGGCTGGGTATCAGGGCCTTTTCTTAGCTCCTGGCTCTCCACTAAACAGTGGAGTCCATGCTGGAAAGAAAGAGACATTTAATATTCATGAGCTGTGATCTCAACTTGAAGGGAGTGCCCTGAGGGAAATTGAAATATTAAGCAAGTGAGGGATATAGACCTAATTGTATCCTCCTTTTCTTTTTGGAGAGAAAAGTAATGTGCCTAAAATAAAATGATGGATGGGCAGTAAGGATTGTGTGGAAACCTCACTGTTAGAGCCTGCAGGAAAAATCGGCTGCTTGCCCTAGCGTGTGCAGTCAGACCCAGGCAGAAAATTCTGCAGATTGGCTGCTGGATGATGTCATTCATTCATTCAATTCATAGTTTTTGATGCCTGCTGTGTGCCAGGCACTGTGCTTATTTCAAAGAAAACAGCAGTGGAAAAGGAAGGCCAGGGAAGTTAGGAAACCGACACAAATAACTATTTAAGTGTCATTGTTGAAAATGGTACTAAGTGGAAATACTTGGAAGTATATAACCAGAGGACCTCCTTTACATGGAGGAGTTAAGGAGAACTCCTTGAAGATTTGACGTTTAAGCTGAGACTTGAGGGTTGAATAGGATGTGGACCCATTAGAGAGATATGGAACAGGTAACTGAGCAAGGATTGCAAGAAGTTTAGACTATGCAATTCTCAAGCAGAGAAGAACTTTTGTAGAGGGAAAAGGAAGTCAGCATGGCTGGACTGTATTGAACGAAGGAGGGATGAGGCTGAAGTTTAGCAGTCTCTGATTTCGCAGGCCCTTGAGAACTATGGTGAGGCTGCTATTTACGGCGTGAAGGAAGGAGACCGCAAAGGAAGCGTGTACCTTCTACACCCCCTGCCAAGCCCTGCCCTGGGCACAAAAGCAAGGTGCATGCTTGCAGAGACAAGGCATCAGTAAACATCACCCATGGCCAACCCAACCTGCGGCCTGTTTTCATAGGCAAAGTTTTACTGAAACACAACTACGCTCCTTTGTTTACGTATTTGCTACTATAAAGGCAGCGTTGAATCGTTCCAACAGAAATCTTTTATGGCCAACAAAGCCAAAATATATACTATCGGGTCCTGTACTGGAAAGTGGTTGACTGTTGGCAGAGGTAGATGAGTCTACAGTTGGTCTTTCATATCCTTGAATCCTACATCCTCAGATTCAACTAATCTCAGATCCAAAATATTCAAAACTAACTGACTATATAAATAATAACACTACAATAATTTAAAAATAGAAAAACAAAGTATTTACAATGCATTACGTATCAGGGGTAAGCTAGAGATGATTTAAAGTACACGGTAGGGTGCGCATAGGTCATGGTACTAAGGGACTTTATAGAAGGGTTTTGAATATCTTCAGATTTTTGTGTCCCAGGGGGTCATGAAACCAATGCTTCAAAGACACCTAGCGATGACTGTATAAGTGGGTAAAAGTATAGCCACTTGTACAGAACAAGGCAGATGAGAGAGAGCGAGGGATGAGGCAATCATTTCATCCATCTCCCTCCTGAGCTTATACCAGCATAGCTATAATTTCACTGACTCCTATATATTTTACTTCCACATCTGTGTTCCTTACCCAGAAGGGAAAAAGCCATGCCATCTACCTCTGTATCCCAGCATTCAGCTCGAGCCAATCATTGAGACACTGAAAGAAATGACACTTTGAGGCTCAAAAGGGTTGCCAAAGGAACCCAGAGAGATGAGCTTCCAAAAGGCTCAGGCAGCATCCAGGATCCTCCCCTGACCAGTAGAAGGGACTGTGTTGATATTTATGGAGAATCTGCTGCCCTACCTCATTTCAGACCCACAGCACCTCTGGCTGCCAGGCATTGTTAACATCACATTCCAGGTGACACAACAGAACCCCCAAATGTTCAAGTGACTTTTGAGAATATGGCCTTCATTCAATAAATATTTATTGAGCTGGGAAACCACCACAAGAGAAGCAAATCTTCCTGAGTGCTGCATCTTATGCCAGGTCGGCTGTCTTACACCCCACTTAACCCTTCTCTTGATTTTCGCAAGGCTACAGGAAGATGGGGACCATTATCCCCCATTTTACATGAGGAGAAACTGAGGCTCAAGAACATGAAGTGTCTTATTCAAAGCAGATGCTTATTAAGTGACAGAGTTGAAATTTGAACCAAGATCTCTCCAACTCCGAACTAAAGTCACCAGATGATGTCCTCCAAAATATGAAACCTTTAGAACAAGAAAGAGCCAGTGAGAGATACACAGTCATCCCTCAGTATCCCTGGGGGATTTCTGCCAGGACCTCTGTGGATACCAAAATCTGCTGATGCTCAATTCCACAATATAAAGGGGAATAGTATTTGCATGTAACCTACACACATCCTCCCATCTACTTCAAGTCATCTCTAGATTACTTATAATGTAAATGCTACATACATAGTTGTTATATTGTAATGTTTAGAGAATAATGACAAGGAAAAAATGTCTATACATGTTTAGTACAGATAGAATTTTCTTTTGTATCTCTAGAATTCACAGATGGAGAACCCATGAATATGGAGGCCCAACTGTATAGACTGCACATATTCCACCCTTTTTTCATCTCACCATCTCAGACAAAAGTCATAGTAGTACCCATAACTCAAGTTTTTGTTTTTTAATTTTTTTGAGACAGAATCTTGCTCTGTCACCAGGCTGGAGAGAAATGGCACAATCTCGGCTCACTGCAACCTCTGCCTCCTGGGTGCAAGTGATTCTTCCTCCTCAGCCTCCCGAGTAGCTGGGACTACAGGCGTGTGCCACCACACCGGGCTAATTTTTGTATTTTTACTAGAGACAAGGTTTCATCATGGCCAGGATGGTCTCAATCTCTTGACCTCGTGATCCGCCCACCTCGGCTTCCCAAAGTGCTGGGATTACAGGCATGAGCCACCACGCCCGGCCCCCATAACTCAAGTTATTAATTAATTAGGTAAAATTAACTCAAGCTTTTTCTCTATGAATTCTGTTAATCACATTAATGCTATGAGGTAGTTTTAACATTATACAAGCATTGTAAGTAAGGAAATGAAGGCACAGAGATGTTAGTTCCCAGGAAGGGTTTCTAGCCCTGGAAGACTCTGGCTCTTAAGCTCTCAAGCTTAACTACTAATTTATGTTACATCTCCATCATTAAGGTTATCTAATAAAGTGTGTGCTCTCAAAAGCTGAACAGCCTAGCAGCAAACAGATAATAAGAAGGGGAAGCAATTCGCGGAGCTAAAGAAATCTTCACATAAAAGGATCCCAGGGTCTTTTTAAGAAACACTATCTGAAGTGTTTGTTTACAGATCATTAAATACTTAACCTAGGGAGAAACTAAAAGCCACTGACTTTCTCTTGGCCAGTACTGATTAAGTTCCAAAGAAATGTTAACATAAAGCAAATAAGAAATTATAATAATGATTAAAGGACTGAGAAGTTTGTTTTTTTTTTTTTTTCTTCATTTTAATTTACTGGACAGAAAGATAAAATACCCCAGGTCTAATGTCTGTAGCTCTGCCCTCAAGCATATGATTGCTTTCCTCTCTTTCCAGGCAGCAGCCATGGTGGTGCTGCAATCAGCCTAAAATGCATGTGACCGGGATCACACTGCTTTTTGTCTATATTAAGCACCTGCTGCATACAAAGCTCTGCGTAATGCAGGATAAAGCAGCAGAAACGTTTATCGGAGGATTGCAGAAGACAATGGTCATTAAAGATATGAAGGATTGGTGTGAGACCCTCCCTGCTACAGCAGGGGAAAGCCCCTGGTTGGGGGTTGGTGAGTCTGGGAAAGATTTCTGGACAGTGGGACTCAGATAAGACCAGGTTGGACACTCTGCCACTCTAAAACAAAGGGCTTTTCACTGTATGTAGTGAGTGCACCGGTCCTAAAGGAAGCTACTGCATGGAAGTCACAGGGGGATGAGTGGCAGTTCTGATCCCGTAGCAAGTAGTGGTTTCCGAGCAGAGGCACATGACGAGAGCAGTATTTTAAAAAAGATCAACCTCCCTGAATAAGATGCTCTTCAAGGGCCAACAAAATACTCTTGGCAAACTGACCCGAAGAGAAATCAGGGTGATTTGAGCTTTCAACACCAGTCAGAAACCCAGCCCAAATTATCCGTAAGTTTAAATTAAACTATCAGCCGCCATTGGCAGGACTATGAAAGGTCCTGGCTGGGGCTGGTCCCTCAGTTTAGGAGTCCAAAACCACGTGTATAACTTGAGTTCAGCCTCATTACCAAAGAAGGGGCTGCACCAGCGTCTTAAATCCCTTTTCCATTTGTCGGTGTACTTTTTGCCAAGAGAACTTCTAAAGGAAAAGGGAGGGGGGAAAAGCTGACTGACTGACCTGCCCAGAAGCACAAGGACCACTTCTCTGTTCAGGCTTCATCCCCCAAATACCTTTTTCCACCTAAGAAGCAGGAGCGATATTCCCTACTTCATAGGATTGTTAGGATATACTGTTTTATTAATTGTTAAGTATATTTATTCGTCACATAGGCTTTTATTTATTGAGCACCGCTTATGAGCCAGGCCCATGCTAGGCACCACGGATGCCTGTGTTTGTGACAGTTCCTGTCTTCCAGAAAGTGATCAACAAATATTGATGATTATGGCTAACAAAAATAATAATCTAGTTCTTACTAACAAGTAGAGTGACCTGTCTCTGGAGGAGATTTGAGAATCAGTCTTTAGGGAAAGCATGCCTGAGATTCTATTAAATAACATGTTTAAACAGACATATTTCAGTATTTTTCTCTTTTGTCTTATCTGGCTCTTTCTTGAAATTCAGAACTCCCAGTGCCTTTGAAGTGTTAACCTCATCCGTTTTTCTTAACTCCTCACACCATCCCTTCACAGACCTTCTTTCTCCTACTCTTTAAATATCAGCAGTCTCCGGTGTTCCATAACAGGCGTTCTTCTCATTCTACATTCTCTCCCTGTATGACTGCAAAATCTCTATCTTTAGTCTGAGCCTTTTTTTTTTTTTTTTTTTTTGACCCATGAACTTCTATATCTAATTGCTCTACTTGGACGCCCCATGGGAACTCACATTCAACACATCTTACACAAAGCTTACCATCTTTCTTTCCAGACCCGCTGCAAGTGTTTTTCCTAATCTCAACTGGTGGCGCCAGTAGCCGACCAGATATTTAAACAGAAGCTTGGGAAACATCCATAACTCTTTCCTCTCTGCCATTTCCCACATCCATTGCCATTCTTCCCATTTGACTTTGAAAATGTTATGTTTTCTTCGTCCAAGTCAGTCTCTCGCTCCCTACCATCATTACTATGCCCGAGGCCCCCTTCAGCTCCTGATTAGGCTTTTACAAGAGCACGCTTGTAAAATGAACAGGTGGCTTGTTCATCTTTACTTGCCCTAATCTATCCGCCAATAGGCGAGAGCAAACTTCCTAAATTGCAGACACCTTTTGTTGCTCTCCAATTGAGAGTCTCAGGTGGCTCCATGTTGTCCTTGAGATAAATTTAAGTTCCTCACTGTGGCATTCAAGGCCCTGCTGATCCGAGCCCAGGATTTGCCAATACCGTCTTGTGCTTTATACCGCCTACCTTGTTTCCGGCTTCCTCTCATTTGCTCACAGTGTCCCCCTGCTGGAATGTGCTCCCCACCACCAATTCCTCCTCTGAGAGATACAGCCCAGGTGTTGTCTCCTAAGGGAAGCCTTCTCAAATCTGGGTAAGACTGGATTGGGGGTCCCTCCTCTGTGCTCCCACAGTAACTTGTACCTCAGATCAGAATCCTGTACAGTCATAATTTACATGTGTCCCCTCTGACTGGGACCTGAGTTTGTTGAGCGCTGAGACCTGCTTTAATTCATCTGATTTCCCAGGAGTTAGTCCAGGGACTGACAAATAATTTGCAGTTCAGTAAATATAGAATAAATGAGTAAAAGAAGGATGTATTTCTTAAGAGACAGTTTTATTTTTCAGGCAAGAATGTGTGGTCGAGCTTTGCTGGTCTTTAGGGCCAGACAATCCTGTTTGAATCAGAAACTTTCCACCTTCTAGCTGTCATCATGGGCAGGTTACCTTGGGTCAGGTGGCTTTGGGGTGGTGGTTTCATGCTCAGACCCCAGAACTGAGCTGCTTGTATCCAAATTCTAGTTCTGCCACAAAAGGGGTGGGGGCTCCTTTAAAATGTTAATTTTACTATATCAGTACACCATAGAGATAGAAAGTATGCTATCTTAGCCAGCAGTACTTTTTTGAGGTTTCTTTTACTACGTAGAGATGGGCTCAAATGCTGCCTTTCCTCCTCTGTACTGACAGAGGTCATTGCTCTTTAGTAAGGTCCAAACGCTTTAGCATTCCAGAAGAATGGGTGGGTGGAACCAGTGATTTTGGTGGTATTTGGATCACCCCATAAGACTCTCAGCCCCAAATTGAGCTGCTTTTTAGTACTAGATCTCGGTCTGTGGCTTGCTTCCATTTGGGGAGAGAGCCTAATTAACTCGTAGCTGGAAAGAACTGCAGGTCTGCCACCCCCCAGGCAGAGAATTCAAAAGGAAGTGGATAGCCTTGTAAATAACACTGCTTTGAGGGGCATTTAAGCCAATGCTCTTTGTTAAGGAAATTGATGGCTTTGTAAGTACTGCCTCTGAAGGGAGTACTTGAGCTGAAGGTCTCCATCTCGCCTCGTAAATTTCCTAATGGACTGTGGGTCTGGAGGCTGGTGTAGCGTGTTCAATCACTTGCCAACAAAAACTCAGATTTCACTCTAAAAAAATTAAAAATGTTTAACCAAACCATAAGTTATTGAGTAGTGCAGTTTAACTGTGGCACAAGGTAGCAGAGACAGATCACTTCCTTTAAGGAAAGGGAAACTCCTAATCTTTTACTTAAAAAAAATTTTTTTTTTAACACTGGATGTGATGCTACGTGCTTTCTCAACAGCTTCTCATTTTTGTCCTCATCACAGCTGGAAAAGATAGTCATTATTTTACCAATTTTCCAAAGAGGATACTGGGACTCGGGGCTGAAGTGTGCTGGTCATTGACAGCTAATTAGTGGAGTCAGGTTGTGAACACAGCTCCACCAAGCCCTGGAGCCCCTAAGTAGCACCCAATCGTAGGGCATCCCAGAGAGTATCAGATCAGCCCATCTCATCAGATTCTCATCAGTATCCATACAAAGTAGATTAGCTGGGCAGCATGGGAATGACTTACCCTCTTGAAACCGCAGTTTCATTCTCTGTAAAATGGGGATAATAATACCACATACGGGGCTCTTCTAGAATTGAATGCATTATGTATTTGTAACATTTAGCACAGTGTCCAGCATGTAGAAAGTCATCCAGTTACCCGTTTCAAAAATATGCTAAATACAATTTTAATTGGGGAAATGGATGATGCTACAGAAAGACCTAGGGAGGGGCCATTAGCCCTTCTGGGAGTGGCTTTCTAGACAGGTTTTGAGAGGTTAAACTATGAATAAAGGACAAAGGGGACTAGTCATAGAAAAGGCAGCTCTGGGGATTTGAGTAAAAGCTTCTGCAAAGGTGGGGAGGTGAAAGGAAACTTCGTCCACTCAGGCAACGACAATCTGTATCTGTCTGGAGCTTAGACTAGAGTGTGTTTGGGAAGAGAGAAGCCCGCAGAGGCAGGCAGGGACCAGCAAGCTTCTGTCGGGAAAAGCTAAATGAATAACTCAGTATCTTCTGAGGCAACTGCTTTCAATATCAGACCAACTGTACTTTGTTAGAAAATTTTCCACTGTGTCCTTTCTGAGCCTTCTTTTCTTCAGGTTAAATGTCTCCATACCTACACGATTACTGCTCAGTGGATGGTGCCTATCCAGGGTCCTATTCTTTGACCATATCCTAACACATCAGGGGCCCAGCATTGGCCTCTTCAACCATGGCTGGATCGGCTAGGACTGGAGACAACTTCTCTGGCCTCTGGTTTGGAATCTATAGCCAGTAACTCAGTCTGCAGTTTCATGCTTTTGTTGGGGCAAATACGTCCTTCATTTGGTAGAAACTGACATCAGAGTGACCACTGCTTCTTGGAATTTTTTTTGGACATGAGTAGTTATGATAACTCTTATCATCCCAGATCAAAAAGTGCAGTGGTTTTGATTGATATTTTCAAATGTTCCCAGTTAACTCTTAAGATTTAGGACCAGGCTGGGCATGGTGGCTTAGGTCTATAATCCCAGCATTCCGGGAGGCCAAGGTGGGTGGATCATGAGGTAAGGAGTTTGAGACTAGCCTGACCAACATGGTGAAACCTTGTCTAAAAATACCAAAATTAGCCGGGCGTGATGGTGTGCGCCTATAATCCCAGCTATTCAGGAGGCTGAGGCAAGAGAATTGCTTGAACCCAGGAGACAGAGGTTGCAGTGAGCTGCGATCATGCCACTGCACCCCAGCCTGGAGGACAGAGCAAGACTCTGTCTCAAAAAAAAAAAAATTGATTTAGGACCAATTTCTTTCTGTCTCCCTTCCTCCCTCCCTTCCTCCCTTCCTCCCTCCTTTCCTTCCTTCCTTCCTTCCTCCCTTCTCTCCCTGCTTTCCCTCTTCTTATTAAGAGATGAGAAAGACATATACACACCTTGTTAAAGAAGAAAATTACAATTAAGCAATACAAATTAAAGCATATAGGTTTAAGTTATTATAATGTTTTATTCTAAGAGCTGAAGAGTAACCCATAAAAGAAAGAAAACTTACCCAAGAGCAATCCTGTGCACTGTCTCTCTTCTGTTCTTCAGAGGACTGCAGCATGTCTCATCGACTTGGAGATAGAAGACACTGTGGCTTGAATGGCTCATCTTTTTAGACTTATCTAAACCATATTGCAGGAGGATGGTCTTTGAGGTGAACCAAACCAGTCAGAACTCAGGGTGAGAGGGATCCATTTTAACACGCTGGTTTCTGCATGGGAACCCTACCAAGAACATAGCACACTGTGGTCACCTTAGTCACAACCAGCTATGCCAGGCTGGGGTAACTGATTTGGTTTTCATGTGGTGCCTGACTCATCTTCGAGTCCTTGGCCTACTGGTAGACAGAGCATCCACTTGTCCACGCATCTGTCTTGGCTGGAATCTTATGCATGCCCCAACAGAATGATGGGCTGCTTGTTTCACTGGATTGCAGAATAGATATGCATATGTGTGTATACTGACTTTAATTTGCATGCCTTGTTTTACTTTATGCTTACAAACATGCATTTCTCACAGAGAAATTTTTATTTGATGTTGAATATTCCCAGTATTTATATAATAAGCCTTAATCAGCCCATCAGAACCCCTGACCTCTAATAATTATGCAGCATTCAGTGACTGACTTACTCTTTCTAAGTTTCAGTTGCCACTTTTGCACAGAGAAACATAGGGACTAGAACCATATAGAATGTCTGAAGAACCTTGCAGTATTAAACCATTCATTCGTAAAGCAAACAGTTGTGATACTAGTACATCTTCTATGTACCAGTATCTGAATGCAACATTGGACTCAACAGCCTATGTTTCTGCTCTTACAGAGCTGCCATTCTGTTTTAGAGAGAACACAATTATCAAGTAAACATTTGGAGAAGCAAGATCATGCTATGAAGGGAATAAAATAAACTAGTGGCATAGACAGTGTAGTGAAGGTGGAAACTATTTTTCGATAGTGTGTTTAGAAAAGTCCTCACTGAGAAGGTAATGGTTGAGCTAAGACCTAAACAAAGAATTAGAAGATCCATTTGATAACTGGGGAGCTGAGTTCTGGATCGTGTCTGCAAAAGTAAAATGTGAAAACAACACTGCTTATAGTTCTTACTTTTGAGTAGTTTTTAGTTTTCACAGCGCTATTTTACTTTATCTTTACACCGACTTTTGAAAATGGGTAGGAAAAGTAATACTGTCATTTTTTTAATAGGCAAAAAGAGTCAGATGCAGAATAATGACGAATGTTACTCGTACTGTGAAAGCAAGTTAGCAAGAACTGAGGCACACACTTTAACTTCTGGCCCCTTATTCCTTCTGCTTTTCGTTAAGGTTCTCTGTAAGTTTTTCAGAATGGGTTTATCATCTACACCCTTGTCAGTCTTCATTTTGCGGATCATGTCTCCCCATCTTAACTGAATAACTGATTTAATGATCAAAGGGGAAAATATCAAGAACCAAATATATTTTAGGGTGGCAAAACTAAAAGGGATCACAAAGCTGCTTGATTTAACTCTTATTCTATACAAGGGGAAACTGCAGCCCAGAGAGGGAAAGTGACTTGTCCAAAGTTATCGGTTTAATCAGGACATCTGTTCTAATCTCCAGTTCCCTTTACTCTCTGCCCATTAGTGTACCAGGCTGCAGATTTTGAGAAAGTGTCCCACATTTTCTCTTTTCTCTCTCTTTCTTTCTTCCTTCCCTCTCTCTCTTAGTGTGGAGATTACAATCACCCTAAAACCACTGCAGCTCCTTTTGTAATTTGCCATCTTTTTTACCCTCTTTCTTTGCCACTTTTTGCACACTTTCTGAATATCAATGTTTTGGATTGTTTTTCTCCATTTATTGGCTCATATTATCCAGGCCAAATTTCATTTGGTTATTTCCTGCCCATACTTTTGTAGACCTTTGGGTCCTAGGTATTGCTCTTCCTTCTGTTTGGTTAGAATGCCTGCCTATCTCTTGGCTGCTATGTAATTCATGTGGCACTGGATTTCACCCCCTTTCATATTTTGAGATACCATCGTAACCCAAAAGAGAACTGGCTGAAAGTCGTTTAGGGCTTTGAACATTCTGCTCCATTGGCTGCATTGTCATTTATAAGGATGAGTATCTTTGCTTACAATATTTTTAAACCATTCAAATTACTGTACTAAATTCAAGGTGATGTAAATGCGTCTTCAAGTTCCAATTCATAAGACTGTCAAATCTCTTTATTAAATTTTAGTCTAATATGTGCTACCATTCCTATCCAGATATTCCATTTCTTTTCAAATTCAGTTAGTATAGGAAATAAAACAATATTTAAGACAGATGGTGAAGCATGATGGCTCATAGAAAAAAATATATATAGTGAGACAGTTTGTATAAAATTGGAATTTTTCCAAATATGTGCTTGGATTTATGTTCTGACCTCTTTCTAATTAATATTTTCATAAAAGTTTTTACATAATACTATCTGCTAAAGCAGATCAAAATCAGGTTTGAGAATCATTGACAACAGAAATTCTAAAACTTCAAAAGAACTTTGTTAATTTATCATTTACTGGGTACCTGCTGTAAGATTGACACTATCCTAAGTATTCAGGATATTAATTAAAGTAAGACAAGGGCCAGAAATATCTGAGAAGTCAAGAGCTGTACAAAATCATTCATTCATTTATTCACTGATGCATGTATTTTTAAACATGACATAATATGGCCAGGTAGCTTTCTTGATCCTAATGGAAAAGATGCACTTTGAAACAGGCTTCTATAAAGCTTATACTGTATGGGAGCAGGAAACAATCATAAATAGAAATTTATTTAAGATAGTGAATACTGCTGTGAAGGAAATAAAGCAACATGGTATGCTACTGTGCAGTGGGGATGGAGGATTCCAATATGAGCTAACTGCAGGTAGAGAAGGTTGTTGTTTGAAAAAGTAACATTTGAAATGACTGCTAAATAATGAAGAGGTCAGGAGAAAAGCCAGGAAAGAGATGTTCCAGAGAATGTGAACATCAAGTTCAGGTTCTTGGAGGCTTATTTAGGGAAAAGACACTTGTTGTGTGGCTAGACATCAGTCTGGATGAATGAATGAGTGGATGAATGAATGGTAGATAGTGAGCAAGGAGGACTGTCACAGGAGATGGAGGAATAAAACAGGGGTTTGTAGGCCCTGATACAGACTTTGAACTCTTCCGCATGAGATGATAAGCCATTGAAGAGTTTTAGATAAGGGGCATGGCATGGGGTAGTTTATGTTTTCAGAAGAGCACTATAGCTATGTTCTAGAGGAGGAATAATTGGGAAACAAATGGTTGAGAAAAGAGAAGTAGATAGACTGGTTAGGTGAGCATTGCAGTAGTGATGTGGGGTTTGACTAGGGAGGTAGGGATAGAACAAAGTAGATCTATTTGAAACATCCTGTGGGGAAGAAGCCTATTAGATACACTGATGGACTACATGTAGTGTTAAAGGGTGAGCTGAAGAAAAAACAGGATGGATGACTGGGAAGGTTTTGGTTTGGTCATTGTTAGGCGATAGTGTTGTCATTTAGTAAGGTGGAGAAAAGGGAATGTTGGGAGAAAACGGTATTTTTGATTTAGATATGTTTTTGATGTCTTTTGAGGATTTTGTGATGCCTTTCCATAGGTAGATATTTAGTAGAGATATAATTATAGGCAGTTGGGACTTAGAGAAATGGTCATATCTAAGACTATAAATGTTTCAGTCATTGGCACAGAGAGGTTTTAAAATTTTTATTTAAAGATATACTGAGCCGGGCGCGGTGGCTCACGCCTATTATCCCAGCACTTTGGGAGGCCGAGATGGGTAGATCACAAGGTCAAGAGATGGAGACCATCCTGGTCAACATGGTGAAACCCTGTCTCCATTAAAAATACAAAAATTAGCTGGGCATGGTGGCGCATGCCTGTAGTCCCAGCTACTCGGGAGGCTGAGGCAGGAGAATTGCCTGAACCCAGGAGACGGAAGTTACGGTGAGCCGAGATCGCGCCATTGCACTCCAGCCTGGGTAACAAGAGCGAAACTCCGTCTAAAAAAAAAAAAAATTGACTAAAAATAAAGATAGACTGGATAAGAAACTGTAGATAGAAAATAAAAAGGGGTTCCCATCTAACCCTGAAGTCTGACAACATTCCATGTGGAGTGAGGGAAGGAGAAGACCTCCTCAAGTGAGTCTGTTTTAAATAGACACATCCCAGAGGACTAGGTTGACATGATGTCATGGAAGTCAAGAGAGAGAGGGGACTGTAAGAAGAAAGGAGGGGGCTACTTTATATGCTTCAGGGAAGTCTAGCAAGATGAGGATTTTGACATTATGCTCAGCTTTAGCAACTTTGAGGTTGATGATGACCTTAATGAGATTGATTGTGGTGGAGTGGTGAGTATAGAGGCTAGGCTGGAGAAAACTGAAGGGTGACGTGTAGGAAGGAGACAGAGTGGATAATGCTAGTTTAGATAACGCAATAAATTTTACTGTGAATCATAGAAAGGGAAATGTGAGGTAGGAGAAATGTTATTTAGGAGATGTATAACAGAATAAAAGGAGGTTTACATTTTTGTTAATTTAAAACTTTGAATTTTTACAAGTTTCTTTTTTTACTTTTAAATCTTTAGATGGGCTATATTCTATTTTGCTGTTTGGAAGAAGAGAATAATGATACAGGAAATAGAAGGAATTGGTTTGTGCTAGACAAGCAGTGATGTAGAAAAGTGAGAGATGTCAAGTCGCTAGAATTAAATCTTAATGGAAGTCTCAAAGGCAGGACCAGCCTTTCAGACTAAAGAAGTAAGGGCAGATACTCTGAGATGTGAGTTCTGGGAAAGAATTTATGCATTTGAGGGTGGAGGTATGGTTGGAACTAAGAATAAACAGAAAAGTTGGAGCTAAATTACAAAAGAACTTGAAAGCTAGTTGGGGAAGTTAAATTTTGTAGGAGTCTATTCGGTATTTCAACCATGAAAATATTCGTATTTTAGATACATCATTCACAGGCTGCTTTGTGAGAAGGGACTGAAGTAAGGAAGATGTAAAGCCAGGTTTCAGTGTGTAAAAGCTAAGCAGATAGAATATGGGGCTGCGCTGAAAGAGCTTTCCTTGATGGTCCTGAGTGTAGAGTTACTGTGATAATGTGACTACTTCCAGGGACATTCCTCCTGTGCTTTCAGTCTGTTGGAGGATGTTTGATTTGCACAGTGAAACACAGGGAGGAATTTCTGGCCCATGTGGGTGTGTGGCCAACCTTTGAAGGAACCAGAAGCCAACTTAAGCTTCTCTGATTCAGTACACCGGATTGGCATCTGAAGCTTGTTTGCAGATTCATGGTTCCTTAGGAGCCCTCATTACCCTGTCTTTTCTACTCTGGGCAGGCTGATCTGGTTGAGGAGGGTGAGAACAAATCCTGGTTTGAATAGGATTAAATGAGGTCATCAATGTGGGTTTGACATGAAGCCTTTGAAAGACAGGCTATATAAAGTCAAGATATTTCTGTTCCAGAGGAAACATATGCCAATATATAGCCACCTCCCAGTCCCGCCCAAGCTTCTTCCCCTTTGTAAACCTTCAGCGGGTAAGCACTCCTGATCCCCCTGTTCCGAGAAGCTGATGTTTGGGTACAAAGATTGTGCTTTGTTGTGTGTGTGGGTTTTTCTTCTTGTTGCTGTTTGGATGAATTGTGATGTGGCATAAAGACTGTTGTTATTGGACCCATCCCTAAACAAACAGCTGAACTTAAAATATGCAACTTTTTTCCTGGTCTTTAAAGACCTTTTTGAATAGGAATTGTTGAACTAAATGAGAATATCATAATGCCAAGCACTGTTTTAATAGCTAGAAATAGAAATAGAAATAGATGCTAATTTCTCAAAAGCTGTCTTTTCTTTATTTGTAAGAAATTTAGAAAGACAGGTAAATCCACTCATTTTTTGGGAAGTGATTCATTTCAGAAGAGTGCACATTCAAAATCTTTGCTTTCTTCTTGAGCTCTAAATGAGTGACTAATAGGTCTCATCTCCCCATCTACAGGTAGTTTTGTGTATGTTTGGTTTTCTTTATGGCTTATCAATGGGCTAGAAGCTTAGTAACCTCAATAGCTTCTCTTACTAGTTATATTTAGTCAATACCAGTGGATATTATAAAAAGTGAAATCAGAGGTTTCCAAAAGTAATATTGAGACTTACTTAAGGGTAACAAACTATTTTGCTCCCAGAATTATATATTGAAAATTGAGGGGGTTGGGGGCTAGGGGAGGGACAGCAGGGGGTAGGGAGGCTGGGAAGTGATAACATTTGGAGAAATGCCTGATGTAGGTGATGGGGGGATGGAGACCAGCAAACTACCATGGCGTGTATACACCTATGCATCAATCCTGTAAGATCTGTACATGTACCCCAGAACTTAAAGTACAATTTAAAAAAAAGGAAGAAAATTGGGTCTGATGAGGTGAAATGGTGCAGTGGATTACTGTGAGAATACAGGAATGACAACACTCAGCTAGGGTAGAAATCAGGAAAAAAGGGATGAAGAATAGAGAAGACTTGCAAAGGAGATGCTCTAGCCGAACCTTGAAGAACCGATGGGAGTTAGCACAGTGAAGAATGGAAAACACATTTCAGGCAGAGAAAAACAACCTTTGTAAGGGCATGGAGAAATGAAATGGAATTGTTGGTTTGGAATGTGCATGAAGAGGACAGTTTGTGGATGGGCATGTATGCCAGGCTAAGGAAAATGATCTTTTATAAGCAGTGGGGATCTATCAAAGGAAGGGCATCTGAGATTTCTATGTCAGGTAGAAGAGTTATAGCCAAAACACCTTAAATTATCTCACTTATCCTTCAGAATGCACATTATCTCAAGCCTTGTTTGAAGAACACATTGGCTTCAGTTAGTTTTTACTAAGCCAGTAACTTACGACTATCTGTTCAACATCTTGAAACTGATGAGAGGCAATGTAAAGGCAAGTTTCCTTGTGAAAACTATCCCTAATATCTTGTACTGAGAAGACACAAATAATTTCATTTCTTCCTCCCTTTTCCAGCTCTGACCTCTTTAGCCTCTTCAGCTATGTCTATCACTTATTCACCTGATTCCAGTGATGTCATAAATTCCCAAAGTTTCTAATCCAGCTAATTATTGTCCACCAATTGTGTTGAAATCATTCTAATATAAGTTAATATATTCTTTTCTTTAGGCTGTTACTTTTTTCTTTTGTTTAGTTGTTTCCTTGACATTTATACTAAAAATGGCTCATGCATCCTGTTTGATCATTTCTATCCTTCAAGATACCTTAGGGTCTAGGGCTGGGGAGAGAAAAGTAGAATCTCTAATTAAGAAGACTTCTCCAGCTCCAACTTCATTATCACCATTGTTAAAAATAGACTCTGTGTCTTTTAGACCAGTATTATTTTCCCATCTCAGTCTGTTATGCTATTTGATCATCCTCAGAACCTTGTTGAGAAAGTCTAAAATGTAATTTTGTTTTCATTTTGTATATGGGGAAACTGAGGCATAGGGAGGTGAAATACCGTGTCCAAGATTAACCAATAATCAGCGATAGATCAGGAGCTTTAATCCAGGGTTTCTGACTTCAAGGATAAGAACTCTTAACAATAGCTCTAACCTGACCCTTTACTTACACTTCAAGGTAAACAAATCTCATTTTCCTAAGATTTGGTCTTCCAAGCTTTCAAATGGGAATAATGATCTCTGTGTATCTTAAATAGTGTCCTGAAGACGTGCCTCAGAAACTAAGGGGCATAATATATCACCTTAATGCTCCAGACAAATGAAAATAAGTCATTTTGTGGCAGCATCAACTATGTCTCTCCACTTACAGAAAGTCCATTTGCCTCAGGCTCTTGAAGCTGAGCTCATTTCTTCCAAAAGGAAAAGAAAGCTTCTGGAATGTGAAAGCTTAACTGGGGAAGACAGACTTTGCTAATGGCACCCCACCCACGTCAAGTCTCCTATCTGGATAGAGCAGATTTCTAAAAGTGTCACCACATGAAAGGGAATGGATCTGAAATGAGGAATTCCCCGATGTGAGGGGAAGATGGTGTAGAATGGAGAAATCAGAATGCCCAGTGCAATCCCACTATGAGCTAGTCACCACTCGGCTTATAGCTCCATTTCCTTTTCCCTAAGACCTAGTCTAAAGAAAATAGTCAAAAAGTGTAGAGTTGAAACTATATTTGGATGAAAGTATATACATCAGGGATGCCAGATTTTGGTCATTCATTCATTCAACAAATATTTATTTAAAGTCTATTATGTTTTCAGGATGTGTATGTGTATAAAAGTGTGTGTGTGTGCACATGCATGTGTATGTCTGTGTATAATTTTCAAAGTACCCCTCCCAATGAAATGTATTATCATCAGTGGCACCCAGCTACCACATGGAAGTTATCTGACCTTAATATTGACTTTAGACTCTTTTCACTACAACCTGCTGAGCATCTAGCATAAAGTATTTAAGGAGCACCAAGTAAATTGATGTAATGAAAACAAGAAGACCAGTTTGTTTTAGTGTTTTGTTGTTGCTGTCTTTGTTTTTTCTGGCCGCACATTTGTATTCCATTCCTCACTCTGTTCTCTTCTGTGCTGGGGGCAGAGGGAGGAGAGAAGGAGAGAGAATTCCCCAGACACGAGCTGGCAGATGTAGCTGAAGGGCCCTCGGGACACTAGTAGCAACAGAAACTGAAGAGCTGTGTCCAAGGATGTTATTTTAAAAAGGGATTCACAATAGCTTTGTCAGCAGAATCTTGGAGAAGAAACTGCATCTTCTCTCTCTCTTTCTCTCTCTCCCTTGCTTTCTTTTTAACTTTGTCTTTTTTTGCTGTTGTTTAACCCTTCCTCTACCTATCTATCTATATATCATTTATCTACTTATCGACCTACCTACATACCTGTTTACCTACCTATTTCTGTTTCTACCTTTCCTCCATTCTCAGGTTCTGCTGATTTCTGGCGGACAAATTTATTGTGGTCTTAAACATAATCAGGAAGAAATTAGCCTTCAGAAGAACTAAATCTAGCCCCAATCCCTGTCATTCTGAGAGGTTTTCTGCTAAGGAAATTAATTAAGTCATTTTAGAGAATAGATCTTACCCTTATAGAGAATATAATCTTACCCTATTTTTCTTTATATTGGAGGAGAAGAAAGTGATACAAAGAGTCAGGCACCCCTATATTCTTATTTCCAAGAGGTTCTTCTTGTTGTTCTGTAGCCATGGCATGTAGGGGGAATATTTCTCTGCTAGGTATAAAAGGGCCAGTCTTCTACTTCTTGCTCTGCTACCACCTCTCTCAGTGACCTGGAAGCAGATGCCTTCCTCCCTGAGCTCACAGTTTTCCATTAGATAAAAAGTATGAAGGGGCCAGCATTGTACCCACCATCATTTGAAATCATTGCAACAACGCTGGGTAAATATCAATACCTCCATTTTTTTTCTTCAGTGAGGAAAATGAAGTTCAGAGGGGTTAGGTTACTTTATTTTTGTTCTCTTTGTAATGCTTATAGGAAGCAGAATTCAGATTTGGACCTACTTTTGCCTGATGTCAAACTCTTGCTCTTTTCAATTGTCTATTTTGGGTTTCTGAAGAGTAAACTCTGGGTTTATGGTGGTCAGTTTGGATTGGGCCTAGGTTATATGCTATGTAGACTGGCCACATTCACCAAGAGGTTGGAACTAATGAGAAGTGCTGAGCCTGTATTCTTTCTCTGGTTGAACTGCCGTGAATGCTATTGGTCACTGGCGTTCTCAGCTGGCTTACACCCATTCTTAAATAATTGACTTATAATAAATTGATTTATTCTGTCTTTTTTGCTCATTCTTTCTTTCTTCCTTTTTTCTTTCTTTTTCATTTTTTTTTTCTTTGAGAGAGGGTCTTGCTCTGTCACCCAGGCTGGAGTGCAGTGGTGTGATCACTGCTCACTGCAGCCCTGATCTCCCAGGCTCAATCGATCCTCCCACCTCAACCTCCTGAGTGGCTGGGACTACAGTTGTACACTACCATGCCCAGCTAACTTTTGTATGTTTTGGAGAAACAAGGTCTTATATCATGTTTTTGCTCATCTTGAACTCCTCAGCTCAAGCAATCTGCCTGTCATGGCTCTTTCCAAAGTGCTGGGATTACAGGCTTGAGCCACCGTGCCCAGCCCTATTCTGGCTTTTTTTGATAGTATTTCTCTAGGTAAAGTGTTGGCACAAATAAACAAGGGATCCTGGAGCTTGGGAGAAGTTCAGCATTCTGCTGCCCCTGAATTCAATGACTCCTTTTTTCAGATAGCATCGTAGAAATCTGTCTTGTTTCTCCTTGCTAGGGCTCATTCTCACTAGGGGAAAGAAAGTTGCTTGAAAGTATTTCAAGTGAGCACTGATTTCACAAGCTGATTTAATTCTTCCACCTAGAAGCAAATCGACCCCTTTAGAGTATTTTTTTTCTCTCTCAATGATTATTTTGGGATGTAAAAAGCACATTTATGTTCATTTTCTATTAGAGTTCTATGGTGATCCTGAGAGGTTATCCTGGCTGAGACTATAATTTCTACATTACAGATTGGGGACAGGGGGCAGAGGCCAAGAGTAAGTAAAGCCAGTTGTGCAAAGTTACATAGCTAATATAAGGGGTAGAAACCAAACCCTGGTCTTGGCCCTAAATTCAGTGCCCTCTCCAGGGCTCCACTCCATTATTTTGTGAAAGAATGTTCTAAATAAAGCAGAAGCCTTAGGGTGACCATACATCCCGATTTGCCTGAGAGATTCACATTTTCCCAGGATATGTTCCTTTTGCCTGGCCATAATTTTTAATAGCACCACTTCAGTTTAAAAGTGCTGTAGTTTGGATGATAAATTATATAGTAACTCTAAGACACTGGCTAGCAACTATATTTCAAGGAGCTCAGAATCTTTCCGAAGTGCTGCAACATGTAGACTTAACAGCAGCACAGTGGGAATAAGTGTTAAGATAGAAATCTTTATAAAATAGGCACCCACACAGGAGGTGGTATTTAGCTTTGCCTAGAAAAGTTGGGAAAATAGCACAGAAGAGCTGATGCTAGAATTAGTAAAAAGGTGGACAAGGTGATCTCTTTTGGATGGCCACATTGAGGTTTTTCCTTGTATTGTTCTGTGTTGAAATATCAAGAAACATGCATAGGTCATACCTACTTAGAAGGCATCCTACTGCTAGCTTTGTGCTTCTGTTATCCTTGTCCTTGCAGCTAAGTGAGAATCAGTGCAGCCAGCTGCAGCTTTAAATCATTCCAAACAGAAACCCTTGCTGTGGTTTAGATGACATGGGAGCTTGAGAATTCACTTGGTCTTTAACTAAAACTCCTGGGGTATCTGACAAGCCCTTAGAAGCCTGTAGCATTAGACAGGAAGGGTTCTTGGGGTCTCAATAGTGTAACCTCTTTCTCTGCTCTGATGGTTGAGCCCAGAGAGGCAAGGAGAGTTGTTCAAAGTAACAGAGCAATTTGGTTTTGGAGCTGGGAGTGAAGTCAGTGTCCCTTGTAAATCAGTTCATGCTTTAATGCAAAACTGAAATCTTCTTTGGAGTTAAATAGCCCCCAGTTTGCATCCATGAAGTTCTGTTGTGTCAAATAATGCACTCAGAACTTGGAAAGTGAATGCCTAATCTGGAGAACCAGATCAGCTATTAACACAATGTGTGACCTGGGCAACTTATTGCTGGAATCTCGGTTTCCTCATCTGGAAGAATATCTTCCTCGCAAATATTTTTTGATTTTGTTTTGTTTTGAGACAGGGTCCCATTCTGTCTCCCAGGCTGGAGTGCACTGCAACCTCCAACTCCTGGGTTCAAGCGATTATCTTGCGTCAGCCTCCCGAGTAGCTGGAATTACAGGTGCCTGCCACCACGCCCAGCTCAATTTTTTTGTATTTTTAGTAGAGACGAGGTTTTGTCATGTTGGCCAGACTGGTTTTGAACTCCTGATCTCAGGTGATCCACCTGCCTTGGCCTCCCAAAGTGCTGAGATTATGTGTGAGCCACTGTACCTGGCCTTTCTCACAAAGTTTTTATGAGGATTGTTTACAGTAATGAAGGTGAAAGTGTTTGTGAACCTGTTATTTCAGCAGAGACACTCAACATGAGGTTTACCTTCTTTACATATTTTAAGTGTATAGTACAATATCATTAAGTATAAGCACACTGTTTGACAGCAGGCTCCTGTAACTTTTTCATGTTGCACAATTGAAACCACATACTCTCTGGAAAGCAACTCTCCATTTCCTGCTCCCCGAAGTCCCTGGCAACCACCATTTTACTTTCTACTTCTGTGAGCTTCCCTACTTTAGATGCCACCTGTAAGTGGAATCATGCAGTATTTGTTCTTCTGTGACTGGATTATTTCCCTTAGCATGGTGACCCTCAGGTTCATCCATGTTGTTGCAGGTGACAGAAGTTCCCTCTTTTTTTAAAAGACTGAGTAATAGTCCATCATGACTAATGATGATGGGCTTGACAGTACCAGTGGTTTTGGTGGTCTGATTCCACAGCTGCTGCTGATAGCTGAGGCCAAAGAACAAATATTTATTTATTCACTCTCTATCTTCATCTATACCTGCAGATGAACCCAGCCGGTGCTATTTCCATGATGGTGATGGGGTATGTGAGGAATTCGAACAAAAAACCAGCATTAAGGACTGTGGTGTCTACACACCCCAGGGATTCCTGGATCAATGGGCATCCAATGCTTCAGTATCTCATCAAGATCAGCAATGCCCAGGCTGGGTCATCATCGGACAGCCAGCTACATCCCAGGTAAGATCCTAACAATGTGCAATGTTTCCTGCAGACCTTCAGAATCACCACTATGCCACGCAACGCTACTTACCTCTAAGGCAGTGTCACTGGATGTGGCCACTTGAGCATATCTTTATTAAATGTACTGTTAGAGCTTCATGAATACCATTTGTAAAGGATTACATCTGAAATTGTTAGGGCAGGGAACATTGTATGATGGGATAACGCCTGTCCTCCTGTTTCCTTGCCTGTTATAACTAATATTTGGAGAAAGAACTCCATTTTGTATATATTATGGACTTCAGTAAGGTGAGAATGAATTTATATTGGAAGTCCCACTTTTTAGTGGGTGCCAAGCTGTGCACTCCCTGAACCATCAATGATTATACAGTAATTTGCTCTGTGGCCTTAGACTAGTTTCCTCACCTCTCTGGGCCCTATTTTTCTCCCTCATCCTTAAGATAAAGAGTAGTTGAACTTGTTGATCTCCAAGGACTTTCCCAATTCTATGAAGCTGTGACTCATGCCTTAGTCCCCTAATGTACTATTATGTGCCACAGTTCTTCCCCAGGGGACTGACAGCTTGGTCCAGGGAGTGAGAATTTTGGGGCCACCAGTGCTTGTATGATTCTAGAGATGGCCATGCTGTCCCGAGAGCCCCCTTTCCAATTACCTTGTGGAGGAAGCACCTGCCTTTCCTGAGACTCACATTTCCCAGAGACATGACTCAGTGCTTCTGGCTGCCTGGCCTAGTGGCGTTGCAGAGACCAACCTGCCTCCTGGCCTTGCAGATGAGCTACTATTCTCAGACATTCCTTTCTAATATTGCTTTCTTAATTTAGGTTCAGTGGGGTAGGCCTGGCTTCTAGATGAAAGAAAGATATGACCTTCCTTTGGGGTCCAGTGAAGAATAAATGGGCGAGCTGCAGAATAGGATCACCTCATTTTTAGTTGTTGCCTGTATTTGATTATTTCTTCATTCACTTTTTGTTTGTGTTTACATTACTAAAGCCTTTGTTCATTTGCATTTATTTTTGAATGCCCTCAGGAGAGTGGAAGCAAATGGTAACGTGACATTTTCTGATGCTTAACATGCATAGTGCCAGCTTGCTGAATGAATGAATGAGCGCATGGAGAGATGAATGGCTAGGGTTCATCCTCCCCCTGTGCCGCCTCTATACTTGGTGGAATCATATGTGTGGTTGCCTTTATCATAATGAACTCTTAAGTATCTGTTTTTGTGTCTGGCTCCTCCATTACTCTGCTGGTTCTTTGAGAACAAGTTTCAGTTTTATTCATCTTTGTTCCCTCATCTTCAAGCACAGGATCTAGATAGGTGTCCAGCAAATCTAGATAGGTGTGTTTCATTGACTGTAGATACACATGCACACACACACACACACACATCCCATTCCCACATGCAAATGAACAGCACTGAGAGACAACACTCAAGTATCACCACTCTATCACATAGAATGTCCTGCTTCATAAACAACAGGGCTGGGGCCAGCAAGAGAACCAGGAATTCCACAATCAACACTTGCATCCAGTTCTTAGAAATGTTTTAAAAACAACCTTCAAACAAGAGAGTTATTAACACACTCGGAACCTCCCATGAGCAAGAGTTGAGGTAGCAGCTGTGCTTAAAAATCACCCAAAGGTTATTGCGACTGCTGTGAGAAAAGGAGAGAAAGAATTTTTCAGTCTTAGCATTTGAAAAGAGGCTTCATGGGGCAATTATTCCAATCTTGTAAGGAGGGGCTGTCAGGAATTACGGGTGATTATCTCTTCCTAAACAAAAATCCAATTTAAAAAATCATTATAAATACTAGCTCTTCGATCTACGCAGAGGAGATGAGGAAACAAAATCATCCTATTGAATTATTCATTGTAACCAATTTTATTTTAATGAAATTGACTAGGTTCCATTACTCTGGGCTTGGACATAATCTTTGTTACAAGGAGATTTCAGCTGTAACTAAATTTGCCATAATGAGATCAGCTCGCTCGCTGGAGAATACAGGGTCAGAGGAGGGAATATGTGTGCAGGCTGGGTGCAGGGCCAGGCAGAGGGCAGCAGAACAAAAGTCTCCTGAATTCCTCATCTGAAAGCAAGTACGTAAAAATCATTCACACACACACACACACACACACACCAGCACCACCACCACCACCACCGCACATAGAGGCACATGCACATGCATACACATGTACATGGGCACACAGTCACACACAGACACACAGGCATAGACACACACCTCACCACCACACACAGAGGCACATGCACATACATACATGTGTACATGGGCACATAGTCTCACACAGACACACACATACACATACGTGTACACACCCCACTACCACCACTACACACAGGGGCACATGCACACACATACACATGTACATGGGCACAATCTCAGACACACACACACACACACACACACACACACAGCCTGCATAATTAGAGGTAAAGGCTATTCCTGAAGCGCAAACATACCTCCCTTCCAACAACAGAGAATGAGAAGGAAGTATAACTGTGCCCTTCATTACTTTGTACAGTGATTAGAAGAGACTGGTAGTTAATTTTCACCCTGTCAGGGCTTTCAGTGAAGATGTTGATAGCTTGAGAGGAGGAGCTGGAAGGCTCTTAGAAGTTGGGCTTAGAAATAAGATGGGAATTGTTTCATGTGCATCTCACTCTCCCCCCAGATGCTCATACTGTCCCTCTTCTCTCTCTCCTTCTTCTCTATCTCTCTCTCTGTCCCTCTTTCTCTCTCTCTCTTGCTCACACACACACACACACACAAAATACACCCACAAATCTACAAATGAAAAGGCCCTGTAGGAGCATGGGAGTACCAAAGCAGATAGAAGAGAATGGCAGGAAGGAAATAGTAGTTATCAAGGTCCACCAGCCACTGGACACATATATGCACATTATAGCCATTCCCTTTGTCATTTTTCAAGGTAGGATTTGTTGTCTGCCTTGGAGAAACTTAGGAACACAGTGGCTTCCCTATAAGTTACATAGTCCATAAGGGAAGAATCTAGGATTAGAAGAATCTCATGGAAGACGAATAACAGTGGGCCCTTGGAAATATGAGGTCACATTCAAAAGTTGGAAGTAGCTGGATTCCCGGAAATCTTCACGACAAAATAAGCAGAAAGACTCCTAGATGAATAGATCTCAGTGTGGAGTGTCACTATGCAGTGCAGACTTCACGCGGTACTTGTATTCTCCTTGAGCAAACTTATAGTCACTGCCCATACCTTCAAATTCAGGCTGTTCCCATTCCCTGACAAGGTGGCCCTATTCCATGGCACCCTGGAGTTCCCTAGGACACTCCATGAACTTAGGGAATGATGAAATAACCAAGTCATTCCCGTTTCCTCTATGCAATTCCTCCTTACTCAAACCTTGAGTAAGTTACTCCTCTGGGAATCTTAGTGTCCTATAGAAAATGAGAATAACATCTACCTTGTGGAAATTAAAATGGATAATTCAGTTTGGTCCCACTGTCTGTCTTTCCTGATGTAATAAAAATGATAAATACGGATGTTTGTTGGGATTATGTGCCTAGTTCTGTGCTAGAGCCTGTGAAAGAAACCAAAGAACTGAAATACCCAGCCTCTGACCTAGTCACTGTACAAGACTTAGGAGTGAGAATTCTGTGAAAGGCACATTCTTAGCACAATAAGTCTGCAGGATCTCTATGACTACTGCAAAGAAACAACATGCATTGCGCTGTATGGCTTGAGAATATTAATTAAAACCCCAGTTTTGATGTTGTAAAAGCCTGCCGCGTCTAATAGTTTCCAGTCTTTCTCATTCATTCTTTTCAAAAAAGATCCCCAAATTTGGTTACAGCAAGGACTGAACGTTGAGTCTCATATCCAAACCTTATCAAAAAGTATCAAAACTTCCTGGTTGTGCAAATTTGGTTGAACATCCTATAAAAAGAGACATTCTTTGGATATTTTGGCCATGCACCTTCCTGGCCCAGCTGGAATCAAGAAGTTCCCGAGACACAAAAAAAGTGGAAATTAACCAAAAAAAATCAAATTCTATCTCTTCTGGGAACCTCAAAACCTGGTTTGGGTTAAGTGCTTGCAAAGATCTCGTATTGTTCTTATTTTGTCTCCCTGTTTCACATTTCTCTAAAGCTTTACACAAAAGGCTGCCAAAATGAGATGTTGATATTCCTTCCTTTTGCACCCACCAACAGCATTTTTACCAGTCTGTTTCCTCCTATCCAAAGAGGCACCTCTCTCCTTTGCAGAGGCCTGAGGAGGAAATGGAAATCCTAAGACTCCCTGGAATTTACAGTGCTCTCTCCTAAGAGATTACAAATCTTCAGTCAACCAACACATTTATGTGGTTAATCCTTGGAGGGTAAAACTTAGACTAAGCATTTCCAGGGCAGAAGTTTGAGGGCCAAAGTAAAGAAAACCTTTCAAAGGATGAGAACTATCCACAGTGGGATGGAGTGCATTATGATACAAGAAGTTGCCCATCATAAGGCATTCTGGCTGGGCTGCTGACTGAACAGAAGGTTCCTGAACTAGAAGTCAGGTGAGACCTAGGTATTCCTCTTTTCTTTGTAATTGATTCTCTAGCTTTATGTCCCATTAACACACTATTGGGTGTATTAGTCTTTTGCCACTTCATTTAGAGTTGCTATTATTACTTCTTAGCCCATCCATGATACTTCATGCCTCTAACAAAATACAAAGCAGGCTGGGCATGGTGACTCATGCCTGAAATCCCAGCACTTTGGGAAACTGAGGCAGGTGGATCACCTGAAGTCAGGAGTTCAAGGCTAGCCTGGCCAACATGGTGAAAACCCATCTCTTCTAAAAATACAAAATTTAACCAGGCATGGTGGCAGGCGCCTGTAATTCCAGCTACTTGGGAGGCTGAGGCTGGAGAATCCTTTGAACCTGGGAGGTGGAGGTTGCATTGAGCTGAGATCATACCATTGCACTCCAGCCTAAGCAATAAGAGGGAGACTTTGTCTCAAAAAAATAAAATAAATAAAATAAAATACAAACCGTAGTATGTCTTGTGACATGACAATTTATGTATTAATTTATTTATTCACTTGATCAAACAGAAATATATTTGAGTCCCGCACTGAGGAATGTTGAGAGAGAGAGAGCATGGGCATTGATTAGAAGTGAGGTGAAGTAGAAACCATGCAGATCTGGCTTTGCTCTCATAAATTCTGTTCTGACATGGAAAATCTTGAGTAAGTTACTCCTCTGGGAATCTTAGAGTCCCGTAGATAATGAGAATAACACGTACCTCATGGAAATTAAGGTAGATAATATCTACCCGGTAGAAATGAAGGAGGCAGAGAAAACACTCTGTGCTGGGTTTGTTCAGTTGATGGGTAGTACAAATGTTAATTCCCTGTCTTGTTTATGTTAGGTTTCCTTTTATGCATTCCCCCAAAGCTGGCTGTAGGGACCCACACAGAACAGAAGCTCAGTCAACATTTTGTTGAATTAAACATAGTTGCGTCAGCAAATGCATACTCTGAACTGCAGCAGGCACTTTGAGAAACTTCAAAGAAGTACTGGTTCTTTTACTGCCTTCATAAAGCTTACCACGTCATCAGAAGGGTGTTTCCACTAGAAATAGTAGCCAAAGACCCAAGAGTTTAAGATCTAGAGGGAGTTTCCCCGAGGAAGAAACCACACTGCAATCAGCTTACTCAGCCAGTAGGGATGAGAGCAAGTTTGTAGGATAGGAAAGTCCTTTGCCCACTTTTGGAAGATCCTAGACAGTTTATAAAAATAGCATTTATCGAGTCCTTCCAGGCTTTCCACCAAATTTCTTGAATCCTACTAAAGCTACTACAGAAATAGGAATCACTGTTCTAACTTTACAGATTAGGACACAAAGACTCAGAGAGCAGAGTAACTTGCTTCAGGCTTATTCCTGTAAGAGGCAGAACCAAGATGCAGGCCACTGTGTTCATAATAGAAACACAGCTACAGGACCAGGCAGCTCAAGCCTGCTTCACTGACTGACACATGAGGACAAGCTAGAAGAGCTAGTGTCTTTTGCATCTTTTAATATGTGGTATGCATTTAAGAACACCGTGAAAGTGGGTGTTCCCTCTCTCCAATACCCAGATTTCTTCCCTACAATTTTTGCACACTGTTTAGATCTCCAGCTTTTGGCATCCATTCTTTCACCCACTGCCCTTTCCAGAGAGTTTTCTAAGATGTGCGTATGGAAATAAGAGAGAAGCATAAGTGTTTTAAGTTGCCAACCCTTCTTATAAAAGCGATCTTGGAATGTCTGCCTAATTATAGCAGGGGCATGGGGAGAAAAAAGTAATAAATGCACAAATAGGAGGAAGAAATTTTGCTCAATTTACAGTTTTGTCACCAGCTATGTGCTATACATAGGAAACCTTAAAATGTCAGTGAAAGAGAATCTTAAGATGTGCTCATTTTCTTTCTTTTGAGGCAAAGTCTCACTCTGTCATTCTGGCTGGAGTGCACTGGCACAATCTAAGCTCACTACAGCCTCCACCTCCTGGGTTCAAGCGATCCTCCTGCCTCAGCCTCCCAAGTAGCTGGCATTACAAGCATATGCCACCACACCCAGCTAGTCTTTATATTTTTAGTAGAAATGGGGTTTTACCATGTTGGTCAGGCCGGTCTCGAACTTCTAACCTCAAGTGATCCGTCTTCCTTAGCCTCCCAAAGTCCTAGGATTACAGGCATGAGCCACTGTGCCCAGCCAGATGTTCATATTTTCTGATGACTGCCATCAGAAGCAGGAGAGGAGAAGCCATTCATCTGTGTCTTCTTCATCCTTGTCTCCAGAAAAGGGTCTAGATACCCACTAGGGTATTCTACGGTATGCAGTGTAGGAAGTGCTCATAGTGGCGAATCCAGAGGAGGTAAGGGAGAAATGATTGCTGAGCTTCAACTAAAATGGTAAGCTGGAGGACAGGAGAGGGGAGGAAGGAATCGCATGGTGGGGGCTGCGAGGGTCATATCAAAAAATGGTCAAAAAGAAACGAAGGGGAAATCAAGAGAGATGAGCTAGGAAACATGGTTAGGAAAATCATTCAAATGCTTGGAACTTGACATGATGCTGAGGGCAATGGGGAGCTTTTTTGAGTTTTTCAACAGGGGGTTAACATGGTTGGATCATTGAAAGAAGAAGATTGTCGACTGTGGAACACTTCTTACATGCCAGCCCTTGTATTATTTCACATATATCTCAGAAGAACCCTGCTGAGAATTCTTAATATTCCTCTCTCAAAATGAAGAAACTGAGTCTCGGGGAGATGAACCACCCCACCCGTGGTACTCTTTCTTCTACTTTCTTTCCTTACACCAGGCTACTGGTGTTGCATTAAAACAGCCTCACTTGGAAATTCTGCATTGATAAACAATTCTACAATGCGATTTAGATAGTACCATTTGCAAAGAGTAGGAAGAAATCCTGTACTTTATACCCAGTGCTGAAGTCACTTCTAAGGAGCTGTCTGTCCCTTCCTTGCCTGCCTTGCCTGCTATGGCCTTCACCAAAGCACTCGTCTCTTCTCATTAGTGAAATGAGAGAGCCTTTGCCAATGGTGGTGGAAGGAGGAAAGGCGAAGGGAACATGCTGAAATTTCAGAGACAATTCCAAGCAGTTTTCCCAAATACTCAAGGGATCTGTTTCTCCTGGTGGTTTCTGCATAATTTTTTCAAGAGCATGTGTGCAAGTCATGTAAGGAGACAGAACAGAAAGTACCACAGTCTAGTTCAGCCTGTCGCAGGGTGTGAGGCACCCAAAAATCCCTCCAGGAAAGTAAAAATCAGAGCCTGCCTCAGAAAGGAGCCCACTGAATTGGTCACTATAATCACCTCAAAACTTGTCATGGAAACCTTGGACTGTGGGAGACTTTAAATTTACTGAATCTTATGGGCTCCCAGCAAAGAGATCTATTCGATTCTGCTCCTAGCTATCTCTTCTATTCATCCTTTGCTCGTTTACTCTTTCAATATCTGTTCAAATCTACAAAAATCTAGACACTCTGATTGGCCCTAGGATTTGGACTGAAAGACTCTGAGTAACGGGAGCTTTATAAAAAATGAGATCTGGCATCAGATCAGCCTGATTTTCAGTTCTAGAGTCCACCACTTGCTTACTAGCAGTGAGACTTTGAGCAAGTCAGTTGTCTTTGCCCCCGCCCCAATTTTTCATCTGTAAAATCGGAGTAAAAACATCTCCGTGGCAGGTGTCTGTCAAGGATGAGAGAGTTGATCTAGAAATGCAGTTTTCCTTCTGGTAGCAACCAACAAAGTTTTAAAGAAACACTTCTGTCTGCCTGTGAAGTTTTGGCAACCGAGGAACAAATCCAATTAGGAACAACATGTGGACTTTCTGTCTAACACAGTAGACTTTGGGGCATAGAAATTTAAGCAGAGAGCAACTTTGAGAGTCTCTTGCTCTTACTTCACTTAATTAAGACTTGACTTTGCTTAAACAACTTCCCTGAACCTCTCAATCCCATCCGTTATAAAATGATTCTGATATGTATATTCAAAATCAACAAAATCTTGTGAATCTTCTGTGTCCAAAGGATCATTTTCAATGTGGGGTTGAACAAAGCAGCCACTGGTCTCAGGCAGTACGTTATGTGCCATGGAGGAAGAAAGACACTAAAATAGCTTCTTCCAATAAAAAAAGACAAAGCTGGGCAAAGTACTGTGACACAAGGACAAATGGAGTTAGCCTTAGAAGTTAACCTTTGAGGAGGAAGGTCGAACCTGAATAAAGTGACAAGTTATCTAGAAAGTGATTTTTCTTTCCACTTGGGCATTTGGGGGAAGCTGAAAAAAACATTGTAGTGTAGCCATATTGTTTCACAGAGGAAGCATAAGCTTTAAAGTCAGAAAGACCCAACTTGAGCACTGTCTATCTGACTTGAGTACCAGCTGTCTAACGTCTCACAAATGACTTCAGTTTTCTGAGCCTCAATTATCCTCATCTTCACATGATCCTGCTGTCATTCTGTGAGATGGTATGAGGATCCAATGAGCTAACGTGTATAAAGTGTACAGTACGTCACTACATCTTGCTGGGCAACCAATTCATGTCAATTCACATCCCTTCTAAACCATGTTATCCCTGAACAAATTGAATCTGGAGAAGGAACAAAAATGTGTACGAGAGGAAAGGAATGAAGGGATGAGCCTGGCATTTGCAGGCATACAACAAACATGTATTGATCGATCAGGGAAGGTGCCACGTGCAACGTTGAGAGCCTGGTTTGAATAGTGAGTATCCATGTCTCAATTGACACTTGACTCTTGACTTGAAGCCCAAGAATAAGCAAGGTTTTGTGGTTTGGGGCTACTTCCACTGATTCTCCATGGAGACCAGACATAACCCTGCCAGCCCTTTCCATGGCCCACCTAGGAAGATTCCTTGGCCTCTGTCTTCCTTTTTCTTCCAGTCCTGGCCTACCCCATCTCATTGCCTTCATTTTCCACTTCCTCTTTTCTTAGTCTTGGCATCAGGGCAACAAACCTTTCTTTTATCCCTGTCATTTGCTCAGGCTCCCTTGAAACCCTTCTCTGTCTTGTCTTTCATTTTCTTTTTTTTTTTGTTGTTGTTATTGTTTTGCTTTAAGTGGGGTCACCGGCATTTAGCCAGCATGGCCTCTGCTGTGTAATTTAGTTTCATGTTCTGTACCCAAGAAACATGTAAAAAATGTAAACAGCATTCACCCTCCTGGGCTGTAATGCACTTAGGAAGCAATAGCCGGTCAAGCTTGCTGAGCCTGCTGCTTTGGCGGTATTGAATTCTGTCCCTAAAACCACATACTCATTTCTCTAAGACTGAAAGTAAACTTTCTCAAGCCAGCCCCAAAGATTGGGGTTTCAAGGGGAGTTAGAGTTTGGCTGTGCACAAGATCTTGTTTTTATTTGTGTGTGGGTTCATTTGATTTTGTTTGTCTTTCAAGCCCCCTCTTCCCTACTCTCTATTCCTCCCCATCCTTACTTTGATAAATTAGCCTGGGTATGTTACCTGTGGAATGAGACCAGGAAGGGCCTCTGCCTCCACTTAAGAAACTCCAACCATGGTTTTCTTAAACTCTGCCTAATTCTTCAGCCAGACCCAAGCACCAGGATATCCTGGGTGCATTTGTACATCTTTGTTTTTTAGAGAGAAATGGGCTCAGAGAGGCCCATGAGAGATGTCCCTGTTGAGAGGTTCCCTGTGCCATGTGTCCAAGAAAGTTTTCCTTTGGGCTCCTGCCCACCCCAGAATCCTTTTCCAAACATGACACATGTGTGCAGCTGGTGGAAGGGACACTTAGGTGATATCTGCCTTTCTCTCCTTCCTGGAAGAGAGACCCCTAGGGAAGTGACAGGTTTGGAAGAGATCTTGTCTCCTGGCAAGATGCTGCCTTCAGAAATGCAGATGCCACCTGGGTGATGTCCATGTCTGCAGTGCAGCTGACTGGTGGCAAGCGTTCCAGGAAGAGAATATCAATTTAATGCAATGGGAAGGAGGAGATTAAACTGGCGTGCATCAAGGAGCTATAGTCAGGAGTTTATGTTTCAGAGAGGGCAAAATTGTCTCAGTGTTCACAGGCCAGACTCTGGACTACCTGTCCAATAGAGCCTTCCATGATGATGAAAGTGTTCTTCATATGAGTGTCCTGTTCATATCTAGCCACCTATGATATTGAGCCCTAGGAACGTGGCTCATGAAACTGAGGCACTACTTAATTGGTTTAATTTTAATTCACTAAATTTAAATGGTCTATTATGTAGGCATTAGACTCCCCTGTTGGACAGAGCAGGTCTAGAGTACATCTAGGGAGGAAGAGATGGAGGGAGAGAAGGCTGCTACTTGCATTGATATCTTGAGCAAATTAATTAGCCTCTGTGGTCTTCTCACCTGTGAAATTAAATAATTAAGGGGAGATCCTGAGAATTTCATGAGATAGAGCACTTAAAGCACTTAGGACAGTGCTTGGAATAGTGTAAGTACCACCTAAATTAATTCAGTTCCCATCATTGCATCAAATCTTTATAACCAACCTGTATGGTGGGAACTGTGTGTCCATTTCATAGACAAGGAAACAAATATTTACAAAGGGCCCCTACTCTAAATTCCAAAACAGGAGTATATCCAGTTCTTTCTGGCACCAAAGCCCATGTATTTTTCACTACACCATATGACAATGCCATCTCTCCAGAGGTTTATTTATCTTCCTTCCTTCCCTCCCTCCCTCTCTTCTTCCCTCCCTCCCTCCCTCTCTTCTTCCCTCCCTCCCTGCCTCCTTTCTTTCTCCCTCCCTCCCTCCCTCCCTCCCTCCCTCCCTTCCTTCCTTCCTTCCTTCCTTCCTTCCTTCCTTCCTTCTTTTCTTTCTTTTGTCTGTCTCACTCTGTCACCAGCCTGGCTCACTGCAATCTCCGCCTCCTAGGTTCAAGCGATTCTACTGCCTCAGCCTCCTGAGTAGCAGGGATTACAGGCACACGCCACCACACCCAGCTAATTTTTGTATTTTTAGTAGAGACGAGGTTTCACCGTGTTGGTCAGGATGGTCTCCATCTCCTGACCTCGTTATCTGCCCATGTTGGCCTCCCAAAGTGCTGGGATTACAGGCATGAGCCACCATGCCTGGCCTCTCTGGGAATTTTTTAAGTGACAGTTCTCTTTCCCAGAGTGAGATATGACATACTCATCTTTTTGTAATTCAATGTCTTAAATCTTTTAAGTCTGCATAAATTCTTACTGGAGGAATTTTGCTTTTGGAACATATTCTCTGTAATTCACAAGAAATATTGGTCCCAGTGATTTCTCACCTGTGAAGCTTTCTATTTTGTTCCCCATGGCCTATAAAATCCAAAAGCCTTAGCAGGCAAGTCCATGCACAATCTCTACGTTTGCTTTACAGTCCATGGCCTAAGAGGCACATTCCAGGCAGTAAGGGCCAATTGCAATTTCCAGGTATGTCTTGGGGTTTCCTTTTCTCCTGACTGGAAATGCCATCATTTGCTCCTCTACCTTGTTAGGGCCTAACTATCCTACAGGGTTCAGCTCAAGTGGCTTCTCTTACATATCCCTCTCCTGACAACCTCAACCTATGAGCAGCCTTCCTCATCTATGTACAGAATACTAATGGAATTATCAGACAGGCCTGAGCACAAGCTGACTTTCAGTGTGCATTGCTTGTGTCTACAGCTTTTCATGCCAAATGACCGGTGAGCAGCTAAGGATTTGGCCCTCATCTTATGCCTTTAGGTATTTCCTGTGCCCAGCACAGGGTCTGCTGTGTGGATAACACTCAGAAAATGTTGATGAATGTATTAAGTGATGTTGGGAATTTATTAAGCTTCTGGGAACAGTATCTGCTGGGTGATACCTCCTTTATGATTGGATTAAATATATAATTATTAAACATATAAATCAGTGTCTACAAGTGATTCCCTCTGTTTCCAGGTTACAGCCTCCTGCTAGTACCATAAGCGGTGAAAGCAGGCAGGGCCTTCTGAAATCCCCTGCTTCCTCCCTTCACATTACAAAGGAGATACGTGCTACTGTGTGAATTGGGGGAGGAAATTCACATCCTGAACCTGAAACCCATCCTGAACCCAAATCTCATGTTCTTTCTGCTGCTCTGTGCCTCCATAATCCATCCCCACTCCGGGAATGTTCACTGCACAACGAGAAGGGTTTTTCTGTAACTGTTTTGGTGTGCTTACTGCTGTGTGTTCCAGCATCAAAAACAGGGCCTGGCATAGAGAGTTTCATGACAAATACTGATAAATACATCTTTGTTGTTGTTGTTGCTCCGCTAATAGCTTTGGGCAAAAAGTAGGAAACAACTTCTGGAGGCTGAGCCCCAGGATAGAAGCTCTACCCTTTGCCTCTTGTTATTGCAGGAAAGACTGGGGTCGAAGCAATTTTCCTGTGATTGGCTTCCTACAGAGATGAATGCAAACCTAAAGGGCTTCGTTTCTGGCTTGAGAATGTGGTTCACCTTCAGGGAGATCTCCCAATACAAGGCCCAGCACAGGAGGGTGTGAAGGAGTAAGAGGAAGAAAGAGGGGAGGAATAAGAGGTGGAGATAAAAGAGACGAAGGAATACAGACGTAAGAGAGGAAAAGGAAAGACTACACAATGATAGCAAACGTCAGTAATAATCATAAGAGTAATCACAGAAATTGATCATGATGAGTAGATAATAATGAGCAGCCAAATGTCTTGGCTATCAGGGTGATTACACTCTGTAGGGAACCCTACGCTGTTTTTGTACATTTAAACCTGTTAAACATTCTATGAGGTAACTACTGTAATTTTCACTGATTTAGAGAGGAGTAAATTAAGACCCACAAAGGTTAGGTCACTTACCCAAGTTCTACAGGTGGCCCAGTGGTAGAACAGGGAAGTCTAGAATTTGAACCCAGAACCATGTCCCCCTACAGCCAGGAAGAAAGAAGAAGCAAGTGATGAAGGAGAAAAATGTCAGTTTTGTACTTTTAGTGTGTAGGGTGTATCTAAATATTTGCATATGCAAGAGCTCTTTTAATCCTCGTAATCCCCAAACATAGGTACCATCGTCTCATTCTGCAGTGGAAAACATTTGATTGTATGAAGGGTTCAAGGCCATGTTTTCAGTGAATGGCAGAAGCTGAAATTCCAACTCACATTCCTTTGATTTACAATGTGTGTGTCTTCTGGTGCTCAGTGGAAGATTCAGGCAAGTGGCAGGTGCAGAGGTTGTTGAGAAGTTCACATTGTGGATCCCAGATTCCCAGGCACGGCATCTCAGAACAGCTGCTTCAACACCCTGCTTTTGTGCAGATGTGTGTTGCCCTGGCCAAGGCTGCCCCTAGGGGAAAGCATCACTCTGGAAGGTCCTTGTTCCTCAGAGAACTCTGCTGATGGAGTGGCGGACACATAGGTCAACCATGTCCATTGCACTTGCGGTGGACAAAGCTCCCCACTTTGTATATCACAGTCACCATTTCTACCTCTGAAATCTGGAGGGCCAGGCCAGGGAGAAATGCCACTTTTTGTCTTTAAAAATGGGACTTCTTGTTTGAATTGGAAGGTCTGCAGGACGCTGTTAAAAGGGTAAGTGACTGCTGTCCGCGTGTTCCTTGCACACGTCACTGCATTGCATCCTTTGGATCCTCTTCCTAGGAAAAATCAAGCTCGAAGTAACCTAGACAATTGTACTACCTCCTCTTCAAAAGCAAAAAGAAGAGACCAAATCATGCAGTGATTCCCAGCCCTTCCTACTGAGGCTATAGGAAGGGATGGGAGGACCCTGAGGTCTGTAGCGAGGAGTGGGATGCAGAGACAAAGCACTCTGCTGAACATCTTGGCATCTAGTGGGGTTCCCTGCAGGTAATATGACTTGTACTTCATTTCCAACACAATTTGGAACACACAGATCTTAATTTGGAAAGCTGAATAATAGAAGAAAGGGGGAAGAAGGGAGGAAACAAAAACAACAACGTGGAAACTTCTAGTTTTATGAATTTGAGAAAGTCTTGTTCTTTCAAGACAGATGTTTTCAAGTAAAAAAAAATCACTCCTCTGACCTTTCTTGAATAGGTCAATGTGGTCAAGACTGCCATTAACCACTGTTCAACTATTTGTAACCAAAGGTTTCGGTGACCAGGCACCACACTTGGATATGGTCATCGCTTTCCTGATTAACCCATAAATGCCCAGGGGCTCCCAAAGAAAGGACAAGAAGAGATGGAGAATCTTTCTAAGACCCCCCTTTAGTCTTAATAGCTCTGAGCTGAGTGGTGGAGCTTTCCATGTTTCAGTGCTTTACTCCTGGGTTGGCTGTGTTTCTGAATTTCACTCTAGAGCCAGCAGAGAAAGTATTTGGATTAAAGCTAAGTAGATTTGTGTTTTTCATCTTCAGTGTCTCTGTCTCAGTCAGTTTCAGGTTTGGAGCTGTGGAGCAGAAGGCATTACCTGGCCCTGTTCTATAATTATGGTGTTTGCATATTCTGGTCCAGAACTTGGAAGTGTTTCCGTACTCAGCATACTGTTCTAGAACTGACAATGCCTCTGGGCTCTGAAATAAAATTCATGATTTTTCCAGATTCTTTCCTGGAGCTGGAGATACCTCAGAATTTTCTGCTGCTGGCAGTGGCTCTGTGTTCCTGTCTAGAGTTGAGTGTTTCTCCTAACTGAACTTAACAGTGTTCTCTTGATCTGATCCAGAGTCTACACTGGTTTTATATTGTGATCTAGAATTCATAACATTTCATTAATTTCTTTCAGTACAAATGCAAAAATAAAGTTTAAGATACAGAAAGTTTGCAAGGTATTTTGTTTTTTAATAATGTGCTCAGAACTGTGTTCACAGCAATATTCAGCATCTCAAACGTATTCTTCACACCTGTGCTGCTGACATCATTTGGGAAACTGGGTTTGTCCTAGCTTAGCTGTGGCCAATTTTTCTGCTTCTCGGGCCTTTTTTTCCTTCCAGTTCCTGCTCTCCAGAGTCCATTTGATATTAAGATTTTGCATTTCAGATCCAGCCTTCAGGCATAGATTGACTCAGCAGTTTCCTTCTCCAAGCCCCTCTCTCAGCCAGCACAGCGCTTGAACACAGAACCTACCACATTTCTCTAAGAGTGTTTGTCTGCTTCATTTTTTACCTCCCATCCCCATGGGTTTGGGAGCTTTTAGGAGAAGGAATTTTTCTCTTTATTGCTTTTGTTTTTCTGGGGTCCATTTTCTTCATGCAGACCATGGGAATGAAAAACCTAACACATAAATCAGTGCTAAATAAATGTTTGTTGAATGAGTGAATGACTGAATGAGAGAGACATAGAAACATTTGAGCCTAGGCTGGACCAAAAAAAAAAAAAGTGATTCTTTCAAAAGAAAAGAGATCCCTGGGAGCACCCAAACCACCACCTCTCACCTTGTAAGAATATCGGGAAGGTTTTGCATCCCACTCTTTTAACCCCGTCAGCATCTTACTCTTGGAGGTAGCTCATGTGCTGTAAAGTCACCCACGGACCATCTGGCTGGGGATCCCATGTTCCTCCTCTGCTGCAGATTACGTAAACTGGAGGCAGCCTCCAGATGTTAGCAGTTTCTGCTAATTTTTTTCCTCCCTTTTCAACAACAATAATAATAATTAAAACAAACACAGGCCTCATTCCCCCACCCGCACCCCTGAAATTACAAACAGGTGGGCCCAAATGTCCTTCCCCTTCCTGTCCAAGGGCCTCCTACTGTTGAGGCCTAGCTACTGACCTTCAGCAGGGCCTGCCCTGGGCTGAGCCGGACAGTCATGCCAGCTGCCCTGTGGCGCAGGCTGCAATCTCCCAAAAGGGGAAATGGCCATGTCACAATAAGTCTCTGTGCCAGACTTTCCCTCTCCCCACCTCCCACCCCAAAGCCTTGGCCTCCAACTTAAATGGGTATATTTTGGAGGACTAGATGGCTTAAGAGATTAGTAATGAGATCCCAAGTCTTTCCCTGCTGGGTCAGGAGTTCATAGGCGGGCCTGGGCGACTAGTGAATGGCATAATCAGGGAAACAGGGAGCAGGCCTGCGGAGGGCCCATGTGAAATGAGCCTGGCCAGGCCTTTAGGGCAGCAGTTGTCAGCAGCACAAAAGGTGACCGCCACATCTGATACTAATCACTCTTCCTTGTTTGAGGATTTACCAGCTTGAGGAGCTCAAGCCCCTTGCCCACCTCCTCCTCAATGCTTGGCTCTACTGTCTGCAGAATGGGGAGATAATGCCAACCCTACGGGTTAGAGGTGTGAAAACTAACATTTCATACAATATAAATGAGTGGCTAGCGTCATTATTTTCATCAGAACTGCTGCTGCTATTGTGAATTTTCTTTCTCTATCTGACAAAGGGGGTGTGGTGGGAGATGAATCTCCCCCTCACAATGACATAAGGATGGTGTCCATGGAGGTGAAAGCGTTTGGATATTTATCATCCTCACCGTTATTGTCACCATCCTCATTAAGATCAACATTTACACTGTGCGTGTCTCAGTTTTCTCATCTGTAGAATCAACTGGGAATAGGAGCTAGACCTGAAGTAACACAGACGTCAGCATCCACTCCTGGCGGTGGGGCTCGTTCCCATGCGACATCAGTGCTACCATTCTCTCATCCACTACACAGGACAGGTACTGTTAATTAAATAGTGCCACCCTGAATGTAGGCCTCTAAATCCATCTCAACTCCTGGTGGATGCTGAAGTCTGTGTTAGCATCTTCACAGGTGTGGACTTGGTGCCTTGTTTATTACCTCTGGACCCAGGCTGTTTATAAGGCAAACAAGGAGGAGGATAGTAATACTGGCTTCCCAAAAATGTGGGGCTTCTATGCTTGGAACATAGGTGCTGGACAGTAAATGATAGCAAAGAAGATATGTTAGCTTCACCACTTTCATGAATGCTCTCTTAGGTCTCTAACATAAGCTTTTCCCTTATGAAGGTTGAGACATCCGTCTGTTGACCCCAGAAATTCTGAACCTGTGTCTGTGAAATTAAGCAATTTAATGAGTAGTCTGTAAGAATCGGTTCTATGATTCTGAACCATATCATCTCTAAGAAATTTAGTCTCCCTGCCTGTAGAAACGTTAGTATGCTGGTAGGCAATGTTGTCTTATGTGATTTCTGTATTCCCTTCCTGTTGAAAGCCCAGCTTTTCCTCCATGTCCGGACAGGGATTTGCACCCTAAATCCCAGGATTTCAGACTTGTGGGGAGGTGCAGGCCTGAAGTGTATTAGACCCCTAAGGAGTGTGAAATGCCTAATGTGTTAGAGACAGATCCCAGGAGCAGTGAGGTGCTAATCAGCCCAGAGCTGAGCCCCAAGGCGGGAGGGTATCCAATGCCCTTATCAGAAAGTGTCTCCCAGATGGAGGCCCTGAGATCTGCTATTATTTCTAGAACTCTGGGAGGGAAGAAAAAGCCATCTCTCTGTTTCACATTCTGGTTCTGCACACAGGAAATACTTCTTTACTTGATTGTCTGTCTATGCCAAATAATAAATCCTAATATTGAAAGAAAGGCAAACCACCCCTCACCTTCCCCTCTATCTCTTTAAGGCAGGCATCAAAGGGGAAACCTGCTCTGGAGGCCGGGGAAAGTGATAATTGTTTCTAATGGTCAGTAAAAGAAAGCCTGGCTCCTGCCTCTTTTTCTGCCATTGCTATTAAGTGTGTAAAAAGGAGGCTGGAAAAGGGAATTGGATGTGTGTGTGTGTGTGTGTGTGCGCGCGTGCGCGTGCGCTCCGGTGTATTGTGTTGTGTATCTGTTAACCCTCGGTTTTCTTAAAGTTTTCTGTGTTCATTGGGTCAGTTTGGAATTAGAGGCATAAGAAGGAAGCAGGGATGGGAGTAGGATTGAAGAGAAGATCCCAGGTAGGAGAGGTCTGTAGGACTCTGCAGGTAATGAGAGAGGCCCTGAACCTGAAGTTGGAAGACTTGAGTTACGTTTGTTCATTATATGCATTGAAATATGTTATTGTTGTTATGCATTCTTTTATTCAACAAATATGGGTAGTGCAAGTCAACAAATATTTGCTTAGTATCTAAGCTGGACCTTCCTCTGTTCTTAATACTGAAGATAGAAAAGCCAAGAGCTCACTCTTTCCCTCAATGAGTTCAATGACCAAGTTCAAGAATTGCAAATAGGATTCATCTTCTAGGCCAGTTCTGAGCAATCAGTTCCCCCCCCCATAGTGTTTTGTTGATTTAGAGGCCTACATTCAGGGATGCACTATTTAATTAATGGTGCCTGTCCTGTGCAATGGATGAGAGAATGGTAGCACTGATGTCACATGGGAATGAGCCTGGGTTCTCCTGGTCCCTTTCCTGAACTACACGGTTATTATTATCTCTAAACGTTGGTCTAGGCTCTGTAGATGTGGACTTCTAGATCAAATGCATCACCAGTGAACTGCATATACAGCCTTGGAAAAGTCACATGAGTTTAGCAAAGGGGACATTTGGTGAGCCCTGACCAGTAACCAGCATTAGACACTGATGAAAAGGAGAGAGTCAGGCATAGGCACTGTCTTTGAAACTCATACATGGAGATTCAGATGGACAAACAAGAAACCACCATGCAAGTGTATTACACCAAAGGTATCCATCAGGAGTTATTGGGAGGTCAAGTCGTGGAGTAAGAAGAGAACAGGCTGGGTCAGATGAGCATGGGTTTGACTGCTAAGCCTTGGTAGGCTGACCAATGCCTACCCAAACCTTAAAGTCCTTATATCTCAACTGGGGATAATGCTGCTTATTTCACAAGATTCTTAGTAAGGTAAAATGAGATAATACACAGGCAGCACCCAATCTGGCAGACCATCTTTAAGAGTTGGTGCCCTTTCCCAGGGGAGCACTGAGGCGGGAGCAACACCGTATGATAAAAAATAGCAAAGCCTGGTTTATGGAGGAGGTTTTATTTCACCTGGGCTATTCTGTGTCTGGGTTCCCTGAAGCCCTTTACAGCTGTAGTCTTACAGGCTGTCTCCCAGCAGGCTTTCCCTCCTGCAGTCCTCAGGACCCTTCAGGGTCTTGGTGGTTTCTGTCAGGAAACCAACTTCTGCCCTTCTTGCACCCTTGCAATTCTTGGGAAATAATCTGGCATTGGAACTGCGAGCCTGAGATTAAAATGTGGCCTAAAGAAAAATATTGAGAAACACTTCCTGGCTCTGTGCTTGTGTGTGTGTGTTGCACACTTGTGCATTTATGGGTATCGTTATTGTGTCATTGTCCAGTATCCATCCCCACACTCCTCCTCCCCATTCCTTTTCTTCTGTTTTCTTCTGTAAGGCTCACTCACAGGCCCCTTCGGGTGGAAAAAGGAAATTGGAGAGGTTGGGCTAGAGCTTTGATGAGCACTTCCCTCCTCCCATGATTGACAAAAGGGCATGTAAATCTGTAAAATCGACATTCAATAGAAACCTCATGGCGCGTCCCCTGTGTGAGACAACACCAGAGCCCCTGCTCCCCGTCTTCTTCCTCCGTCTCCCTGCCTTTTGTACATCGTGTGTGGGTGGAAGATAAACTGGATTTTAAAAAACCCCTTGAAAGCAAGACATCGTTAACTCCTCTAATTGAAAGCAGTCTTCTGCAAAGGAGGGGGATTTGGAGGCGGGTGCTGGATGTCGTGGCTGGCAGTGCACTGAGTAGACAAGAGTCTCCAGGTCCTGGAGCCACAGAGCCCTCTGTTTCTGCAGACCTGGGACCCCTAGTCACCACCAGGCATCCTGACCCATCACAGAGGAGTTTACTGTATATCTTCAAGCCAATCTCTTTTCCCTCCACCCGACTGTGTTTCTCCATCCACCAAATGTGAGAATTGAAATAAGAATTTCTGAGGTTCCTCCCAGCTCAAACATCCAATGATCCCAAAGCTCTGGGCAAAGGATTTCCCCAGCTATTTTGCAGCATGTGATTACAGACACAAAAAGGAAAAGAAAAAGAGAAAGAAAACACATTGCCGGAAAGGCTGCAGTAAACTATGTTACTCTTCTGATTGTCTTTGCCCAAAAAGGTGTCTTGGAAATCCCTACAGCTTCAGAGAAAAGGACCCATGAGTCTCAGAAGTCAACAGGATGTTCACCTGGTCCAGAGTGTGGTTTTGTTTGTTTCTTTGCTTGTTTGACACTTAATTTTAGAGTCGACATTGTTTTCTGCAGCATTCACCTGAGAAGCTGGAAATCAAAAGCTGGCAGAATATCAGAGCTGAAAAGCCCTTTGGAGATGAATTCATCTTACTCTGTGTTTCCATAAACCGGAAGAGCGAATGTCAGAAAAAGTGAGCAATTGAGTCAGTTCTAGGAGGCAGGTCCCTTGCCTGTCAATTTCAGGCTTTTTCTACCATGTGACTCCACTCCAGGGCAGACCTGAAAAGGCCTGTTTTGGTCTGTTGAAGCAGCTTCTATTTCAGGTATTTTGGGAGCCACATGGGAAGACAACAAGGAGAAGTCTGAAGTCCGTATTCCATGTGGCTGGGATTAAGACCCCACTAGCACAAATATATCTATTTTCTTGTTAGAAAATCTCATCACAGCCCTGAGAGATATGTGGGCAGGCTCTCTTGAAGTTAATATCTATAGTTAAGAATGTGGGCTAAATTTGTGCCTGGATTTGAATTTTGGTTCTACCACTAACTACTCGTGTGATCCTAGGCAAATTACTGGGCTTTAATTTTGTTATCTGTAAAATACATATAACTGTGATATCCACCTCACAGTTATTGTGAGCACTCCATGATTTAGTACATGCAGAGTCCTTAAAACTGTGCCCAGCATAGAACAGGCAACCAATACATGTTGCTGCTGCTGCTGCGGCTGCTTGCTGGGGACCTACTATTTCCCATGTGCTGTGAAATCTGCTGGGATTTACTTGAGGATAAATACAACATGCTTCTTGCCTTGGAAATCTTGAGAGTTTAAAGAGATAAGACTGGACTGTAAACAACTATAATCTAACTTGACAAGTGCTGTAACTGAGGTATAAATAAGGAACTATACGGACACATAAGAAAGAGCAATTAATTCTGCCTGGGGAGTGAGTAAAGGCTTTCAGAGGAGGGATGATATTCGATAGTGGCTTTGAAGTGTGTGTAGTATTTCACAAAACGGGCAGTGCAAGGGTGGTGGGGGTGGGATTTCTGGGCAACAGCATCATGGAGGGGGAGTCTACAACATGTGGGAGAAAGAGTTGTCTGGCATGAAGGATGCACCACTGTATAGATACCAGGGAAGGGAGCACAGAGTGCAGTGAAATTGGTGGAAGCAGCTGAAACCAGCTTCCAAAAGCCTTTGTAAGCTGTGTCAGCCTTCCTGTGTCAAGGGATCCTGGACAGCATGGTGGGTGGATAAGTAGTAGCAGGGTGATATGGTTAGTTTTTCCTCTTTGGAAAGTTAGTTATGGGGACCATTTTTATGAATGAATGTGGCGGGACCAGAGGCAAAAAGACTCTCATTGGTGCCCTTTCTCCACCAGAGGAAGCAGAGGTTTCAATCAAGTGCAAGTAGCAATTGTGTTGCTTTGTAATTGAGTACACAGAACATGGAATTCTAGAGATCCGTCAACTCCTAGTTGTGATGTGCAACTGGATACAGGACCTTGAAAGGGGTTTTCAAAGCCTCTGGGCCTCATTTTCTCCCTAGAGAAAATGTAGTGTCTCTAATCTCGTGGACTATCAGGGTTAAATGATATTGTGACTATGAAACCCTTGGCGGATATTATGACTGTGGGTGTCCTTAAGTTCCTGGGGCCCTTAAAGGTCATTCAGTGCAACCATTTAGTACAATTGCAGAGGAGGAATCAGAGAGTCAGAGAAATGTCCAGTTAATTGGAGACAGAGCTGGAATTAATCAGATCTTCAACTGTCCATGGATGGTATTTGAAGGAAACACAGATCATCTCTGCAGATAATAGAGAGTCTAAGGGATTCTGCTAAGATGACAGACCCCCTTTAAGGCCAAGTGGGAAAAGGGTCATGTGTCTTTCAGTTCCTCCAGGAATACTTTCAAGCTAGTGGATCAGCATTTGATGTGAACATTTTAGTCATTAAAAGTAAAAATTGTTTATTTTTTATTGTGGAAAAAACACATTATGAGATCTACCTTCTTAACAGTTTTTTAAGGGTATGGTACGGTATTGTTCACTATAGGAACAATGTTTTACAGCAGAGTTCTAGAACTTACTTGTCCTGCTTAACTGAAACCTTATGCCTATTGATTAGTAACTGATCCCTTTTCCTTTCCCCCATCCCCTAGCAACCACCATTCATTTCATCTTTGGTTCTATGAATTTGATTATTTTAGATACTTCGTATTAAGTGAGCTAATGCAGTATTTGTTTTCCATGACTGGCTTATTTAACTTAGCATAATGTTCTCAAAGTCAATTCTTCTTATTGCAGATTGCAGAATTTCCTTTTTTAAGGCCAAATAATATTCCATTTTCTTCATCCATTCTTCCGTTGATGGACGTGTAGGTTGTTACCACATCTTCTCTATCACGAATAATACTGCAGTAAACATGGGACAGGGCAGGAGGGAAAAACATATTTCAGCTCCATAGAATCTCTCCTTATCTCCTGTTTAGTTTCCCTAGGGAAACCCAAAGCCTGAAGGCTGCCAGTGTTTCTAGAGCACTGCTGATGTGTTCCACAATACAGGGAGCAATGTGAAGGAAGGGAGCAGGTCTTGTTCATACCAGTGTGGCAGAAAGGGGAAGTGCTCATCTTCCTGACATCTATTGGGTTGGAAGGCTGGGAAGAACCTCAGCATCACTGGAAGGATTTGTGGTGTAAGAGTTGGGGATAGAAGGGAAAACAGTATGGCTCTGCATGGGGTGTAAGAAATGTGCAGATTGGGAAGGGGGAAAAGGTTGAGGAAGATTAGGAATGTCACTGGAGCCAGTGTCACTGAAGGAACTGGAGGAGGCGAGATGATGAGTGAAGAGGAGCTTGGGAGTGATGGTAGGGAGAGCTAAAGAGGCCCCTGGAATGTGTGATGGAACTGTCCTGCATGTCTTCTTCCAAAATGTTCAGTAAAGTCCACATTGCTCAGCGATGCTTTATGGAGTTAGATTTGCCTTTTTGGAAGGTAGAAAAAAAAAACACACAGGTCGATGAAAACAGAGCATCCCCATAAAATCAGTCACCTTGGGGTTCATACTTGTATGTTTAGTGACCAACATAGTGTGATGGGCAAGGCTCTTTTGTTTTCAGTTCTCTGAAGCCTGGCATGCCACATGCCATTTAGGCTGCCGAATGAGCAGATTCACACAATGTCTATGAAAGCAGGAGGCTTGTAAGGATTCGCCTCTCTCTTCCTCTCTAGCCTCCTTCTACTTCCCCAGGAACACAGATGATTTTCAGATCAACTAGGGCTTTGGGCAAAGGTTCAGCTGGATTTGTTCATTCTTCTCTGATCTGCTTTGACTGTCCTTGGTCAGGATTGCAGCCAACTTGAAACAAACAAAACAAAACAGGAAAACAGAAGAATAAAATAATAGTATGTTCCTCTAAAACCCTGTCTAGTGCTAATAGAACTGACAAGCTAAGAGGAAATAGTATTTAAGCAATAAGAGGGCTTTGTTTATGTCAGAGACTCCTCTAGCTATAAATGCTTCAGATGCAGACATAAGACCCCCAATCCAGCCTTCAGAGATGTCCTTCACCAAGCTCTGCTGGGAGACAGGCAGCTAAGAACACAAGGGGAAAGAATTCCAAAATGATACGTGTCGAATTGCTGGCCTGGATTTCAAATTCCATAGATAGTTTATGCAAAGTCTTGCACTGTTGTAAAGTGTAACAGAATCCACTGGCAGATCTGCTCAAACTCGGTCCCAGTTGTTTTTGAGAAAAATAAATAAACTTAAAAAGGTCTTCCAGCACATTGAAGTGTGAGGCTCCTAGAGATTTGAATAACTGGAGCCATCCCTTAATTCCTAGCAGTAGGCCGGTCGATTCATGGCATGTTGATTCTCAAAAAGTTACCAGTAATATTCAGATAATTAATATTGTGCTCTCAGAACCCATCAGTTCCTAGAGCGGGGTGAGGGGAACTTTGGCAGCCAACACATTTCAGTACTTTCTGATGTTTTCAAAGCAATGAAACTCTTTTCTTAAATATTATTTTTAAAAAAGGCAGCTTGATATGTAAAATAGGTGAGTAGAGGTGCTCTATTTGAAATAGTAGAGTGGAAGCTAAGCAGATCTTCTCTACATCATGAACCCCCAGCCAGCTTCTCCGTGGAATCCCAAGAATCCCTGAAAAACATGAAAACTTGTTGTCTAACCCAACATTCAGATGTGCAAGGTAAACTAAGGGCCAAAAGGCAAGATAATGTGTTCACAATTGCACACCACATTTTGGGCGAGCATGGACTAGAACCAGATTTCCTTAATCCAAAGCCAGCTCACCACTGGACAACTTCCTGAGTGACATAATGCAATTCTCCAAAGCTTCTTGTTGGAGGTTTCCAGAATGAATTGATGAAGATGTTAACAGGAAGAGAGACTGAGTGAGGGTATACAAAATAATCTGCATTATCTTTGTAATGTTACTATAAATATGATGTTACTTCAACAAAAGGTTTATTTAAAAATAAAAGTATTAGAGCTTGCAACCACAGATCACAATGTAACCACATGCTTTGATTCGTGTCTCATCATTTTAAAGAGAATTGAAATTTGGCATTTTCCAGGAGCTCCTCGAAGCCAGAACTATTGCAAGAAGTTCTGGAAAGAGAGGCATTTGAATTTGCACAAATTTATAGATGTGATTTCGGGGATGGAATATTGCATAGAATATAGGTGGAGTTCTCAGCAAGACGATGTCAGGAGTAAGAAGGATGGGCTGTCATAGAAAAGTCAGACCTGGTCCAGTTCATGGGAGCCCATTGTTCTGAACACGTTGTTAGGAAAACTGATGTTGATGGTTTTATATCTATTTTCAATGGCTTTCTAAGCTAACAATTTGGATTTTTTTTTTTTTTTTTTGAGACGGAGTTTCGCTCTTGTTACCCAGGCTGAAGTACAATGGCACGATCTCGGCTCACTGCAACCTCCACCTCCTGGGTTTAGGCAATTCTCCTGCCTCAGCCTCCCGAGTGGCTGGGATTACAGGCATGCGCCACCATGCCCAGCAAATTTTTTGTATTTTTAGTAGAGACGGGGTCTCACCATGTTGACCAGGATGGTCTCGATCTGTTGACCTTGTGATTCACCTGCCTCCGCCTCCCAAAGTGCTGGGATTACAGGCTTGAGCCACCGTGCCTGGCCAACAATTTGGATTTTTAAAAAAATTTATAAAATTGCATAGGATGATATAAATCAGAAACACCTGTGTATAACAGGTATATGCACTACCTGCAATTGACAACTATACGTTTTGTCATATTTGCTTCATGTCTCTTTCTGTAAGAAAAATCACACACCACAAATAAGACTGAGGTCCTTTTTTTAATCCTGACTCACCGTGTCATTCCCCTTCCTTGATACACAGAGGCAACTACCACCCTGAATTTGATGTATGCTTCTCTACTCTATTTTTAATTCACATGAACCGCTGGGCAATATATAGTTTTGCTTTGTGTTATTTTTATGAATGACATCATAATGTACTTAACCATTTGCACCTTGTTGCTGTTTTTGCACTCCGTGTTATGCATTGCGATCTCTCCACATGGATGTCTATGAACTCACCATTAGGGCTTCCTTTTCATTTGACTAGGGACCATACTGAGCCAAGCGTTAAAATATTTTTATATCATCCTTGTATATGAATACAGTTCATTTTTCTTACTGTTCCTTTGCCATATAGAATTCCACCATGTGACTATTTTCTATTTTATACATTTCTCCTCCAACAGGAGAACATATAGACTATCTCCGATCTTTTCCTACTATACTTGTTGCAGAAATGGATATTTTTAATCCTTGTTGTATATCCATTTTTTCTTTTGTTTTTGCTTGTTTTAGGTGTTTATGTTTGTTTAATCTTGTTGAGGATATATCACTTTTTTTCAATAGCATATGAGATGCTCAGAGCTTTCCAGGTCAGCCTTACTTTTCAGATGAGTAGAATGCACTGAGATGATATGAAATGACAGGCCCAAACTCACAGGGAGATTTTAAGAGAGGAGCCACGTTAGAGAGCAGAGGAGAAGTACCAATTTGGGATGCCCTTCTACCAAAGGTCTCACGAATTTCAAGGACTGCTCAGCTGTTTCTATTCCCTTATTGCACTGTTTATGTTTATATATGCATTTGTAATTTCTTGGCTAATGTCTGCACAAATTGCCTGCTCTAAGCTCTTCAGCATGTCTTCTCTACCATTTTGTCCTATAGTGTTTGACAAGCCATAGTTACTCAGTAAATATCGTTCAAATGAATGAATGAACCAATAAATGAAATGACATTTGAGTATGCAAGAAACTCCTCAGTTTGAAGGATTCTGCTTGTCTATATATGTTTCCTTTTTCTTTTAATACTACTTGGTATTATCTATCATTGAGAATGAATTTGTGTGTATGCGTATAAAGTTTTGGAACTGATTTTCTTTGTTGCTGGGGAAGCAAATGCTAATGTTTTCACAGTCTTTTCTCTGTTGTAACATCACTCGGAGCACAATTTACAGATTTGTTCTAAAATCGTCTACTTGACATTCAAGATTCTATGAGATCTAATTCCTCCACCCACCTTTTCTGCCACTGTCCCTAAGGCTTAGTACTAACAGGCATTTTATCACAACCTCAGCATTCTGGGTTTCTGCTTTCCTCTGAGCCTGGCTTCTGCTCCCTCTGCCTGCAATGCCCTTCCTCTTATCACTGTGCTACTCTTCCAGGCCCAACTCAAGTATCCACTCCTCCAGGATGTGTCTCTGTGAGAATATCTCTGACATCTCTACCATCAAAGTATGTTATCTATTATATCCTTAACAGCATTAAGGATTACCTCTTCTACAATAGAATGTGAGCTTCTGAACCAGATTCTGGCCTTTTCCTCCCTGTTTTTCCCTGTGGTGCCAAGAGCAAAATAGGTGAACAATACAGGTTTGTAAAATAGATTAAAGTTGAACTTCTGATACTCTCTAAAACATGATTTTTTTTGGTCTATCTTTTTCCAGGTATGTCGAACCAAGGTGATAGATCTCAGTGAAGGCATTTCCCAGCATGCCTGGTATCCTTGCACCATCAGCTACCTGTATTCCCAACTGGCTCTGAACACTTTTTGGCTCCAGGTAAGCTGAAGCTCGGAGAGCTTTGGAATCTCAGGCAGTGAGCCACAGAAAACACTGACTCCCATGACCCTTTCTGAAGATGGGTTGTCTACCTGCTGAGGGTGTTAATTGTAAGAACAGGAAACAAAACACTTAGCAGTGTGATGCTTACTGAAATGGAATCCTAATTGCTCATGGAATGCCCCCACTGAGCTCTTGTTTTAGCAAAGAGTTTGGATGTATCTTGTCTGCCTGGAACCTCCTATTCATTGTTCAAGATCCTTTAAAATGATCTTTTCCTTTGTGAAGGCTTTACTGATCACTACAGGAAGATGTGACCATTATCTTCCTTCTTGTCCTGCACATGTGAGGTCGCTTGTTGGATGGCACTTGTCACATGGCATTACAGAGCTGTCCGCGGTCTTTCTTTCTGGTTAAGATTGTGGATATTATTGCATTTTGCTTTACACGTCACCGACCTACTTTGAATTCCCCAAAATGCAAAGGCCATATCTTATTTAGCTTTCTGTCCTCAATGCTGAGTGCAGAGATTGACATGGAGAAGTGACAGATAATCATGCATGCCATGTTTTTTTGTGGGTTTTAGTGTGCATCAGGACCTTTGCTACACACTTTGCTCTCATTATCTTACTGGAACCTCACAGCAATCCTGTGATTTACCTGGTTTGTTTTTTTTTTGAAACAGAGTCTCGCTTTGTTGTTCAGGCTGGAGTGCAATGGCACGATCTTGGTTCACTACAACCTCTGCCTCCTGGATTCAAGCAATTTTCCTGCCTCAGCTTCCCAAGTAGCTGGAACTACAGGCATGTGTCACCATGCCTAGCTAATTTTTTGTATTTTTAGTAGAGATGGGGTTTCGCCATGTTAGCCAGGTTGGTCTTGATCTCCTGACCTCGTGATCTGTCTGCCTCGGCCTCTCAAAGTGCTGGGATTACAGGCTTGAGTCACTGCGCCTGGCTTGGTTTTTTGTTTGTTTTTTCATTTTATTTTATTTTTTTTGAGACGGAGTTTCGCTCTTGTTACCCAGGCTGGAGTGCAATGGCGTGATCTCAGCTCACCGCAACCTCCGCCTCCTGGGTTCAGGCAATTCTCCTGCCTCAGCCTCCTGAGTAGCTGGGATTACAGGCACACGCCCCCATGCCCAGCTAATTTTTTGTATTTCTAGTAGAGATGGGGTTTCACCATGTTGACCAGGATAGTCGATCTCTTGACCTCGTGATCCACCCGCCTCGGCCTCCCCAACTGCTGGGATTACAGGCTTGAGCCACCACGCCCGGCCCTTGTTTGTTTGTTTTAAATCCAGCATTTAGAAATGATGGAACTTAGACCCAGTGTGGCCCAGCCATTCACTCGGTATCACACAGCTAAGTAGGAGCAGAGCAAAGATTGAAATTGGGTTTCTAACCTCAAAGCCCGTGCTCTTCACTGTTCGGTTTCTTTGCCTCTTCCTTCCAATCTTGGACCCCTGACAAGTAGTAGCCCAGTTCTTAAAAAGGAAGTTTCTCTACAAATGCATTCCAATGTGGCTGCCTCCCCATCACGTGACTGAGGGCACATCTGACCCTCCTGTGTCTTCTCAATTTCAGGCATATTTTTCTCAGCCAATGGTTGCCGCAGCTGTCATTGTCCACCTGGTGACAGATGGGACATATTATGGGGACCAAAGGCAGGAGACCATCAGTGTGCAGCTGCTTGATACCAAAGATCAGAGCCACGATCTGGGTAAGCATGCCCTCTTGGGTTTGGCTTGCTCTCGGTACTTGCTTTCACCTCTGCCCCATAACTAGTTGTGAGGATCAGCTTAGAATGAGCTCTTCCTTCCTCTGTCCTTTTTCTTGCCTCTTTTCTATTTGGCATTCTGGTTGCCCCCACATCAAGATATGGTTATATATCCAGAGAAATCTAGATCTGGCAGAGACGGGGATAAGGGGCCAATGGCCAAGCACTCCCTTCTGCCAGCCACCTTTAACCTCAGGCATCCCATATGATTCCCCAAAGACCCTGAGAAGGAGCAAGACTGAGTAAAAGCCATTTCCCCGTTGTACGTGTCAGCACCTGACACCCAAGGAGAGGCACTGAGAGACCCCAGGTCACACGGTAGGTCAGGAATGACTAGTTAGGTTGTCATAGCCTATTGCCTTTTACCCTATAACCTGGAGCATTCACGACCTCCACCCCAAGTGGGGACTGTATCACCAGTTACAACCTCTGGAGAAGTTCCCAGTGGGAATAGGAATAGAAACGTTGTAGGAGTAAGGAGGCAGTTGAGGCATCAGTCAGGTTCTACCAACTGCCTGAGTGCAGGGCCAAGGGGGAGAACAAGGGCTGGACTTGTCACTTGTACCACCCCTTTGCATACCCACATGCACTGTGGTTCTGAGGAGAGGGCCTGAATCCAGAGCTGACGGCTGAGGTTTGAATCCTGTCCCACCACTTACTCACTTTGAGAAGGTGAGCAAGCTTCCTGTCCTCACAGCATGTCACTTAGAGCCTCGTTTGCTTCATCTACACAGCAAGGACAATGTTAGAGTCGGAGTGTGCTATTATTTGATGCTGTTGTAACCAAGCCTAGCACAAAATCAGACCCTAAGACATATTTCCTATGACACCTGCCCATTTCCAATCTACCCTGGAGAGCTCTGGGCAGCCTGGCTACTCCAAGCATTTGGAATTCTTGGCCAGTACTGAAGCCTGGACTTCAAAACCGTGCCCACACCATCCCGCAGAGAATGCTTTTCAAAGACCCTTATGAAGCAAGCAGTCAAGGGGTCATTTCAGGGTCAGAACAAAGCCAAGGGAACAGGGAAGGATTTCTTGTTTTGTTGTTATGCTTAATTACTGAGTTGGTTTTAAAGGCAAGGGAAACATATGAATAAGGAAGAGAAAGGACACCCCTCTGGACTTAGCAGGATTCCTAGGAAATTTCCCTAAGTGAGAAACAAGTATTTTTGTAGTCGTTGTGGCATGGCCCAGGGCTCTGAGGAGAGGTTTTTCAGCAGAGTGGGGAAAAGTCTGGTCCCACAGACCCTCTTTGGATCCTGCTACTGATGCCTGAGGCTCTTCTGTTTTTCCCCTTCACCCCCGCCCCATCACCATCTTTTCCAGTTCACAGTATCCCAGCATTCTGAGGCGTCTTCACCTCTGGAACTGAGAAGGGCATCTGCTTCAGGCTTCCTTCCATAGCAAGGAAGACTTCTCCTTCCATAGCAAGCCTGCCAGGACCCAGTTAGGTTTATGCCATTTTTTGGATGTGAAAACTGAGTTTTAGGGGCTACCTGGAGTCCCATTATTAGGAAGGGACTACATCAGCATTTAGACTCAGGTCCACGCAGCACCGAAGCCAGCTTCCGTTTTGCCAACTCCATCCTGCCACGGCCTTCCTTTCCTTTTGTCCCTCAGTGTATCTTTTCTCCCTGGCCCTCCCTCTTCCTTCTTGGAGAACAGGAACCTGCTGCCTGCCTTACAAAAACCTGAGGACGGACTCTCGAGTGAGGCAAGCTCAGATCCTCCTTCAGAGTTTGAGTCATGCCTGGGCCGTGCTCCTGTGGAAAGCCGCCCCTGCCCACGGTTCTCAGCTTCCTCTGCAGACTAAGCAAGAGGCCCTTCCCCCTTCAGGGCTGCTTTCTGGTTCACAGATGACTTAGGAGAGTGGGCTTTTTATCCTGGGAAGTGCCTGTTGCTATGAATTATTTCTGTCACTTTTCCAACTGACCAGGCAGGCAGCCTAAAACCCAGCAACTCAGACCAACGAGCCCTACAGCAATGTGGGAGGGAGGTGAGAGCCTGGGTTGCTTGGCTGAGGGATGGCCATTTGGGGGAGGGAGAGGGACTTTGGGCAGTAGGTGAAGGGGAAGCTTAGGGGGCAGGGAGGCAGGGGGATTGGAAAGATTTGGAACCAAGGGAAAAAGGCAGACAAAGAAACTTTCCATCAGACTCAGAATCCTCACCGGCTGCCCAATGGTGCTTTTGTGCAGTGACATGAAAGGGTCTGGGGGCTTTGGGAAGGGCCTGTTGGGGAGGGCGGGATTGGCCTTGAGTAATGAGCCTGGCCCCTCCGCCTCTCTGTCTCCCTTGACAGGCTTCCATGTCCTGAGCTGCAGGAACAATCCCCTGATTATCCCTGTGGTCCATGACCTCAGCCAGCCCTTCTACCACAGCCAGGCGGTACATGTGAGCTTCAGTTCGCCCCTGGTCGCCATCTCGGGGGTGGCCCTCCGCTCCTTCGACAACTTTGACCCCGTCACCCTGAGCAGCTGCGAGAGAGGGGAGACCTACAGCCCTGCTGAGCAGAGGTAAGGGACCCACGGCCTTCTTGTCCCAGGCCATTTGTAGCCAAGTGGAGACAATGTGATTTTGAAGCTGGGTAGCCATTTGTGTGGCTGTAAAAAGTCTGTGCATTTCTCCCTTCTCCATCCATCCTCTGGCCAGCTCTGCCTTTGGGCTTGAGAGGCCCATGCGTCTCTAAATTCCTGGGGCAATGGAGGGAAACAGGGTTGTATGGTGTGGTAAAAAAAGAACCTCCTCACCTGGCTTGCAGCGGCAGACTTGACAATAGCTTGCAGGGTGACCCTGGAAACATCAGTTTCCTTCTCTGAGCCTCAATGTCCTCATCGGAACAAAAAGAGGATTAGCTCTCCCTTATCTCTGAAATACTGGAATATTCTGCTTCCTAGGTGGCACAGGCGGGAGGCATAACCCTCCTAACCAAGGGGGATAGAGTGAGGCTGGTATTTGTATCACCCTGGTTCACCGTGTGCATCAGGGATAGGTGAAATCTCTCTGTCTTCCACAAGCCTAGCTCCTATGACCTCACGAGTGGTCTAAGAGCCTGACTTTCGACTGTGACATCACTTCCTCAGTGCTTTTGAGCTGGCATCTGCTAATACATCCAGTTTAGAGCTACAAGGGAGTGGAGTTTCCCCAAAAGGATACAAGCTTTGGGAATACTCTTACTTGGGTTTGAACCTCCACATTACCACTTCTTTTTTTTTTTTTTGAGATGGAGTTTCGCTCTTGTTACCCAGACTGGAGTGCAACGGCACAATCTCGGCTCACCGCAACCTCTGCCTCCTGGGTTCAGGCAATTCTCCTGCCTCAGCCTCTCGAGTAGCTGGGACTACAGGAGTGCGCCACCATGCTCAGCTAATTTTTTGTATTTTTAGTAGAGATGGGGTTTCACCATGTTGACCAGGATGGTCTTGATCTCTTGACCTCGTGATCCACCTGCCTCACTGTCCCAAAGTGCTGGGATTACAGGCGTGAGCCACCGCGCCCGGCCCATACCACTTCTTAAATGTGTGTTCTTGGTCAAGTCACTTCAGTTTTCTGAGTCATAGTTTTCTATTTTGGAATAACAGATCAAATCTACTCCACAGGGTAGTGGTGAGGGTTAAATGTTGTGCTGTAGATGAAAGTGTTCCTGCGAACTGTTAGGCATTATGCAAATATAACATATTAAAAGAGAATATTTATAATCTTCTTTTGATGATGATGGTGCTGCTTCTCTGCACAGAATTTTGTGTAGAGTTCTGAAAGTTAGAGCTGGAAAAAGCTTCAGAGATTATCTCATGCATCAGACATGTCCAAATTCTGTGTTCCCATGTAGAGAAACACAGGTCCCAGAAAGGGGAGAACTTGTGCACAGTTGCGCAGCGTCTCTCACATTTGTTTAATGAGATCCAGAAGGAGAGAGAGTTGTGATTTTTGTAGGCTCCCCAAGAGTAAGGCTGTCTGGAAGTCGATTCATACCTGGGGGGCAAGAAAAGAAATGGGAAGAGGGGGACACCAGCTTTTCCCACGCCCCTGTTACCACAGAGGACACAAAAGGTGGTTGCAAAATCCACATTGTTTAGCACCTACTGTCTCCAGCTTCTGTTGTGCAAAGTCTGTCGCAATCTTTCGGAGGCAAGAGCGTCTTAAATATAACTCATCGTCATATTTCACTCTAAAAGGATGTTTTTATCCCTTGTTCTCCAGACCCTATAAAAATAAGTTAATTCTCAGAGCCTGGGGAAATGATGTCAATGAAAATCCATCAGATCGTTTCCACAAGACTTTCCCATTCTTATTCAACCATCCTGATCAACCATACATTGACCGAGGACAGGACTGACTTGTTTGAACTCTCAATGAATGGCGCCTGGGCCCTAAGTAAATAGTAGGAAATATTTTACCTCTAAAACATATCGATCAATATGTATTTGTTAGTTCTTTGGTTGTAGGAAGAACACTGAATGCAGGGAAAGTGCTGACCTGTATGTGACTAATTATGTTACCTCGGATTAGTCATCCCCTTCTCTGGCCTCAGTTTCCCCATCTTTAAAATGATGATAGTGGTTCTCATGGATTCTCTGCGGTTCTTTCCAGTTTTAACAGTCTGTGATTCCCAAGAGCTGGGAAAATGAGAGAGGACAGCAAGGTACAAACACTTGTCGATCCCCAATAGATAGGAACATTGTCTTGTTTTATTATTGCACCTTTTCTGGGAGGTATAGCTCAGAGAAACAGAGTGTGTGTCATGACCATCCAGGCAGTAAGAGGCAAAATCCTGCTTTGTCTGTCTCTGAAAGCCATGCTCTGCCCACCACAGCAAGGCGTGAGTAGCAGAGGAATTTTCACAACTGGACCCATGTGAGCATTTACTCAGTGGAACTGCGAGTGAGGGGATGGAGCTGCAGCTCTGAGCTCTTTGGCTGACTTGTTCCTGAGCTTGGATCAGGCTAGGACAGGCTGCTTTCTTGAGGGCTGAGACTGCAGGGCTGCAGCACCTCCTCCTGAGTGCCCCAGTGGGGAAAGGACAGCAGCTGTTCATGGGGAGCTAAAGAGGCATTCAGAAAACAAGCAGGACTCTGCAAACACGCAAATGCATTAAAGCAAACAAACAAGGGAGGAAAGAAAGGAAAAATAAGCAGCAACTGTAAAGAGCCGTGGGATGTTTTCCATCACTCCCCAAACACCAAAATAAATAGCATCACTTTTTATAGCATGAATTTTAGCTGGTTGTAACAGAAACATCCCACTTAACTCTCAGCTGTTCCCAGGTAGGGAAAAGTACTGTTGTTTCTCCCCTCTCCTTTTCTCCTGCCTCCCACAGCCTTTTCTGGTCTCCCTGCATCTCTCCCTCTCTCCCCAGTCCCTTTTCTCCCAGCTCTCCATCTCCTCTCTCTCTCTCTCTGCTTCTCCTACCTTGTTTCTCCTCCTCATTTTCTGTCTCTCCCCCTGAGAGCAGCGTGATGCCTGCTGTGGTGCCTTGGGAGGAGCACTACCACAAAATCAGTTTGGGCAACGTATTCCATTCTAGCTTCAGGGGTCTCCAGTCTCTTTGCAGTACTCGGTATAAATTCAGAGACCCAAGAAAACAGGATCAGGTTTCAAAGGAGAGGCCCAGCTGTGGAATTCTAGTCAAATCCGAGCTCCACACCAAGTTGTGGAAAGGAGAAAAGGTGGGGAGAGGAGCATAGTGGTGGAGTGTAGGGTGGTGAACAGGCTTCTTTAATGAGAAAAGCTACAGTGGTGATATTGTGGCTCCAGGATCTGTCTTACACACACACACACGACACACACACATGACACTCACACACACATGACACATACACACATATCACATTCATCCACCCTTGTGGTTCTAAACAGAAATTGAACAGTTCATTATAAATTCTAGAAGGCCAGCTTTGGGAGGTAAATAAGTTCTTCACATGGCTAGATTAACTCTTTCAGCCAGGCAAAACTTCAGTGTTGTTTGTTGGTTGGGGGTCTGGGTACCCACAGACTGGAGCCAGGCATTTCTAGAGTCTGTGCACTGATGGGACCCCATGTGTGGAATATCCCATTAGGTGATGATACAGGGATTCATATACAGGATTTGGAACACAGAATGAAGCTGCTCTTGGCCAGAGACCACAGATTGCTCAGACCGCTGCCACAACCTCATCCTGCTTCCCCAACCCGCAAAGGAATTAGTGCCTCTCAGCACATTGGTTGGGAATCCCTAGTCTGGGGAATATACCTGCAGATGGAACTGCTGTGACTAAGCATATGTGTGTCTTTGACTGTGCTGAATACTGCCTGACTCTTCTCCAAAATACTGTCCAATTCACAGCCCCATCAGGGACCCACCAGAGTTCTAGTTACTCTGTATTCTTGGCAATGCTTGAGATTGCCAAAGACTCCTTTTTCCTATTTTTCTCATTTCAAAGGGTTCTGAAATTATAGAGCTCTGTTGTTTTGTTCCCATAAAATCATGAGGCCTGAAGCTGGGGAGGGCTCTCATAGATTTCCGGCTCTGTGCCCTAATTTGAGGATGGGAAATCTAAGGTCCAAGGAAGGGAAGTTACTTGCCTAAAGTCACCCAAGTTGGGGACAAAACCAGCCCTGGAATCTAGTTCCCAGGAATCCAGTTATCTTTCCTCTTCGTCAGAGGTTCCAATATTCGTGTTCCACAGACCATATTAGTCCATAAACAACCTCTCTTTGGCCTTTCTTAGTTATCTCCTTTAATTAGCTGCCAACATTTAAATATCAGGAGAGTTCATATTAAAAAACAGAATACTTCTTGGAACTCTTTAAAGAAATGAGAAGCTTTGAAAGCATCAGGCCCTCCATCCCTCTGGGCAACCTTGGACTGGGGCAAAGTCTGCTCTTTGGCCGGGCACATCCCCTACCCTCAGCACACCCAGCTCAGCTTGCCTGAACTCTGCAGGCCCCTGAGCTTACATCATAATCTTCAAAATCTTGCCTCCTTACCACACCACAATACTGGCTGCTAGAAATCCAAGGTAAAGAACCCATTAGGATCATTCCCCCAGCTGCCGTATTTCTGGGTAGAAAAATGGGGTCCTAGAATAGTAGCTCTTTCTTAGTTTCACTTCCTAAGTGATCTTGCAGAACTCATGCCACGAACAGTTTTTCCTCCATTTTCCAGTGTGGAGCACTTGTCTTTTTTATCCTCATTTGAGCAGCCCAGAATGATTTATAAACAGCCTTTCTGTTATTATCTCTGCTTCCCTATGGCATAATTGCAGCTAAGTAGCAGGGCACAGCAGTTACACTGTGAGTCAAGGAACAGAACCAGGAGAGGAATGCTTGTCAGCACTGACTTCTGGCTTTATCCGGGTTCCAGCACCCTCCAGGTATCCTCTCTTATGAGTGACTGGAGACCATTCTTATTGACAATGGAGACAGCAATGGGGGATTAGCTATTGGATCAGGTAATGTTTTACCTGTATATGGAACTTGAGTCCATAGGTAAATACATTAAAAATACAGATAAGGAGAAAAGAAAAAGATATTTAAGTATCTAATTAGCTCTGCACCCCAGGAACCTCCACCTTTGCCCAGGTGTGAGGATTTGATCTATAGAATTACCTGCATCCCTTCCCACCCGTCCATCAAATCAGCCACCTTTCTTCCTTAAGAGAAGTGTCTTCATTTTTTCCTTCTTATGTTATTTTTATTTGTTGCCCATCACCGGTGTTAAATCCTTCCCTCATTTCCTTTTAGGAAGCAGCAGAGCCTTTTCTTTGTTTTCCTTGTTTTGCTTTTTGTTTTTGTGTTTCAGAAATGACAGGGCTGTGTCACAGAGTTATTTGAGAGGGTCAGTCAGGGTAATGTTTATCGTTTTTGGACAGTGTGTTCACACAACCTTTTCCAACCAACAGGATAGCAAAGAAAAAAGAGCAGGGACTCAGGGGACAGACTGGCAGATCTCCACTGGAATTCTATCCAAGCTGAGTGCCCTTGGGCAAGCAATTTAAAACTCTTAGTTCCAGTTTCCTGTTCTTGAAAATGGGAATAATATCACTACCTCCAGGAGCTGCCGTATAGAATGCAAATGAGGTGATGTAGGTGAAACACAGCGGCCAATGCCTGACACAGATCCCCTCCCTTATCCCTTTTCTTCCTGTTTTCAAGCTGCGGGCCAGGTGCAGACAGATGTGCTGAACAAGCAGGATGCCTCAATCCCTGAAGCGTATTCTACAAGGCCTAAGAAATGTCTCATGAAGAAAAGGTTATCAGAGTTTAAAAAATAGTGTGTACCTACCTTAGCCCCTTCTGGAAATTCTCGATGGGTTATCCAAAGTATGGAGAAGCCCTGGAGCTAAGAAAACGAACTGGCTTCATAAACTCAATGCTATCCTTACTCATGTGACCATAAAATCTTTTGGTCAGGTGATACATGAGATCAGTGACTATTTTTCCTTTTGTAGCAAAAAGAGACAGAGTAGAGAGACCCATCTTCTCAAGGAGCTTTATAGTTCCCAAAAGCGCAGTGGTACAATCTCGTCTCCCTGCAACCCCTGCCTCCCGGGTTCAAGTGATTCTCATGCCTCAGCTTCCCATGTAGCTGGGATTGATTATAGGTGTGTGCCATCACTCGCAGCTATTTCTTTTTATTTTTAGTAGAGATGGGGTTTCACTATGCTGGCCAGGCTGGTCTTGAACTCCTGACCTCAAGTGATCCTCCTGGCTTGGCCTCCTAAAGTGCTGGGATTACAGGTGTGAGCCACTGTGCCCGACCTCCAAGCATTTCCCATACATTGGCCTTTCTAGTTTATAAACACACCAAGCTCCAACCTGTGCTTTAATTTTGTACCTGCTCCTCCCTCTGCCTGGTTCTGCCTCTGTCCCAAACCTATGTATGGCTTATCCTTTCATTTTATCCAGGTAGTAGTTCAGATGTCCCTTCTTCATGGATCCTTCTATGCAAAGTGCCTTGCCCCTCCCCACCAACTGTCACTCTTTATAATTTCAGCTCGGTTTAATGCCCTAACTGCATGCATCGTTATCTCAAATGATCTCATTTATTATTTTTCTTTGGCACATATCCTCCCTCCTGAAATATACAGGATAACAGGCATCTTGTTTATCCCCTCTGTCACTGTATTCCCAGTGTATGGAACAATGTCCAGTGCTCCGTAAGGCCCCCAGGGGAGGTCTGTTAATAGATGAATGAGTGAATGGTGTTTCACTCTCTTGACAATCCTAATAAAGAAGTTATTTTCTTATTTCCACTTTACAGATAAGGCAACTGAGGTTCAGGATGTTATATAAATTTCCAAGGTCAAACAACTGATTAATGGCAGAGCTGGGTCTGGAGCCCAGATTTCCCTGATTGATACGCATTGTGCTCCTTCTACCTCAGAAAATGAAGCATTTCAGATTTTTATTTTCTACGAAGAAGAACTTTAATGTGCACAAAATAATCAGGGAGGGCGCTATTTATACTTTAATGACTCTGCAACTTAAAGAAGAAAGTCATCTTTCCCTCTGGGTCTTCATAAGAGCCCAGGTACCTTCTGGGAGTGCAGAGTAAGAATGCCCAGACTGTTAGGCACAGGTCAGAAGAACAGCTTGGGAGCTAGTAGCTTACAGAGGAAATCTATTTAAATTGGAACCATGCAGTTCGTTCCCCTGGTGCTTACACAATGTGAGCAGATGCATTGTTTGGTGTCAAAGCCCTTGTGTTGACTACAGTCTCTTTGAGATCGCCACGTGGTATAATGCTGAGGCTGTCAGGAGAGAGAAAAAGGGCAGAGAATTGGAGTGTCTCAACAAGTGTTCCTTAACGCCAGTTGCCCTGCATCTCAGGAGGGTGTTGGAGAATTGCAAAGCTCCCATCAGTGAGAGTCTGAGATCCAAATTAAATGCTCGTTCTTTTCTGGGTACTCAAAAAAGTAAATTGGTTTGTGATATGGTTTGGAGGCTTTTAGCTCCCCACCTCCCCAGACTCTGCTTCTCACTATACTTTTGAGTAGTGAGTAGAGAATAGGAATAGGTCTCAATAAAACCCTCGGTTGGGTATCATGAAACTGAGAGAGAGAGAAAAAAAAAACTTGCAAGCCTTTTCTGACACTGGTTTGGCCAAAATGTCTCCCTGTCTCCTAGATTAAAAACAGAAACATAAAAGCCTTGAGGTTCTGAATGCAAATCTGTGCGTACTGTAGGCCAGGTGTTGGCGGTAGACACAGTCAGAGAGGCAGACGTTAGAGAAAACTGCCCCCTAGAAGTTCTTAGTGTTAGACAGAATCAGCCTCCTTAAGGTCTTTAAGAGCTATTGCAAGGCACCGTCACCATTTGTTTTCTGCTATTTAGGAAACATCTGCAAAGCATTTTTATTGGCACTGCACAGTACACCAATATGAAATAGGCATTATCTCTGCCCTCATGGACATTCTAGTTCAGAAACATGGGATGAGGTTAGTAACGAGGCCTTCGGAGTCACCCATCTAGATGGGCACTTAAGCAAGCAACTTAATCTTGCCAGTTCCCAATTTATCCAACTGTGAAATGAGTAACACTTAGCTCATAGGGTTGTTGTAGGATGGAGTGAGCTCATGTATACAAGCAATCAGCTCATATTAACTAATGTTATTGAGTGCTTGCTTACCTATAACACAAAGGGAATGATCATCGAAGCATGGGGATATTATGCTGTTTCTGTTTGCATCCTTAAAGATCGTCCTGCAATCTGGTATGTTCCACCAGCAACGAGGAACTGAGTTTTTAATACATTGAACATGAGGCAATGGCATTAAGGAAAGAAGGGTAGAATGCCCATGAGGGTGCTTGCTGAGGGACGCAAGGGAAAACTTCCTATAGAAGTTTTCATGATGCTTGGACCTAAAGAATGGGTGGAATTCAGACCGGCAGAAAGGTAGAATTCAGAGTTGCAGCAAGGTGCAAGGCATAGTCTCCGTACAATTCCACTAATGATTTGTAAGTTACTTTACAGTATAAAAGTCTTCTACATCCATCACCTCAGTTGAGTCTTGAGGCTGTATGAGGTTGGCCAAATTTGAGAGCATACTGAAGCTCAGAGATGGGATGTACCTTGCCAACTAGGTAATAGAGCGTAGGTGTGTTTATAACCCCAGCTACCTCTTATTGAGTGCTTAGTGTCTTCCAGGAATTCTGCTATGCACTTTTTTCTGATTTAATTCTCAAAATGATTCTTGTAAAATACAAAAAGGCTTTTGCTCAACCTTGTGCCTGGCAGAAAAACGCAATAGATATTCACTGTAATCATGATGATCCCCTTCTCACAAATGGAAAAACTGAGGTTGCGCAAGGTTTAAATCTTGATAACATACAAAGCTTTTAAGTGGCAAGATTTGAACTCTGGTTTGTCTGTTGCTATAACTTGTGCTCTTCATGAGAAACTTTAATCACTGTCTCTAGAGTCATCTTCACCTGAGCCAGCACCTCTTTCTGTCCTCAGTCTCAAGGCCCCTGAAATCTTGGAGAAAGTGGCTTTTAGCCTTTATCTTCCAATTGGAGTGTGGCTGTCCTCTGAAGAGACTCCTTCCCCTCTTGTTTCTTTCCTCCCCAGCTGCGTGCACTTCGCATGTGAGGACACTGACTGCCCAGAGCTGGCTGTGGAGAATGCTTCTCTGAATTGCTCTAGCAGCGACCGCTACCATAGCACCCAGTGTACTGTGAGCTGCTGGACAGGCTACGTGCTCCAGATACGGCGGGATGATGAGCTGATCAAGAGCCAGGTATGCACAGGTGCTGAGCTTAGAGCCTCTCTGCAGCCCAGGGAAGGCATACTGGGTGTTGAACATGTTGTCTGCTAAATACCCAGCAGCACTTAAAATAGTGTTGCCACGTAGTAGGTGCTCAATAAATACTTGTTGATTAAATGAATGAGTGAGTGAATCAATTAACCAAGCAAGCAGTCTGGAATCTCTAAGAAAGCGGGTTCCTGTGCAGAGGAGTGTTCCACACAATACTTACCAGTGTTTTTGCATAGGTTGCAAATCTCCAAGACCATGGGGCTATTTTGGAATGAATATCTTACAATCAGATCTCTGACAAAACTGAATGGGCTGCTTTAGGACGAGATGAGCTGTCTGTCAGTGAGATGTTCATTCATTCACTAATTCATTGCAAAGCATCTGTTCACAGGAAATTGGATGCTATTCTAGGTGCTAAAGAAAAAGAAGCCATTGGCTTGGTGCAGTGGCTCATACCTGTAATCTCAGCACTTTGGGAGGCCAAGGCAGGCAGATCATAAAGTCAGGAGATCAAGACCTTCCTGACCAACATGGTGAAACCCTGTCTCTACTAAAAATGCAAAAATTTGCTGGGCATGGTGGCATGTGCCTGTAATTCCAGCTACTTGGGAGGCTGAGGCAGGAAAATCACTTAAATCCGGGAGGCGGTGAGCCGAGATCATGCACTCCACCCTGGGGACAGAGCAAGACTCTATCTCAAAAAAAGAGAAGCCATTAAGATAAATCGAGTCCCTTCTCTGAAGGAGCTGAGTGCCTAGTGGTGGAGGTAGTCAAACACCTCATTAATAATGTGCCACTGTGTGATAAAGCCTGTCAGGGGAAGTGCAAGGTGTTGTGGAGGCACAGGGCGATTCAAGGGAGGTACCTTGGAAAAAGCGACATGGAAACAGATAACTAGACAGATCAGCGAAGGGGTGTGTGTTGGGGAGAAGGAAGAAATACATGCACTGGGCACAGACAAATGTGGAATCCCACTGATGATAAAAGTGCCACCGATGTTTTTGTTTTGTTTTGTTTTCTTTTTCTATATTCACCCAAGCAACGAGGCTGGAAGGGGCAGCTGGATCCACTGGTGCAGGGCCCTGTCAGTTTAGTCAGAAAGTGTGGAGTTTATCTTTAGGACAACAGGGAGCCGTTGCAGGCAGTGACATGAGCACATCCTGGTTGGCAAAGTCTAGAGACCCATGTGGGTGTAGCTTGGAGTCCGGCAGTGAGAATGGTAGAAGGGAGACCCCCTCAGACAGTCATCAAAGGGGTCATGGACGACAGGATGCATCCTGCATGAGATTAGTGGTAGTGAATGATTTGGAGTGATGTGGCAGAATGTTGCTTCAGCCAGATGGTGCTGTAATGTCTCAGGTTGGGCATGGGGGAGTGGCACAGGTTGTCCGGGGATTTGTGGATTTCTGTCACTAAATGTAGCCTTTTCCTGGGGTGGCCAATGGATTTTTGCCTTCAAACTGTAAGCACACAAGACACATTCCTTGTTGCTGGGAGCACCTGTTTGTACAGAACTTCTGGACTTCCTTGTCTTAGACACCTACTTCCATGTGGCAGACATGGCAGGCCTGAACTCCTGTAGAAACAATTCGACTGTTTTGTCAGTGAAGGACCTCACTCAAGCATGCATCCCTTTGATGTGTGCTTAAGAAGGAAAATGTCCTTTGCTTTTAAAAGATCAGCATTTGGCAATTCCAGTCCCTAGGAAGCCTCCAGGCTGCCATGATTGTCCATCGCTTGGCTCTGCGGCATGGCCTTTCCCTGCACCAGCTCTGCCATCTTGTAGTTTGGTTAAAATCTCTACTTACTCTTTCATTTTTCCCAGGTTTTTTCTTTGTACTTTTGTCTCTTGACTATTGAGCCACCAAATCTCAGAGTAGGGAGTGAATCTTGGAGCAGTTCTTGAGTTCAATCCATCCATTTTGCCAAAGAGAGAACTTAAGTAAAAAAAGGGACTTGGCTGTGGTCTGGTAACATGGAAGAAAAGCATCCAGGTCTCCTATATCCATGGAGAGTGCCTATTGTGTGCCAAGCACTACAACAGGATCTTAGTAACTCCTCTAGAGCTAAGAAAAGACACAAAAATCAACACTCGACATCTTACCATTGAACTGTATTTCACAGTCTGTTTGTGAAAGAAATCGTCCTGCCCTGTGAGGTCTCAAAACCTCAAGATTCTCATCAATGAAATGGAAATTGTGATCTGGAAGACTCTATAGACAGCAGTTAAGAGCATAGCCTTTGGACTCACGTCCAACGCATCCTTTTTCCAGCTGGTTAACTTAAGGCTGATCATGTAATGTCTCTCCGTCTCAGTCTCTGTGTCTTTCAGTGAAAACTGGAGTATCTAATTCATGCAGGTATTGCGATCATTACAAGTGAGCTAATGTGAAACACTAAGCATTGGTCTCCTGGTGCCTGGACAGGACTCTGAGCTGTCACCTTGGGAAGAAGGGTACTTCTCCACATCTAGGGCTCGGTCTACCACTCCTCACTATGCATACCTCTGCCTTTCAGATGGGACCCAGCGTCACAGTGACCTGTACAGAGGGCAAGTGGAATAAGCAGGTGGCCTGTGAGCCAGTGGACTGCGGCTTCCCAGACCACCATCACATCTACGCCGCCTCCTTCTCCTGTCCTGAGGGCACCACCTTTGGCAGTAATTGTTCCTTCCAGTGTCGTTATCCTGCACAACTGAAAGGTATCTTGAGCCCCTTCCCCAGCTCAGCCCCCATTTGTCTATGGGAAACCTGCACCCAGGCCCTCCTTCTGGCTCTCAAACACAAGGGTGGGATGGGGTTTAATCTATACTCCTGACCTCTTCCCACCAATTGTATTTATGTAAACTGCCCTGCTGCGCAGATGAGAAAGAAAAACTAGAGTGTGGATAATTATGACAGTGAAGCCCTTTCTAAGACCTTGGAAATCTTGCAAAAAAAGAAAAGAAAGAGGATAGAAGTGAAGGAAGGAGGGAAGAAGGAAGAGAAAAAAAAGAAGAGTTTCATTTGGGGCTGATGCAACTAATTCACTTTGTATGATTAGGGCCAGTAAGCCTTACGAGGTAAGGGTTACTATTATTCCCATTTCACAGATGAAGAAACCAAGCCTTAGAGGGTTTAGAACTTGCGTGGTGGCTCACGCCTACAATCCTAGCGCTTTGGGAGGTGAAGGCAGGCGGATCACGAGGTGAGGAGATCGAGACCATCCTGGCTAACACGGTGAAACCCCCTCTCTACTAAAAATACAAAAAATTAGCCAGGGATGGTGGCACGTACCTATAGTCCCAGCTACTTGGGAGGCTGAGGCAGGAAAATCACTTGAACCCAGGAGGCAGAGGTTGCAGTGAACCAAGATTGTGCCACTGCACTCCAGCCTGGGAAACAGAGCAAGACTCCGTCTCAAAAGAAAAAAAAAAAAAGAACTTGCCCAAGGCTGCACCATCATTGGTGGGGACCACATTGAAACCTAGGTCTGTCTTTCTCCAATGCTGGCTGCTACTTGTTAAGAGGGGCCAGCTCTTAACAGAGCAGATATGGACAGGAAGCATCTGGCATCCTCCTGAGCTAGGCACCTATTGAGGGGAATGAGTCTGGCATATCAGAGAAGAGATCATATTTTAGGGAAAAGTGAGCAGCTGGCCTGGGTGTCCTAGAATGCTGGGACTAGACATGGAATGTATTAACTCCAGACTATGAAATCACACTCCTGTCAGTCAGTCAGAGGCCTTTGGAAAAGGGAGGCGTATACATTAGCACTGACTATTATAGCCCTCATTGTGGCTAATAATAATGCTTAGTCAAAACGATGCAGATCCTTCCACTGCCAGCTGTGGCTGGGGAAGAGTGACCTGGCTGTGGAGACAAGGCCTTAGGAGGACCATCATCTTGATGGTTGGCGATCCCAACTTTGCTTTTCCTTGACCGTACAGGGTCATATCTCTCTGCTTCCATATCGATCAGCCAGGACCAAGTGCCATGTCATGCCGCTTGGTTGTCAGCATCATCTAGTGTTCGGAGTCCTGTGCTAAGGCTTCTGCTTGGATCTGCCAACAGCAAGAACTGGGCAAATGTCCTGCAGCCTTTCTCTTGAACTTGACTTGCCACCTAATCTGCCCTCCCACCCCCATCTCAAGCTAGGGGATTAAAGAGGTGATCAATTTCAACTTTCTTCTTTTAATTGCTTCCCTTTCCTTCTTTCCACCTTTTGTTTTTCTTTTATCGTAACATGGTTTAAGCAAAAAGAACAATAGTTTTCATTTAAATTATACTTGAAGTTCTGGGGTACATGTGCAGAATGTGCATGTTTGTTACATAGTTATACACATGCTGTGGTGGTTTGCTGCATCCATCACCCTGTCATCTACATTAGGCATTTCTCCTAATGCTATCCTTCCCCAATCCTCCCACCCCATCCCCCCACCCCCTGCTATCTCTCCCCTAGCCCCCCCACTCCACCCCCAACAGGCCCCGGTGTGTGATGTTCCCCTCCCTGTGTCCATGTGTTCTCACTGTTCTCACTTATGAGTGAGAACATGCGGTGTTCGGTGTTCTGAAAAAGAGCAATAGTTGTTTTTTCTTTAACTTTTATTTTAAGTTCAGGAGTACATGCGCAGGTTTGTTATATAGGTACATTTGTGTCATGGAGGTTCATTGGACAGTTTCTTTTATCACCCAGGTGTTAAGCCTGCCTTAATTCCCATTAGCCATTTTTCCTGATCTTCCACCTCCTCCCACCTTCCTCCCTGTGATAGGCCCCAGGGCCTGTTGTTCTCCTCTGTGTGTCCATGCCTTCTTGTTATTTAGCTCTCACTTGTAAGTGAGAAGATGAGGTATTTCTTTTTTTGCTCCTGCACTACTTTTCTAAGGATAATGGCCTTCATCTCCATTCATGTTCTCTCAGAGGATATGATCTCATCTTTTTTATGGCCACATAGTATTCCATGGTGTATATATACCACATTTTCTTTATCCAGTCTATCATTGATAGGCATTTAGGTTGATTCCATGTCTAGTAAAAGCACTAATTTTAAACAGCCAATAAATAATAATGATAATAATGACCAACCTGAAATCCTTTCTGCCTTCAGTTCTTGCCCTAACTGGCACTCCCTTTGCACCTCTTGTCCTTCTTAATGTGTCTTCTTCCTCAGTAACTTCTGTTAAGTCTACCCCTTACCAAGTCTACTTCCCTATTCCATGCAATCTCCTGTGCCAGCCCTTGGCTAATACAGCTTCTTGATTGAGTGCCTGTCCTTATTCCAGTTGAGCTAGTGCATTTTTGTTTTCTCCAAACAATATTCTGTCACATTCTAACATGCTAGAGATGGTCAAGAACTCACAGACAGCTTTGGTGCAGGGACAAACCAACCGGTTAGGTGATTTGTTCAAGGTCAAAGCTAAATCCATACTTTATGCATTCAACAAATGAATACTGAGGACCTACTGTGTACTCAGCAGTAGGCTAGGCTCTGGGAGTAGAGAATGTACAAGATACAGCCCTTGCCTTATGATCTAGAAAGTGCCACCCCCATGAGGCAACTGCTTAGAATACCGGGTTGAAGGTAGGACATTTCCCTCCTTGGGTTCTGTTCTATGTTAATGTCCATCTTTAAGGCACTGCCAAAGAGACTTAGTCTTCTGGGTAATCTTTCAAATGAAATAATAAAAATAAGTACGTCTGTTTTGACACTGCTACAAGTTGACAATTACTTTAATGCTCATTGGAGATTGGAATTTCCTTAGCCACATTTGTAGACAGGCTGAGCAGGATGTATTTTTTGCATTAAAACATAAACAAATGAACTTATAGGGTCCCAAAACTTGTTGGAACCTAATCTCTAATATTAGCACCTCTACCAGGAGATGTTACCCTCTACCAGGAGCTTCAGGTTGAGACATGCCTTCACTTTGTGTCTTCAGTCATGTTCCCCCAGGAAATACGGTGGGGGGAATGAGGACAGGAGACATAGAATTAACAAAAGTTAACAGGCTCTCTTCTAAAGTCAGTTGCCACTGTGGACAGCTAGAGCTCAGTCCCTCCGGGAAACTCTGGGAGACAGTGGAGAACATGCCTCAGAGTTATTGCAACTCTGGAAACGGGTACATGAATCTAGCAACTCCACCACTGATTTCGTGCTGCCTCCAGGGGCATTAACTCCTTGGTACTTTAAACTTGCCCTGCATATGGACAGACTAAGCATCCATGACCGGTGTAAGAAGCCTCAGGCAGAGAGTTGGCAGTGCAGTAAGCATCTTTCACAGTGTACAGGCCAGTGCCAAGAAGATAAAGGAAGGGCAAAGTATCATGTATCATACCCTACTCTCTTCAAAGCCACATGGTAGATGCAGGGTAGTGGCTACAGCTGGTGCACAGAAATAATGCCCAGTTGAAAATTCTTGGAGTTTGTTGCCGGGGTTGGGGGACATATCCATGGTCCTGAATTGCCAGTGCCTGCTTTAGCTGTAGTACACTGCTAACTTTTATTCGCCCTCTTCCAGAAATCACTTTTCTGGTTTGCATTTTCTCTCTTGACTAACATTTTGCAATCTTTATGTTCTCTTGTCGCAGAAGAACCATGACTTTCACTTCATAATTTACAGTGTACGTAGCTGATATAATGTACTTTTATAGAGTCCCAATACCTTTCCACAGATATTTTATCTCTCTTGGGCAATTTGGAGAGAATGTGTTTATACAGCTCCCCTCCTCACTAACCTTGTGCTTTACCCCGGCACCCCAAAGCAGTGACTGTCCCAATTACAAGGGCAATGCAAAAAGAAGGGTGTGTAGACCCTGGTATTCTGGATGCTTCTGTGTTTCTATGGAAAACAAATGAAGCACCTTTCTCCACACTGTACTCTTTTTACTTGATGTTAAGATACTTATAGTTGTCAGTATCACAGTTTATCAATGTGGAATCCCTATGGGGTTTACAGACACCAGTCTCCCTGTGCTAACCAGATGAATCATACTGACAAAGAAGAAAAATGAAAAAAATGAGAAGGAATAGGATAAGTGGAGGAGCCTGCCTAAAATTGCAAATAAAATAAAATTTCTCCCCTTTCTTTCTTTTCCTGCTTTTTCCTCATAGTACTTGGCACCTTCCAGCACACCAAATAATATTCTTTTTATGATAACTTATTGTACTCCTCCATGTCTCACTAGATTATAAGCTCCAAGAGAGCAGAGATATTTCTCTTTGGTTTTATTTTATTTTGGTCACCGCTTTGCCTTCAACATGTAAAAGTATCTGATGCAGAATAAGCACTAAATAATGTTTGTTGAATCAGTGAAGACTTCTGTGATGATCCTTTCAGATCTACTAATGAAGGTGAAAAGAAGGAGGAAAGTGAGAGGAAGTGGCGAAGTGAAGGAAGGAAAGGAGGGAAAAAGGGAAGAAGTTAAACAGACGAAGACATTGACAACACTTTTGTGGGCACTTTTCATAAATGCTTCATTTCATGTTCTCAGCACCCTGACATGCAGAAGCACTGTTTGCTTTCCACAGATAGGAAAACTGAGGCTTGATGCTTCTAGAAAGAACAGTAAGGACTCTGCTGATCCCATGTAGCCTACTTCCCATCTAAAACAACCATCTCTCTGGTTAGAATTTGTTTTGAACCTCAGTTTTGTCTTTTGCCAACTAATAGCACTTGGTCAAGTCACCTCTTTCTCTGAGTCTTCATTTCCAAACGAGGACTGCCATACTGAATACCCTGTTTATGATGGAACTAAATGAGATTGCATATCAGAAGCACTTGCGACATAGCAACTACTCCGTAAATGTCAGTGTTCTCCCTACCACTCCACCCCTCCAACCTGCAAGTCCCCAGCCTCCCACGTTTCCAGCCTTGGTTGTCAATGCCATTCGGTAATAACCAGGAAAAAGAGAGTTTGGTGGAGAAGCACAAGTTTCAGGTCCTCCTCTAGTTGTCTTGGGGACGTTTTAGGCAGGCCGTGCATCGATAATATATGAGCTGGCAGTGAAAAGCCCAACTCCCATGTTTTACTTTTGTTTGCAACATTCCCCATCAGACCAGCTTCCCGATGGCAGTCAGCACTCTGTCAGAGCTGGCACAGGTTACAGGGGAAGTGCTGCTCTTTCAGCTGCTTTGGCAAAGCTTCACTGAACACCAGGACCTGAACATAAAATCAAATCTGATAACGCGATACTGTCATTTCCAGGCATTGGTGGTGGGAGCTGGGGGAGGTGGTAGGCAGGACAAACACAGGCGTGCTGGGCCCAGGGGGAGAGTGGCAGCTTGAGGTCATACACTCACTGATACCAGAGCTTGCTGTAGTTGCTTGTAGGAGCTTTTGCTGCCAGCTACTGGAAGGCAAGTGCCTCCATCTCTGCGCTCAGATACCCACTTGTGAAGCAAGAAAGGTGGATTCAAGGATTCTGAAGGTGTCTTTTTATGCAGCAGAAGAGGCTCAGGATCATAAGTCAGAAACCTTGGATTTTAATTCAGTGTAGACATGGGGATAATTCACTCCCCCACCCCATTTAGATCTCTTCTTTGTAGCATCTGTCTTCATCTCCCTAGGCTCCTCGGTTGGAAGTAGAAGGAAGTTGGAATTCCATATAAGGGATCTCCTGAAGCCTGTAATCCCAGCACTTTGGGAGGCCGAGGCGGGTGGATCACGAGGTCAACAAATCGAGACCATCCTGGTCAACATGGTGAAACCCCGTCTCTACTAAAAATTACAAAAAATTAGCTGGGCACGGTGGCGCGTGCCTGTAATCCCAGCTACTCAGGAGGCTGAGGCAGGAGAATTGCCTGAACCCAGGGGGCGGAGGTTGTGGTGAGCCGAGATTGCGCCATTGCACTCCAGCCTGCGTAACAAGAGCGAAACTCCGTCTCAAAAAAAAAAAAAAAAAAGGGATCTCCTGGTTCTTCAAGTCAGCTAAAATCCAAGCAGCTATGCATTAGCTTATCTGTCGGAGACTCCTCCCTCCTCTAACCCTGCTTCCCTCTGTCCTCCAGGCAACAACAGCCTCCTGACCTGCATGGAGGATGGGCTGTGGTCCTTCCCAGAGGCCCTGTGTGACCTCATGTGCCTCGCTCCACCCCCCGTGCCCAATGCAGAACTCCAGACACCCCGGTGCAGAGAGAGTAAGCACAAGGTGGGCTCCTTCTGCAAATACAAATGCAAACCGGGATACCATGTGCCTGGATCCTCTCGGAAGTCAAAGAAGTAAGTGGGGTTGGAAGTGCAAACTCATGGGCTCTGGGGAGGACAAGAGTTAGGTTCAAATGCCTGACTGGATGGAACCACATTTCTTCACTGGAGGCAATGCTTGCCATTCATCCCATTCTGTTCTGTGAGAAGCTAGAAGGATTTGTTAATATTAGTTTTGGGTCAAACAGAATAAACTTTAAGTTTTAGCTTGGCTGCCTAATGGCTACGTGATCTCAGACAAGTGACTTGGCTTCTCTGGGCTTCCTTAAAAAAAAAAAAAAAAGCAATAAGAGGGGTATGCTAATAACAATTACCGCAAAAGATTGTTGTGAAGCACAAATAAAGATGTGCACGTAAAATGCTACAAAGTGCTTTGCACATAATAGTTGTTCAGTAAATGGTGGATATTCATAGCATCATGGTGCTTGCACCCATCAGAACACTCTGTAAAAAAGGGGAGAGAACCAGGGGCTGGAAGCGCATGAGTTTTTGTCTCGATTCACATATAACCAGAAGCATGACATGTCTGCCTCCTCTTGCTGAAGGAGTTCTGTGGATGAATTCTCCTTAATCCCTGCACAGGCCCAACCGCCATCCAATAGGTCAGGTGGGAAATCTAAAACAGGAGATAGGAAATGCGGGGGCCAGCCAGTGGTGTTGATGCAGGGCGTGGGTCTAGCCATTTGGTCCTTGAGATATCTCCTCTTTGATCCTTTCCTTGAAGACGGGCCTTCAAGACTCAGTGTACCCATGATGGCAGCTGGCAGGAGGCAGCTTGTGTTCCTGTGACCTGTGACCCACCTCCACCAAAATTCCATGGGCTCTACCAGTGCACTAATGGCTTCCAGTTCAACAGCGAGTGTAGGATCAAGTGTGAAGACAGTGATGCCTCCCAGGTAAGCCTCCTGGAACTTGAGACCATTCTCTCTACTTACCAAAAACCAGCCTGTATTTCAGGCACCACTTTCTCCAAGAGACTGTCTAAATAGGCTCACATTGTATAATTGCAGTATCACCAATGCAGAAGTTAAGAAACTGGGCTCTAATTATCTACTTTTGTATTCTCTCTGAACCTCATTTACCTACCTACAATAGCATATTTTATTTGTTCAGAGATTCTTAGCTTTCCATTTTTTTTAAGCTTTGAAACCTTTATGAAGGAAATCATACATGGAATCCCAATGTATGAAGTTGATGAAAGTGAAGTTCCTCAAACAGGAGTGACCAGGGCTCTTTTGCCAGTTTGCTACCACCATTACCACCCATGTGGGTCCTTGAAGTATTTAAAATCACAAGACTACCACTATATTTAGACATCAATTGGTTCCTGAAGCATAAGGAAAAAGGGGACCATATTTAGATGAGAAGTACAGTTTTGAGAACACTGTGGAAGAAAGGAAGAGCCGAAGGAGCAAGGTTTGAATTTCATCTCAGTTCACATGTAAGTGAGACAGAGAACAAGTTCAGCACTTCCGCCTGCCTCTGCTGAAGGCATTTTCCTTAAATTCTACACATGCCATCAAGAATAGGAAAATGAAACAAAAGGCTGAAAAAAACCTTAAGTCCACAAGGAGCTCCATCTCCCTGCAAGCAACCATGTAGAATTGATAACCCAAGTCCCATGTTTCCCAGGTGTGCAAGGATCATTAGCCAGGTAGGGACCGATTTCAGTGAAGGTGTTGTCTTCAATCAGTCTTTATTGGTCTTTATTATTTATTAGCCTCCAAATACCAGGCACTGCCAAACCACCATTCTCAATCCCTCTCCCTCTACATCCAAGCAATGACCAGGTCATACCCATTCTCCCCACCCCTCCTGAAGCTGTTCTCTTTTGTCCCCAGGGCTCCTGCCTTCACTCAGGCCACCATCATCTCTTTGTGGAGGCACCATGCAGCTTCTTGATCATGTTCCTGTTTTCATTCCTGTGCCTCTTTCCAGTACACTCTCCACATGTCAGCCAGAGTGATTTGAGCAATTATGCCAATCCCTCTGAACCAGGAGCCCCCCCGCCCAGTCCCTTAGGCTGAAGTCCCAACTCCTTAAGGTGGCATTAAAGACCCTTCCCCCATCACCAATAAGATGGATCTCCCCTCCTACCTCTGCATTCTCTATCTCAGAAAGCGTTATCCTTGTAGCTTGTTCAGCTGCCTGACACCTCATCTTCTTTGGCAATTTAGCCCAGGCTCTGTTTCCTGCAGGAGCCCCTTCTCAGTGTCCCTTCCACTGCTGGGCTCCATGCCCCTGCTCAGGTTCCCCCTTCACAGCATTGGCCACACTGCGTTGTCACTGCCCGTTTTCATTCCACATCCACACACAAGGCTGTGAAACAATCCTTCACTGCATCTGCACTCTTTCCTGCGCCTTCAGCACTTAGGACAGTGCCAGGCACCTAGTAGGTACTCAGGAAATATCACCCGAACTGAGGGCAGGAGGAAAGACTGCAATGAACATCAAAGGCAGGTTTCACCTTTTACAGATGAGAAAACCAGGACTCAAAGAGGTTACTCAATCCCCCATGGTGACACAGCTGGCATCGGCTGAGTTACAATCAGGATCCAGGTTCCCCCTCTCCAACTGTAAATGGGCTGAGTCCACTAGGCACCACCTGAGAATCCCGCTCACATACACTCATGGCGTTTGTGTGCATTCATGGGAGTCATTCCCGTCCTTGACTGCCAGGGAGCCAGAAGCCAGTGCTGAAACAAACAACGGGCTGGAGATTACCACGGCCTCTTGCAGGCTGATCAGCTTTCCTCTCACTCCCTTACATAAAACTGTCGCTAACAGTTACCCAAACTGCTGAGCCAAATAATAATCTGGCTGCTGTCATGTTATCAAACTGAAACCCAGTCTGCCTGGTGCTTTCCAAGTAACTTTCATGGCCAGTTTGTATTTAAAGGAAAGGAAAATGTAAATTTATCAGACAACTCAAGCAGCTCTGTTTGGCAACTGACAAGAGGCTAGTTGCAAAGAAGCAGGGTATTGCTTGTCTGCTCAAAGAATGAGGGTGTGCGTGCCAAATGGGCTCCTAATACAATTGACGTTTCGACTTTGAATTTCCTCTACCCTCAGACGGGGCCTGAGAGCCAAATCTAGTGTTCACCTCAGATCCCCTCTTGCTGCCTGTAAACACAGCAGAAACTCCTGGCCCAGAGCATCTTGAATCAAACAGCTTGTGTGGAGCAGGGATTCTTTGCTTTCCAAACAAGTTTCAGATCCTGGCAGGAAAGGACAGGGGCTATCATAGGGAAGATTCACACACTCTCTTCCACTGCCACTAAAAGCAAATAAAAACCTCACTTTATTCATTCCCTGGGAGTCAGTATGATGCTGGATCTGTAGTTTGAGTTCAAATCCCAGCTTCATTATCTACTCACTGGAGGACAAGTTACTTAACTCTTTAAGTGTCACTTTTCTTTTATATAAAAGGAGAAAGTATTACCTACCTCATGGTTTGTTAGTGAAGCTTAAATAAGGTAATGAAAGTAAAGCATGTCCATGGGTACTCACTGGACTTGTGCAGTGCACAACCTATGCAATCATACATGGTAGCCCTGGGGAAAACACAATTGAACTAGCCTGCTTTAAAGTCACTCCAGGGACGAGAATCCCTTATGCTCTATGTGGGCTCCTGGAGGACCTAGATACACAACAGATTGCAACCTAGCCCTATGCTGGCTAACTCTCAAAACCGAGGTTTTTGTTTTCCGCATATGGCTAGTCAGTTTTCCCAGTACCATTTATTAAACAGGGAATCCTTTCCCCATTGCTTCTTTTTGTCAGGTTTGTCGAAGATCAGATGGTTGTAGATGTGTGGTGTTACTTCTAAGACCTCTGTTCTGTTCCATTGGTCTATATATCTGCTTTGGTACCAGTACCATGCTGTTTTGGTTATGGTAGCCTTGTAGTATAATTTGAAATCAGGTAGCATGATGCCTCCAGCTGTGTTCTTTTTGCCTACGATTGTCTTGGCTATATGGCCTCTTTTTGGCTTAAAACCTAGATGATGGGTTGATAGGTACAGCAAACCACCATGGTACATGTCTACCTATGTAACAGACCTGCACATTCTGCACATGTATCCCAGAACTTAAAGTAAGAAAAACAAAAAACTGATAAGGGGCACCCATCCTGCATAAGGCCAGGGTGTGGCGTAAAGAGACCAGCATGAGCTGTAGTCAGACCTGGTCTCTTGCTCAAATAAACCTGTAGAATAAATAGTCCTCTAGTTCCTCTAGACCAGCACTGCCCAGTAGAACTTTCTGCTGTGACGAAAATGTTCCATATTTGTGCTAGGCAAGTGATAACCACTAGCCATGTGTCGCTATGGAGCACTTGAAAGACGGTTGCAGTAAATGAGCAACAAAATGTTAACTTTTATTAAATTTAAAGTAATTCAAAGTTGAAGGTAAATAGCCATGCTTATACAGTGGCTACCATATCACATAGTTCAGCTCTAGCACTTACAGTATTGTCCCTTTAAACCAAGATGGAGAACCTTAATAATTACAGCTTTTTAAACTTTGTTTTTGAGTGTCAGATGTGTGCCAAGCTGCTATTGCAGACTTGCTCTCTTTTGATAGCTCACCACATACAGTTGGAAAAGAAACAATATCCCCATTTTATGGGTGCAGAAAGAAGGCCGGGGGAGGCTAAGTTCTTGTCCATGGCAACAAGATAGCAGGTAGTGTTCTTTCTGATCCCTAGCTCTGCTCTGTCCACTGCTCTCAAACATTTTCAGGGCAGACTAGGAGCAAAGCGCAGATTTTATCCCCAGGGGGTGAGGAGATGCTCATCTCAGGAATTAATCCAGCTCACATGCCCCTGAGCTGGTTGATGAGCTAACAGAGGCTTGGCTACCTATGAGAAGCACTGTGGGGGCTTTGTAGGTGATTCGGGGAGTGGTCAGCCTTGGAATGGGGATGGGGTCTTTGGAAGATGCATCAGCAGGGAACAACAAAAGCTAAAGGTGCTTTGTGGGCAAAGTGATGCATGCAATGATGGATTTCAGCAACTCAGCAGGAGTAAGAGAGGAAGAGTTGGTGGAATCTACATCACACCCAGTTCATTGCACAGATTCCAGCAGGTGGCTGTGAAAGCCTTTCTGCCACAAGTGGTATAGAGCTACCCTCTCCACTTGTGGGCCCGTCCATGGACGAGGTATAGCTCACATATGTCCAGTGCCTCAGCTAGCTTTTCATTTCAGGTTGTTAAATGTTTGGCCAAGCACCCAGGATATCCTAGAGGAATTCAGAAGAGCCACAGACCAGTGTGATGTTAAAGCTAGGCAGGACCTCAGGGACCCTCACTGCATCCCACTTGTTTTACAGATGGAAGCCCTAAAGCCCAGAAAGGGAAAGGGACTTGCCCTGAGTCACACAAGCAGAAACAGGTTTTAAACTACGTCACTGCACAATTCACACTTTCTACTCATCCTCACTCCTGGGGCAACATGTCACCCCCATACCTACCTTGGAGGATACCAAATGTATGTGAGGGCATTGACTGGGAGCAGAGACAAATGAGTCACAGCAGTTGCAATTTAATGAGCACTTACTACATGCCAGTCACTGGGATGAGCACTTTAAACCGATTGCTTCATCTAAGCCCCATGGCATCTGGCATTACTGTCCCATTTTAAAGATGGGGAAGGTGAGGTAAATGGGTTTGTCCTGACTTATACAGCCAGACGTGGTGGAACTGACACTCTTGTTATTAAGTCAGCATGCCTCCAAAGCTTAGCCCTTTAGCTCCTGCACTCACTGCCTGGTTTTATCTTGCTCAGATGCCACTACATTTCTCCATGCTGTTGTTTTATTTTCATGTCTTCTAAGAAGAAGTCTACTGCTTCTCTCTCTTCCTTTCTTTTCCTTCTTTTCCTTCAGCCTACTAGGGGACAGCAGCTTACAGTCAAGAGACATGATTCTGACATCGGCAACCTCTGAGACTTGAGCACATGGCCTCCCCTTTCTGGCTTCTCTCATTTCTAAAATGTACTGTTGGTTGGGTTGATTCTAAACTTCTCTTAGAGACAGTAGAGCAGAGTGAATAAGAACCTCATCTGACAATTACAGAGCTCAGTATGTGTGTTAGGCTTTAAATGCTTTACATAAACGGACTCACACGGTCCTCATGATCACTCTTTCAGTAGCAGGTCACTCTCTCCATGCCCATTTAGCATTCAGAGAACTTGAGGCATAGAGAAGTTAAAGAACTTTCCCAAGTCTATCCAGCTGGGGAGTTGCCAAGCTTGCATTTGAATTCAGGCAGTTTGACTTATACCCAGGCTTTTAACCATGACACGAGCATCATTCAAAAACTCACTTTTTCACTTTCTAACAGAGTCGGTTTCCAAGTCCGCAAAAAGAATATAATTTCTACTCTACTGTATTGTTCAAGTGATTTTTAAAGCACTGGGCACGTAATAGGCATTTTATAATATAATTATTATATGCCTTCAGCTCTCTGTGGATCTATGTAGCTAAAGCAGCAGGAGAGTTAGAAAGAGCTCAGTATTCTCTTGTAATAACAGATGCACAGCCACAGAGAGGCAAACTGCTTTGCTCAGCTCTCTTAGAGAAATTTCACCTTAACATGAAGAATTGTACATTTGGAGTCAGACATACCCAGTCACTTCCCTGACAACACCCAGGAAAAGTACCCTCTGGTCTTCCCAGATTGGAGCATCAATGATGCCAGATCTTCTCTGGTTAAACTAGACTCAGTCACCAATAATCGATTCTGAAGCTCTGCACCAGGTAGTAGGCAATTGCTGAATGCATTAGCATCTAGTCTTAAAGAAGGATTTAAAAATCCAAAGAGGCTCCAGAAAGTCTGCTGTGCAGAGGGCACAGCAAGGGCAAAGATGTGGAGGTGGGAAAGCGAGAAAAGTTTGCAAGAGAAACAAAGTGATTCACTTGTCTAGAAGGAAGGATACGTGCATACAAGAGATGGAGCTAGAAATATCATCTGGATTTCATTGTAGAAGCCCGGAAGTGCCAACCTACTAGTATGCCTTGTTCTGAAGGCTAAAATGTCTTGGCAAAAGGATGCTATCTATTTTTAAAAGCAAATTTAGTAACAGAAAGTGCCAGATGAATGGGTAGGAGAGAGATAAACCAATGGTATCAAAACCAAGGCTTTATGCTCCTATCTTTCATTCATGGTGGTGTCTCCCCAGTGTGAAACTCTGAGCAGACTCTGGCTACTTCTAATACATTCTCTGTTACAAACCAAGCTCTTGCGCCAGCCCTGGCCCAAGTAGTGCTGAGGTCTGCAGCCCTTCAGGGGCTGGAAGCCAAATGCATCATAGGCCCAGGCCAAGGCTCCAGGAAATTGGGGTCAATTTCCTACTCCCCAGAGGGCCCTGGAGAATCATGGGACCTAGAGCCTGGGGCTCTGAGAGGGAGAGTCTGGGCTCTTTGAAGCCACATGAAGCTGCCTAAGTTTGCCATGAGCCCATCCAGAACCTCTGGGAGTAACCTCTGCAAGCCGCCTTGCAGCTGCATGCTCAGGATGGGCCACTCTTCTCCTAAGCCAGAGAGGTTTCCATTGTAATTGCACCTTCCTTCTGCCGGCACAGGAGAGGCCTGGAAAGGGGCCCCTTTCTGTTCTGAATCCTGTCTCTAGGCAGCTGTTTTCTCAAAGAGGGGAGCCTCAGCCTACTTCAGTTCTTTTTTGGAGTTTATTTGTTTATTCATACATCCATTCATAATTTATTCCCTCATTCATTAATTTTTTCCATTTACTCACCTGTACATTTATTTCCTCATCCACACATTCATTTACTTACTTATTTCTGAAAGAAATACATTCTATCACTCTCCACCAACTCATCCCATCTTTTGTTATACAAACAGTTCTTTTTGTTGGTTGGTTGGTTTTTTATGAAACTTTAAGTTCTGGGATACATGTGCAGATCGTGCAGGTTTGTTACATGGGTATACACGTGCTACGGTGGTTTGCTGCATCCATCCCCCATGTCATCTACATGAGGCATTTCTCCTAATGTTAGCCCTCCCCTAACCCCACTACCCCAACAAGCCCCTGTGTGTGATGTGTTCTCATTGTTCAACACCCACTTATGAGTGAGAACATGCGGTGTAAACAAACAGTCCTTGAATGAACAAAAATATCTATTAAGTGATGAATGAATGCACAGAGTGGCCTGGACCTTTCAGGCATGTGGAAGGCCCCGAGGGCACCAGCCTGGGCCTTGAGGAGCTCGTTGTTTGGTTGCAGAACAGATGATAAACAAATAGGTCATTGTCTTGTCAGAGACATTCAGATAGTGCCCCATGCAGAACTGAGGTGGCATGAAAGCAGGATGGGCTGTGTCAGATAAGGTGTTTGCAAGATAGACAAGGTGGGGTAGGAAACATAGCAGACAGAAGGAGCAGCGAGCATGAAAGCATAGCATATGATGCCTTCACAAATGCCAGCAATTGAAACTGAAGTTCAGGGTTGGTGGTGGTGCTCTGGAGAGCAAGAAACTGGAGAATTAGGCAGAATGAAGGCTGGGAGGGCTCTGGAGCCAGCACAGGAGTTTGCCTGGAAGTCAAAGGTACAGGAAGCCATTGCATACATTTTTGCATTGGTGGCACACAGCCAGCTCCTTTGGCCTCATGTCAAGTTTCTCATCTTATCATAAGCCTGAAAGAGGTAGCGAATTCTCGGCTCCTTCAGAATATGGGCCCCCTGCACAGAAACCAGCTGTGATTCTCCATTTCTTTCTGGTAGACTCTCAGCTACTCAGGTTGGCATTTAAGGCTCCATGCTTTATCTTTGTTATCAGCTCATCTTCCCGTGCTTCATCCCTTGAGTCATGGAATTAGAACCACACCAGCTTCTCCAACACTCACTGTATTTTTCATCATTTGCACATGCTCTTCCATCTTCCAGGAATGTCTTCTGTTCCTTTTCTGCCTGCAATCCCACGCATTTTCCATATATCATCTCCTCTAAGAGGCCTTCCCTGATTGTCCCCTCATAACCAGTTACTCTTCCTTGTGTTCTCACATTACCGGTGTGATATTTGCCTTGCCTCACTGAGCCCTCAGTTTCCCCATATATAAAATGGAGATGCTAATACAATCACACTAACATAGCTGATGTCTCACGTGACTGCCATAACCGCTAGCTCACAGAGGCAGGCACTGACCCTATCCACTTCTGCACCCCACAGAGCTGGGCACAGGTTGGACACTAAAGAATCTTACTTGAATTAGCTTTCTGCAATTCAGAGGTTAGAAGGGGACTTCAAGAAGGGTTATGTCTTCAAGCCGCATTTGTGTAATGCTTTGTAGAAGATTGAGAAACTATACATCCCTATTTTAAAGAATTGGGAGGAAAGTACAGATATAAATATCCCCATATCACCCTCTCCATTTCATGGAACAGAATGGAATGAATGAAATGAAAGGAAGGATAAGGGAAGGAAAAGAAATGCCTTGGAAAAAAAGCTTCTCACTAGACCCAGATTATTTAGTTAGCATATGACAGAGCCTTGGCATAGGATACTTTCTCACTTTTTTAGGGGAATTAAACTCTATTGCTCCTCATTAACCCATGCTCTTACTCTCTGTGTCAGTTGAAGAGCTGAGGGGCTCCTATCTTGTCAATTAAAAAAAAACTCCCACATCCAAATCAAAACTGTAATTGGCTCTGATGGAAATTTCTGAGACTACTAAGCTCGGACCTGGTCTGAGTCCTCATGTCCCCATATGTAAAGTGGAGGTACTAAGAATACCTCTCTTTCAGGGTGCTTGAGTTTCAACCATTGTTAAGAAATTGTTTTGGAACACTTCAGAGCTCTGAAGAGATGAAAAATTGTTTTCTGTTTTATTCCAAATAGCTTATTCAGTTGGGGCTGGTGTCTCTCTTGGTTCTGACTCTGTTTCTCTGTTGTTCAGGGACACGGGAGCAACATCATTCATTGCCGGAAAGATGGCACCTGGAGCGGCTCCTTCCATGTCTGCCAGGAGATGCAAGGCCAGTGCTCAGTCCCAAACCAGCTCAACAGAAACCTCAAACTGAAGTGCCCTGATGGCTATGCCATAGGTACAATGGGCCTGAGAGGGGAGCAGTAGGAGGGGCAATTCCTCCCAGCAATGCAGGGTTAATACCTGGGTGGGTCACTGAACACCCTGGTCACACGAGTTCCTGTGTAGACACTAGAGAAAGACAGATGAAGGAGTCTAGACTGTGTCCTCCCAGAAAGAGTATCAAAGGCAGGGAAAAGGTGAAGCAATGGTGGGTGAGTGTGCACAGTTACACCAGAGTACAGAAGAGCCGTCATGTGCCTGGGGGGGACACAGAAGGTGCCCAGAGGAAGGGATGCTTACACAGGGATTTGAAAAAGCTTGTTGGGGAAGAAATGCTATTACAGGCAGAAGAAACTCTGTGACTGAAGAGCAGGAGTTATGAAAGCACACACTGCTATTTAGGGAAGCAATAGCAGTCTGGTGCAGCTGCTTTCATTATTAATCTTAAAATTTGCATCATACTACACATTTATGAGTACCTGATATGGTTCAGGCTCTTCATCAGGCATTTGAAAGGCATTATATCGATCTTCGAAATAACTTTTAACAGATGAGGGAATCAAAACTTGAGGGGATAATGGAACATGCTCCCAAATCCTGAGGCCCATTCTATTCCGAAGCCTGACTTCTTTCCATGGCGTCTCAGCTGCATCCAAGATGAGCACAAACTGAATTTTCAAAATACTCTTTGTATGGTGACAGGCCAGCTCAAGAAGTACACACAGTGAGGAGAGACCAGCTGGGATTGTATGCCAGGGATTTACCTCGTTGAAACCAGGTGTCTGGACAGATGCATTAATCACAAGCACGACAGCTTTCCGGGGGACTCAGAGTTCACGGAGCTTGACCTCATTTAAGGGCAGTGATGCTGACCTTTTGGGCTGATTCCCTAATTGAACATGATGAAAAGCCTAGAGAATTGAATGTCCTTTCTCCTGGCCAATGTGATTTCTGGAGCAGTTGCCAGGGGTGCCTGGTGTAGAAGGTTATCTGAGTGTACAGAGATCCAACCTGATCTTCACTCAGCAAGCAGAGAGTTACCACTGCATGTCCAGAGGCAAGGCCTGTGGTTGGAGAGGGAAGGTTCATGGGGACTATCCGCCTCTTTTTGAAGATGAAAACACATGCCCTCAGATAGCAGAAGGTCTTCACCTTAACTTACAGTGGAAATCAGCACTCTTGCATTTAGCCCAGGGCACTGGCTCCTGCACGGGTCAGAAAAACATCAAAGCATGTGATTGCTCTCGCTGGTGGTTTGGAAAGTACTTTAAAATCTTACATAGCCACCAGTTCATGAGATGCTGACCAGGAGGGTTGCAGAGAGATGGGATCTTATAGGGCCTGCCAATGTAGGCATTCTAGAAGGTTGGGGCAACAAGTGTTGCCATGGTGAGCAGCATGGGCTACACCATCTCAAGGTCAACACTTTCTTCTTTCCATCATTCTTTATGGGCATGTGTGGTCCTGAACAAGTATATCTGTGATGGGGTCCCAACCTCCACAAACTCCAGCTCAATCAGAATGTGGAGGTGAATATTCAGTCATGCTCTTAACTGGCATCAAGTAGCCCTGGGAGAAAAAGCCTGATTAAGTGACCTTTAGGGAAAACCTATAGAAACAGATTTGCTGCATCTGTACACCACTGATATATTCAAATACATTCATACATGCATACATAAATGCATGCCACATGCTGAAATGATTCATCACCAAACATACCCCCAAACACACACATCATATAGTAAGCTCATGCCCAACACCTACACATCAGCCATATACCACACAAATGCATCACTCCCACAAACACATACATACACAGGTAGCACACAAACCTATACGCAGCACTCACAGGCAGTACATACAAGTCTCATCCTTCAACAAACACCAACATATTTTATGTACCCAAACATATCAAACACACAGAAAGATGCATAAAAGGCAAACAAATATCACAGACACATTTACACCCTTCATTCACATGTCCCAGCTGCCCACAATTGAGTACAATGCCTGGCTCTCTTCTCTCCATCAGAACACTGGAGAAAGAGGGGAAGGGGTGGGAGGGTGGTAATCCTTTACCCGTTGAGTTTTTTCATGGTCAAAGCAGAAGGGGAAAGAAATCTATATGATATTGCAACCTGAATTAATTCCCCATTCCTGTACCCCAAGTCCCCATGGCTGGCACCCAGATATCCATCTTATGAATGTGATAATCCAGGGCAGATGATGAGTGCATAAGGACATTGGAGGAGAGCAGAGAGAAAAAGCAACATAGGGAGACAGGAGAACTGAGGGTGAGTGAGAGGCACGCCGTGAAAGCAGCTTTTCCTCATCCACTCCTTAGCCCCAGCTGTATCCTTGCTTTCCGCCAAACACCCCTCACTTCCACCTCCCAGGCTGAGCCCTTCCCTGGGGAGTATCCAGTTTGCCAAGGAGAGGGATCTGATCACTGGCCTTATATGCAGGGGTGAGATACGTATCAGGCTTGGGAGCTGTAGTCCCCCAGACAGTTCCCTCTCCACACCTCCGCCAGGCCGCCTGAGGAGGCTTCTGTGGCAGTTATGAGCCCTCAGAAACTTGCTGTTGCTGCCACCAGGGCTGCCACCCTCCCCACGCCCACCAGGAAGGAGCTGCGGGGGCCTGGTGAGATCACCACTCTGTAAAAATGGCAATTGTGGCTCATATATCACAACACAACAGCCTGGTCCTCAAGCCCCAGAGCAGGTGTCGGGGAGGGGAGCCCAGAGGAGGGAGAAGAAAGAGCAATTAAGACATGACTGCTGCATAGGACAGCAAGTATCTCCTGTTTTGACCACAGGTTTTCTTCTTTTTTTCCTCTCTTGGGATAAGATAGCCTTAGTCTATTTCTCAGAGGCTGCATTTTTTTTTCCCAAAAGAATTTTCTCATCACAGCCTTGTCTCATCGTTGCTCCCTAAAAACGCCTTTAGAACTGGTCTCATGATAATGCATGCTCCATAAGCAGTTTCTCTGACTGCCTAGGGATTTTGCTTCTTATTCTCATCAGTCATCGTCGTCTTCTGTGTGTGTCTCATTTCTTGTCGCTCCTCTGGCTCTCTCCATCTCTCCTGCTTCCATGGCTGCCACCATTTGCAGGGAAATGAGGTAACATAGAAAAACCACGGGGTGAGGCCAGGAACTGCCCCTAGTCAGGTTCAGTGTCCCACTGTTTGAAGTGAAGGGCTTCTACTCACTAGTCCGAGGCAGGAGCATCACATGAACCGGGGAGGTGGAGGTTGCAGAGAGCCGAGGTCGCACCACTGCAGTCCTGCTTGGGCAACAGAGATTCTGTCTCATAATAAAATAAATAAATAAATAAAAATTTAAAAGTGAAGGGCTTTTAAACATGGTCCTCCTGCCACTCCATCCTACCTCTTTCTTTAGATTTGTGAGCCTCTTAGACTAGAAAGGAAGATAAGGTGGCAACAAAAAGGGCAATGGATAGATGACAGACATTTTATCCACGGACATGTGCCTCTATGTATACTGCATGTTTATGTGCTTATGTATATACATATCTGCTTGTGCATGTCATGTTAGTCATTCACCCTTTCATGGACTCATTGCCTGATTTTTTTTACATCATATATATACATATAGGTGTGTTTATATATATTTATGCAATTAGCTATTTTAAAGGCCCCCTTCCAAATATACATATGTATATTTTGTATCCATATTTACATTTTGTATGTATGTATATTTGGAAGGGGGCCTTTAAAATAGCTAATACGTACATACGTATATTTGGAAGGGAGGCCTTTAAAACAGCTCATAGAACAGGATATTTGAAGAAAAGAGTTGACTTGCTCCCAGTGAACTATTTAGTGTTTGCAAGGTGGTTTTGATACGATGACAGGGAAATGACCTCTTCCAGCCCTTGTTGGATTCTGACAGGTTGTTTCTTTGCCCACATGAATAAATGCCTCTTTGGGGCATTTCCATGGAATAGGCTTGATTTTTCAGATGACCTCAGGGTGTGTGAGGTCAGGGTAAAGAATGAATGAGCTGAATTACAGTCAACTTTTCAACCCACAGCCTGGAAGTCAACTGTCTTCATCCAGAAGTTACTGGACCAAACGCTTCTATGTAGTAGCCTTACCTCTCCCTGTTAGTCATTTACCCCTTATTTGACTCATTGCCTGAGGGTTTTTTTCATTATTTTATCCATTTAATCCATAATTTACTCATTCACTTATCCCTTTATGTACTTACTTCCTCCTTCATAAGATACCTAAATGCATATTCATCATTCAGTCATCATTCATTTATCCATGAATCCACTCATTTCCTCATCCACTGATGCACTTATTCACTCACTGTCTCTTACACTCATTTCACAAATATTTACTAAGTGCCTGCCATCTGCCATGCATAATGCCAGGCTCTGGACATAGAATGGGGAGCATGGGTAGTGCTGGCCCTGTAGAGTTATAGTCCAGCAAGGAAGAGAGAGCTATTGATATCACACTCACCAAGCAAAGAGGAAATGGTCATGTGACAATTCTGTCATGGGCACCTGTGAGGTGCTTGGCCTGTCGGGAAACCATGGAGGTCTTCTTTGGGCAAGTGGCATAGGATTGAGGTCTGTAGGATTATAAAAAATGCACTATTTGGAGTGGGAAGGGTCTGTAAGGCACAGGGAAAGGCAGGGATGAAACCTTGGAAAAAAATAAGCTGGTATTGCATTTATGTGCTCATCATTCATTCGGCCAATACTCTGTGAGCTCTCCCTATGTGTCAGGCACTGGGTTAAACTCCTAGGTGAATCAAGCACAGCCAGTGATGGAGTACTCTCATTCAGTTGTGGAAATCAGGGCAAACTTCTTAGAAGAATTGAACTGGACCTTCAGATAGAATTTGGTTATGGGAAGGCAGACTGGGGGACATTTCAGGAGATGGGGTGAACAAGGGAAGAAGCACAGAGACTGAGAATTGTGGGACTCAGATGGAAAACCAAGTGTAGTTCAGTCTGGTTGAACCAACCAAAGAGTGAAGGTGGTTAGTGAGAGAGATTGACCAGACCGCAGGAGGTATTTTGCACCTGGCAAAGGGACCTGTATCTTGTTCTGGATGTGGGGAGCATCGGAAAGGTGTTTGAGCAGAGGAGGAGCTTGATCAAACTAGGCTCAGGCTGGATGAGGGCGGCAGCAGGAATCAGCCATATGGGAGGCATGTGAATGGAGTCAGGGAGATCAGAGGTGTTCCTGCCCGGGGAGCCTTCTCCTTCCCAGTGCCTTGAGGTTGGGTAGCTGAGTCCACCGGGGACCAGGGAGCAGCAGGGCCCATTATGCAGGAGGGCTGTTTGCAGAAGTGGAGGGTCTGGGGCCTGATCCACCACCTCATGCTATGTTTCCCTCAGGGTCCGAGTGTGCCACCTCGTGCTTGGACCGCAACAGCGAGTCCATCATCCTGCCAATGAACATGACCGTGCGTGACATCCCCCACTGGCTGAACCCCACGCGGGTGGAGGTGAGTGACCAAGGACATCTACCTACCAGCAGCTAAGGGGGAGGGAAATGATTCTGCTGAGCACTTGCTATGTCCCGGTCCTGAGCTCCTTCTTTATCTCATTTAATCCTCACACTTGCCCTGTGGGTGTGTGTGGGGGGAAGCTGGGGTAGAGTGGGGAGGAGACTTAATCACAATCATTTCTCTAGTCCTTAATTATTTAATACTTTCTCTCTGTGTCAGGTCCTAGGTAAAGGGGCTTTTATTTTCTGTCCCACTAAATGCTGATGTCAGCCTAGGAATAAACTGAGGCACCAGTAACAAAGGTAGGGAGCATAGAGCCGGGTCTCAGACCCAAGTCTGTCTGGCTGGAAAGTCCATCCTTAAAAGGATGGGGCTGTGTGCCTTCTCTGGTGCCCTCCCATGTAGCCTTCCACTTTACATAGACTAGGTTACTGGTATCTTTCTCCAAGCTTTACCTATTTTGGGGAAAGCAATTAGTAGGTGTATAGCAAACTAGTAACATCGGTTGTTTGTGGAGAACCTGCCGTGTTCATGTGGCCAGTGCTTAGCACCAAGACACCATTTAAACCTCAGTACAGTTGTATGAGGGAGGGGTCATTGTCTGCATTTTCTAGTTGTGGACACTGAAGTCTCAGAAGTGAGGCCCTGAACCAAGGCTCGAACCCAAACGTGAGCCTGAGTGTTGTGCGCTTCCCACAGTGCCGGGCCAGCAGGCCCCCAGCCAGATGACTCCAGGGGCTCCCATCTCCAGGCAGTGTCAGTTTGACTTTGAGGTCAGCTATTCCCACTCACCTTCGTGTCACCCCATCAAGTGGGGCCCCTGGAGCTGATGTGGGCCCTGCCCTTGTCTCTCAGGACATCACAGATCCCAGGCCTTATGTGTCACTCTGAGCACTGGCTCCTCACCCTGGAGAAAGTGAAAGGAGGAGGCCAGAGTTGGGGGGGGGTGGGTAAGGTTCAGCTCTATGTCTCTCTGCCAGCCTACTGCCTGGGGTGCTGAGAGGCCATGAAGCCCAGGGAGCTGCCGTCTGCCTTCCTGCTACAGATCATACTCCGGAGAGCTGGGCAGAACCCGATACTGGGTGTACTGTTTCTCAAATACGCTGAGGGCACCACTGCCAGGGCTTACTCAGCGCTCCAGGCATACAGACCTGTCCAGACCCCCTCTACTCCTCCGTGTGCCCCGGCGTGCTCCTCCCCTCCTTTCTGCTTCCTCTTTCTCTTCTGCTCTCTTTTTCTGTCTCCATCTTATTCTCTCTAATCTCTTTCCTACCTCTTTCCACTCTGTCTTTCTCTCCTCCCTCCTCTATCTTTCCCCTTGTTTTGTCTTCCTCCCTGCTACACTCTCATTTCCATCATCCCCTGGTTTCTCTCTCTATCTCGGCCTCTGACTCTCTCCATATCCCCAAGACAGCCCTATTTCCCAAACCTCAAGCTCTTCCATCTGTTTCCTCCACCATTCCTGAACCAGAATTCCTGTATGGATTCCCCTGAATGCCCCAGCGCACCCTGACATGCTCCTATACCCAGGCATGCAGGGAGCCCACATGTCAGAATCTCAAGGCAGCTGGAGATCGTGAAGGACAGGCTCCTCATTGAACAGATAGGGAGACTGAGGCTTATAGAGGAAGGCGGCTGGGCCGCACAGGCAGCACAGCTGGAACGACAGCTGGACTTGTGATTGGCAGCTCCTCCCATACTACCGGTTCTCCTTTGGTTTCCCACCCTAAATCCCACATACCGCAAAGCAGGTGAGTTTGACTCATATGCAGAGCAGACATAGAAGACCTCCCTCTCACCCCAGTATCACAGATCTTCTTGGCCTAGCCCAGCCTCCCACTTAAGACTGTTTTCCTACCCCCTGGGCAAATTCCCACCCTTCCCTCTGTGAGCCCTGGGCACTAAAGAGTTCAGTTATAATTCACTGTGAAATAAATCCAGGGATTTGAAAGCCTGCAAGCTGCCCGCCTCCCCATCATTGCCCACCCGCTGCCTGCCCACCCCATCCCCCACCCAGTTCCCTGGTCTGCCTGCCTTTATTGATGCTGTCCTACCGAGAGAACCATAACGAGGTTCAGACCTTCACTGGTCTCTGGAGGCCTCATTATCCAGGAGGAAAAAAATGTGGTAGAAAAAGGGAGGAGGGCGAAGGGCAGAGATTGATGATTTCCAGGAATAAGGCAGAAAAGCTGGCCTCTGCTGCACCCTTGCCCCTTGTGCGGTGAGAGCTACAGAAATAGAGCTGCTGGTGCAGGTGTTTCCAGGCCACAGGAGGCCCTGGATAGCTCCTCTGCTTTTTGAGGGTCTGCCTGTGAGCACCAGTGCAATTTAGATGGCTGGGGTGAGGCTCTGCTCCAGCTGCTGCCACTTTTATCCTCAGGTAACAGTGAGAGGCAAGAATGGACATTTAAAGGGCACTTGCTGTGATCAGGCACTGGGTAGGCACTTCCTCTCCTTTATTTCCACCCCCACCCCCTACCACACACGCACAACCACACACACATTTCCCTATCAGGTGGATAATAGTCTCTTCCTGCTTCCAGTGAAAGTAATGGAATGTCAGAGACAGAAGCCACTTGCCTAAGGGAAGTTGAAGAGAGACCCAGGCAAGTCTGATAGTTTACTTCCGCTATCCCCACAGCTGCTATGGAATGTAGAATAATAAAGGCAGTGCATTTACTGATGGCTTTCCAGGGATGTGCTGGCAGATAGTTAACAACTGGCTCTCCACAAACATGAAACTCTGATTTATAGCATTTCCCAATTTCTGTGATATAAATATTCCTACCATGGCAGATTTCAAGGTTTCCATATTGCTGTCACTGAGCACAAAGTTGGGAAGATCCAGGCACTGTTGGCTCTTGCGAGCCTGTGCAAGCCAGCTGTGGCCCACCACTGCTGCTTAGCCAAGATAGGCTCTATTTTAAGCTCGTTACGTATATTGACATGAATGAAGAGAATGATGACTGCTTAGAGGAGTGGAATATCAACATTGCGATCACAGGTTGTGATGGGTACACCAGGACAGTGAGCTTTGTGAAGGCAGGACTGTGGTCATATTATTTACCATAGTACCTCCCTCAGTGCCTGGCAGCAGTAGGTACTTGCTAAATATTTATCATTGCTGAGTCAGGTGACCAAGGTTCTAGTGTAAGCCTTGGTGCCTTCCTTCTATATGTTCTGCTGTAAATCCTGTCACTTCTCTAGGCCACAGTTTACCCATTAGTGAGAGAGCTAGGCTTCATTCAGGAGTCACAAAATGAAACACCACCCGAACCAGGCAGGTGGAGAAATGAGTGAAGCAGAAAACCTCCCTTTTGCATGTTAAACACTGAGGCAGCCAAGTGTGGTGGCTCATGCCTGTAACCCCAGTACTTTGGGAGGCCAAGGTGGGCAGATCACCTGAGGTCAGGAGTTCAAGACCAGCCTCGCCAACATGGTGAAACCCTGTCTCTACTAAAAATACAAAAATTAGCCAGGCATGGTGGCACACACCTGTAATCCCAGCTACTCAGGAAGCTGAGGCAGGAGAATCACTTGAATCCAGGAGGTGTGGAGGTTGCAGTGAGCTGAGATTGTGCCACTGCACTCCAGCATGGGCAACAGAGTGAGACTCCATCTCAAAAAATAAATATAAATAAATAAATAGAATCACAGAGGCATATTAGTACTAGTAGTATTTACTATAAATATTTCAGAAAGAAAGACTTGCAGAAAAATGTAACACCCATGCACATACTACCCAACTTAAATAAAACTTTATAGATATTATTGAAGTCCTTTTCTATTTTTCTGTTTTTCAATTTTTAAATTTTTTTTTTAGTGGAGATGAGGTCTCACTATGTTGCACAGGCTGGTTTTGAACTCCTGTCCTCAAGTGATCGTTCTGCCTCAGCTTCCCTCTTTTTTCTTAATTGAGCTATAACTTATATGCTAATCTTAAGCATAAGGCATTATAAATTGTTATGTTTGTGTACACGCATGAAACCATTACCATATTAAGATGTGGACCTGTCCAAATCTTCAGGGAGTCCTCCCTCCCCGTGCCAGGCTATTTCCTCAGCACCAAGGTAACCACTGTTTTGTTCTCTATCACTATGGATTGGTTTTGCTTGTTTGTAAACTTCATATAATTGGAATCACGAGCCATTTTCATACGTGTATTTTTAACTTCTATAAAGAGAAACACAATGTACCTTCTTTTTGGTGTCCTAAGCCGTCTTCTCAATCACCTTCCCTGCTCATGCACTTTTGAAAGTGATTAGAGGTACAGAGAACTCTTCCTCTAATCTAATAAGCAAAATGATACAAACTCGATCATAGATAGAAATGCCCCTCAGGTTCAATGCTGGAGAGACTGCAGGGAATGGTGGAGACTATGGCAGAATATGGAAAACATAGTTGTTTTTCTGCTTCCAAAGGGGGACAGCTGTAGCCAAGTGCAGCAATTTGGAAATGTGGGTCTCCTGCAGCCAAATTTTTCATTTTTTCTTGGGTACAAGAAATCTGGAGTTTTAAAAATCTGAAATCTCTTTCATTTTTTAAAATTTTGGCAACTACTTTTGACTTTTTTTAAGCACTTGTATGCCAAACCAAACATTTCTGTGGTTTGTGTAGCCTAGAAGCTGTTGGCTTGCAACCTCTGGATGAGATAGACTATTCCAGCCTGGAGATCTAGAATTCTGGGGTGGCAGCCTGTCTCCCATCAGTTCCTAGGAAATAGATGCAATTTGCTCACACGTTGTCCCTTGCCCAGGGATGCTGAGAGTGTTTCACAATAGAAAATGCATCTCCCTATCCTCAGGACTTTGGAATTCCTCTAGGTGCTGAGACCTTCTCTTTCATAATAGCTTCCAGAAAAAAAAAAAAAAAAAAATGGGAGGGGGAAACAGAAGGGAGGGAATGAATTAGGAGAGGTAAATTGCCATTTATTGACTCTCTCTAATATGTAGACATGGTTTGCTAGGCAATTCTATATGTGCCACTTCATTTTGTCTCCATCACTCCCCGGTGAGGTAAGGATTATCACATGGCAGATGAAGAAGCTGGGGCTCAAAGAGGTTGCCACTGCTCAATTCACATAATGAATGTGGCAGAATTAGCTAACTGCACTGCCTTCCATCCTGCAAGGGCAACCCTCATACATGTCTTTTAAAAATATGCGACACATGCAGACAAAGAATGCAAAATTCATTTCGTGAAAAGAAGGGAGCTTTGTGGAAAACCCTGCCAAGTATCAAAAGGTTAGAGGTCAAATGGTTCAGAGTGACTATTTTAAGTCCAGTCTCACTGATGTAAAGATGGAGAACTAAGTTTGCTGGAGGGGAAGTCCATAGACAAAGAGACACAGCCAGAATCCACCTATTTTTTCATTCATTTACGGACACGCTCATACATTCATTCGATTATTCATTTGTTCATTTACTTATTCAATAAACATCAAGTATGCACCTCCAAGTGGCAGATCTTCTTCAAACGCTAGGAATACAGAGTGGGAAATACCTAGGCTTCTAAAAAGCTTACTGGAGAAAGAAGCCAGAAACTCAGTGGCTGATAACAAAAAGCAAATAAAAATCATAATAATAACTGATACGATCCATTCATAGCAGGTCCCATATATCAGGGAAAAAGCCAAGAGGAAAAGGTCTCATCTTGGAAGAAGACATCCAGGAGGGGTGTGAGATCTGGGCCTCTGGCTGAGGGGGCTCTCTTAGCTGCCTTCTCACATGCCTTTGGCTCTGCTTGGGGCCTGTCTTCTTTGGCCTTCATCTTTTAGATACTCTACCCCCTCTAACATTTGCCTCAAAGGGCCTTTCCACCTTTCTGAACTTTGGTCTTCGCATTGGTCAAAAGAGTAAGCTATTTTATACTTACAGCTTCAGGGGATAGTATACTTTGAAGGAGAGCATAGTGTTCAAAGCTAGACCTTAAAACCAGATAAATGTGGGTTTAATTGCTGACTGTCACTACCTATGTGTACGATTTGGGGCAGGTCATTTAACTTCTCTGTGCCCCAGTTTTCTCTTGTGTAAACCAGAGTCAAAAATAGTACCTATCTCATAGTTACGGTGAGAATTAAATGAGATAAAAGCTCTGAGCCCAGGGCTTAGAGCATAATATTTATTTAATAGAGGATTTTGTGCTGATAAGGATGAGGATACTGGCGGTGATGATGGTGCTGATGTTGGTGGAGGTGGTGATGGTAGTGATGGTGGGTTCATGCTGGTGATGATGGTAGTGGTAGTGGTGATGCTATGATGATGAGGATAAAGAGAAAGCGGTGCAGAGGATGGCGATAGTGTTCATGGAGGTGTTGATGATGATAGTGGTGGTGATAATGGTGGTGCCAGTGGTGTTGATGATGAGAATGATGATGATGGTAATTGGAGCCAGGAAGAAAAGATAGCCTATTCTGCCTACCACCAAGGCAGGAAATGAGAGCCCTCTTACAAAACCTTATCTGAAAAGACTCTGGCTGGGCTAGATGTCTTACTAGTACCAAGAGAAACAAGGCTGACATTTGAGGGGCCCCGTCTGGGATCTCCCAACTTCTCCTGCATATAGCGTAACTATTCCTTCAGCTCCCACGGCCTGTCCCCTTTCCCAGTTCCAATACGCAGAGGGACCCTGTAGTGAGACAGGTGGGCATGCAGCCCTGAGTATAGTGGAAAATCCAAAAGCCTTGGAAAGATAAATAGGCTTACGCAGTTAGTATAAAAATCCTTTTTCCAAACTCACATCAGGTAAACCTCAACTGACAGAAACCTGTACAACCACACCAAGACACTCCTACAGATGGATGAAATTAGCTCTTAAATAAACAAGGGGAAGGCATGGGCATCAAATCCCTAGCAGATTCTAACTCTGCTGTTTTCTACTTTTTGAACCTTTACCAAATGCCCTCCAACACCTCTGGATTTTGACTGGGAACAGACTCTCATACTTAGAGATGAAATTCTGGTTAAGAGAATTAAAGCACATGATCCTCTTCACCCAGCCCCATGGCTGAGAGGCAGAAGGGAAGAAGGTAGCTTAACTGGAAGAAAGGAACGCTGACACTACCCAAATTCCCTCATTTGTATTTGCATCACATTCCTTCATGAGTGTGTTCACTGTGCTCCATGCTTCACCCTGGAAGGATACAGACATGTCTGAAACTCAAGACCTGCCCTCAAGAAACATAAGAAATTGGTACTAGGTTTACCATTTTCACATCATTTATATGAATGCATCATCAAAACAAGTCTATTTCAGTACCCATCCTATGGATGAGAGAACCAACCCTCATAGTGGAAATTTACAAAGTAATTCCAAATCAGAATGGCAACCACGTCTGTCCTATTTCATATCCCATGACTTTTCCCATATACCACCTTATGAGTGTATTAGGGGAGGGTAGACAATTTCAATAGAAGCAGTAAGGGACAAGATAGTGGATTTCACATTGCAAGATTGACTGGGAGATCATCAAGTTAAGCTCTTTCTCCACGGTCTTTGATCTACTTGGAGGATGATAGTGGCTACATTCAGGTTATACTCAAATGGTCCTCTAAACTCGACTTGTTTAGAGGACAAGTCTAGTGCTTGAGCTTAGATGATCTTCTGATGCTCTAGAAGACAGGAAGTCAAGTAAAGAAATTATTGCCCATTGATAAAATCATCTCTATTTTGAAAAGAATCCATTCCTTTATAAAATAAATGCTTATTTAGCATTCCCCTCTGTGCCAGGCATTGCTGAAGGCATGGGATATCTCATGTGAACCTGAGATGTTATGGAGCTGAGAAGAAAGGCACCCAATCCAGTCAGAGTCACTTGATTCCGTTTGTCATAACCTCACCAAGAAGCCTAATTACAATTTGGCTCCCATATAGGTCTGCCCTCAGGGAGAGAATAGGCTGTTCACATGGATTTTCTACATTCTGGCCCATGTGACTGTTGATTTTTTAATTAAAATTAATCAACTTGTCTCTCAGTCAGTCAAACAAGCTCTGATCGTGTGGACTTCCCTGGCTGGTTGCTGACAGTTACCTCAAATCTAAGCACGTGCCATTTTATTTTATTTCATTCTTCAAAGAAATAATTGTAATCTGGTGTGAAAACTGGGGCATCTATGGAGAACAGAAAAGGGAGCTTCTAGGATTTTTATGGTGGCCCTATTTCTGATACTATGTTATCTTTCTAGTCTTGTTTAACTTTCTTCTTTCATCTACTTTTAAAAACATCATCATGTTGGCTTTTATGTTAGGAGCGTTATTAAATCATTTCTGAAACAATCGGTTATTTTCAAATCCTAGTTTCTCTAACAGCTATGGAGCATGGGGAATTTATTCTCTATGACGCAAGATTAATCCCCACCTCACAGGATCATGGCAAGAAATAAATAAGATAATGCATACAGTTTTCCTTAGCACAACAAATACACTCAAATATATATTTTAGTTGTCATCATCATTATTTTTAAAAAGGAGGCTATAAATAAGTGCCTATAAGCTCTGCCTGATGGGGCTAGGAAAAGTACCACAGAAGACATAAGTTTTGAGCAGACATTTTAAAGATTCTCAAAATGACAAAATGGGGAAGGACATTCAGGGAAGGGGCAGAGCAAGAATGAATTCACTGTGGGCAACCTCAGGTAACCACGGGCAGACCCGTATGACATGGCAGCAGGTGACAGCAGGAGGAGTTCTCTGTTTTTCCAGGGGTTTGAGCCGCAGGTTGGTTCATCCGTCCAGCAACCCATTTGCTCTCAGACTGTAGTGTGCATTGGAATCATCTGAAAGGCTTGCTAAAATGCAGAGCATCAGGGCGTGGCCTCAGAGAGTCCAATTCATTAAATCCAAAGCAGGGCTGAGGAATCTGCCATTTTAACACACTCCCATGGAGTATGTTCATCATTTTAACACACTCCCATGGAGTGGTGTTTCATCAGCACTTTCAACACCAGTGCTGATGAAAGTGGTCTTCAGCTCATGCTTTGAGAAACACTGCTCCACACTTTTCTCCCATCTTCCTGCCGCAGCCACACACATACAACATGAATGCACACATACACATGCACACATGCAAACACACACCTGCATGCACACACACCCCTCCTCCTCCAACCTTATCTCAACTCCACGAATGGATCAAACATCAGTTGAGAATTTTCTGAAGGGCCTTTCTGATCATGTCTCCACCTCCCAGTTCTGCTTCTCCTCAACCCTTGTTTCTGCCAGGGAAATACAGAACCATGACACATACGGTGAACACAAATATTATTTTAATCTTATGGCTCCTGTTATTGCAAGTACCTGGGCAAGTTCTCCTTGTAAACACCAGGGTGAGGTCAGGACTTGGAAGGTCCAAGAAGAGGTGGGGTGGTTGAATATGGTGCCAACACAGACGTGGGTCCCTCCCAATCCCAAGCCCATCTCACCTCTCTGTCTCTCTTCCCACAGAGAGTTGTCTGCACTGCTGGTCTCAAGTGGTATCCTCACCCTGCTCTGATTCACTGTGTCAAAGGCTGTGAGGTGAGTCACAGGGAAGGCACTCAGTTCCCTGGAAATAATCCTGCTGTTGTTATTGTTATTGTTGTATTAATGTTGGTTATCCTTTGCCATACCTACTGAGTGTTGAAAATATCCATTTAGCAGACTTCTTGGACAGGGATTAGCAGCCTCATTTTATAGACGGTAGAATTGAAGCAGAGAGATATAAAGAAACAGACTAAAAAGCACAGGGAATGGGTAACAGAATTGGGTTCCAAGCCAGGCTTTTGTGGCTCGAGAGCCTGTGGTCTACAAAATAATGGGATCTGTAAGAAAGGAAGGGCGGGAAACTATAATGACTTACCATCTAGAATATGCTAATTTGGAAATTTACCAACATTATTACATTTAACCTTTACAGAGTCGGGTAAGGTGGTTTTGTCTTTAATGCCCATTTTACAGATGACCTTTACTCGCAGACCTATGCCTTCTGCCCCACATCCTAGCCATTTACTCATGCCTCAACCCCAAAAGGAATATGAATGCCTTAGATATACCATTGGGCTGAAGTGGAAGAGCCTTTATGACCCCTAAATTCTGTGACTTCACAGTTGAGCCATTCCCCAGAATTTGGAATTACAGAGATCTGGCTCTGTGTATCAGTGACAAGCTTGGCAGGACTCAAGGGGCATGGTTCTTGGGACCTCAGCTGTGTCCTCATGGGAGGGCTGTCCACAGAACTCAAAGACATTTCTGCACGTCACTCTGCCCCTTGTGGCTCTTCCCATCTGGCAGTGAAAAAGCAGCCCCAAATCCCTTACAGGTGGATGGCCAAATCTCTGTAACTCATCCAGAGCCCACTGAAGAAAACATAGGTGAAAAGGATCAGACCATGCCCTAGGAAAAGTTGTATTTGATGAAACTTCTTAGAATGCCAGAACCAGCAAGGCTCTTTTGCCTAATCTCAACTAACCTTTTATTTTTAAAATGGGTAAACAGAGACCCAGGCAGTGGCTGGATCTAAAATTTGATGCCATGTCAGAACAAGGAAGGCTTTTCATTTGATCAAGCTCTGTTTTCTTGGTGTATAAAACGAGGGCCAGAGAGAGGATGAGTTGTCCAAGTCAGCACAGCATGATAACCACAAAGACAAAATACAAGCCTAGCTCTTCTAACATCTATGCTGGTGCTTTTCTCCTACTACCTGCCTAGGATCCATTCCCTGACCTCCAAGTGTCACCAGACAATCCCTAGGTCACACATTTCTTTCTATACATTCTTGGGGGATTTCCTGAGGGCATTTGACATTGTACTTGACTTTTGGAACCTCATTCTCCCAAGCTTCAGTTGGGAGTGGCAAAATCAAAGCCAAGGCCCTGTGGCTGTTGCTTACTTCTATCTCTCTGGATCAGTCCAGCATTTGGGGAAAAGAAAGCTTGAGTTACCTGGGCACTCATTCTGCTGAGTTGGCGGTCTGGGCAACCAGTGTGACAGCAGAATTCAATCCCTTCTTGGACTCAGTAGTGAGGCCCAAGAGACCCTCACCTGTCAGGCTCTGAGCCCTGCCAGTGATGCTTATCGCCTTTGCCCTTGCAGGTGCCCCTCATCTCCTTTCCTCTTTAGCTTAGTTCTAATAGTTCCTTGTCTGTAGCTGAAAAGTATTCTTAGAAGAGATACAAATTCTGGGACCATCAACCTAAAGTATCCAGAGGTAGCCAAGACAAAGTGTTTGGGGACCACTGAGCCCCTGTTCTCTATACCATGCTGAGTCCAAAGTGATCATTCACTCACTTGTTCATCAAAGCTTCACTGAGAACCTCTTATATGCCAGATATTGTTCCAGTTCTGGGAATATATTGGTCTTAGTCCAGTGAAAATAGTAACTATGCTCTCCTTGAGTCATCTATGGTATCTTCTTGCCAGTCATCCATCCATCCATCCATCCATCCATCCATCCATCCATCCATCCATTCATCCATCCATCTACCCATCCATCCATTGTTTTACTAAATAAACATTTATGGAATCTATATTTGCACAAATGCCAGACATTTTGCTAGGAATCTAGAATACAAAAATGGATGATGCTCACACAGTATAGTGAAATAGATATACAATTAATGAGAAAATTCTAAAATACTGAAGAGCTATCACCAAATCAAATACAAGAAGCTATGGCAGCACAGAGCATCCTGAGGCTATGAGGGATGGCATTTTGGAGAGGTAACATTTGAGCTAGATCATGAAGGATGGTTTGTTTGTCTGGATGCATTACTAGTAGAAGTAGCAACATGAGATACACCAAAGATGGGAGAAATCTCCAGGTAGCAGAGTTTTTCTCATGTTATTCCCTATCTCTAGAAATTTTCTCTTCTCCAACCCCATCTAATTAACTCCTATTCATCTTTATGATCTCAGCTGAAGCACCATTTCCTCAGGGACACCTTCGCTGAGCTCCCTGTCCAGATCAAATCTTTCTACACTTGATAGCATCATGTACCTCTTCTCCATAGCTCTTATTGGAGTTAAAATGGATTAGTTAGATGTGTGATTATGTGATTAAAATCTGTCTCTTCACTGGAGTATAAGGTCTGGAGGGGTAGGAACTATATGTGTTATTGATTCACCATTGCATCCCTTTCCTTAGCAAAATGTGTGACACATAGGAGGAATTAAATACATAGGATTGAATAAAGATAAATGGATGGATGGATAGGGAGATGAAAGGGTATGGTTGCAGGAAAGAACATGTCAGATAGAGTAGGTAGTGATGGGACTGGAGAATTTTTTCAGGGCCCAAATAGAAAAATATCACCTTCATTTAATTTTTCTCTTTTTCCCTAGCTACTTCTTTACCAAGCCAGTTCGTTTTATCCGAAGGAAGGGACAATTAGTCTCCATCATTAGTCTGTTCATTTATTACATAAAAAAGAACATAGCCCATAGGCAGACCTCCTGAGGCAGGAAGGAAAAGAAAGGGTTTATCCTGTACCCCACTGCTCTAATGTGAATGTGAAGTGTTCGTTCTGGTGGTCACACAGCAGAGTTCCACCTGAACCCACAGCCAGTGGCATGCACACTCACACACCTGAGCTCAGGTCTTCCTTGCTCTTAGAGCTCTGTCTAGCTGTGATCTTTTTAGACTCGAATAGTGGAGTGAAGAAATGAAATCTGACATCATGAGTTTCGGGTGCAAAGGTTCTGTGAGTGAGAATTTGAAACAGAGATGCAAAAGCCAGGAATGCCACATGGGATGCAGCTCGGTTCTCTCTGGAGCAGTGAGGATGGGAAGGGGAGACTACTGCATCACAGATGCTGTGCTTAGATGCAAAATTCTTAATCAAATGACACCTCTTTCCCAGGAATGAGTCGCTGAGCTTTAGAGACCCCAACCATCACTTTAATCAGAGTGGTTTCACTTTTATCCGCTTTCTCTATGGAAAGGTCACACAATAGTGCATTTGATGGTGAGGAGAGGAGTAGGTTCACTGTTTTGAGAAATCAATGAGCCAATCTAACCTCTTTATTTCATTAGTGGGAATCCTGAGGCCTAGAGGAGATAAAGCCACTTAACCAAAACCGCTAAGTAACCACCCCCTTGGCTGAGGTTGGGAGGACTAGAACCCAGGTTTTCTCAATACCTGCCAACTGCCCTTGCCACTATGCTGGTACAATTACATTCCACTTCAGAAATGTTACTAAGGGCCACAGTTGAGTGCAGCCTTAAACGAGGTGATTGGGAGACAAAGACAAACTAGACATTGCCCATGTCCATGAAGAGCTCACAGTCTTGCACCAGCAACAGAAACAGAAACAGACCACAGAATACAATGTGAGGATGAGGAAATACAAGTTACTGGGGAATCCAAGAGACTTCTGGACTTTCCCCTAAAAAGGCTCTGGGTTCAGATAAATAATGGCTTGACTCTGTTATCGTTTCTTCATCTTTGGAGTGTCCCAGGGGTGGAAAAACACATAAAAGAAATAAATCAGTATATGCTGGAACAGCCAAGAGTGATGAAGTAAAAAACCACAGAGCTGGGCCGGGTACAGTGGCTCACGCCTGTAATCCCAGCACTTTGGGAGGCCCTGGCGGGCGGATGGCCTGAACTCAGGAGTTCAAGACCAGCCTGGGCAATACAGTGAAACCCCGTGTCTACTAAAATACAAAAAATCAGCCGGGTGTGGTGGCAGGCATCTATGGTCCCAGCTACTCGGGAGGCTGAGGCAGGAGAATTGCTTGAACCCAGGAGGCAGAGGTTGCAGTGAGCCAAGATCACACCACTGCACTCCAGCCTGGGTGACAGAGCCAGACTCCATCACAAACAAACAAAAACACAGAGCCAACTTAGATTTAAATCATCTACTCTGTGCCAGTGTGATTTTGGGCAAGTCCTTGTCTTTGAGTCTCAGCGTCTTCATCTGTAGAGTGAGAACAATAATACCTACCTCACTTATTGTTTAGAGAGCAAAAGAAGAAAACAAACATGTAAAATGTGTGACATCAAATACATCTGCCCTTCTCGTGAGAGGGAGTCCACCATCACACACAGACCATGGTGCCAAATTTCTATGAGTTCTTATGTTTGATCTTAATGCCTCTTGGGCAGTCTACATTCAGCTTCCTAACATATTTGCATCTATTTTATTATAAATTATGTTTTTAATTAATACTGCTGAAAATAGTGATAGAAGGAGGCTCACATTTTCTGGTCATTTCTTTGAGTAAAATGAGCCCTCTTTCAAGAAGACGTAAGCCATCTATTTTGTGGTTTTGCATCCCCAAGCCCACAAGAGTATGCCTCTCAGCATAATCTTACTCTACTTGGAAAAAACTGGAATAGATAAGAAAGAGTCTTTACAAATGGTAGAGGTGGTAGCTTATCCAGGGGCATGCTGGGGAGGTGAAGTCTGGTGGGACTTCTGGGGAGGGCCGTGAAAAGATGACAGACACCCAAAGGGCTGCAGATGCCAGCTCACACTCACTCTAGGATGCTAACAAGGCCTCATTTCCTGCTTCTCTCTCCCTTTCCAGCCCTTCATGGGAGACAATTACTGTGATGCCATCAACAACCGAGCCTTCTGCAAGTATGACGGCGGGGATTGCTGCACCTCCACAGTGAAGACCAAAAAGGTAGGACAGTGTGCACCCCTCAGCAGCTGCCTCCTGCCCACATCTCCAGCTTGCGGGGCCAGGATCACCCCTGCGTGCTGGACAACCCATTGTCCTAACTAAGCCAGTGCTGCCCACAAGCTTTATCATCTTTCTCTCTTTTTTTTTCCTATTCTTTTGGTCACTAGTTGAGCTAGTATCATGTGCTGGACCCTGGCTGATTTTTGCAGATATGGTTCTCAAAGCTTAGAATCAGATATGGAAGCAGATAAACTGCAGAGCAAGAGGCATCTGCACTGAAACTTTAGGGATAAGAGGAAGGGGTGAGGAGGGAGGAGGTGGTCAAAAGAATGGTGTCTGGGGCAAGAGACCGGCGTGTGAAATCCCAGAGAGAACACATGTTTTTTGGGGGTAGGGCTGAAATCTAGGAGAGAGAAAATAGGACGTTCCTAATGAGGTCATTTACAGTGTTTGAGCATTTTATTCTCTATCTATCTTATTTGTCATACCTGTAGAATTAGGGAAAGATGGTCATGGCTATGATTCTCTTTCCTTATGTCAGGACACACCCAGGAGTGATTTAAGTGTTTATAGTAAAAGAAAAACATTCAACTAGATACACATTAACACCTCACAGAAAAGTGGCCACCTCCATTTTTCTCCTGACTACAGCTGAGATCAGAGCGTGGGGCCCCAGCCAAGAGTTGGGAGGGAGGTGGTAACCCAGCCAGCCCGGGCTGAGAAGTGTTCTTGTGATGAATGAGTTAATGGAAAACTATTTCTATTTTTATATTCATCTGCAATCTGAGTTGAAAGATCATTTCATCTGCGTCGTTTTAAAGAAGGGAGAATTGAGTATCTGAGACAGGAAAAGCAAAGAATCACAGTCAGTCATGGCTAAAGAGCCCTCTATGACTATCTTGGCCCAAATGTTTCATTTTATTAATATACAGGGGCACTGAGGCCCATAAAAGAGGAATGAATGTGTCCCAGGTGACAGAGTGAGTGACAGAAAGAGTGAAGCTCCTGGATTCTAATCCAAGTCCCTTTATGACTTGGTTTCTTCAAGAAAGATGCTCTGACCCAAAATACAGAAACGAATGGGACAAGACCCAAGGAACACACTCTAATTGGATGGCTGTTACCGAATCGTTTGGTTGAGGAATAAAAATTCTGGGATTGTTCACGATCCATCAGTCTTATGTGGGCAACAGTTTTTAACATGCCTACCATTCTTTGGTTTCGGTTTGGTTTTGATTTCTGATAGGACACTGAAGGTGTATAATTTTTGCTTAAGTAGGCGAAAATAAAATTCATTAACAGAAAATTAATTATAATTATGAAATAATGCATATTGGAACGTTCAGAAAGAAGAAAACAAAAGAATTCACTTATTATCTTAAAACCCAAAGAAAAACCACTGCTTTTTATTTTGGTGTATTTTTTTCTGTGTATTTTGTTAAGTGTTACGGTATTTTTGTCTATGTATCACTGCCTCTCCAGCTTGTGATCTTGTCACCAGCTACTTGGGAGGTTGAAGCGGGTGAATCACTGGAGCTCAGAGAGGTCGAGGCTGCAATGAGCTGTGATTGTACCACTGTACTTCAGCCCGGCAACAGGGTGAGACCCTGTCTCAAAATTAAAAAAAAAAAGAAAAAAAATCTGATAGTAGTATTACCTTCTCAGCTGTAGTTTTTGCTTCATTTTGTTTATTATATGGTTGTGATGTGTGATAATTTATACAACCATTTACTTCAACTTTTATTTTTAACTTTTGGATTATTTCTTTTTTCTTATAATTTTAACTAATGGTGCTCATGAACTTCTTTGTACATAAAATACTTTTACAGCTCTAATTATTTCTTTATATTTGATTCTTAGAAATGAAATGCCAAGGGAAGGGTGTAAGCATATTTAGGACTCTTGACACCTGTTTCCAAATGAATATAGTGAACAATCATACCTATTTTCTTCCACTGGAGTCAGCCACCTTTGAACGTGAATGGACAATGAAGTTTGTGTTTGAAATGGCGGTTTGTATAGAATTATGGCACCATCTGACACCAATAGTTGGAGAAAGAGCAGCTCTGTTTAAAATAATTTTCCTACCTATTGCAACTTAGGTACTAAAACATAAATATGAAGCTGATTTTTCAAGAGAGAACTTTCCAAAATGGATTCCTCTCTCTACAGAGAGCATTGTCAGAACATGAAGTCATGAGCTTGAGGTTCAGGTCCAGATGCCAAATTATTATAGTAACTTTACCATGTACATCGATTTGAACGCCAAGCCACCATTTTGGCTCTCTGGTCCGGTATCGAGTTCCACTGCAGCACTTTCAGACTCCCAGGCCCAGAGATAAGCACAGACTCTTCACTAAGGAACCCTAAAACCAGTTTTTTGCGAGTTCTGAATGCATTTCATACTCTTTTTTTCCCCTTGTCTACACACATTATAAAATGTATTTTGGGCTTCTTGTATTAAGAATTCCTCTTCTTTCACTTTAAATTCTTGTTTCCTCTTGTTGACTGAGGCTGCAGAATGCAGATGGTCAAGCTGCCTTCATCCAATGAGGTGAGTGTCCATTGATGATCTCTGGTCAGCGCCAGACCAGTTTGTGGACCAACAGTATGTCTGCCCTTGTGAAACTTGTAGTCTATTAGGGGAGCCAGTTATTAAACAGGGAGCCACACAACTATTGCATTTAATTACTTTTGTGGAAGAGGCAATGATGAGAGAGTGTGAGATTTTATGGAGAACAGCATGAAGGTCTGAGGAAGCTTCTCTGAGGAAGGGACATTTACGTGAAGATCTGAAGAGGGAACAGGAGTTTTTTTAGTGAAAGTGAATAGTAGATGGGGGTAGAGGGGAAAGAGCTCTTAAAACTGTATATGAAGAACATATTCGAGAGATTAAGGGCCTCCAAATAGCAGATAGGGCTTTGCCATCATTCTTTCAGTTGCTGGCAGGTGTTTGAGGCTTTTCAGATGCAAGATTCCTAGAAGTCTGACTTCTGGAAAAGAAAAATGTCTCAAATTAAAGTCATACTTCCTGGAATTTAGATTTCCCAGTTTGACTTTTAAGGAAACTCCACCTTCTTGAAACTTTTCTCTTTCTTGGACTTCCCCAACTACTCCTGCAGTAGACTGGTTTAGAGGTGGCGAGAGATGTGTTATTTAACACAAGACTTCCCTAAGTGAGCTACTGCGTATTTCAGACACTCTGCCAGATACTTGGCCTCTGTTTTCCTCTTTAATCCTCATGTCAATACAGAGAGGTCACTATTCTTATCCCCATCACACAGGTGAACCAGTCTGGGCTTAGAGTACATATGGGACTTGCCCAGGCTCACTTGGCAAATGAGTGGGGAAGCCCAAGTTTGAACCCAGTTCTGTCTGACTCACAAGACCTGTTCTTTCTCCTACATGGGGCTGAGTTTCAGAAGAAGAAAGCATGTGGGGTGCCTGTGTCCTTGGCACACCTCGGCATGGTCCTCCCAGTTCTGATTGGAGATATTTTACCATGAGCCCAGACTGCCAGGGAACCTTGTGTATGGGACCCCTCCCTTGGCAAAAAAGGAGAGCAGCTTTTCTCAGCAGCAGAGATGGAGTGGGGGAAGATAAGTCTCCAGCCTTGCCATGATCCCTGACATCTCCAGCAGCCCAGACAGGAGTTTCCCCTGGGCATCCACAGGGCAGAAGAAAGTTCTGGTTTGTTTCCAGTTCCACTGCAGGAAGCCTCTCAGAGGAGAGAGGCTACTTTCCTCTCATGCCTCTGCCCTTGCCTACTGGACCTGTTTATTTACCACTTGTCCCCTCAGTCCCAGTCCCATATGGTGAGACCTTCCCTTCCCTTATGCACCCAGGCTACTCGTCAGAGAAACTCACCCTTGGGGCAGATATGCTTCAAGCACTTTCATAAATTACAGGAATTCAGTTAACTGAGCACTTACTTTTGCTGGGCTGTGGCTAGTGTCTCTGTGAATGTTATCTCAGACTCCAGGATAAAGCCAAGTAGAATGTTGAGGTTGTGGGAAGTCGAATCATTTTTACAAGGTGACAGAGCTGTATTTGGGATGTAGGATTTCCTAACTCAGAACAAATTGTAATAGCTAAGAGTTATTGCTTGACGTGTCATTTCATTTTCATCACCACAATAATCCTGTTGTAGATTTTTTTTTATTTGAGATGAAGCCTCACTCTGTCACCCAGTCTGGAGTGGCTCACTTCAGCCTTGACCTCCTAATAAGTTCAAACGATCTTTCCACCTCAGCCTTCCAAATAGCTGGGACTACAGGCACACACCACCGCACCATGCTAATTTTTGTATTTTTCATAGAGAGAGGGGTCTCCCTATATTGCCCAGACTGGTCTTGAACTCCTGTGCTCAGGTGATCCTCCACCCTCAGCATCCCAAAATGCTGGGATTACAGATGTGAGCCACCATGGCTGGCCCAAGGTGTTATCTTTTTAATCCTCATTCTGTAGATGATGAAACTGAGGCTTAGAAGGGTTAAGTTCACACAGCTAGCAAGTGGTACAGCTAAGATGCAAACCTAGAGAATTTAGGCCACACAGAACCTGCCTTTAACCCCTTGGAACATCCTTTTGCAGTGGGCTTGTGTCTTGCCCAAGCTTCTTGTGTCTTGTGTCTTGCCCCTTGCAGGTGACCTTCTTGCTTCATAGACCTCTTGGAATGGAGTTCTTGCCATGAACTCCAGGCCCAGTGTTAAGTACTTAGCATCTTCTACCAGTCTTTCTTCTTGCCAGTTTCCACCTAAATTTCTTCCTGGTTCCCAGGGCTAGGGCCTCTGTGATGCCTTGGCCCAGCATGATGGCTGTCTGCTCCCTTCATTCTCCCTCCCTTATTTGTCTGTATAGACACCAGCTGTTCCCCACATCCGCCTTATGGAGTGACCTGGGCCTGGCTGGCAGACGAGAGCAAGACAGTGCAGGAAACTCTGTCTGACAGGGGTGTCCAATTTCCCACCCAGACACCTGCCTGCAGTGTGAGGCAGACAGGAAGGGGCAGGACTCAGCCTTTCAGGATGTCAGTTTATTATTTTCCTGTTGGAACCTTGAGGAGCCTCAAATACAAAGCAGATTTCCAGAATGGTTGCTCCAAGGGTTTCCCTTCATGACAAAAAAAAATCAGTTTATAATTGGAATCATTCTAAGTAAGCATGTGTTGGGGTGTGAGGGAGAAAAGGGAAACAACCTTAAAATATTCAACATACCAAAGCTTTCTAAGGTGTGGTGGCCTGGAACACTAGCTGTGGTCATGTTTCAGAGGGCTGCTAAGAGACTGATTCTTATAGACATCTGGGGAATTGGGGTGACTTAGCTCTGTGACCCTGGGTAGGCCAGACCCACCTTGGGTTTTTATGTCTTGATATTTGAATTAGATTCCTGTCTAAGAACTCAACATATAAAGGCTTTCTAAAAATGTGCCTAAGGACATGGCTTCTTGGATGAGGTGGTCATTGAGCAGGAAGTTCAAGGCTAGTTAAGACTGAGACCTGCAAAGAATAAGAGGAGGTTAATCCCAGAAGCATATCTCAGCACAGGATGGTGCATCCAATTCATGCAACTGTGTGTAGGGCTACCATATTTGCTAAATAACAGATTTGCTAAATCTTAAACCCTACCTATATGAGAACATGGTTCTTAAGAAAGGACATTATACCCAATGTGTAGCACATTGGTCTAAGAAGGCTAGTGATTCTATAAGATATGGAAAAATAATCAAATCATCATATGGAAGGCAGTCTTCTTAGCAGAGTAGGTGATAACCTATATTGACAAAGGGCTGGGTATTGGATAGCTGACTTGGGAATGTACATCAATGTCTCTTCTTGACCCAGAAGCCAGAATAGCCTTTTTAAATCAAGTCAAATCATATCATACCTCTATGCAAAGACATGCAGTTCCTTCCCATTTTACTTTGGATTGAAAACCAAAGATTTCCCAATGGCCTACAAAGACCTACAAGCCCTTGGGAAAATGTGGGTGCTTTGCCCACTCACCCACATTGCTTCTCTGACTTTTCCCCTTTCCCATGGTCTCTGCCTTGCCTTATTCACCTCTCCTCTGGACTCCTTGCTGTCCTTAGCTCAGCTCAGGCATCCTTCTACTTTACAGCCTTTGTCACTATGGCAATTTCTTTGGCTGAGGACCCTCTTCTATTCATCTTCATGACTCACTCTTTCACCTCTTTCAAGTCTTTGCTCAAGTGTCATGTTCTCAATGAGTCCAGCCCTGTTCACTCATCCCACCTCACCCCTGGCATTCCAACACTCATTTGCTTTGCCTTCTGTTTTTCTTTCCCTTACTTCCCTAATACTTATCACTCTGGCACACACCATTAAATATATTTATTATTTATGATCAGATGACCCCACCCCTCTTGATGCTAGAATACAGAATTCAAGAGGATAAGAATGCACTTCTCATTTGTTTATGGATATATTCCAATTTTCAGTGTACCTCACTGTTTTCTGTCCAATAGTAGGTACTCAACACCCACAAATAAATACTTTTTGAATGAGTGAATTTAGGGTACTACCTGCTGTGTGGTAGAAACTGTGCTAGGCAGTGAGCAAGAACCTGGTCCCAGCTACACTGAATTCATGGCTTAAGTAGCCAGACATTTAGAGTATAGCAAGCACTCATGGAGACACAGCAAGTAAGGAGGTCAGCAAAGTTTCCTAGAGATGGAAACACCAAAGGCAATACATGAAAAGTCCAGAAGATATTACCCAGAGGTAAGGGAGGACCGGAGATAGGAGTGGGAGGGAAAAGGGTATCTCTGGCCAAAGGAACAGTCTGTGCAAAGGCCCAGACATTAGGGAAAGTGTTAGGAAATTATAATTCCCTTAATATGCCCAGAGCATGGTGCAAGGGGAAAAAGGTATAAAAGATGAGCCTAGATGAATAAGCAAGGCTTTATCACCCAAGCCAGGGAATTTGAACTTTATCCAGAGGCCAGTGAGGGTATTCAGGAGGATTTGAAGCACTGAGCCAGTCTAGGGAATCCCAGAAGGCCTTTTGGAAGGAGCAGATGTGCTTAACTTGGAGGATTAGTAAGAGACAACACACAGATGGCTAAGCAGACTAGAATAACTCTTCCATGTTCAAAAATTACTGGCTTCTGGAATGTTATTATTACCCCGTCCCCCACTTTGGAATGCAGCCCTGTCTTTTTCCTTAAGGATGAAGTAGACACTCATTTTAGCTTGGTTCTATGATGGAATCCAGCCATTCTATCCCCAAAACTTACCATCATTATTATCAACATGATTACCACCACCTCACTATCAAAACCATCACCACCATCACCACTATCATGATTTATTGAGCCCATATTTTATGCAATGCATTATGTTAAGTGACTTACTTGCATTTCATACTTTACCCAACATCCTTCTGTGTGGTAGGACTGTTAGTACCTCCTTTTTACAGACAGAGAAACTGAAGCCCAGAAAAAAAAGTAACTTGCCTGATGCATACACCAAAGTCAGCAACAGAGAAAGGACTCAAACACTCCTTTTTCTCATCTAGGCCAGTGCTTCCCTACAGTTTACCATATTTTTTCCACTTTGTCCTCCATTTATCCACATGACCACTTTATCTCCATTTAAATAAGCTTCTGTATTCATTAACTGTCTCATGTTTTATGCCAGGTACTGTATCCACCCTACCTTTAAGAAACATACAGGGGCATCATCCTTGGCATCATGCCTTTATCTGCTTGGTCTCATTAAATCTTTCCATCAGCACTATGAAGACCCTGAGACTCAACCAGGTGAAGTGATCTGCCAGTGACCTGGCTCCCAAAGCCAGCAGGAGACAGTCAAAGCTCTCTGACCATCAGCACAGCACGACTCTTGTCCCCTACCAGTACCCCCAGCATGCTCTGCTAGTTACCTCCCTGTTGAGTCTGAGTCAGAATCCAGCCCCTGCATGTCTTTCAGCCCTAGACAGGATCTGCAGCCAGGGCCTTGTGGTACAGTTGCCTGAGCTGCATTCCTGAGCCATTCATATTCACAGATGGAGGTGTTAGCCTCCGCAGCTCACCCAGAGGGAGAACCATTGTGCCTGAGCACCGTCTATAGCCCTGAGGAAAAAAGTAGAGAATCCTGGCCCTTAGACATGGACCTGGCTTGCTAACAGAATCCCAGAGTGGGTGGCCAAGCCATTTATGGGACAGCCTAGCCACATGGTGCTGAGAATCCCCAAATGTAAACTGGCCACCATGGTGTTCGTGCTGTGGGTGGTAGGTTTTCTTGGGAGGCCGCCTCGGGGAGAAGGTGGGGGAGCTGCCTGGGGAGTCAGGGAATCTGGCAGTTGGGCTCAGAGGTCTGATTTTATCAAGATGTGATTCTTCTCTCCATGCCTCAGTTTCTTTGTCTGTGAAGAATGGACTCTGACTCCTGTTCTGCCCTCCTCCTGGGGCATGGTACTAAGGAGTGCCTGGCCACCTACTAGCCCAGTGACTCACCTCTTTGAATCTTAGTTTCCTTTAAGATGTAAAACGGGGAAAGTTAGAATAGTTACCTTCTCAGCATTGCTGGGAAGACTGAGTGAGATAATAATGCACATTGAGTTTAGCTCAGTGCCAGGCATATAATAAGGATAAAGGTTATTGGTGATTAAAAAGATAAAGCAGCAGGCAGCCTTTTCAGGTTGTGAAGAAAACTCCTTCCTTTTACTCTCACTTGCTGAAAAGCTCTCAGGTGTTTGAAGTGGGGTTTGGAATCTGGCATCATCAACTCACTGACTGGTACTGATGCCTGGGACAAGTTAGTTTTTCTTTAGACACTCTGAAGCCTCTATTTTCTCATCTGCAAGATGGGTAGCTAATAACGATAGTCTCACAATGTGGTACAGAGTCAGAGAGCTAGCATATAGAAATTGTCTGGCATGGGAAAGTCCTTTGGAGTCACTAGTGTGTGTACAATGGTATTCACCGCTTGAACCTGCATGAACAAGTGTCCCCAAGTCCTTTCCAGGTTAGACCTAGGAATACCTAGAAATCTCCACCCTTTTCTTCTCAGCTTTATATCCGTGATTAGTGAGGAAGCTTGTAACAGAGGAGGCTTTGAACGGGCAGTTCACAAAGAGGCAAGAGGAAGGAAGAAAACACCATGTATCTCCTCTGCATTGGGCACTCTGAGAGCTGGACTGGATATGACATGACTTCATTGACTCCTCACCAGAGCTCTGTGAGGTCTTGATAAAGACTCTTGTCTTACTGATGGGGAGACTGAAGTACATATGGTGCTATGGACTTGCTGAGAGTTACAGAGTTTCTATGTAAAGTCTGCAACCTACTACATACAAGCATGTAGTGGAGACAAGGAGGCTCTGGGTCAACCTCCTGAGACCAGTCCTTCTAGACTTTGTCATATTCTGATTGAGTTTCCTTCAGTGTTACTTGGGAAGTGCTGAAACTGCCCAGACTGGCCTGGGGAGGGAAGAAAAAGGTGGTACCACCCCAGCATAGCCAGAGTGCCGAGACCAGCCTGAGAAGCTAACTGGCTAACTGGTGACAAGGCCTTGCCAGCCAGCACTTTTGGAGAAGTTGATGGAACTGTGGAGGGCAGAAAGGGGAACACTGAAGACAGGGTTTCTGAAGAAAGTCTACGTTTCAAGCTCCTTTCTGGCCAGGTCTTTGCCTTCTACCTTTCTCAGTCTGAGAAAGATTTTCAGCCAGATGGGAGGTTGGAAGCTGTGAAGATCAACTCTTATTATAAGTAGGGAAGCTGAAGCTCAGAGAAGGGAAGTAATTTGTCTAAAGTCACCCAGCAACTGACTGCAAGAGTGGAGGCTCCCTGACTTGTATTCTGCCTGCATATTCGTGCATTCATTTGTTCACTCATTCATGGGTCATTGAATGCCTATTTTGTGGTATATAAAGACTCAGTTCAACAACAGTCATGGTCCCTGCCCAGAGTGAGCTGACATCAAAGTGAAGAAGGGATTTGGTGTAAGAAGGGTGTAAAAATAAGATGTTGTGATATAGTATGAAGACAATGGTGCTATTTGGTTGGTGCAGAAGTAATTGCTGTTTTTGCTATTTCAATGGCAAAAATCTGTTATTTTTGCACCAATCTAATATCTTTGGTCACACTACTGAGGGAGGTAGTGATGCTTGAGAAAAGACCTGGACAATGAAAAAGAGCTGGCCTGGGAAGATCAGTCAGAGTGGAGGAACATTAGTGGCTAAAGACACAAAAGCAGGAAAACAGAGTAGATGAGGAACCGATAAATAAGCTACTGAGAGTGAGGGGAAGAAGGCAGCAGAACTATGTAAGATCTGAGAATTATGTAGAAATCAGAACACACAAGGCCTTGAACTTGTGGTAAGGAGTTTAGATTTTATTCCAAGACATGGGAGGTTTTGAATATTTGCCTTGCATTAGGTGCAGCAGAAAGCACAAACAATAAAGCAGACACTAAACCGTCCCTAATGGGTGTTTGAGCTCAATGGGAAAGTGTTACAGAGAGAATTTTAGAGAAGACATTAGAGGTAACCAGATCATGCTAATGGTAGGAGATGGGGCTGGATAAAGTGTGGGGGGAGTTAAGGACAAGGAGATTGTTCACGTGTGGAAGGTGGGAGAGAGGAGATGGGACAATAGGCAGGAACAATGGTGAAATATGAGTGAGTAAGAAATTTGACTCAGCATATAGGTGTTCAGAACTGAGCATCTCAAAGGTGTTAGGCCAGGCACTGGGGCTTTTACACATTTCTTCTTGATAATCACAAAAAATGCCATATGAAATTGGTATTTTAAAAAATCCTCCTTTCGTAGATGTAGAAACTAAGGTCATGACAGTGGAGGGGTTTTCCCAAAATCATTCAGCGAGTATGAAGCAAACGAGGACCCCAACCCAGGCCTTTGGGTTTCATAATAGAACTGTCCACATTCTACCACAGTGGTTGGATTTTGACTTGGCTTTGTCCTCAGTTTCCCTGCTTGGAATGGGAGGTTTTCTTTCTACGTCACTTCCAGTTCTAACATTCTGTGCTTCTACTAAAGATAAAATGAATAGGGACAAATATTCTAGATTCTAGTTGAATATCCTAGATGTAGTCCACAAAGTCACAGAGGCAGAAAGTAAATGTCCTAAACAGAGAACAGCAAGTAGCTATAAGCAAGAAGAGAGGTACTGCTGGAAAAAGGGACTGTGAAGAGAGGTACTGCTTGGAAAAAGGGACTATGAAGAGAGGTACTGCTTGGAAAAAGGGACTATGAAGAGAGGTACTGCTTGGAAAAAGGGACTGTGAAGAGAGGTACTGCTTGGAAAAAGGGACTGTGAAGAGAGGTACTGCTTGGAAAAAGGGACTATGAAGAGAGGTACTGCTGGAAAAGGTACTTGATGACCTTTTGAAAAGAGGTCATCAAATTGAAAAGAGAAACAAAGACTCGTGGTACCCGTAAGTACAGAGAGAGATGGAGAAATGATTTCATTCTGTGGCTTAGGCCCTGTGAAAACAGTAGTAAACAAGATTGACCTGGTCCCTGTCTCATGGGCCACAGAATTGGTGGGAGGATAGACCAAAAAAATAAAGGAGAGGGAGGGGGAGAGAGAAAGAGAGAGAATAATTGAGCACTAAGCATATGTCAAGCACTGTGTGAGGCATTTTTCATAAGTTATTTTATGTATTCCTTATCACAACCTCAGGAGGTCTACATTTTAATTTTTCCCATTTGATGAATGAGTTCATAGAGGCTCAGAGAAATTGTCACATGTTCAAGGTCACATCTCAAGTAGATTAGAGAGTTGGGGCTTATACTTAAATTTTTCTGATGTTCCATTCTACATTTTAAATTATTGCAAAATTTCAGGATGGAGAGAGATTGGGAGGGAGGGAGAGAGTCAAACAAACAGGCAGAGAAAAAAGAAGAGCTAGACATTGAGAATGAGTTCAAAAGTACATGAGACAGAGGAATAGAAACAAAGATTCTCTCTGAGACTATGTGACCACTTGGAGACCCTGTCCAGGCAGGAGGCAAATGAGGTCATTAAATCCATCTGCGCAGATGGGAGACTCTCTGGGGAAAGTTATATGCAAATGTCATGATGCAATGAGGTGAAATCTACTTGCGTAGTTCAGGCGGGGACTCAAGCAGGGACTGCGCTGTGCTCTTTGGAAAGATAGATTAGCTGCTGGATGGGGAAGACACTCACTCTGTTGGGCTCTTCCTATCAGTTTGCGGAAAGGAAAGCTGGCCAAGGTCACAGAGCACATAAAGAAATGATCTGGGAACTGGAATGAACTCAGTCCTCTCACTTTTTTGTATGCTGAAATCTGCTTCCCAGGTCCTTCAAATTTTGTGCAAAACTTCCATGTGATCTATTACCTACCCAGGATTCCAAGCCTCCCAGAAGGTGGTCTGGCTTCCTTAAGACATGCTTTTTGTTTTCATCATTGCCTACTAAAATCAAAGTGACCAATGTGTGCAGAGAATTATGTTTTCTCAAAAGACACTTTCACATCCTTTCTTTCACTTGATCACGTATACATCAGGTATTCCATTACACAATTATACCAATCGACTTTGCTATGGTGCGCTACAATTTTCCACCCATGATTTTACTCAGCCCTTATAGTTTACAGTACAAAGTGGGTCTTAGTATATCAGCTATACAGAGGGACCTGAGGCTCAGAGATAAGTAGCTTGTCTTACTTTAAATACCAGATTTGACACTTATTATTACTTTTGGCAAATTCTTATTCCTTTCTGAGCTTCAGTTTCCTTATCAATAAAAGAGTGATTGTTGTAGCATCTGTCTTACAGAGTTGTTTAAAGTGTCTTCTTATCTGGAAAGCACTGAGTACATTGCCTTACCCCATAGAAAATGTTTGACCTATAGAAAGTGCCTCTGCAAATGAAAACTGCTGTGATTATGATCTTGGTGCTCTCAATAAAAGTTATCACCAGGATAGCAAGAAGCAGAGCCATGACTTGAACTTGAACCTTCTGCCCCTCAGATCCAGTGGTTGCATCCTGCTCTGCACTGCCTTTCTGATCATTACTGCTTTGGACCAAACCCCCTGATTCACTTCTCTCTTTCTGCAGGTCACCCCATTCCCTATGTCCTGTGACCTACAAGGCGACTGTGCTTGTCGGGACCCCCATGCCCAAGAACACAGCCGGAAAGACCTCCGGGAATACAGCCATGGCTAAGGAAGGACAAGGAGTTGTCCAAGAATTCCCAACGCCAGGACCCGCATCCCTTTGGTATTGATTTCACAGTCAGCTGCTCAACGGAATGGCCTCTCCACACCAGGGATCCTTAGCACCCAACCGGTCTGCCTTTAATTTTACCCAGGAAGGACTCACAGTGGGGCAAATGAACCAAGTTTCACCATGCTGAATGATGAAATGGATTCCCATCCCGAAGTCTGAGATGGATTGCATATACAGTATGCAGTCCTAGAGCCTCCTAAAATTCTAGCCATTTGTCACACAACCACAGCAAGAAACATGTTCTATATCTAGAGTGTACCCATCTGTGGTTAGTACACATGCATGCATACACACCCATACAAACATATGTGTGAAGGCAGTTCTGGAGATGAGCAGAGAGAGACTGGAATAAATATCTTTTCTTTCCCAAGCTCCTAGCCAACACTATCCTTGGGAGAAAGAAAGTTGCAGAAACTGCTAAGACCAAGTGTGGAGATGTCAAGATAGCTCACACCCTGAGGCTCAGAATATAGTGGTCATGCACAATGGTGCAGTCCTCTGGAATTGGAAGTGAAATGGCCTATGATCACCTACCTTCTAGGGAACTAGAACCTAGGAAGTGGTAAAGATTATAAGGTATGCAAAGCCTCCACACACTTCTGTTGCCATGAGGGATTTTACCCCAACTCCAGGGTTTGAGGCCAATCTGAGAATGGCTTAGGATTGCAATGTCAAGGTATTATATCAGCACCTTGCTTGAGGCTTGAGGTCATAATATCCCTTTAGGACTTACCCGTTCTCCAAATCCTGCCTTGGGACCACATTTGCTGCTATTTTCCTGCTGCTCTATCCTATACATTGAATAATCCAAGATGGTAGAACTAGGTTAGGAAGAACTCCACACAACCAAGCAGTCTGCCTTAAAAGCGACCCACAGTTGTCCACAGCTCCTCACTTTTTAGCTCTTCTGCAAGAGAAATCTTTCCTCATGGGTCCACATAGTGATAAGTTAAGTTTCCCGTAAGTGGGCCTCTCACCTGGAAAGGAGTTGAGGAACATCAGATGCTGGAACCCTCAGTGACAGTCCAGAGTGTCTAAGCCAGTGTTAGATTTTGTAAACAAGTGGAACGAGTGTTAAGTTTCTATGATGTTGGAGCCAGCCAGAGACTGTTGGAATCGTCAAGGCTCTTGGATTATTAACCCTATCCTAATCTTCCTAGCCCTTCAGGCTAGAGTAGGCTTTGATCCTGAGAACCTCACTGTTGCTCTCAGGAGATACAATTCTGGAAGAGAGAATCATCTTGTATAAGATCAGTATAGACTGTTCTTGAGAGGGCCATCAGAAGGAAACCGAAGAGTTCACAGCCTCAGTCCCAGCAACTCAACATGGTCATCATGTTTTCCATATGTTTTTTCCAGCTACCAGTACTCCCTTCCATACCTGTGACAGGGCAATGCTTTTCTCTCTCCCATGTCTAGCCTCCAAAAGTTAAGTGAAAATTAGTCAATTGCAGTGGAAGCCCCCCATCTCTTTGGGGGCCTCTTTGCTTCTTTTCAGTCAGGTACCTGTCCACTTCCTTTGAATTAATATGGGAAGAAATTAATACAGGACAAAGTGGAGAGAAGGGTTGAATGTGACATACTTTCTGAAACCTGGAGCTGGGAATTGAGAAGGGAAGGCCTAGACTAGTTATATCACATAAGGATGACTGTAAATCCAGTCATCTCAAGTCTAGTGAAGACAACCAACAAAAACAAAACCTACTGTAGGGATAGAAAATACCAGGCATGTGTGCAGCCCCTTCTAATTCCTGCATCCAAGGCAGGTGTTGTTATTCCATCATAGCCCTTTTTTAAAAAGTTGGGACCAAAAATAACTTGAGGAACCACTTTATATCACTCCCAATAGCACTTACCTGGAGGTCAAAAACACTTGAGAAGATATCTATTGGCCATCTCTGGCCTATCACATTAAGAAACATATCAAGATGCTTTTGGCACAGGTGCCCACAAATAAGGATGCAGTGCTTAGTTTATGAGACTTGTACCATATCACAAACTCTAAATTTGGGTTCCATATTGGCAAGGCTGCCACAGTAGTTGAGAATAATCATCTGTGTTTCTTTTTCACAAAACCATATCTCATTTATATCCAGAGCATTATTTCACTGTAATTATAAGGGCCAATTATTATCAAAAAATAAGAACAATGTTAGAAGAATCGATCCTATTTTGAACCCCTCTCCAGTATCTTTGTACTCTTGCCAACTCTCCAGACCTCTCTCTTGCCCTAGCTGAGTTATCAGCCTGTGTGGTGTTAACTTAGAAAGCACAAGCTAAGCAAGGTAACAGTATCAGCCCTCCCAGTTGCTTAATTATACCCATAGGTAATACAAAAAGCTTTGAAGACCCAAAGATGATGTTACTAATGATGTGATTTCAGCAACCACAAAATAACCTTACCAGCTTCCCTCAAATCAGTCCTTATCCTCTTTCTGTCTTCATTCCCATCATCATCTATTCCCATACTATCCAGCTAAGTAAACATTCCTGGAGGCTGACTTGTATCTTTAGCCTCACGAGTGAATTCAGCTCTTCTGAATCAAGATCCACTAAGTCTCTTTACTATCCTTCAAACCTGTTGCTAACAAATTTATATTTGCCAAGGATATTAGGCAAAAGAGGCTACTTGATTGGTGGCCAACTTGTGCCCACATGGAATATATCTTTAATAGGGCCTTTTCAAACCTTAGTGGAGGAGGGTCAGCTCAATTTGGGCAATGTATTTCTTCCCAGTTTCATATTCTTCCTGGGAATTAACTTGTCATTTCATTCCTCAGTCATCTTCCGTTTAGGTGACTGGAGCACTGAGAGGCAGCTCTGAAGAACTATTGGTATCAGCAGCTCAAAGGCCCTAAAACACTGAAGGTTCTGCATCTGAAGTATTAGATTGTTAGCAGCAAAAAAGAAAAGATAAGGTGGACAGTTCTCTAAGCTATATTTAGGGAAGCTTTTCCAAGCCACAATCCTAACTGCCTACCCAGAGGATTTGCATTACCCCCAGATTCTGTGCCAACAATTTTTTAAGGGAATACAGTCTTTAGGAAATCAGTTTTGATAGTGAATTGGGGTGTTAAGGAAGGGAAAGATTAACAGTCATAGATGGTAGGGCTTTGAAAATGTAGGTATCAGCTGCCACTCCTGGCTTCAGCACATTGAGTCACTGCCTAGACAGTTCTCTTGGTCTTATTCCCACCTTGGCCAATGCTTAAATGCTATTTGTTGAAGCTAATTCTTTGAGACAGATTTCAGCTACCTCCCTTCCAGGTTTGATTTAACTTGGTTGTAACTGTCAATTTGTTATAGGTCTTACCTGTGTGAAGAAAGAAAGAAAAAAGAAAAAGGAAGGAAGGAAGGAAGGAGAGAAAGAAAGGGGAAAATAAAAGAAAGGAAGGAAGAAAGGAAGGAAATTATAAGGTTAACAGTTTTGAGGTTTTGTGATTTTTTTTTCTGGAACTACTTCAAGTGAGAAAATAAAGAAATGGTGACAGAACTGTACAGATAGAGATTAATAAAACACAAGGAGATTAAAAGGAAATAAAAATGCATGATTAAAAACTAAGAATAAAAAACCTATTTTTATGTTTCCTAAAGGAAATTGTTTATTCTACAGACTCAGTAGGTAGACGCAAACATAAGCATTTCCCTAGAAGACATAGAGTGGGATTTGATAACACTGTCTGTTATTTTCTGTACATTGTGGTAGGTCCAGGAAATATGTCATTTTCCCCCTTGATGTGTTATTGTTGTTGGGGGGTGGGTGGGCATTTTGTTTATTTGTTTGGTGGCAATCAATGGTAGTAGGGAGGGGGAGGGCTTGGTATTGGTTTTTCCAGATATTAAGGGGACATATTGTATCATGCTTTTCACATTATAAGATGTTTATATTTACCAGTACAACACTGAGCTTTATAAAGACTGCACTCAGAACCACATTGCACAGTCCAATTTTTTAAGAAGCTGCTACATGACGAGACAGGTAATCCTAGTGAGTTTTGAGAAACAAAACAAACCAAGTAAACAACAAACATAAAAACCAAATAGCAAATGAATAAAAGCCTGTTGTTGTAATTTATTCAACTTTTGCCAAATCCCTACCAATCACTTGCTTTTTAAAAAGAAATGTATAACAGCCAAAAGAGAAATTATGTCCCTATTGTAAAGAACTTAGAATTTCTGACTCCAGGCAGCAGTTTGCTCAGTGATATTGAACAAGTTATCCAGTCACCTCTATACTTGCATCAGTTTCTCTAGCTGCAAAATGGGGATAATACTATATACCTACCTCACAGTGGGAGGGCAGGAGATTTTGAGGCCCTGCAGTTTTAGGTGGGCTGTGAGGGCCAACATTTGACACAAAGTCCTGGGTTATGATTCACGAATGCACAGGCCCATTGGCCTTTTCAGAAAGATAGCGAGTGCTTGTTTGATATTTCAAGGAATAAAGCTGGAGCTCCTGAATTGTAGTCTGCCTTAAAAGAGAGATCTGTATTGGAGAATATTTTATCTTTTAGGCAAATTTGATCTTACCCTTTACCAATTCTATGATTTGGTTAAAAGCTAATTACCTCCTATAATGTCAGTTAGCTAACCGTTGTCTATTTAAGACTTCCGGGTCATTTTCAACTTATAGAGGAAGGGAGTCTCTAAAATCTCTTCTTCAGAGGACACCTCACTTCTCAGACTTAAAATTCCACATCAAGTGTTCCATTAAAAGAAGATATGGCATTCTGAGTGCAAATAAATGGGGGCTCCTTAAACTACACACCAGCAGTCAATGAGGAAAATTCTGAACAATTACTGAGTTGCTTTCTTGGGTCTCTATAATCAATAACCTGTCTGCAGATATCTATCTATATAACTATATTATATATAAATATAAATTTACATATATATGCACATGTATATATAGTTGTACATATATGTGTGTATATATATACTTAAATGTAATATTTACAAAATAAAACTGTGATCTCGTCTAGAGAAAATGTATTCATATTACAGAAGGCTCTTCCATATTTATGTATCATATAATACCTTTTTATTATTGTTATAATTATTATGGGTATTTCTAATTAATATGATGTTGAAATCTTTGGCATCTTCTGGAAGCTACCAAAAAATGACACTCCATTGAAGTGCTTAAAAGCTGTTCTCATAAGAATTCTACTGGCCTATTGTAAAAGAAAAAAGACACAACCCAATCTAAACACCAAAAATTAAACACAAGTCCAATCCTTTCTCTGTACCTCACGCGCATAAATTTGCTGCTCCTATTTTTTTTTTTTTCTTTTTATGTGTTTTTATGGATCTAAGTTAACTCTTTCGGCAATACATAAAAATGTAAATAGTAAACTTTATTTATTAAGAATGTCATCTTTTTTAATTTATATTTACACATTGTTCATCTAATTTATTTTTTCTATACAGTTTTAAATACTCAGACATATTTTGCTGTTCATATTTTTATCCTGTTCTCATGGATTTGTTTTTCCATACTGTTTTCTCTGATCTCAGTTACAGGTTGGATCTTACAAATAATAATGTCAGAGACAGAAATATTTTGCCACTGTTGATTATTATACTTTTAAGTTCTATATTATGAAAATATATAATAGCTTGTATGCTTCAGTGTGGTGTTGTGTGGTTTTTGTCTGTTGCGAAATGCTAAAGGGCTACCATATGTACACACTAGCATGGAGAGAGCCCTGGGGCCTGGAAATAGAATCAAGGATAGCGCGAGATTTTAGCCAATATACATCCATTCCTCCACAAAATTAATTCCTGAAAGTATCTACATTTTGCACATGCAAAAACTGAAAAACTTCTTTACATGTTACAATAAAGTTCTGGGGACCTAAGGCATATGTCACTCTTGGTTATACATTGCCTTTTACACACTGCCTTTAATAATATACTCCCAGATGTAAACCCTGGTATAGTCCAAAGACACAAACCCATGCAGTGGTTCCCAAGTGCTAAGCTATGGATCAGAGCTGATCCATAACTAAGTTTTCATTTGTCTAAGGCAGAATGTGGGGTCAATTGTTCATTCTTGTGGAGTTCTACCTTTTATGATTAACTCTTTCTTACTCTTCTGCTATTAAAATGTTCTTTATAAAATGAAATATAAAAATGAGCCTATATATGTGTATGTGTATATATACATACACACACACACACACACACACATACAAACACACATATATAATTTTATATATGTGAAAAAGAACCTGCAGTTGAAACTGAAATGTTGCTGCTGTCAATCTATCTCGTGGATCTCATTGTTCATCTTATCACCAGGTAGTAGCTATGTGATCTTTGGAAAATTATTTAATGGCTTTAAGGTTTAGTTTTCTCATATGTGATACAGAAATAATAAAAGTATCTCATAAGGTTTCTGCTAGAATTAAATGAGGTAAATATGTGAAGTGTCAGTGCTGGATACATTATGTTACCTCTTGCTAAGAGTAGTATGAGAACAGGATTACTTATGACAAGTAATAATACACTAATTTTTCTGATATCTACTTATTTTATAAGATAATAAAAACAAAGTACATAAATCATTCAAGGGCTTGCATAGGCGTTTTATGAAGTAAATTTATTGGCACTGTCCACTGAACTGCTGGCTGACAGTATCACCATGAGGCAGGTCAAAATATGTGTTTATCTGCTGATAACTAAATTTTGAATTTTTCACAAAAAGGCTGAAAAGGCTGTGTGGGAACATCAATGTGAATTATATATAAGGGCAGGGATAGGGAAGTCAGAACTACTTATAGGAGGTTGTTTTGTTTTTCTTTTTTTGGACTCTAAAAATATAAATCATAGAGAAACATGAGGGAGACTACTGAAAAAGAAAAAAAGTCATTGCTAAGTTCTTACAGATAACTGGTTATTTTAAAAGTAATTTAAAAGTAAAATAATTGACAAAAGAAAAATGTCTCACACTGTTTTATCAATTCAATGTGAAGACTGAAACAACATTTAGGCAATAGGCTCCTGAAAAGAGGCAAATATTTCTCAAACAGAAAGAGTAAACGATGAGAGTTTAAATGTGGCTTTTTGTATTCCTTGGTTTTGTCTGAAGAGACAGAAAGTCATGGGGCAAAGAGCTTCCTACTGCAAGATAAAAGAACACACACACACACGCACACACACACACACACACACAGAGTAATGGAGAGTTCATTGGACTTTATTACTTATCTGTCAAATGGAAAATTATTTCTCACTTCAAAGCAGACAGAAATATTCAGCACTTTGATTCATTTATATTTATAATGCAAGTTTTAGAGTTTGTCTAAATAAAACAAATAATAATAATAACATTTAAGTTTAAAAAATGTGGTGCATTCTATTATGCTGCACTGGCATTAGTAAATCTCTTCAGTTCTTAACCTTTAACACCAGAAATAAAAAGCCTGGACAAAAGCACAGCCCCTCTAATCTTCAGCTGATGAAAACCCTTGCTTCTTTGAGAAAATTTCTTAACTCTAAAAGAATGATGTTTGAGGTGAGAAACAGCAGTGCTGTACAGAAGCATGGGTTAGCAATGGGGGAAACCAAATTCAAGTACCATCTGCCCTGTGACTTTGGGCAAGTCACTGTCCTTTTTCAGAGACAGAAGGAATTGGCAATGATAAAAAACAGGTGGTGTGTTTAAGCAAATGGGACCAGCAGGTGCATCATTGTGAGAAAAGCATGAAAGAACTGAAAAAAAAAAAGGCCGATGTGTTTACACAGTAGAAAGGTTAACAGTGGCCCAACTAGAGGATGAAGAAGTCACCAAGAGCCATACAAAGGATTTTGGGCTGTATCTTAACAGCAATGTGGAGCTGCTGAACAATATTTAGAGATTTACATGGTCAGATTTTTGGTTGAGAAAGGTCTCTCGGATGGCAGTGTGAAGGAGTTGACTAATTGACTAATTTTAGATGTGTGTTTTTTCTTTTTTTTTTTAATTAATAGACTTATTTTTTAAATAAGTTTTTAGTTTATAGAAAAACTGAGCAGGAAGTAAAGTACACATTAGATTTCAGTTTTAAACAATAAAATATTGGAACAGGAAAATCTAGCTATTTTCTAGGACCAGCTGTCAGGAAAATATAGAAACCTAAGACAATGTGATCAGGTTTGTAGGTTTGGAAATTCTTGATAACTCCTCAGTGATTTTGTCGTAACGTCTCAAGATGAGAGAGGAAGGCTTTGGGAAGGGATCAGAATGGAATTAGGTAACATCTGGGATCATAGCCTCTTACATCTGTGTTACCTTGTGGTGCTGGTAATGTTCTGTTTCTTGATTTGGGTGCTGCTTACACAAGTCTGTTCAGCTTATAAAAATTTATCGAGCACTTAAAAGTTCATGTACTTTTCTGTATGTATATCTCAATATAAAGATGTTTTAGAAGAGCCATCAGCAAAATTTTTCCACAGAAAGGAGAAATTTTTCCAGAGCAACTGGAGGAAGGAGAACAAGACACCATTTAAGTTTAGCCACAAAAGTTACCCACTTTAATTGGCATTATAGGGCCACAAAAATTGGCCCTATAATACTTTTTGTGCTATAAAACTGGTATAAAGGGGAAATGGCAAAGGGGAAAGTTTAGCAAAGATTCCTTAAAATACAACACTTTTATACTACAAAAGGTAGAGCAGGAAAGCAATGTGTGTCGACACTGCAGACGTATGAGTAGGCAGCAGTCCTAGTTTCCAGTTCTGCTATTCTGCCTTATAGTCCTGTGATCAGTGACAAAGTTTAAGCCTCATGACTCTTCATCTGGGCAATGGGGATAATGACTGTCAAGATGAAGATGAGATGAGCTGTCTGGGCCTGTTGCTAACTGAGCGCCATGATGGAACGCTAAGAGATGCTATGGAGAAGCAGGTGAAACGGCAGCCAAAAAAATGGAGTTTATCCCCTGGGAAACCCCATCCTACCCCAAACAGAGCTAGACTGGTCTTTAATTTGCTTTAACCAAAGATATTCCACGTACTGACAATGAACCCCTGCCACCATATATCCATTTTTGTTTATTGAGATGGAGTCTCGCTCTGGCAACTAGGCTAGAGTGCAGTGGCAAAATCTTGGCTAACTACAACCTCTGTCTCCCAGGTTCAAGGAATTCTACCTCAGCCTCTCGAGTAGCTGGGATTACAGGGGCCAGCCACCATGCCTGGCTAATTTTTGTACTTTTAGTAGAGATAAGGTTTCACCATGTTGGCAAGGTTGGTCTCAAACTCCTGACCTTCAGTGATCTGCCTGCCTCAGCCTCCCAAAGTGTTGGAATTACAGCCATGAGCCACCACGCCCAGCCCATATATCCAATTTTGATATCTACCTTCTCCTTTGCTGGGTTTGATATCCTTGAGGGGCTGGCTCAAATGTAATTGAATCAGTCAAACATTCTCAAAAGTTGGGGTCAAATAATCCATTCTTTAAGTGCAAAATTTATTTGAAACGCCAAGTCAAAGAGCTTCTCTAATCAAAAAGGGGATAGGGTAGCCCAATTCCTAGTAGCTCAACTCTATTTTCTTCAGAGCTTTGGGGTTCCAAAGAGCGTGATGTAAAAGCAATGGGTCTAATCTACTCTGTTTTATAGATGAGGAAATTAACAGAGGTTTCATTCTGAATTTGAACTTGCCACTTGCCCAGAAACCCTGAGTAGAAAAAAGAGTGGCATCCCTGACTAACTTGCCCCTGCTGCTACCTGGTATCTGGGCTCTCCCCACAGGGGTCTTAATGGAAGGCAGAGATCTGTGGAGTCTTGGGAACCTGGGCTCTACACCTAGAGACAAAATAAGGGGATTTGAAGGCAGTGAAAGACCACAGTTTCTGAGATGTTCTGTTTTCCTTCTAGTTGACATGCAGCCAAGCCATAGACTACCCTGAGAGTGGGGAGTCAATTATCTTCATAATCTTCTGAGGCTGGACCATTCACATTCCAGCCCGGGCTACATGCTTAGCTGAATGTTTTTATTGTCCACTTTAATCTTTGGCACTCCAAACAGAATTTTTCCCAGAAGCTGTAGAGATGGTGACCAAGTCTCTTAGACAACGTCTGGGTGTCGGCTTGTTAACATCATATTACAAATAGTTCCTTCCATATAGACACCACTTTATACAACACAAAATACATTTGTTAACTTACGAAAGTATTCATTTTCTCAAGTATTTTTGAACGATTGTTTATTGAGTATTATTATGCACAATGCATTGGACTAAACACTGACAAGAGTGGTGGCCAAGATAGACATCCACAACCATTCTCCTCACAGAGTTTACCATCCAAATATTCCAAGCACAAAGACAAGCAACTAGCTCACTGGAGTGCAATGTGTGAGGTGTTGTAAATAAGGAAAGCCACTGCAGAATAAAATGGCCAACATTGCAGGCAGAGGAAACAGCATGTACAAAGGCCAAGAGGGTGAATTAGGGCATGACTTGTTTGGGGAATGGTAAGTGTTCAGGCTGCTGCAATCTCAATTTGGAAGAAGGAGAACTGAGAAACAACACTGGGGAAGAAAGATGCCAGGTGATGTCAGAGAGTTAGAAAGAGACCAGTTGCCAAGAGCTTTGTAAATGCATGCCTTGGTTTGGGTTCCTTCAGAAGCCAGCAGTATTACTTGGTTCTCATGCTACTAATTTCTAAAAGGAAGATGTCTGATGGACTCACAGTTCTTCCTCATGGCTGAGGAGGCCTCACAATCATGGTTGAAAGTGAAGGAAGAGCAAAGGCACATCTTACATGGTGGCAGGCAAGAGAGCTTGTACAGGGGAACTCCCATTTATAAAACCATCAGATCTAATGAGACTTATTCACTACCACCAGAACAGTATGGGGAAACTTCCCCCATGATATCTCCAATTGGCCCTGCTCTTGACACACAGGGATTATTACAATTCACGGCTAGATTTGGGTGGGGACATGGCCAAACCCTATCACCGACTCTGAGGCAAAGGTTCAAATACAGGTAGTTTATCTGATGATGACTCCAACAAGCACTAGAAGAGGAGAGGGCAAAGATGGTAAGATCATCGAAAGAAATAGCATTCTCAAACACATTACTACTGTGATCAACTATAGCTTAATCATCCTAGGGACGAATTCTGTGAGCCAGTAGAAGACACAATCCTCAGAATTATCTCAGTTGAGAGGTTAGAAAGCTGGGGTATTTAATCCTATCATGCCCATCAGTGGTTGAGAGATTTCCCTGTGGCATTAATCCTGCAGCATATTGGTAAGCAGAGTGGGCTGAGGCCACCAGAGAAAGCTCTCAGGCAGAAACATGAGCAGTGACTAAGGGAAGTCATACTAGAATATGTTACTGTAGCAGCTTCAGTGGGGTCTGCTACAGCACTAAAGTAGTTGGACACTATAGCAAGGGAGATGAACAAACACAGAAGCTTCTAAGAAAGAGTTTTAGGAAGAATTTTCAATTTTGAGGTAGATCCCTTTGTGTGAAATAAAGATTGCAAGGGAGAGCCACGATTCACTAGGACCAAATGGGAAGTTGGAGGTGGAGGTGAGAAATAATCAGTGCTGAGGCAATGACAAAAGGAAGTTGGGATCAAGAGAGTTACAGGAAGTAGTAGGATAGCATACGTATATGTTTTATATAGAGGACTAAGGAAAAAAAAAAGAGATGATATGCTCTGGGTAAAATGCACGTACACCCCAGGGTGTTTAGGGGCCAAAAAAGTAGCCACAAAAGGTATAAAGGCCATGAGGAGTCAAATCAATACCAATTCATGTTTCACAGAATAGGGGAATTGAGTGCAGGAGATGTATGCCATGACAGACCTGGGTAGCTGGATGAGTCCTTCTCACAGTTTAAATCCACAGAAGACTGTCCAGAGAGTTCCCTGGATTACCCTCCAAATAAAGTAAAGAACTGTTTGTCCATAGCTCATGACACCTTTGAGTTCTATTGAAACTGGAGTCAACAGAACGTCTCGGAGCTATGGACTTCTCATCACAGTGATCAACCCCTTCTTCTAGAGCAGCAGTTCTCAAATGTTAGCATGCATCAAAGTCCTTTGGAAGGCTTGTTAAAACAGATTTCTGGGTCCCATGTCAGAATTTCAGATTTAATAGTTCTGCTGCAGGGCCCAATAATTTGCATTTCTAAAAACTTTCCATACGATGTGATTGCTGCTGATCAAGAGGGCTATGCTTTGAGAACCACAGGTGTCAGTCCTTTCAACAATCCACATACTCAATTGCCTACTATCCTAGGTGATAGAGATTCCCAAATTAATAATAATATAAAAACATAGCATGGCTCCTTCCCTCAGAGAATTCTCTGTCTGTTGGTACAGTAAATGCATTTTTAAATTCCAGTGTCAAAGACCCTCAGGCTTGAGGGTAAGAATTTATTGCTGATGTGGAGTTCTGAGCATAAGTAGGAGCAACACAGATCAAGAAGGGAGAGATGGGTGCTCCAGGAAGAGGGGGCAGCTCGGACAAAGGTTTGTGGGTGGGAGGATGCACAGGAAGGCATTTAGAGAACTGTAAGCCATTAGGTTTGGTCAGAACATTATCTAAATGTGGATGATCACAGGAGATGGGGCTGGAGAAGAGCCCAGGAGACTTAGAGGAGGTAGCACTTGAGCTGAGTCTTGGAGAACAAGTAGGATTTTAGAAAAATAAAAGAAGGGTAGTCTGGCTGAGAAGACCTCAGGCCCATGTGACTTCAGGATTCTGTAATGTTTCCTCATTGTCTCTATATTCCTTCTCCAAATGTATAAGGAAGCATAGAAGTGGTGTGCTTTCATAAGTTTGTCTAAGAGCTGGGGTGCTTCTCTATGGTTCTTTCCAGGGGTCTGTTTGAGCTTTGCATGGAAAGGAGTAGCTCATTCTCTTGCATACCCTTGTATCATATCAAGCACACTCCTCTCCAGGATAAAAAACATGGCAAGGTAATACAGACCACATGTAAAAAGGGAATTGACCAGACATTCCATTTTCAACCCTTAAAACACTGACATAGGGTATCTATCCATCCATTCATCTGTGTACACACACGGACACACACACACATACACACACACCTTACCAGCACAGAAAAAGGAGGTAAAATTTGCAAGGACCAATTTCAATTTCAAAAATTCTCTCCAAGGAACCAAAGACAGAACTTAGTTTCCAGACATTTCACGCACCATCCAAGACCTAAACTCAAACCTTGGTATTTCTCTTCCACTAGCAGAATGGTTTTCCCTCAGGTGGGCACAAATATTTCTGTGTTGATATTTTAAACATATTTTCCACAAAGCTCCCTGCCAAATGCTTTCATCTCAAACATCTGCAGTTCTCCTGGAACTTATGTTAACACATACAAGGCATCAGTTGTCGGGACCTCACTTACCTGTAAATTTAAGTTGTCTTCAGAGCCTGAAATTTGTACATGCTCACTTCTTCAAAAATACTGTTGCCCAAAGTTTTAGCCTGCCTAAACCCTTCACGGTAGATTCTACCTGCCTTGCTAGGCTTATCTTTTACTACCATCCCCATCCACTCCCTACCCACTCCTCATTTTTTGCAGCCAAACCAAATTTCCTTTAGTTTCCTTAGCTTGCAATGTTCTATTAGTTCTGCATTCTAGAACTTCTTCCCTTATCTATATATACATACACACCTCACTCCTCTTTGTTCTTCAGTTTCAAGTTTACATAAGCTCATTAATTATCATTATTATAGCTTACATTAATTGCAGACTCACTCTGTGCCTGGCATGAAAATATGTACTTCACACATAAATTTATTTAATATATATAAAAACCCATTGATATGGGTATAATTATCAGTATTCTCATTTTAAAAATGAAGGAATTGGAGCAAGAAGCTTTAAGTAAATTTCCCAATGTTGCATGACTAGTAAAGAGATGAAATCTGAATTTAAACTGAGGTAGTCTATTTATGAACTCAAAAACATAATAATGCCTAATGATATTGTTAGAAGAGTTATCTGAGCCTGACCAAGCCTAGAAACACTGTGAGCTCCTATCAGCTCTTACTTCCTCCACAATTGTCTTAACCACACTATGATAATTGTCTGTTTATTTATTCCATTCCTCAGAAACACACAGAAGCTGCCTCTCATTCAACCTGTATCCTCTGACATACAGTAGGTCTTCTGAGATTATTTGAGGGAGACATGAATAAATTTGAACAGAGCCTGAGTCAAATACCATCCATGAAGAAAACACATGCTGATCCAATTAGTGATACAAACTCCAGGCTGAAACTTAACCCATTAAGAGAACAAAGTTTTTCAGCACTTTATAAATAGCTGCTAACACAAAAATCATACATCAATTACCAATATATCTCATTTTTCCTTAAAGAAGATGCCCTCCAAAGCCCTCCAATGGCTAAAGCTTTCCAAGATGCATACGTGTCTAGAGATAGCAAATTTGACTTTTTAAAACATCAGTAATTCCAACTCTTAGTACAACCCAATTGCCTGTGTTTGGATAATGGAGTCAAATATGGAGGAGTTTGGTCAATTGAGTAGAAAGCTGAGGTTTAAAGCTTTGAGGCAAGGTGGAGAATTGGAGCAGACAGAAGGATAATTAGGCACCTGAGATGTGGTAGGAATAGCTGACACTAACCCTGCCACCCAGGACATGGGCCTCAGCCTTCATAGGCTCAGAAGTGAGGGGTTGCCAAACTCCTCCTCAGGCTGAGATGGGTTCCACAACCTGAACTTGCAGCAGGCAGCAAGAAAAATACGGTGGCCTCCTGGACTGACCTGGCCCTTTTCTCTTGACACCCTCAGGTTCTCAATGAGAGGGTTGCTGGTCACCAGTTAATTCACAGAGCTGATGATTAGCCAGACTTCTTGGTTTCGACGTCATTATGTGACCAGACTCACTAACACACCTGACCTCTCGATTGTCATCAGTCTAGGTCAGCTAGGAATTTGGTTCCATTATTATCAACTTTCACAGTTTTTCTGGTAAAGCAACAGTATCTTTCTCTTTCCCATCCAAAGCTGGTCATTCTCTTTTCATCCTTTATTCTGATATTTGCTTTTCTTCTTTGAGCTTCCTACCTCGATGCAATTAGCTGGAAGGAAACTACAAGCTTAAAGATTACAGGCTACCCTGCTTCCAGAAGGATACATAAAAATCACATTACCCTTATGCCAAAGTCCAGACTTTGTTGCTGGGCTACTGATCCTGAATATCTGGCCTGGCACAGTTTAATCCAGTAGCCACATGTGTCCACCGAGCACTTGAAATTCAGCAATGGTTAGTCTGAATTTACATGTATTGCAAGTGAAAAATGCACCAGGTTTTTCTCATATTACGGGTATTAATCACATCAAAATGTCAACATTTTAGATCAAACAAAATATATTAATTTTAATTTCACCTGTTTATTAAAAAATGTTTAAATGTGGTTATTAGCAGGCCAGGCGTGGTGGCTCATGCCTGTAATTCCAGCAATTTGGGAGGCTGAGGTGGGTGGATTACTTGAGGCCAGGAGTTGGAGACCAGCCTGGACAACATGGTAAAACCCCATCCCTATTAAAAATACAAAATTAGCCGGCCGTGGTGGTGCACACCTGTAGTCCCAGCTTCTTGGAAGGCTGAGGCACAAGAATAGCTTGAACCAGGGAGGCAGAGGCAGTGAGTCAAAATCATGCCACTGTACTCTAGCCTGGGCAACAGAGTAAGACTCTGTCTCAAAAAGAAAAAAAGTAAAGAAAATAAACGAAAAATAAATGTGGCTATCAGAAAAGTTTAAATTACACATGTAGCGCACACTCTTGTTTTTACTGGGTAGCACTGTTATGATTGATAATATTCAGCGCCACGCCTGCCATTCTTCTTTTCACAGTCTATGCTCCAGCATGCTGAATTTCTTCTAGGTTCTCTAACCTTGCAAGTTCTCTATCACTCCCTAGTGTTTATATATCTGGAACATTCTTTCACTTTTCATTTTCATCATTTAGCCTTATTCATCCTTTAGGCTGGAATTCAAATATGTCTTCTTTGAAGAAGGCTGATATGCATTCACCCTTCCAAATTTTAAGGTAGGGGCCCCTCTCTATGACTTCACCACTCCCTTTGTTTCCACTCATCACAGTACTTGCCAGTCCGCTGTAACAGATTTTTTTTCTGCCTCTCAGGATTGTAAGCAACAAAAATAAAGCAATTGCTATTATATATGGTACATAGTATGTATTCAACAAATAGTTATGAAGTGAATAAAGAAAGGAAACCTAATCTGATCATACTGCATCAGTGGCACTATACACTACAGACTAAATCTGGCCCTCTGCCTATTTTTGTAAATAATGTTTTGATGGACCACAGCTATGCTCATTCATTTATATACTATGTACAGCTGCTTTTGTGAAGCAGAAGTCGGTAGCTGCAATAGAAACAGTATGGCCTACAAAGCCTGAAGTATTTACTATACGACTTTTTAAAGAACGAAGTTTAAGCCAGGTGTGGTGGTGTAGTCCCAGTTATTTAGGACTCTAGTCCCAGCTACTTGGAAGGCTGAAGCAGGAGGATCAACTGAGCCCAGGAGTTTGAGGCTGCAGTATTGTGCCTTTATGCTCAAGCCTGGCAACAGAGTAAAATCCCATTTCTAAAAAAAAACCACACAAACAAGCAAACAGTTTCTTGATCCCTATCCTATAACATAATGCCCAGCTTTTCAGAAATATCTCTGCTTATCTGTTTGAACTTCTCAGAGAGTTACTCCACCTGTAATACTGCTCCATTTTAAGTGTGCTGAACAATTGGAAGTGCCAGGAAATCTCCTTCATTCTTATGCTCATCTATTCCATTTCCAGATCACACTGTAGGTCTCAACACTGTATATCATCTAATTGTTGTTATATAATATGTAAGAAAATGAATACACACACACACACACACACACACACACACACTTATAAGTCTTTATTCTCAATAACAGGTACAACCCATTCATTCAGCACATATTTATTCAGTGCCCAAGATGTGCCATGCCCAATTTCAGGAGCTGGAGATAGAATGGCCACTGTGCTTATAACCCTTAGAACCAAATAGAAGACTTCTTTCTCAACTCTGTTTTCCACCAAACCAGTGCCAGGCATGTTGTAGTCACCTAGCACACGTGTGAATGAATGAATGAATGTTTTCAATGAGAATCACACTTTTATCTTTATTTAATGCTATAAGCAGCAAGATGAAATTAAGAGTCAGACTTATGTCTATTTCCAGCTTCAACAGACAGGCAGGCAGGCAGGCAGGCAGGCAGGAACTAATTCTTAAGGGCATAGAGTTTGAAGGAAAACTGCCTAGGCTTGAATCCCCCAGCTTTGCCACCGGCTCTCTGCATGATCTGAAGCAAATTACTAAATTCTTGTGTGACTCATTAAAGTGAGGCTAAAATTGTCTATCTTAAAGACATGCCATGTAGATTAAATGAGCTCAGGTTATAGAGTGCTAGACTAGTGCCTGGCACATACTGAGTGCTTTATTAGTGTCGGCAATCATTATCATTTCTACTGTTATTGTTATCACTGCCTAAGAAAGGGCATGTGACAGTTCTAGGAGCCTCATTGATAAAATGGGGTCAGCAGTATCTGTTCTGCCATGGGAATCTGATGAGAGACAACAGGGAGAGGACTTTATAACCTGGGAAGTGCTATCCAGATGTGAACTGTGGTGATATCTCCCAGATGTGTGGGCCAAAGCATCACTGACACATCTGCAAGGAGCAAACATCTGGAGGCCTGGCATGCCATCATCTCAGCCTCTGCTGCCCTTTCCCTGTGCTCTAGCTCCTTTCCCCACACACCCCTTTTTTCAACCAGAGGCAGCATGCCAATTCCAAGTTGCAGTGAGAAAAATAACATTCTTCTTTTCTCTGTCCAGTGTGGAAATTCCATCTCTTTGCAGTTTCCATCATGTCAGAGTTGCACTGAGGGTCCATTAAGGCTCCTTATGGGAAGGGAGGAGAGTGTGGAGAGAGGAAGGGAATGGGAATCCCTTTCACTGAGATTTTTACTAGCACTCCTAAATTAAATCTTTCCATCTAGTCACCAAAGTGCTTACTGGGTTATGACTACTGCTAGGAGGTGATTTTTTAAAAGCAGGCTAACAGCAAAAGAATGCCTCATTGAATCAAAGTACACATCCACTGCAATTTCTTTTCCAACCATTTTTTTCCTCTTTGCTTTCCCAAATACAACAGTGTCTGGGTTAGTTCTCAAAGCAGTTTTGAATTTAAGGCTGATACTGCTTTGTAGGGAGTCCCCAAAAGTAAGTCAACTGAGTTCAACACACATTTATTTTGCATCAACTTTTTTCTGGGTACCAAGCTAGGCAGTAGAGGTCTGGAGATAAATGAAGTATTGCACTGTAATTGCAGACTGCACAGACTCTGGGGGAGACAAGTCACGAGACCCAAGGCTTTCCAATGTGCTAAGTTAGGACTAACATAGAGGTAATCCCTGGTGCTTGGGAATTTCAAAAGAGAGGGCAGGTACCAAGACTTCATATTACCTGAACCCAGTACAGAACCAAGTATATATTAGGTCCTCCATAGGGATGTCATGAATGACTAAATGAGCTCTACCTCTGAGGATTCAAGGAAGGCTTCCCAAAGAAAACAGTCTTGGATCATGGTTGAATATACATGTCATGGTTCATAGGCTGCAAGAGGCAGCAATAGAGTTTGACCCAAAGAGAAGTTACTATAAGCATTTCAGAGGGCTTGGCTGATAGGTTTCAACCTGTGAGGGAAGGCTGGAGAAACAGACTTGACGAAGTTAGAAAGCCAGATCGTTCCAGGGGCTTAGTAGCAAAAAGTGATGAAAAATCTGATCCAGTCTCTACAGATCAACACACTCCAGCTGTTCCTTTCTTGTATTACTCTATTCAACATTCAGAGTGTTGGCAGTGAGAATCTAGTTGGCCACATGCAGGTCTTATGCTTGAGTAGCCTGTAGTAGGAGAACGTAACACTTTGATTTAAATTCCATCAAGATCATACCCAGGCCGGGCGCGGTGGCTCACGCCTGTAATCCCAGCACTTTGGGAGGCCCAGGTGGGTGGATCACGAGGTTAAGAGATCGAGACCGTCCTGGTCAACTTGGTGAAACCCCGTCTCTACTAAAAATACAAAAAATTAGCTGGGCATGGTGGCACATGCCTGTAATCCCAGCTACTCGGGAGGCTGAGGCAGAAGAATTGCCTGAACCCAGGAGGCGGAGGTTGCGGTGAGCCGAGATCGCGCCATTGCACTCCAGCCTTGGTAACAAGAGCAAAACTCTGTTTCAAAAAAAAAAGAAAAAGATCATACCCAATGAAGCTGAGGTGGTTCTCTACTTTTTGCCTCCAAAAAGAATCAGGCATTGATCAGAAGAAATAACTGTAGCTGAGCAGCCAATAGAGAAATTGCTACAGGTTAATGTCCACTAAAGTGAGAGTTAGGCAGAAGGAAAAAAGCTGGCAAGAAAATGCATACCTATGGAAGTAGAATGGGCAAAGGTATGGAGGTCAGAGAAAACAAAGGGTGGGCAGGGAACTAGAAGCAGCTTAGGTATAGAGCATAAGACAAAAAGGTGTTATGAACACAGTATGAACAGGGCAGAGCATGACAATGCTCAAACTCCATTCTGCACTGTGGTGTGAATGGGGTAAGTCAGGAAGCTATGGAACCTAGTGCCATTCTTGTCTGTGCCACTGCTGCATAAAAATAATTTTGCTCAGCATAAAGAGAAGTTCTATGACTGTGACATCCCCCTGACACCAGATAAATAAATTAAACAAGTCAAAGTACCATTAACCCAATTACAGACTTGCTGAGTGGGTTCTAAAGTTGGCTTATCCCCAACTGGAAGTTTCACTTGGAAACTTAAAAGGAACCAGAGCAGAAAATTCTCATCCACACCCAATGCACCATGTCCTCAGCCAACCACAGAAACCTCTGCTGCCCAATAGTCATCCTCTGTTCTGTTTTTGTTAGTTGATTTTGTTTTTAGTGCAACCCCCAGCATCTTATGTAACAGAAAATAAGGTTGGGTGAGAAGCTCTTTCTCCCTAAATTTAGATTTAGGTTTTGTGGGAACTAATGGTGATGCCAATGAAATGAACAAGAGAAAACAGAAAAGAAAGAAGGGAAGACAGACAGACAAAGAAAGACAAGAAAGAAAGAAAAAGACAAGAAAGAAAAAAGACAAGAAAGAAAGACAGAAGGGAGTGAGGGAGGGAGGGAGGAAGGAAGGGAGGGAGGGAGGGAGGGAGGGAGGGAGGAAGGAAGTAAGTAAGGAAGGAAGGAAGGAAGGAAGGAAGGAAAGAAAAGCAAACCACAAACCTTTATGGAGCACTTACTCTGTGTCAGACTCTACACCAGACCCTTTCTGATTTATTTATAGTGTCCTCCTTACAACACCTGAGTGAGCTGGATACATCTGGTGATTCCTTAACAATTCCTTCTGAAGGTGCTTTGTTCCATATAACAGGGACCTGCATCTCACCTAGGTTTCCTCTCAATTTGTACCTTTCTAGTTATGGAAAGCTCATCATATGGAAAGCCCTCCCAAAAAAGCAGCCCTTTCTATGAAGACTCCCTGAGCAAACCTCCTTTGGTCTTAACTCTATTATCTTGAACTCCAATGAAGGAGTGCAGTAGTGCTTTAGCAGCATACCCACTACTGCAATATATGAAGATGGGGACTAGGCCTTGGTGTTTTCTTGGTGTAAATGGACAGACTCTGTGTGCTCTGGTTGGAAAGGCTCTTAGGAATCTTCCTGATTTGTGATTCCCAAATATGGCATGCCTCAAAACCACCCTGGGAAAGTTCCAAAAACACGGAGTCCCAAGACATAATTGGAATCTCAATGAGTGTGACCCAGGAATCTGTATTTTTCCCCAAGCTCCCAGGTCATTTAGATGTTTGAACCCAGTTCTCCAAATTATATTGCATGGAAGATCAAGATCCAAAGAAGGAAAGAAATTTGCCTAGGGCTACACAGTCAATGAGTCATGCTTTCATTTTTTGATAAGAAAGGCCAGCCTTGCTGATCTTCACAGACAGCTCCTCTTAAGACTCGCCTCATGTTCTGCCCCTGGAAGGCTGTGTTTGTTGACTGTGGAGTTGAATAGCTTGCAAGTGAGTGAAGAAACTACCTACGTCATCTCTGATCATAAAACCTAGTGAACTGCAGCAATCAGGCTGGTGATTGTGCTACAAAACTGGCTGGGGAGGCTAACCCAATTTGGCACTTGCCTTGGTTTCTGAGAAGAGGTAAGGTTTTCCCCTGTTGTTCTCTACCTGCCCAGAGGTCAGAAAAGCAGATGGACCTGGAGGTTACCATGGGGTCAGGAATGCACCAGAAATAAAATAAAAAAAACACTCTGTTCTTGGTTCTGGCACCTTTATAAACTTGGATGGGAGCTTTTTCATTTCTGGCCCTCCTAGTCTCCATATTTGTAAAATGAGAGCATTGGCCTTGAGGGGTTATGAGAACGTTGCTGTAGAGTGACCATGTTTTAGGTTAGAACTGTACCCTGCCTCCTTACTGATGGCATGACTCGAAGCAAATCATCTAAATTCCCTGAGCCTCAAGACTTGTTCTGTAAAATACGAGTGTTGACAGCTACAGTATGGCATATATGTGACAACTAAATGAGATACTCCAACCAACGTGCTTAGCATAGAACCTGGCCATGGAAATTGCTCAACAAGGGGCAATTACTGTTCTGGTTGTTACTGAAATTTGTCCTTCTAATCTAAATCCCGAAGACATCAGCCTCTCTGACCAAGGAGGAGAGTACTAAGGCCTTACGTTTGATTCGACTTTTCTGGCTTCTATACACACAGTCTGTTTAGTCCCTGAGTGGCTCCTCAGCAAACCCATGAATGAGCCTTTTGGTAGACTCCAAAATGAATTGGTCTGGGACTCAGGAGAAAGAAGCCCATGGTCTACTCAGGCTTGGAGATCCTGCATGAACACAAACACATCTTAGGTTCCATTCGCTCAACTACAAAGTGTAGATCACGAGCCCCTATTCAGACTTACATAAAAATGACTTTGAAACTGCATGGAGCAGTATGAGCATACGCTTTTTGAGGATCTACTATATGGTTTAACCTATGGGCCCTGGAGATATAAAACATAGCCCTATCCAGGAGCTCACATATATTAGGAGAAAACAAATATCTAAAAGGACAATTAATACTCAATAGGTTAAGTAGGAACATCATAGATGTGTGGGGATTGTGAATACTGAAAGGAGAAACTTCTGTCCTGAATTTGGGACTATGGTCAGACCAACTTTCCTAGAATAAGTAACACTCTTTCTCCAGGACTTTGCTCTGTAAACATCCTCCTCCTCTACAAATATATAGAATTGTTTACCCTCTCCTTTTCCAGTTGCAGGCCCTGAGAGCTTGAAAAAACAAATAGTAAAGCTGAAGGATTTTTCAGTGAAGTTCTTGTCCAGCTAAACTGTTTATAAAGAGACACTGAGGGCAAGACTTGGGAGAAACTAGCCCAGAGTCCAGCAGCCTGTTAGTGTCAGGGCTGGATCCAGAATCTGAATTCTGAACTTCCCATTTGGGGTGCTTGTGACTACCCAAGCTGACAGCCTCCCCAGTCTCCTGGTTTCACACACACACACACACACACACACACACACACACACACACCCTGCCTGTCTAGCAGAGCATACCTGTGGCCCCTCGCCCTCCCCTGCTGCCAACTCTTGTAAAATAGGAAAACAGAACAGTTTGGCGTTGGCTATAACGTGTACAAACACTTGGAGCAAAGTTTCCAAAGGGAGACAGACAGTCAATGCCTTTCAGGGTCTGGCAGTTTTATGGACAGAGGCCAATTAAAAAGCATACCCCCACACAAAGCCTGTGGGTTTTGTTTGACTGTGGCCTCCTCTCCAGGCCCCTTGTAGGCTGCATTCACAGTGCAAATGGGAAGGACCAGCATTCTTGAGGGATTCTGAACAGTCACGGTGCTGCTGGGGGAACTTCCTTCAGGATCTCCTCATTCAAGGCACCAGGCTCAATTTCAGTGGGTGCTAGCTATGGGCGAGGTCCAGAGCAAGGCTCCAGGGCTCAGAAAGAATTCAAACCAGATCATGCCCTTGTGTTGCTCATAGTCCTTTGTGGAAGAATGGCATTGAATGAGGAAAGTGCTAAAACGAAGGTAGGGAATCCCCACTGTGAGACCTCAGAGCAAAGTTATCAATTCCTCTGGGAGAAGGCAAAAGGCCTCAGGAAGCCAGTGGATGATATTTAAGGTGAATCTGCCCAGGCTGGAACTCTACTCCCAGCAGGGGGAGAGCACATGCAAGTGATGAGAGGGGATAAGTCAAAGGCATGTTTGAGACTTTTGTCTGTCTGGAGAGTAGGGAGTTGAGCACAAGAATTATAACAATTAACATCTGTAAACTGCATGTCACATGCCAGGTACTGTTCTAAGTATCTAATGTATATTGACTCATTTAATCCTGAGAAAAACCTTATGGAGGGCTGTTTCCTTTAAGTAGCATAGAGGAAAACCAAAGTATGTACAGGCAGTCATTTGCCTAGGGCTACTAAACCATCAGCAACCCATGGTTTGTGTGGCCAGGACAGGTACTGGGGACGACTCTACGGCAGCAGAGCTGGCTGGGAATGTGGTATTGCAGAAGAAGCTGAGAGTTAGGGAACTCCAGGTCTCCATGCTCTGCCTCAACCTGGCTAAGACTTTGACCCTCTCTAGACTGACCAGACACAGTCATCCTGCTGTTGTCAATCTCAAAGGGAGGTAGTAAAGAGAAAAGAGAGATGAAAACTGCTCTTTGTACATGAGTCATCATCTGATACAATCTTTCACATCCATGACACATAGCTCTCCCCTAGTGTGGTGGAGGCACATGGAGAGCCCAGGGCCCACAGAGGGTGAATGGCTTGCTCAAGGTCACATAGCAGCTCTACTTCAGGAGCAAGACTAGACCAGAGGTCTCTACCCTAGGAGATAACAGAGTATAGTAGTTAAAATTCTGGAGTCCAGTGAGATCTGGATTGAAATTTGGTTCTTCCACTTACTAAGCTGCCTGAGACCAGAGAGTTTCTTAAATTCCTTTAGCTTCATATCCCACATCATTGAAACAAATGATAATTTATACATCACACAGTTGTTAGAAGTTTATGAAATGATATTTATGTAAAGAGTATGACTCATGCAAGCAATCAATTAAATGATGATGGTGATGAGAATGAGGATAGTGATGAGAAAGAGGAAGAGGAGGGAGAGGAGGAGAAGGAAGAAACATAGCATTATTAAGTCCAGTTCTTTACAGTTCCACAAAATTGGACACTACTTATGTAAGCCCCTTGCTATGGTTCCTACACCTGCATTTGAAAGTCATAGCACATTTGTGCATAATTACACTCAGGTCCATGAATTGTTTCCATATAAAGCTAAATTATATTCCTGGCTCTCTGATGTTCCAATGACTGTGTAAATCATGTCTCATCCATGCACACTGTCCATTGAACCCATGTGATTCATCATTCACTTCATGCCCCCAGCTAGCTCTGCCCAGTCTAACACTCAGTCAGCAGTGGGGAAAGATAAAACCCAAGTCATCAGGCTTTGGTTAGCAAATCCTACTGGGTCAACACCTTGACACTTCTCAGATCCAGCCTCATCACTGCAATGGCCCTAGCTCAAGCTTCCTTATTTCCTTCTAAATAATACCTATAGTCTCCTTGCCATTAGCTCTCTCCTCCCCACTTTCCTACTCTGCACCCAGAAGGGGCTTTTGAAAATGCTCATCTGCCCATGTCACACCTCTACTTTCAGTCCAGTGCATTCCAATGGTCAATGTGGTCTGCCTTGACAACTTCTCCAAACACATCCTCCATCTCCCTGACCACACTAGTTGCTCACTATCATTCAAATGTAGCATGCTTTTCATCAATATGCTAGTCTCTGTCCCTCATGCCCTTTTTACACTACTCTACTTACTGAACTCTTATAAATCCTTTGACTATGAAGGCTTTCCTGATGATGACTTGCCTTCCAATGGTAGAGTCCATTGAACCCACCTTTTCTTATATAAAGAAGTCATTATAGGCCTGGGGCAGTGGTTCATGCCTGTAATTCCAACACTTTGGGAGGTCAAGGTGGCAGAATTGCCTGAGGTCAGGAGTTCGAGACCAGCCTGGGTAACATGAAGAAACCCCATCACTATAAAAAATCACAGAAATTAGCTGGATGTGATGGTGCACGCCTGTAGTTTCAGCTACTTGAGGGACCGAGAAAGGAGGATTGCTTGGGGCTGGGAAGCTGAGGCTGCAATGAGCTGTGTTAGTACCACTGCACTGCATTCCAGCTAGGGTGACAGAGTTAGACCCTGTCTCCTAAAAAAAAAAAACCAACTCATTATAATAACTATTTACTGAGAACTTTTGTTTTCAAGTACCCAATGGCTTTATATACATCATCTAATTACTCTTCCCAACAGTCTTTGAAGTAGCACATTTAACCCTTTCACGGATGAAAAAGGTGAGGCTTAGAGAGGTTACGTTAATGCCAGCTAACCTGAGCTTACTAGTTGGCAATATCTGTCGAGCTTGCCTCCTAATTTTTTTTTAAGGGTTAGCCCTTCCTCACTGCAAATTGCACAACCAATATTTAAACCCAGATTGGCTTGACTCCAAAGTGTCTGATTTTATCAAACTGTATTTAGTTAGCTAAATTCTGGGGGTTCCTTAGGGCAGAAGCTGGATCCTGTTCATGTCAGTACCCCAAACGTGGAAATCAGTTCTGAGGTATTGGTTGGAAGTTAGACTTAGTTTTTGACTTAAGATAGAGAAGGGAGGCAATGCACTCAGTAGCCCTCGAAGGTAGTATGCATACACAGGGCTCATCATTTGGAATTACTTTGCCTGCTCAAATTCAGGTCTCAATATCTAAATACCATCACTTCATGCATAATTTGGAATAGGTTATTCAGTCTGCCTAAACCTGAGTTTCTTGAATTTAAAATGATTGCCACAATAGCACATAACTATTTGCCCATGGTTAAATGAAGTAAGTATGTGGAGCCGTTGGTAGGATGAGGATCCCTTAAATGGTAGTTACCAGCATTTGTCTGTGTAGTGCACACTTTATCACAAAGCTTGACAGAAGATACTTCTTGACTATCCAGAAGGATGAGGTCATTTAGGGGTGATTTCCTATGCACCCATAATACACACCCCTGTGCGTTCACAACTTCTTTATATGGTGGTGAAAACTACATAAGAAGTTTCATCCTTGCCAGCATACTGTGACATGAGCTTCCCTGGCATGTTCCATGGCAGCACATGGATCAATCTGGCCATGCAGAAGCCAGGGAATCATACCCAGCAGCTTCATTTACATGTCAAGAATGTTTTTTTTTTTTTTTTTTAACCACACAGTGCTCTTCAGGTGTCTTGTTATTGCATTAAATTCCACTATTGTGACTACTTCTCTTTGAGTTAAGTTTTTGACACTAGTTATAATTCACATAGCTGACAGAGCTGTTAATAATTAATATTATGTATATATATATATAAATATAAAAAATTGCGTTTTAGGTTTTGGGGTACATGTGAAGAACAAGCAGCATTGTTGCATAGGTACATACATGGCAATGTGGTTTGCTGCCTTCATCCCCATCACCTATATCTGGCATTTCTCCCCATGTTATCCCTCCCCAACTTCCCACCCCATGCTGTCCCTCCCCTAGTTCCCTGCAACAGACCTCACTGTGTGATGCTCCCCTCCCTGTGTCCGTGTGTTCTCACTGTTCAACACTCACCTATGAGTGAGAACGTGCAGTGTTTGATTTTCTGTTCTTGTGTCAGTTTGCTGAGAATGATGGTTTCCAGATTCATCCATATCCCTACAAAGGACACTCATCTTTTTATATGACTGGATAGTATTCTGTGGTATATGTGCCACATTTTCCCTGTCCAGTCTATCCTCGATGGGTATTTGGGTTGCTTTCAAGTCTTTGCTATTGTAAACAGTGCTGTAATGAACATTCGTGTGCATGTCTCCTTATAATAGAAACATTTATAATCCTTTGGATATATACACAGTAATGGGATTGCTGGGTCAAATGGAATTTCTATTTCTAGGTCCTTGAGGAATCACCACATTGGCTTCCACAAGGGTTGAACTAATTTACACTCCCACCAACAGTGTAAAAGTGTTCCTATTTCTCCACATCCTCTCCAGCATCTGTTATCTCCAGATTTTTTAATGATCGCCTTTCTAACTGGTGTGAGATGGTATCTCAATGTGGTTTTGATTTGCATTTCTCTAATGACCAGTGATGATGAGCATTTTTTCATATGTTTGTTGGCCTCATATATGTCTTCTTTTGTAAAGTGTCTGTTCATATCCTTTGCCCACTTTTGTAATTCCCATATAAACAGAACCAAAGACAAAAACCACATGATTATCTCAATAGATGCAGAGAAGGCCTTTGACAAATTTCAACAGCCCTTTATGCTAAAAACCCTCAATAAACTCGTTATTGATGGAACGTATCTCAAAATAATAAAAGCTATTTATGACAAACCCACAGCCAATGTCATACTGAATGGGCAAAAACTGGAAGCATTCCCTTTGAAATCTGGCACTAGACAAGGATGCCCTCTCTCACCACTCCTATTCAATATAGTATTAGAAGTTCTACCTAGAGCAATCAGGCAATAAAAAGAAATAAAGGGTATTCAATTAGGAAAGGAGGAAGTCAAATTGTTTCTATTTGCAGACAACATGATTGTGTATTTAGAAGACCCCATTGTCTCAGCCCAAAATCTCCTTAACTGATAAGCAACTTTAGCAAAGTCTCAGGATATAAAATCAATGTGCAAAAATCACAAGCATTCCTATACACCAATAACAGACTTAAAGAGAGCCAAATCAAGAATGAACTGCCATTCACAATTGCAACAAAGAGAATAAAATACCTAGGAATACAACTAACAAAGAATGTAAAGGACCTCTTCAAGAACTACAAACCACTGCTCAACGAAATAAGAGGGAAGACAGATGGAGAAACATTCCATGCTCATGGTTAGGAAGTATCAATATCATGAAAATGGCCATACTGCCCAAAGTAATTTACAAGATTCAATGCTATCCCCATCAAGATACCAATAACCTTCTTTACAGAACTGGAAAAAGCCATCTTAATTCTTTCTTTTAATTGGAATTCTCTAGGCCTTTCCCATCCAGATTTTCCTGGATGTCTGCACAAGACTCATTGTATTACGCATATTGTCTCTATCGGGAGAAAAAAGAAAAAAATACCCTACAATATATTGCATTAGATGCATGTTAACTCCTTTATCATTCAAGCTGGGAAACAACCCCCTGAGATGGGACCAGCATTGACTCCACTTTGTTGATGAGAAACCTAAGGTCAAGTTACTCCTTTAAAGGCAAAAGCTGGTGAATAGCAGTATAGTCAGATTCAAGCTTAATCAGGCTCAGACCACCACACCATCACATTGGTGTTGTAATTTTCTGCAACTGTTGCACTAAATTGTTCCTCAGGTTGGGTCAAGACAATCGAAAGCACCAGCAAACTGATAGCTCTCTGAAAACCTGGGACCCAGGCCCAGCAACCTTAGAGCCCTCTGGCATAAGGAACAGTTTTACACTGAAATAGGAACACTTTTACACTGTTGATGGGAGTGTAAATTAGTTCAACCCTTGTGGAAGCCATGGGAAGGTCCATGTATGCCCAGGAAATGGTATACATGAGAGGCATTTAGAAGCTCCACCTGTGTACTTAGAGAAACATAAACCCAATAATAGTAAACTTCCTGAAAGAGTGCCTTTGAACTTAGATTGTGGGAGGTTGAGAAGTTTCCCAGGTACCAAGGTTGGAGGAATCCCTTTCTACTTTGTTTTCTTTTGTGTTACTCATTTTCCCCATATGGATCAGAGTCCTGGGGGAAAAAAATGCCCTCAATATGTAGGTTTTCAGGAAGGGGATTGTCAATCTCATCAGCATTTCCCAAATTGAGAAGTAGGCATTGTTTTTTTTTACTCACCACTATACAAATGAGGATAGGCATATTTTTAATGGCTTATGTTTTGCTGATATTCAGTATCTTTTCTTTTTCTGAATCCCCACAGTACTATACTCTCTTCTCTTAACAGGTGTCATCTTTGCTTTATGATATACTTGACCTACATCCCATTTCCTCAAGCTAGGTAGCTTATTTGAGCGGATACTAGGGTGTTAAGAATTTATAACACCTCTTTGTTCTCATTACCCTCCCAGGGAAGGGTACACTGGAAGCAGTGCGATTACCATTTAAAAGGATATTTCAATTATACCGCAATAAAGTTTTTTTTTTTTTTTTTAATAAAAATAAAGACAGGGTTTCACCTTATTGGTCAGGCTGGTCTTGAACTCCTGACCTCAGGTGATCTGCCCACCTTGGCCTCCAAAGTGCTTGGATTACAGGCGAGAGCCACCATGCCTGGCAATAAAGCTGTTTTAAAAATAGGTAAGTAAAGGGAGATTCCAGTATTGGAATGTCTCCCTCATGACCACAAAGATCTAAGCTACCATCACCTCCTTCATGGAAGATGACAATGACACCCTCTCTTGGGGGCCTTCCTGAATCCATCCTTCACCACCCTGTAGTGAGAATGATTTTTTTAAAGAGCAAGTTGACTCTTTTAGTCATATAAATAATCATGGATGCTTCAAGATAGTGTCAAACTTCTTGCCCAAAGCTTACAATGCCTTGCTAAGCTCTCAGCCTCACCTTTTGACACTTCCTGTTTTGAACCCTACTCTCAAGAAAGTGTTCAGTCCTTGAAAAAGGTGTACTGTCTCTTGTCTCTAGGCTTTTGTTCATATCTCCTCTTCCTGGAGCAAATCCCATCTTTTTGTTTTTTTTTAAACTGTCAAACAGACTGGAGTCCAGTGGTGCTATCTTGGTTCACTGCAACCTCTGCCTCCCAGGTTCAAGCAATTCTCCTGCCTCAGCTTCCCAAGTAGCTGGGACTGATTACAGGTGTATGCCACCATGCCTCACTATTTTTTATTTTTTGTATAGTAGAGACGACGTTTCACCATATTGGCCAGGCTATTCGCTAACTCCTGGCCTCAAGTATCTACCTGCCCTGGCCTCACAAAGTGCTGCGAGTCTATACATGAGCCACCCTGCCTGGCAAGCAAATCCCATCCTTTTCACCTCTCTGTCTGACTTATTCCTCCTCATCCTTTGGGTTTAGGTATCACTTTTTCAAGAAAGCATTTCAGGAGCCCTCCAGTGTGTCTCATGCTCCTACAATGAGTGCAAAGAAGCTCCATTCTTCCTCTAGCACAGCTTGAAATGACCAGACTGCTTCTCTATAATTCTCACTGGGACATAAGTTCCCTGAGGGAAAGAAGCTTCTCTGTCTTTAGTTGTATAAGCTCTGTGACCGGCACAGGGTCAATACTGAATAAGTGAATAAACAGAGGTCTCTCAAACACAGTCCCTTGGTAAGAAATAACACCCAAGCAGAAAGAGAGACAAGAGGAATTTTTAATGCATGGACAGTCCTGCAGGGACTCTGGGGAGACCCACAGGTAGCAGGAAGATGCCGGGTCCCACAAACTCAATAATGTCCAGCAAAAAAGAGAGAGAAGTCCTTAAAGACCCATGCTTCCTCACTGCAACCATCCTGGTGCTGAAGAGGTCAAAACTGTCTCCTCTAGGGGTCAGGTCAAAGCTGTCCCTCCATAGGTCTCTTCCAGGGGTCCAAGGCAGGAAGAAAGCAGAGTGTGGCAGGAAAGAGGAAGAAGAGCAAAGGCCGCTTGGTCTCCACCTGAAAGCTTCTGCCTCGGGGTTGACAGCCATCCATAAGAAAAAGGTTTAAAAAGGAGTGACTTTTGATAGAGTCAAATAATATCTTTGAAAAAATAAAAGAGAAAAATGAATAATTCCATTGGTTACAAAGGTCTCTGTCCACTATCCATAGGAGAAACAGTTTGCTTTGGCCTCGCTGGCAAGTTTCATCTGCTAGGCCCATCCTCAGCTGTCCCCTAGCCCACCCAGGCCCCAGGATCCATGAGAATACTGCTCCCCCTCCCATGGAGAGTCTCTGTGCTCATGGAGGGCAGTACCCTCCCTCACCGGCCCTTGGATTCCCCGTACGTGTTCCGGGCCATTGACACCATCTTCTCCTCGCACGTGATTTTGGTGTCCTTGAGGATGCTGTACCATACCATGCCTGCAGGTCGGATTTCCTCGCTGCGGCAGAAAAGATAGGGCACTGTTTCCACGCGGCTCTGGATGTAGGCACTCTGCAGGAGGCTGGAACAGTGGCTACTCACCCTCTCCAGCCGCCGCAGAATCAGGTGGGCCTTCCTGAAAAGTAGGACGAGAGAGCCATGATTAAAGAAGTCCAGATCAAGAGTTAGGCCTTGGAGGTACTGAGTAAATATCAACAAACAAAGAGAACTTCTCTCAACCGTTTCCTTCCATTCCAGATGGGAGTGTGGCACTTCGAAGACTTATTCAAAAATTACCCTAGAACCTGTCTTCTTCAACTGTGCAAAAAATGAATGAGAGACATAGACTTTAACCTAGTATTTTCACTTCTAGGATATGGGAGCCCTGGGATCCCTGGGAGTTTGAATGAAGGTTGCCAGCCTTGGACTCTGATGAAATAGATATTATTATAATGATTAAAAAGCAACAAGAACAACTAAAAGTTATTGACACCATATGCTAGACACTGGGTATTCACTTTACATATATTTTAAATTTTTTACTTACTCTTTACAACTGTCCTGAATGTATTGTTTTGTCTACTCCCTTTTAATGGGCGAGGAGCTCAAGCAAGGCTCAGAATAATGGCATTACTAGACTAAGGCAAACATTAAGTTGGCCATTGGAGTTGGGAAGAATCTGAATCTAGGACCTACCACCCACAGTCCCTTTATGACTGTCTGTGTTCTCACTTCATGAATTCTTTCACACTATTTTCTCCCAGTCTGGAAACTTTAAAATCTTGCTCTTTCTGATTCCCTTTCATCAAATATATATGTCCCCATACCGGACCTTTTCTGTGCCTCACTTTTTCCCATCTTTAAAAGAGTGATGATGGTCTTACTCTCAAATTGAGTATGAGAAATGCCTAATGCCTGGCATAGACCTCAGGGTAAGCTTCCAATAAATGATAGCTATTCTTATAAAGGATTGCTGGAATGTGTCCTCAGGACCAAGGTTACATGAAGACTCGCCTTACCAAGAATCATTCTGTAAAGGATTGCTGGAATGCCTCCTCAGGATCAAGGTTACACTGAAGACTAGCCTAATCAAGAATCATCATTCTGTACTATGGAGGACATCAGTAAGAACTTAAGAGCCCTATATCCAGCACCAGAGAGGGGAGGGAGAGATCTGATGGCTGCATAGACAAATAAAGCCAGGAAAGATTGTTGCAATTACCGAGTCTAGGGTTTTTGAAAGGTGGCACTATTGACATTCTGGGTTGGATCTTTTTTGTTGTGGGAACAATCATACAGGACAGTTAGCAGCATCCCAAGGCCTCCACCTACCACCGATACCACCCTTGCCCCAGTCATGAATTGAGAAAATTCTTTAGACATTGAAGAATTTTCAAAAGCACCCTTGGCCCAGTGAAATTGTCTTTAGACATTGTTAAATATCTTCTGGGGGCAAAATCACCCAAGTTTAGAACCACTGACCTAGTCTGATCCACTTCCATTAAAAATGGGGAAACTGAGACTTAGAGAAAGGAACAGAATCTCTTTATCCCAGGTCACATTGCAAGTCAGCTTCAGTGTCAAGGTGTCTGTCTCCATGTGGAAACCACTTCTCTCTACATTCCAGCATCTTCAAGATGCCCAGGCACTCTTGGAGGCTACACAAGAGGTTCTCTCTCCTGCGGTCCTCTCCATGCCCCTCTGATACCACAGAAGGGAAGATATTTTACAACAACAGACCCCTACAAATGAGAGACTGTGTTAGGCACCTGCATAGCAGCTGAAAAAGGACCAGGCTTATGTGTGTACATTTTGTGGGCAAAATTTATGAGGTGCTTTTCAAAAAGTTCTCTTTGTATAGTTCACCACTTGGGTGGAATATTTCCTGAGGTACCAAGAATTCATCACTTCATAATCACACTCTATCCAGTCCCCTCTCTCCTTGGGCAATCGCCCCTGCAAGAGGGGCCTGAGGAGTTTCTTTTCCATACCTTCTCATTTGAATTCTTGCTTCATTCTTTAGTAGGTCTGTGTCCTGGGGACATTTACTTAACATCTCTAAATATACTTCTTCATTTGAAAAATGAGGCTGTTGTGAAGTTGAAAGAGATACAGTCATTCCTTGCTTATTTATTGAACATTTATTATGTGGCAGAGCTTCTGGTAGAAAAGACAAATAGAGATGACAATACAAGTGACAAAAGCAATTATAAAAGAAGTCATGGCAGCTGTGTAAAGACAGAGGCAGGTACTTAAGTAGGATCAAGGATGTCCAAGAAGGCTTCCTGTTATAGTAGAAGGGAAACATATGTTGAGTCTCTTAAATGAATCGGAGTTAGATAAAGAAAAGGAAAAGGTGGCCAGGTGCAGTGGCTCATGCCTGTAATCCCAGCACTTTGGGAGGCCGAGGTGGGTGGATTACAAGGTCAAGAGTTCGAGACCAGCCTGGCCAACATGGTGAAACCCCACTCTACAATACAAAAATTAGCCAGGTGTGATGGCGGGTGCCTGTAATCCCAGTTACTCGGGAGGCTGAAGCAGGAGAATCATTTGAAACCAGAAGGCAAAGGTTGCAGTGAGCTGAGACTGGGTCACTGCACTCCAGCCTGGGCAACAAGAGTGAAACTCTGTCTCAAAGAAAAAAAAAAAAAAAAACAGGAAAAGGCATAACCGGCACCAAGGTAAAAGCATAGAGATAAGAGATGCATGGACGTTCTGAGAATTTAGGGCTGCAATACAGTGTACAAGTGGGGACACAATGAAAACTGAAAAGAGCCAGGCTGTTGGAGCCTAGGAGCTAGGGCATTGGTCGTAAGGAGTAATCGTACATCCACAGGCTCCAGAACACTGACTGCTCAAGTTCAAGTCCCAACTCAGCCACTTAGTCTGTGTAATACTGAGCGAAGTGCTTCACCACTTCTCCCTCAGTTTTCTTGCCTTACCCACAAAATGAAAATAATAACTGTATGTAGCAAAAAGTATTTGTTTTAAAACAAAAAATAAACAAATACATTATAAACTGTCAATAAGTGTTATCTATGATTATTGTCTTGAGGGTAAGTGGGAGAGTTATTGAAAGATTTCAAAAAGCAAAGTAACAGGTTTGGAGTGAACTGTTTAAAAATATTTCTGATTGTTTGAGGAGAACTGAGTGAAAGAAGGCAAAACACAGAAAGAAAATAAGTGAAGGCCAGGCGTGGTGGCTCACACCTGTAATCCCAGCACTTTGGGAGGCTGAGGTCGGTGGATCACCTGAGGTCAAGAGCTCGAGACCAGCCTGGCCAACGTGGTGAAACCCCGTATCTACTAAAAATACAAAAAATTAACCAGGTGTGGTGGTATACACCTGTATTCACAGCTACTCAGGAGGCTGAGGTTGGAGAATTGCTTGAACCCAGGAGGTGGAGGTTGCAGTGAGTCAAGATTGCTCCATTGCACTCTAGCCTGAGCAACAAGAGTGAAACTCTACCTCAAAAAAAAAAAAAAAAAAAAAATGTAGTGCACACGCAGGTGTTAACTGTTTCCCATTGTTGTACTTACAGGTGTTGGTTTGATTTTTCTCTATATGGTAAAAAGCTTCTTATTTTCTGTTTGCTCATCTATGTAGAGGGAACAGCAGATGACTCACTTCATAAAGTTAGAGTGAGGGTTAAGTCAATACATGTCAAACTCTTAGAAAACTATTTGGCATATAGTAAGCACCTGATGTATGCTAGAAAGTATCATCGCCATTATCATTCCTACTGCCGCGATCACTCTCATTGCATCATCATTATTATATCATTAGGTATATTTTGTGTGCCAGGCACTGGGACAGATATGAACTAGTTTAAGCCTTGAGTAACTTTATAAGTCAGTGACAAGAGACAGGCAGACAGAAATATTAACAGCCTCTAATTTGAGGGCAGAGGACTGGGTTGAGGAACACACAGGGTGCTGTTCTGGGAATATAAAAGATGGACAACAATCATCAGTTTGGAGACTCAGAGTAGTCTCAAGAGGATGCCACACCCAAGCTAGATCTTCAATAATGAAACAGCATTTTCAGGTAGATGAGAAGGCAGAGGAAATAGCCCATCCCAAGTTAGACTGGAGAGAACATAAACCACTAGTTGTTTGTGCAAAGAATAGGTGGGAGACCAGTGAGTTTGGCAGGGATCAGACCATACAGATTCTTCCAAGCCATGATGTAGTATTTGGATTTTATTCTGAGCAATGGAGAGACATTTTCTGATTGGATAGTCACAGAAATAGGCAATAAATTTAAATATGAAATGAAGTTGGAAAAGACAAATCTTCTAACACACCAAATGCCCTTCTTCCAAAGGAACAAACATTTCTTCAGAGTCCTGGATCTCAAACAGACAAAGCCTCCTTTTGCATAGATTAGGAAAACGTAGTGTGAGAAAATGATTTTGCCTTTAAGGAACACCTTAAGTTAGTAATAAAGGGAATGCTAGAACCAGCGTTCCTGATTCCAGGGTTCCTGATTCCAGAGTCAAGATGAAGTGTTGGCTCTGGAATCCCAGGTTTAAATCCTAGCTCTATGACTTGCAGCTATGTCGTTCATGAGCAGATTCTTCAATGTCACTAACTCTTAGTTGTAGCATCCACAAAATGAGAATAACAGTTTTGTTGGGAGGATGTGATAATATGAACAATTTGCTTAGCTCTAAGTAAATGTCAGCAATGATTCAAGCAGAATATTATAGTAAGAAGGACATAGGCTTTTAGAGACCATAAAGGCAAGTCACTTACCCTCCCTAAGCCTCAGTTTTCTCCTGTGTAAATGAAAATAGAAATATTTATTTTGTAGTGCTGTTGTTAGTTTGAAATGAAATGATGGCTACAGGCATCCAACACGAGACTTTGTACATAACAGGCACTGAACCAATGTTTGCATTTAGAAAACAAAGAAGAATTCAGAAAGTGGAGCCATGAAGAGAAGGGTTGGAGGTGCTTAAGGGCTGGGGAGGAAGAGTGGGAGTGAGAGAGACCAAAGACAAAAATGCTGGCTAATAAATCATAGGCAATGGAGATCCATAAATCAAAAGGCCAGGCATGCTTCAAGCTTTCCCTGGAGGGGAAATCATAGGTCAGAGTGACCACTTTTCTCAAATACCAGAAGAAAAATCTTCCTGATTGGAGATAGGACTCAGACCCACTGGGATGGGAAGCAAGAGGTGAAGGAGGACCACCACATGCTAATTTATTGTTGTATCAGCAGGCGAGACTGAGACAGGAATGGCTTGGGAAAGAGTCAGGGGATGGGCCCAGATGCCACTTTTCCAGGACTGTGGAACCATTCTATTCCCAGCACCATTCCCCCACCAGCTGTTGACTCACTTATCAGACAGGACAGAGACCCAGTTTCTAAGAAGGCCCTGAAACTGAAAAAAGACAGGCAGGAAGAAAACATTCCCATTCATCTCCCTCCCGCCTCCCTGCCTCCTGGAGTTGAGCTTAAATGTCTGTGTTAGCTGGCCCTAAGCTTAATGAGAATTGAGGACATGACATAGTTGCAAAAAAATAAAAATGGGAACATAACCTTTAGAAGTGGAGAGGGCAGAGGTTAAGGGAAGTAATGGCCTCAGTCATACTGTCTTGGTCAGGCTCCATCTGGAGAATCCCAGACACTTCTGGTAAGAGGGACACATGTAAAATATAGCCAGATCATGATGGTGAGGGGTGTCTCAAAAGCAAGCCTGCTCAGCTGAAGGCAGGAATGGAGAATGCCCGTGGAAGAGGAGATTCAGGCCATTAGTTACATTGTTGTAACAACAAAAGACAAGTGGGCAACAATCTGAGGGGCAGGGATGATAACGACCATAATTTATTGAGCACCGACTATGTGCCAGAAACTGTACTTATGCAACATTATTTTACATCTAACCCTCACCACAATTCTAGAGTCTGCAGGTGATAAAAATGGGCTTCAAGCCAGTCATTGATTTGACTAGAGTGATAGAATGATAGCGCAGGGTTTCAATCCTCTGCTGTAAGGCACCCAAGCATTATGACAGAGCCACCCTAAAATTAATAGAAGGCACATTTGGCTTAAAATAATAAAAATATGTAAAGCAAAAGTCCTCTAAATTTAGAATGGGTTATTCTACACGGCAGTGGGTTTTCCATCACTGGCGGTGATTAAATCAAGTATGCTTTCAGTGGAAGTTGTAGCAGGAGTTCGTCATTACTGTTTATTTGTTTTTAATCTAAAAAGCATGAGAGCCTTGATTCACAGAGAAATATCATCTGATGAGCACTCACTTCACAACACTTGCTGCAACACAATTGCCAAGCACTGAACTCCTGAGCTGAGAGGACCAGTTTTGCTGTGGTTCTATTCATGATTCAAAGTCATACTGAAATTTCATCTTCAGGAAGTCATCCAGATCCTCCCAGCTATCATAAGTCATGTTTTCCCATTCACTACCAAAGTAGTTTATTTACTTGTGGAGATCCATATCATATTTTTTATTAGTTTTGCAGCTATCATGGGATGCAATGTGGTTTTACAGGACATCAGTTGAATATCAGAAGACAATATTCTAAATCTGAACTCCAACACTTAGAGTTTAGAGCTTGCAACTGTGGATGGTTTACATAACTCCACAAGATTCTCTGTTGCTTAATCTTCAAAATCTATTGTTCAGGAGATTAAATAAAATATAAAGGATAGGTGGTCAACTAATATTTCCCACCTGCTTCTTGGACAGTATAGGTTTCCTCTGGTGTCCAACTCTTTACCTTGCAAGAAGAATGAATAAGTGCAAACTGCCGGGCACGATGACTCATGCCTGTAATCTCAGCACTTTGAGATGCTGAGGCAGGCGGATCACTTGAGGTCAGGAGTGTGAGACCAGCCTGTCCAACATGGGGAAATGCTGTCTCCACTAAAAATACAAAAATTAAGCAGGCACAGTGGTGGGCACCTGTAATCCCAAGTACTCAGGAGACTGAGGCAGGAGAATTGCTTGAACATGGGAGGCGGAGGGTGCAGTGAACCGAGATCATGCCACTGCATTCCAGTGTGGGTGGCAGAGCAAGACTGTCTCAGGGGAAAATAAATAAATAAATAAATAAATAAATAAATGCAAACTGACTTGAACTGAGGAAATTTTCAGTCCTTAGCTTTCAAAAAACAGCAATTCTTCAGCAGGGGTTAATAAAGGGAATGAAATAGCACAAAAGCATCATGTGAACCTAAATAATCAGCCAAGTGGGCAAAAGGTTTATGTGGATTTGCTTATAAAAACAAAGATATCAGAAGAAATCTAGTTGATTTTTAATACACAAACAGATTAATATGTGATACATTCATATTTTGCATGAGCAAAGGGCCCTTCAAAAAGACAAAACATTTACATATGTATCTCTCGGTAAAAACTTGTACAGCATATTGTTAAACAGAAACAGATAACAGAACATAGTTCATGTGTTTGTTAAACATACTAGAGATGGTAGAGATAGAGCTGTGGTTGTAGACATGAACGTGTTCTTAGGCCTGTATCTGTTTCCATATCTCTGTGCATACCCATATCTGTATGCGGAAATATACGTGCACACTGCTAACAATGTAATCTCTGAGGTAAGGTTGAGATTCCGGGGCCCAGAAGTGCACAATTTTCACTATTTTATATATTTCTGTATCATTTGGATGTTATATAATAAATAATAATTATTCAGAATAAAATAAAGGTATTTTTATTTTAAAATATGAATATGTACACATATATTTAATTTTAATTTTTTTAAATTGTACTTTCAGTTCGGGGGTACATTGGCAGATCTTGCAGGACTGTTGCATAGGTACACACATGCCATGGTGGTCCACTGTCTCCATCCCCCTGTCATCTACATCAGCCATTTCTCCCAGTGATATCCCTCCCCAACCTTCACACCACCTGGCTGTCTCTCCCCTAGCACCTTACCCCCAACAGACCCCACTGTGTGATGTTCCTCTCCTTGTGTCCATGTGTTCTCATATTTCAACACCTGCTTATGAGTGAGAACATGCAGTGTTTGGTTTTCTCTTCATCAGTTTGCTTAGAATGATGGTTTCCAGATTCTTCCACGTCCCTACAAAGGACACAAACTCATCATTTTTTATGGTTGCATAGTATTCCACGATCTATATGCGCCACATTTTCTTTATCCAGTCCATCATTGATGGGCATTTGGGTTGGTTCCAGGTCTTTGCTATTGTAAACAGGGCCGTAATGAATATACGTGTGCATGTGTCTTTATAACAGAATGATTTATAATCCTTTGGGTATATACTCAGTAACGGGATTGCTGGGTCAAATGGAATTTCTATTTCTAGATCCTTGAGGAATTGCCACACTGGCTTCCACAAAGGTTGAACTAATTTACACTCCTACTAATAATGTAAAAATGTTCCTATTTCTCCACATCCTCTCCAGCATCTGATGTCTCCAGATTTTTTAATGATCGCCATTCTAACTGGTGTGAGATATCTCAATGTGGTTTTGATTTGCATTTCTCTAATGACCAGTGATGATGAGCATTTTTTCATATGTTTGCTGGCCTCATAGATATCTTATTTTGAAAAGTGTCTGTTCATATCCTTCGCCCACTTTTGAATGGGTTTTTTTTTCTTGTAAATGTGCTTCAGTTCTTTATAGATTCTGGATACTAGTCCTTTGTCAGATGGGTAGATTGCAAAAATTTTTTCACATTCTGTTGGTTGCCAGTTCACTCTAATGATTATTTCTTTTGCTGTACAGAAGTTCTTAAGTTTGATTAGATCCCATTCGTCTATGTTGGCTTTTGTTGCCATTGCTTTTGGTGTTTCAGTCATGAAATCCTTGCTTATGCCTATGTCCTGAATGGTAGTGCCTAGGTTTTTTTCTAGAGTTTGTATGGTGTTAGAGAATAAAATACCTAGGAATACAACTAACAAAGGATGTAAAGGACCTCTTCAAGGAGTACTACAAACCATTGCTTAAGGAAATAAGAGAAGACACAAACAGATGGAAAAACAGTCTATGCTCATGGTTAGAAAGAATCAATCTCATGAAAATGGCCACAACTGCCCAAAGTAATTTATAGATTCAATGCTATCCCCATCAAGCTACCATTGACCTTCTTCACAGAACTGAAAAAAAAAAAACACTTTAAACTTCATAGGGAACCAAAAGAGAGCCCACACAGCCAAGACAATCCTAAGCAAAAAGAACAAAGCTGAAGGCATCACACTACCTGACTTCAAACTATACTACAAGGCTACAGTAATCAAAACAGCATGGTACTAGTACCAAAACAGAGATATAGACCAATGGAACAGAACAGGGGCCTTGGAAGCAACACCATATATCTACAACCATCTGATCTTTGACAAACCTGACAAAAACAAGCAACGGGGAAAGGATTCCCTGTTTAATAAATGGTATTGGGAAAACTGGCTAGCCATGTGCAGAAAGCTGAAACTAGACCCCTTCCTTACACTAAAATTAACTCCAGATGGATTATACACATACATTTTAAAGCTGGTGTGATGAACTTGTGCAATGAGGCCATGGTTTTATAACTTTCCAGTAATTTATCAGGGTTATTTTCAGAATAAACCTACATCAGATTTAGCCTCAGATTGCTTCTACCCAACAGAAAGTCAAAAGCTCAGATACTTCCACTGGTTATACACCTTTAACACCAGGTTTGAAATGTGATTTGTAAGGTGACTAGTGAAAATGTTTGCATTTGCTTTTTCTTTTCATCCACTCAGAAGAAATCATGAGACTTTTTAAAAAATGTGTTCTTTGATGACAGAAATGACTGAGTCTCAACTGATCCAAAGCTATTTCAGTTGAAACTATTAGGAACTTCCAGACAATAACTAACCTTGCTATACACTATCATTGGGGAAAACAGATCCATGGGACACTTGTTCAGAGTTCAAAGTCAGTGTATTTTGTTAGTATTTCTTTGTTAGTATTGGTTGGTATTTGTATTAGTATTTATTTGCTAATTGAAGGTACAATTGAAATACCTTCAATTATAAGATGTGCCAATGCTTTAATAACAGCCATTCAAGAAAAGAGGAATGTAATGCTTAATGTACACATCAACTGTGCATAATCCATCCTGATTTTAGAAATGCCAGAATATGCAGAAAAAAGTTAAAAGTGTCTCTGAGATTACAGAAATATAACCCTAGAAGCCTAAGTCTGCTCTTGTTCTTAAAAGAGCATCTTAAAAATTCTGAGAGTTAATTCAATATATCCAAAGAAGCAGCTAACACAATCTTGGAGGAATGTACAGTGACACCCCAGGTTTGTTTTCACTAAGAACACAGCAGTGGATGTGTAACGCTTTTCAAATTTCATGGTATGTTGAGAAAGATCCTGGGCTGTACCTAGCCTGTGATGATTTCTGCAATCTGTTCATAATGTCTGCCATGGAGGCAAGAGGGGCTGACATCATAAATATACCATTCCTGGTCCAGATAGATCAATTTCACAGAAGCACAATGTCCCCAAGAGCTTGCTGTCTCCTCTCTATCAATATGCTCAAACATAACTGAAAGTATAAAGAAGCCCAAGAGTGGTCAAGGATGTTGTGACCCGAGAAAATTCTGGTCCCTGGCCACCTATGAGCTCAGTATTTCAAGTCTCCTAATAGGATCCTTATGGCTGGGACAGCTGGGTGTCAGCAGGTCTTCTTTGAGCAGCTGTTTGCACTGTTTGCAGTAACCTGTGGTCATGAGAACAAGGCTCTGGAGGACACTGACCTGATAGATTTATTAGGCAGAGGTAAGAGATGTCCTTCTGTCACTAAATCTTATGGACATAATCTGACCACAGATTTAGGATAGATTCGAAAACATTTTTGGGTTTAATAATTACATAGTCCAAGAGAATCCTAATAGAGCTCATCTTATTATATTGGTCCTCAGTGTACTCCTGGAAAAAGCTCTTGTCACTCTAGCCAACCTGGGTCCCTGAGAAACAAGATGTGCAGGATTGGAGTTGAAATTACACTAACAATGTATCTGTTCTCTGGTCTCTATGACCTTCAGGGTTTTCTGGTTCCTTGGCTTCCCAGCAGGAAGAGAATTTGGAGTTCAGTCCTTTCATGTTACAAACAAGGTCCAGAAAGGGGATGGCTTGTGTCCAAGGTCACACAACAAGTAGGTGATAAGGGTAGGATAGAAACCCTGGACTCCTGGCTTTGGAGAAGCATCTTGCCCTCTCTTATTTACATTGTGATGTTCTTCACACTTGCTAATCCTTTAAAGGCATAGCAAATGTATCCAAATTGCTCCTCTGTTTAAATTTAAATGGCTTCTGGGAGAAAGAACAAACTTATGAACAGAACTCACAAGAGCCATCATGATCTGTCCTTCGCTAAACAATCCAGCCTTGTTGTTTTTGTTTGTTTTTCCTTTTCACCTTGAACTCTCCTCTTTCACTTTGTACTCTCTTCACCAAGAAGATTTATATTTTTTACTGAAGTATATATTCTGTTATCTAACCTTCTCTCATCTTTGCATTGGTAATTCCTTCTGATGAGAAGACTCTCCCTTCTACCTGGAGGACCCTTCTTCATTCTCTTTCTAAACTTAGAAACGTTCTTTCTTCCCCAATGATTCTTCCTTGAGCTCCAGGTCTGGATTAGCTGCTCCAGCTATCTGCATCTGGAACCTTGTCACTCCAAGGGTACTTTTGGGGCCAACAACATTAACATCACTGTGAGAGCTTGTTACATTGCAATTTTTGGAATGTTAGAAGACCTCAGAGTTCATGGAATTCAGTCAATGCAGAATCTCAGGCCCAACCCAGACTACTGAGTCAATCTGAATTGTAACAAGTTCCCAAGTGATTCTCAGGCACATTAAAGTTTGAGAAGCACTGCTCTAAAATGCTCATCCAGTCACATGCCAAATGCCAGTGCAATTGCTCACTGACCAGTCTTTTCCTCACTAGATACTGAACCTTGTAAAGGCAGGATCTGTCATCTTCACTTTGTATTTTTAGCCCCCAGCACATGGCCTGACACATAGTTAAATAAATCAATGAATTGATCAATCAATGAAGTGAGATCTCTTCAAGTCTTTTAATATTTGCAAGGACATTGCATTTTTTGGAATGTTGTCACAGTTCATAGAATTCAATTGTTTCCAACTGTGATCTAAAGATTCTTAAGGGCTTGGAGAGACATAAAGGATGCTTGGGATCGGGTTGGGTGGAGGGGCATACAAGAGGAAACCCAGCAGGTGGGACTCCAGGCCACCCACTCCACCTTCTACCAGAAAAAATCTGTAGTCATTCGGTCCACATATTTAATCATCCCATTACCCAATTACTCAACAACTAATTGTTTAGCACCTACTTACAAATGTGAATACGACATAAGGGATCACTAACTATACATAATTCACATTGTAGCGGGGAAGACAGATAATACGTAAGTAAACATAGCAGCAATATAAGATTCTAAATATAGTAAGTGCAGGAAAGATAATTAAACCATGAGGGTGTCGGTAAATGGGTAGACATTTTAGAGAATTTTCTATAGAGGTGGGCTATGATTCCATGTAAGATTTATTTAGAAAAAAAAAGTCACTGGTTAAAAAAAATACCACTGTAATTGCTCATCCTGATCATCTTATGGGTGAGGAGACTGAGGGTTAGAAAGTGGCAGAGCCCAGGGTTGCACAGTGAGTTTATCAGCAGCACCAGGATAGATTAGGAGGCAGCTTTCTTGATTCCTACTGACGTATCAGTGTGTGATGTTGAAGCAATCTTGGATATCCCCTAGGAGACTAGAAAGACCACAGGAGGAGGAAGTTGGGTGACACTGAGAGGAGGTTGGCAGACAGTGGCTGGTGACTGCCTGACTAAGGATTAGCGGGTTATCACAGTCCATTACTGAATGCATTGCCCGGCCTCCGTGGGCTGCCCAGTGGCCTTTCCAGAAGATTTATGTCCTGGAGGCTCATAAAGGATCCCAGGAGGTTATAAAGACAAAGTCAGGAGTGGAGCTCTGGTTTAGCTTTCACACAAACTCCCATAGCCCTGTGGGAAGGCCCAAAAAGGTGGAATGCCTTCCTCTGTCCACAGACAAGATGGCCGCCGAGATGACTCACACAGCAACTTTTGTAGGGAGGAGGGAGCTCTGCTGCTTCTGCCTGGCAGTCCGGTAGTCCTTTAGTTTTTACCTAAAGAACCTTCCTTTCATGTGCAAAAGAGAAAGTTACAGTCCAAGACCCAACAGAACTGATAAGGCCTTGCTGTGGGGAAAGATCCTTTTTATCCCTGGACCAAGCTCTCATCTCTATCCTTGAGGGCCTCCAATTCTTGGAGGGTCATTGCAAATGTTCTAAGGGTTCAAGGTGAGAGCTCAAAGCAGAATTTGCCTCATGACAAACTCCGCACAACTCTGGGCAGCTCATTTAGCCCCATGGGACCTCAACTTCCTTATCATCAGAAAAATGGCATGAATATCCTACATGGGCATTTTGAAGTTTTTTAAAGCATGAAGTGCTGCCCACCAAGTATTTCAGGAAGTCATGCAATTCTCTCCAATGCACCAATGCCACCCTGGCCTAGAATGGTATGCTGTCTTCCCAGGACTGTTATCACAACAGCCTCTAGAGCCTTACAGCCTCTTTCTTACATTGACCCCTATACTCAAGCCAGAGGGATCTTTCTCCTTTGATGTTCTGAAAATATTACCCCCTTTTGTGAAAAACACTTGAAAAGCTTACCATTACCCTAAGGAGATAATCCCAACTTCTTAACCTAATTTAAAAGGCATTCAGGATCTGGCTCCCACTGACCTCCCACTTCTTATCTCTTATCCTGCTGTCACACACTTCTGCAACTACACAGAAATTCATCACCTGCTCCAAACACAGTGTTTACAGAAGTGTAGGCTGAGTTCCTCTGGGGTAGGGAAAGATTTTAGGTGGTACTCAAGATGATCACAGACCCAATATTAAACAAAAATGAATCACATTTGCAAAAGGTTAGATTAGCTCTTTCATTCTTGTCCCTTCTTTCAGATTACTTCAAAAAGAAAATCTTGGGCCAGGCGCAGTGGCTCATTCCTGTAATCCTAGCACTTTGGGAGGCCGAGGCAGGTGGATCACTTGAGGTCAGGAGTTCAAAACCAGCCTGGCCAATATGGTGAAACCCTGTCTCTACTATAAATATTTTTTAAAAACTAGCCAGGCGTGGTGGTGGGTGCCTATAATCCCAGTCACTCGGGAGGCTGAGACAGGAGAATCACTTGATCTTGAGAGGCGGAGGTTGCAGTGAGCTAAGACAGCACCATTGCACTCCAGCCTGGGCAACAAGAGCGAAACTCCACCTCGAAAAAATAAAAAAGAAAATCTTGGTTTGGGGCTATGTCTTTAACACTTCTCTACCTAATCTTCCTTTTCAAGACACAGCCTCAGGCTCTGGTAGAATTGAACAACACTGTTTTCTGTTTTTTGTCCTGTTCCACTTTTGTTGCTTTTGTCCACAGTATTGAAGGGTTAGGTTTCGTTTTCTATTAAGGGTAAATGGTGTTGGCTTAACCTTTACAAGATGCCGTTGTGTTTTCTGTTCAAATACATTTTGATTAAGAAGTGAATCTAAGAAAGAAATATCAAGTAAAGTATATGTGGTGGTAAGATGGCTAAAGTCATAAAAGTGGTAGGCAAATGATCAAAAGTTGAGAAGAAAACTTTCTCTGTCATGTAACATTTTCTCTTCTGAGCATTCTGTAGATTAGTCTCTCTGCCCCAGACATCTATCCTTCTCCCCAGCAATCCTGACTTACGTTACCCCAGCTCAAAACTTAGGCCTCAGGTTCTCAGCCCCAGTGCAGCTTCACTGGGTGACCTAGACCAGATGCCCATGTCTCATGTTACCAAAGGGTTCTGTTCTGCTGTCATGACACTTATTATTCCCACCTACATAACTGCTTGTTTAACTACCTGCAACAGGAACCTATGTGTAGGTAGCAACCGTTTCTACCTCTTTTTACCATTGCATTGTCAGCTGCCACCACATAAGAGGGGCTGTGAAGTATATGTTGAATGGATGAATGTTGCTAGATGCAAGACATGACATGTAACCACCATTGCATATACTACTTTATGAAGCTTTAGAAGGTAGTGACTGTGCCTTAGTTATGTTTGAATCATTCATGGCTCCCGGCACAGTGACCGGCATGCCGGACAAAAATAAAGCCTTCATACATGTTGAATTCATAAATTTATTCAGTCATGATCACTAATGGACTTTAGTCAAGATCATAGCTATTTACTGTAGAAATACTCAGACTCCTTACTGAAGACTATGAAAGACCCTGGATTATGGGTCATGGCCCTGCTGCTGTTCCCCTCTGCGATCTTGGTTAGGACACAGCCCTTCAAAAAGCCCAAGTTTCCTATCTGTAAAATGAGGTGGGAGATGAGCAAGGAGAATGATTAATGCAAACAGCATCAATGCCCCTTCCCTATTTAACATTTCAGGAGTGCAGGAATCTAAAGTACCAAGATTCTTTCATTCTCTTTGCCCATTTTCTATCTTTAGCCTTGACAAGACTAAGGCGATAATCACCTTTATTTGCTTAATAAAGCCTATTCTCGGCCTTTGGGGAAAGGGTCCAGGAAAGTCAATTGGAAGCAAAAAGAATTTGCCCCTCCAATCACACAAATACACCCGTACCTGGGCCCCAGCTCGTCCTCACTCCTCCAGACAAAGTCGCCAAACTTTTCATAGTGAGAGTTGTAGTGGTGCTGGACTCGGAACAGCATCGAGGCTGAGACTTCCATCAGCGTGTTGTAGGCAATCTGCTGCTCCTTTCCACTTGTGTACCCATTGTACAGATTGTAGATCTTGTCAGCTATTTCTGAGGGGCAGAAGGGCAGAAACAGATCACTGGGTGGTGGAAAAAAGGATAGAAGCATGGCCTTCAATAAGAGAGGCACAGTGGTGAGACAGTTTTGCTTGCATTAGCTCTGGGAGCAGACAAACCTTAATTTCATCCTGAATATGTTATTGACTAGTTGTGTTTGGTTTTCTTATCAGCTGGAGATAATGATATCTACTCTCGAGGTGCATTGGGAGAACTAAATTAAAGAGTGGATACAAAGCACTCAGCACAGGGCCTGCCACAAAGTTAGTGCTCATAATTGCAAGTTTAGTTGTTAATATAATTATTGTGCCTGTGATTTTACATAAAATAAACTGTCCTGGATAATCTCAACACCCTCTATTTCTCCTTTTTTGTATTTCCAACACATTTCTGTGATCAGGTCTGATGGGTCCCCATTCAAAACACCTTCCAAAGAAAATCTAAACTCATCTGCTTGTTATTCGTGGCTATTCCTACTGCTTCAGTCACTCCGACTAATCAAAGTAACTTAAATTTGTCATGAGTAGAAGGCATATTCTTTCAGCTTCAAAAACTGATCAAAATCTGTATGCCCCTAAATCATTGCTAACAATGGTTGCCACGAGAAGAATCTGGAAACAGAGTAAAAATGGGAGGAACATTTATGTTACACTATTTTCTACTCTGATTTTTATTTGTACTTTTTTTATTTTTTAACAATGGACATGTGTTATTTCAAAATAATAATTTTTAAAATTTATCAGGAAAATATTTCAAATCCCCTCACCTTTGGTAGCACTTAAAACATTTATAATTGAGTTTATTATTGAGCCATCTGCAGAAATCTCTCACTATTCATAATGTGAATTCCTAAAAGGTGGAGACCATGTCTCTACTGCATTGCTTGTACTTTTGAGAAATAATTGTTCGACTTCAAGTAGACCACCAGGACTTATGAGCCACCGTCACTTTTTGCCAGACTTGATGTAGAAACTGCATCTACACAATGCTCAAGAACTAAGTATATGGTGGATCTGATTGACTAATTATATTTTTTCAGGTATTTTTGCCTGCTGTTTACGTCATGAACCAGGAGCAGTAAAAACGTTTAATCTTGCACGCTAACTGTGAATGATAATCACTGATGGCAGCTCTATGCTGAGGATTCTGAGGCCACCATGGGAGTGGATGGAACAGCATGCTGTGATCTGCTAATGTCTGCCATGGGCACCACAAGGTGAAATGGCCTCCTAGGTGCCATCTCTTTGCCACTCTAGCAAAGACAAGTGGAAGAAAATGATTAGTCCCTGAGAAATCTAGGACAAGGGGTAAGATATAGTCATGCAGCTCTGACTCCCTACCATTCCTGGCCTGTAAGTCAGAACACAGATCAACTCTCTAAAAGATGGGCAAGTCCTTCCACTGGGGGAGATATTCCTAGTCAATCTCAATTTTTCCCTTCATGACTTTGATTAATTTAGCTCCATGTTCATCCTGTTCGTTAGTGCCTTCATTTTCTTTTCCCTGTGCCAGTATGTCGGGGTGTGTGTGCGTGTGGGTGTGCGTGTGTGTGTGTGATGATTAGTGACTGTTGGGTGCAGAACTTAGGGGAAATATGGGAGTTACCTTGGAGGTGAAAAACTGGGTTACTTACCTTCTGCCTTGTTGTCATCCACCAGTGGACAGGACGTCCTCAGGGTCACTGTGCTGAGCTCCGAGTGCCTCCCTCGTGTATCCACGGCATACAGAGTGAACCTGCAGCACAACAAGAAAACAGAGCACTAGGCTGTGACTTCAAAGAAGGGCCTGAGAGTTGCAGGGAAGAACAGAGTCATGGCACATTAAGCTACAGGATAAATTATTTTTTAAAAAAGCATTTATTAGCACTAACTGCCTACTTGACACTTTGTACTTCGTCTCAGCCTAAAAGGGAGGGATTTATTGTCACCCATATCTTGTCAATGAGGACAGTGAGACTTAGATTGTGTATCTCTCCACTATTTGAGTTACTGAGGGACAGAACGGGGGTATTGAACTCAAGCAGTCTGAGTGCAAGGTCTGAAGTATTTATTGAGCATTAACTCTGAGCCAGGAAGTACTTTAAGTGCTAAGGGTATAAAAATGAACAAGAGAGTCAAGGACACGGCTAAAAAAATAAACCAGTAAAAATGAAAAAGTAAACAAAAAATCAGATAATGGTTAAGTGTGAAAGAAAATATATCAGAATAATGTAATAAAGACTAATACGGGAATATAGGGAGTATAAGCTTTAGAATGTAGTCCATGAAAGGCTTCCTGAAGAGGAAACTTCAGGACCTAAGACCTGAATCGTGAGAAAGAACCAGTTTATGGGAGGAAGAACTGGGAAAAGAACGTTCTAGGTAGGATGCTCAGTAAGGACAAAGGTCCTGAGGAGAGAAGGAGCCCAGATGGTTGAAGAAATGGGCAGCCACTGTGGCTGAAACAAAGTGAGATGAGGTAGAAAGTTGGTGGAGACCTTGTAGGCCATGACAGGGAGACTGGGGGTTAATCTGGCTGTAACATATGTCCTCACCTTTCTATGATCTCATCTGAAGCTCCATGCTATATTGATGGGAACAGACACAGCCTGTGTGGACTTAGAAGGGAAGAACTGGTAAAATGTAGACCTGGTAGATTCAAGTCTAATCTACCATAATTCTTTCCAGAGCAGCCTCTGTCCTCTGTCCTATTTTGGGAAAGCCCTGTGATCCTTGTATTCCCAGATCTCCAAGTTTTATGGTTAAGCAAAGCCTAAGAAGGGCACAGAAATAACTTTCCAGATGATGTAAGCCTTAGAGGCTAAGAACAAGCTGATAGGCCAGGCACGGTGGCTTATGCCTATAATCCCAGCACTTTGGGAGGCTGAGGTGGGCAGATCACCTGAGGTCAGGAGTTTGAGATCAGCCTGGCCAACATGGTGAAACTTCAACTCTCCTAAAAATAAAATATCAGCTGGGTGTGGTGGCATGCACCTGTAGTTCCAGCTACTTGGGAGGCTGAGGCAGAGGAATCACTGGAACCAGGGAGGTGGAGGTTGCAGCAAGCTGAGACTGTGCCACTACACTCGATTGCACCACTGCACTCCAGCCTGAGTGACAGAGTGAGATTCCATCTCAAAAAAAAAAAAAAAAAAAACAAGTTTGAATAGAAGGGTTGAGGATCTGAGTGTTCTGTCTGTGTCATGCCATCCTTTTTCACCAGCTTTTAAAGGTAGAGGCAATAGTGTGAAGTGGGTAGAGGGTCCCTAAGTTAAGCAGAATAGACCGGGGTCCTAATGGCCTTATTTCCTTCCCTCTTCCACTGCATCTCAAATTAGCCCGTGTTATAAAATGGGCATAACACCATGATTACCAAGTTTCAGAATGGTGAGCCTCAATTGGCCATACATACTTGCACTTAATAAATATAAGATGACAGGGTGATGGATGCAGGAAACCACCATGGAACACTTATACCTATGTAACAAACTTCCATGCTTTGCACATGTACCCCATAACTTAAAGTATAAAATACATTATACAAATTAATTGATATGTGCTAAGACCTGAGCTAAGAGTTACCTACATTATCACAATTAATTCCCCAACACCCCCACACAATCCTAAAAGATAGGTACTATTACCCTCTTCATTTTATACATGAGGTTCAGAGAGGGGAAGCAACTTGCCCAGATCCATGTGGTAACTACTGGGATTGGCAGTTTAAACCTTGGTTTCTCTGACTCTACAGTCCATACATGCCACCACTGCAAACTTCTGCCTTTGGATCACAGTTCTGTAGAAATCAATTCCGTACAAATGTGATTCCATTAGTCATACTTGCTGAACCACAACTATGTTGAAGCAATGCCATCTCCTGAGTTTTTCTGATCTTATGAAAATATGCTAAAATAATCACCCTCATTATCTCCACCTTTCCAAAGATAAAACTGGAGATTTAAAAAAAAAATAAGCAATGTGTCCAAAGTCACAGGTTCAGAATATTAAGGACTCAAGAGCATGATCTCTCTCACTCTAAAACCCATGCTCTTGGCTCTCAGCTGCCATTTTATCGTTCCCACTTGACCACTCACTGGCTCAGAGGATCTGATCTGGAGTGGTCCCTTCCAGCTTTGACTTCCCATGACCCTTCAACCTTTGAGGCCTCAAAGGTTGTTTTAATAAAAGGCACCATGAGTTAAAACTCCTTGGTACAAAGCAAGCAGGGGGTGACAAAGAAAGGGGCCTGGCCTTGGAGATGGCATTGCTTAAACATAGTTGTTCATATTTCAGTTCTACTGCCTAGCACTGGGAACTTGGGCAAGTCACTTCACCTCTCTGAGCTCACTGCACCTCTCTGCACCCAGCACCTGTGATAGAGAGAATGCCACCCACCTCACAAGTGCTGTATGGATAGACGTGAAATGGAAGTGCACTGTGAGGTAGGTTATCATTGGAAAGCCATGCAGAAGGGTTGAGAACAAGATCATAAAGGAACTCTGGCAAGTAGCAAGGTGGGAATCGAGAACAGCATTGGGCAACATTATGTAAGCATTCACCATCCACATATGGACCCATCCAGAAAGTGGCAGAGGCAGGATGTAAACTCTAGCCTGCATGTCCCAGAGTGCATACACTTCAGCTTGGGTATAGCTAAATTGTTGTCATTTAACACAGTATTAAGCACACAGTAGGCACTTAATAAATACTGGTGTGAATGAATGAATCAAAGCATACCATCTCTCATTTCTGAATTTGAGTTTCTCCATCAATAAAATGGAGTTAGTTTCACAGACAGTGCATGGCTGTCTCAAGGATCACATGGAGTGATGCATGAGAAAATGGCTTGTAAGAAGAGGATTTTTATAAAGACCATACATAGAACACTTATTTGTGCAAGAGAACACATTTAAAAAAAATGCTTTCTTGGAGTCAGAAGAGAAGATATATTTCAACTGAGAGAAACATGGAAGTCTTGTAGTGAATAGAATATATGAATGAAAGTTCAAAATATGAGAAGTAGGAATATGTTTTAACATTGCTTTCTCATAAGCCACTTATGTTCCTGTGATGCTTCTGCAACACATTTCCTCCACCCAAGAGGGCCCAGGGTCATCTCGCTGCTTAGCCAAGCAGCAGGAATAACAACATGCTGGGGAAGAAGTAGTCTTAGGTATTCTTATCATAAAAACTGGGTAGAATCCTTGCTTTCTCCAATTGCTGCCTGAATATGCTTTGGGAAGTCAGTTTACTTTCTCTGAGCCTCAGTCTCTTCCCTTGTAAAATAGGGTGAAATTATCCATATCTCACAAGTTGGCAATCAAGACTCAATGATATAATGATAATAATAGGGCCAGTTCAATCTTTGCTCCCTAAAAGGTAGCTTCTATTTTGGTTATTATAGTAACCAAACATGTTACTGGGGGCCTCGGGATAGAGGAGGCCTCGGACAACCCTGCTGGGGGGGGGTGGAGAAAGAGGAAGATGTCAACCTCACAGTCCTGGGTCAAAAGTCACAAGGCCATGGGCTTTCTGGTTGACTCAGCTGTAACTGTAGAACTGTTCCAGAGGCACATCTGAAAGCTGTTAGGTGCCCTAACAGGCAGGGCATGGAGGGGTTATTTGTGAAGGGGCGAAAGTGGTGGTCCCTGATATGAAGGAGAGAGAGAGGGAAAGAGACAGAGAGATTGGAAGGTGTAGGGACAGAGACCAAGAAACAGATACAAAAATATACCACAAACAAATCCATATAGCAGGGAGTGAAAGAGGGAGAGACAGGGACAGAGACAGATACAGAGGAGAGAGAGTAATCAGACCTCTGTATTCCTTGGGATCAGAAAGGGTGTCAGCCACTCTCTGCTCACTTCCATCACCGTCTCTCTGAAGCAGACTGAGGCTTACTGATAATTTGAACTAAAACTGTGTACCATCAACTTCCAATCTTGATTTTACAAGTGGGGAAACCAAAGCCCAGAAGGGAAAACAACTTGCACAGAGACCCACTTGCCAATCAGTTCAGAGTAAAGATTGAGGCATTCCTGACAACTCCTCCAGTGCTCCTTCCTACATTTCCATGCCCTGGTGGATCAAGGTCCAAGCCCACTTATGGGATGTTTTCATTATGAAAGAGGTGGCTCATGGATAACGTTAGATGGGCTAGTTACGAACCTGGAGCCCAAACCATTGCTATTCCTTCCCTTGGCCTTATTTCAGGGGAAGCAACACTGGCCAAGGTGGCTAAAATCTGAATTTGAGTCCCAGCTTGCCTACAGACTGTGTGGTATGAGATCTCGCATACCTACAGTAATACAGTCTCAGTGCATTGGGAAGTTGAAATCCAAACAAACACACTGTGGGGAAATGCCTAGGGATGACTACTCCAAATTATTTTTCAATATTCCTTCATGACAATGTCATTGTCAGGACATTGTCATCCTCAGGACACCATCTTCATCATCCTTAGGACAAAGTCCATCACTCTCAGGACAAACTCAACTTGGAATCCCTCAGTCATTTGAGAGTACTCTATTACTGAGCCCCGAATGAGCTCTGGTCGAAGGTCTAGGTGTGCTTGCTGACTTTTCTCCCTATTCTGCTTCACAGCAGAGGCATCTCCAGCTGCTGATGGTTCCAGAATATGGATCCCACCTCTGAACCTTTCCACCGGTGGCACCCTCTGGATGAGTCATCCATCCCCTTCTTCACGTGACCCTCTCCACCTTGTCCTTGAAGCATCACTCAAATTTTACCTCCTCTGGGAAGTCTGTTTTGACCTGTCTGAAGAGCTAGGTCAGCACCCCTTCACTTCTCTCTTGCCCCTATGAATATATGACTCCTTCAGGATCAGAATAAGGTTCTGCTCATGCCTAAACACCTATACCTGATGCATCAACACTCAGTACACACAGGTTAGAATGAATGAGGTTCATGAATGAGGCTCATTTCTCTTTCCTGGGAATCAATCTTTCCATCTATAAAATGAACAGAAGATGATTAGATTAAAGAGTTACTAAAAGAAATGGAATAACAAGAGGACTAAAGTCATGGCTTTGGAATCAAATAATTTAGTGTTAAATTCTGGCTTCTTGTACATTGGCTGTGTGCAGTCTTGTCTTGTGTACTCACCAGTACAATGGGAACAATAATATTAAAACCCACCATGGAGGGTTCTTGTTAGAATAAAAGAAAGTGCAGCATGGAAAGTGCTCAGCACAATGCCCAGCCTGTGCTATGCAATAACCAACAGGCAATCAACCGCTGTTGGCGTCATCATTAGGGTTAGTACTCAGCCACTGCCCAAGGCTCTGACTTCACCCCCACATGGAAGTGGTCCCAGTGGAGATCAGAGGAGGGTGGGTAGAAAGGAAGCCGTTGTTGGTCCCATCCAAGACCCCCAGACCTCCTCATAGCAGGGGTGAGAGAATGAAACCAAGAAGTTAATTGGCGGTGAGATCTTCTCACAGATCTGACAGGGGGTAAGAGCAGGGACAGAGCCCTAGAGGCCCATGTCAGGCCTAGTCCCCGAGTTTACAGGAGAATGTGTTTGAAGTCTCCAGGCCAATGCCTGCTCTTCCCCAGCCCCGCAACATGATTTAGGCATTCTGGGGAGGCAAAAGTCTCCTTGCTGATTTGAAGGGAAACAGATGTTTTCAGGCCAGAGGCCCCAGTCTTGTAAAATGCTCCTTCCCCTAACACAGCTTTGGCAAACAACTTCCCATTAGCTCACCTCCACCCCTCCCACCCCCACTGCCATGGCTCCCCTCCATGCCATTCCCAGCACAATGTGGCAGACAGGGGCAGTAGGAAAAGTGCCCAGTCCAAGCTTAAGCTTTGGGTCTAGGAAGCTGGATGGCCAGGGACACCTCAATGCCCATCTCTGTGCTTCAGCCTCTGATCTCTGCAGTGAGGGATTGGATCAAGATCACTGCTGAGGGGTAGGTTAGATCTAATATTATAGGAAACGAGAGTTGTTTTTCTCTGTTAGAGCTGGTGTTACCCATTCCAGACTTTTCTCCACTGGATTCTGTGGCAAAGAGCATGGACTTACAAATAAGACTGTTCTGGATTTGAATCTGGACTCCACCTGGGCAGTAGCAAGAAGCTACTGAGCAAGTAGCAATTTAACCATTGAGCCTCAGTTTCCTTATCTGTAAAATGGGGACAAAAGGTTCATCATGTGGGCTTGTGAGAATGAAATCAGAATACAATCTCTCTACGATCTCTACTAATAGTTTAGGTTTCTTGTGAACAAAATCAAGTACCGTATATTTTCCCTTGTACTATTCATGATACCCAGACAGTCTGGATGCAGAGAAAATGTGTAATAGTGTTCCTGATTGATTTCTGATGGGAAGACTGCTAGACACCCTGCAGTCCAAAACCTCAGGTTCTGAATCCAGCTCTACTCAAGTAGTAGAAAGAGCGTTTCTGCTTTTATGATCACAATGAGGCAGGGTGTGAAGAAGTTAGAATAGACTCTGGAGCCCTTCTACCTGAGATCCAATGTTTGTTCTATCACCTACTATCTTTATGACCTTGAGCAAGTTAATTGACCTTTCTGTTCTTTAGTATTTTTTGTCTTTAAAGTGTGTGGCTGGGCATGGTGGCTCACAACTGTAGTCCCAGCACTTTGGAAGACTTAGGCAGGTGGATCGCTTGAGCCCAGGAGTTCAAAACCAGTCTGGGCAGCATGGCAAAACCCCGTTTATACAAAAAATACAAAACTTAGCTGTGCATGGCAGCACACAGCTGTAGTCTCAGCTACTCAGGAGGCTGAGGTGGGAGGATCATTTGAGCCTGGGAGGTTGAGGCTACAGTGAGCCAAGATGGCACCACTGCAGTCCAGCCTGGGCAAGAAAGAGAGACCTTGTCTCTAAATAAATAAATGAGTAAAAATAAAATGTGTATGATAATGTTATCTATCTCAAAGGGATGCTAGAAGAATAAAGTACTTGAGATGGTGCTTGGCACATGGTAAGTGGTAAGTTAACACAACTGTTACTCAATGTGCACATGTTTGATTAATCTCTTCTATAATGGCTTTTAAACGACACCCTGGCCCCAGTTCTTTGACACTTCACCTTGAATAAGGGCAGGCTCATGAGTGCTTTGGCCAGTAGAGCAAGAGGAGTCCAGGAGTCACCATGTGACTTCTTAGTGTGGGTCATAAAAGGGGACGCAGCTTCCATCCTGCTTACTGAATCATTCTCACTTGGAACCATGGGCCTCCATATAAGAAATTTGGCTGCCCTGAGGCCACTGTGGTGGGAGGAAGACAAGCCATAAGGAGAGGCCACATGTGGATGCTTCAGCAGCCCTGGTGCCTAGGTCCCAGATGGATAAGTAAAGGAGCCTTCAGATAATTCTCACACACGCAGTCAAGTTACACCTAGCTTTTGAATTCTTGCAGTTGAGGCTCCACACTTAATGGAGCAAAGACAGTCCAATCTGGTATGTTCTGTCTGAATTTCCAATCCACAGATCCGTGAGCAAAACCAAATGGTCATTTTAAGCTAAGTTTCAGGGTTATTCGTTGTGTCATCAATAGTAACTGCAACAACTAATAAGCATTGCAAGCAGGATCAGCAAACTATAGCCCACAGTCCAAATCTGGCCTGCTGCCTATTTTTGTAAATAAATCTTTTACAACCACACTCTTTTGGTTTGCTTTGAATGCATTTTGTATGGCTGCTTTCACATTACTATGGCAGAATCATGTACTTGTGACAGAAATCGCAGCACCATCAAGGCCTAAAATATTCACTATTTGGACCTCCAGGGAAAAGCTTGCTGACTCTAATATAGAGCTTTGAATGTACTGAATGCAAGATCGTTTCCTTACATTATTTCATTTAATCCCAAGGTTAGAAAGCATTCCTATTTTACAGTTAGGCTCAGAGAGTTCAAGTGACTGGCCCAAAGTCACATAGCTCTTTAACTGCAGATCTAACGCCTCTATGGCCTGTTGAAGATCTAGATTCCAGTTTGAGTAATAATGGCTTTGGGTAAGTTCCATCATGCTCTGCTCTCAGTTTCCCAGCCTGGGTCATAAGGATATTGGGCAAGTTGGTCTGGAGAGGCTGCCAAAATTCAGATGTCTAAACTTTTCCTGAGCTGAGTGCTAGCTACCAGGCAAAGTATTTCTGTTCCCCTCTAGTCTAGGAGTACCAAAATGAGCCTTGAGAATGAGTCACCAGAGGCTGCTATGCATCCCTGCTCACTCTCATGTGCAGCCACCTACCCACCCTTGAGCACCAGAACCCAACTTTCCTATCTCCCAACTCAAGCTGACAACCCCTGCTTTCTGCCAACATAAATATTTAATTCTAGTGCCTGGAACAGAGAGACCACCTTGGTATTAAGGACTCCTGTCCTAGTTTCTACTTTCAAAACAACACAGTCTGCGGCATGACTGGGAGGCCCTGGCTTAGAACAAAGGTAAAGCAGTTTGTGGTTGGGCTCCAAACACCAGCTCCCCACACTTGTACTGCCTTCAACCCCTCAAGCTGTATGAGCTAAGAGGCAAAGAATCAGGGGAGTAGGGAGCTGGCAGAGAGAGCTCTGCAGGAAGGCCAAGTCGGGAAACCATTGTTGGTTCTAAGCTTAGGCAGAGGTTATATCAACCTGGGAGTACTGCTAGGCATCCACTGTTCTGACTGCTAAATCCCCTGAAATACACTGGTATGTGAACATCTCCCTAAAATTCATAGTTCAGTCAACATCAGAACTCAGAAATAATTATGGTATTAACACTTGAAATTAAATAAATATAAATTGATTTACAAGTAAAGATTATTGAGTGTATCTCCAATACCTGAGGAGTAAGTATCACAGCATCTCCACTCTGTGTGTGCCTTGCCATGAGTGAATGCCTGCTAGGTGCTGGGCATTCTGCTAAGCAGGGAAGAAATGCCCATGAAAAAAAGAGTGGGGTTTTTGCTGTCACAGAACTCATGGAAGAGCAGGGAGATGGTCAAATGAACAAGAAATGGGATGCAGTACTGTAAGCTCTTCAATAAAAATGTATTCTTGCACCTACATTTACTTCAGGCATGTCTGTTCTTCTTTTTTCAAAACAGCAGACTAAGCCTTAGATATGAGTTTAAAAGCTTCTGTGAATTAGACTTTATCTTGCTGGATCTTGCAGTCTGCTGCAAACTGGGATTGTCAACGACCTACAGGACTCTCATTTTTTTGGTATGAAAAATGATGACAATTCTTGCCCTCTCCATTCTGAAAGCATTTGAAGAGTGAATAAAGCAGTGGACATAAACATATAAATACTATGCAAACGATCTGTTTGAGTGTATTTATTCACTCATCAAATATGACCTGACCCCTCTTGAAAAAAAATGCAGGTTGGCATGTTGCTTGGCTTTAGCAACAATTGCTCTGCTTGCCCTTCTCTCCTTGGTCTTCTCCTGTCCCTTCCTCTCCCTATCGCCCCCACCCCCCTTTACCTTCTCCTTCTCTTTTTTCAGAATGTGGACTAAATGATAACATATAATCATACTAGCCATAATACCTTAATTGGAAGATGTTCATATTTTAATAGGTTGTTTTAGGGTAAAGCAGACACAGACTAACTTTATGGTCTCAAGTCAAGGAATTAATTGAGCACAGAATGCCCAATTATTCTGCTCCAATTTACATTCCTGGGATCTTTGAAGCAAATTGCAGGCTTTAAAAAACATCTTTGTTGTACATTGGACAGAATCTCTGAAACTCAGATATAAACAATAATTTTTAAAGTGACTTCAGTTATATAAATGACTTTTTCAGAAGGCATAACTTGCAAGTATGTTGAATTGAGAGGCAGAGGAGATGATGTGTAGGTTTCACCCTGTCATTAACTAGCTATGTGGCTTTGGTGGGATTATTTGACCTCTCTGCACCTCAGTGGCCTGTCAATAACCCCATGGTGATGGTGTGAGGACTAAATGGTGGTTATGGATGTAAAAGTGACTTAAAGATTCCACACACATTTCCTGGGCACATACTCTGTATCAGATACAGAACTGGAAGCTTTTATGCAGTTGTCTTCTGTTACTTTCCTACTGCTTAAGGGGTATGTATTACTAAATCCATTCTACAAGGAGGCAAGTGAGCCTTGGAAATTTAGATCGACTTTCTCAAGGCTACAGAGAGAGTAGTAGCAGTTCAGCCAGGCCCCAACATAGGTCTACTCACTCAAAATTCAGTGCCCTTTCCAAATGGATAAAATTATTAGGTATTCATTGGCCCCAAGTGGGTCTTGAGTCATAGTTCAGAGGAAGTTAAAATTTATTAGAAGGATGAACTCCATGTTCTGAACTTGTGATAAGGAAGAGATCTTACCACAGGAACACCATTACTTTCTGCTCCTTTCAACACTGACATCACTTCTCTTCCCACATCTGACCCTAAAGCCCTTCTCTTCTTCCATGATGCCTTCAAGATTAAATTTTGCCAAAGCCAAGCTCAGAGGAAGAGAGGCCAAGCAGAGGTCACAACTTGGCTTTACTCTTGGCCTTTAGGTTAGGGAACACTATAGACAGAATGATTCTTATCTACTCAGTTCTGAGTGGAGCTTAGTTCCCATCTCATATGTGAGCTCTGCTTTCCATGGGTAGAGGGTGAGAGTGGGAAGAAGAAACAAGCCCTGTGCTTGGAGTCTAAAAGACAGAGTTTGCATCATGACTCTCCCTATTTCCTGTTTCTATCATATCTGAAAGTCTTAGTTTCCCTATCTACAAAATGAAGTCAATAATACATGCCTCACAAAATTACTGTAAGAATGAATAGCATGAGAAACACCCAGAACAGTGCTTGGTACAATAAATGTTATCTTGCTTGTCTTGCTTACTTATGACACTCAAGTAAGATAAAATGGAAACAGTGCTTCTTTAAAATCAAGTTTCTGCACAAAAGCAATAGTTCTGGAGGGTGCTGTTTTTCATAAGGTTTTGTTAGAGCTCCAGTTCAGGCACAGCATGTATAGGCAAATCATGCCATGTTTGTGAGCCTTGGTTTCCTTATCAGTTACCCCATAACAACAATATCCACTTTCAACAGTAGTTAAGAAAACTAGAAACAATTTACACACTGAGGCACTGGCTCAGCTGGGGCCTAAACTCAAGGCTGCCTGTTTATAAAGCCCTAGCTTTGTCTCTGATCGACCATGTGACCTTGGGTGAATTTCTGTCCCATGGACTTTGCTTTTTTTTCCTGTTTAACAATGGGTCACCAGATGTCTTCACTGGTGAGTGACAGCAAATATTAACACCAGTTAGTACCAATCTTCTGTAAGCTCTTCCGACAAGACAAAGGAAGAAGGAACACTGACATCAAATTCTATAAGGTGGTATTATCTTTATAGAATTTACTTGATTAAAACCAGATGAAATCCAACATCCCTTATTAATATTGATATAACAGAATACTAACTAAACTGAACAACTATTAAAAAGACTATCCTCTAGGAAAAAGTAGAATTTGTCTAGTAGAGATACCTATTTTTACCATTTCTATTCTACATTGTACAGAAGGTTCTAGACAAGACAATTCAGCAAGAAAAAAAAAGCATCCAGATAAGAAAAAAAAAGGTAATATAATCTATTTTTGCAGAGACATAATCTTATATATGGAAAATAAAAAGGAGTTCATAAAATATTATATATACAAAAAGTTTGTACTTCAATGTAATAAAAGTTACATACAGTAGAACCACAGCTAGTATTATACCAAATGGGGAAAATTAAAAAGCTTTTAATATCTGGAAGAAGAAAGTGATGTATACTTTCATCATTGTTATTACTAGAAGCCTAGCTAGAGAAATCAGACAAGATAAAGCAATAATGGGTGTCCACATTGGAAAAAATGAAGTCAAATTATCCGTATTTGCAGATGATATGATCTTATATTTGAAGACACCTAAGACTCCACCAGAAAAACTATTAGAACTGACAAAATCAGCAAAGTTGTAGGATACAAAATCAACATACAAAACTAAGTAGCATTTCTTCATGCCAGTAGTGAACAATATGAAAAAGAAATCAAGAAAGTTATCCCATTTACAATTGCTACAAATAAAATGGAATAAACAACTGAAGAAGTGAAAGATTGCTACAAAATAAAATATAAAACATTGATGCAAGAAATCGAAGAAGACACATAAAAGCAGGAAAGATATTCCATGTTTGTGGGTTGAAAGAATAAAATGTCCATACTACCGAAAGCAATCTATAGATTCAATGCAATCGCTATCAAAATACCAATGATATTTGTATTAGTCCATTTTCATGCCACTGATAAGGAAAAACCCGAGACTGGAAGAAAAAGAGGTTTAATGGACTTACAGTTCCACATGGCTGGGGAGGCCTCACAATCATGGCAGAGGGCAAGAAGTAACAAGTCACATCTTACATGGATGGCAGCAGGGAAGCTAACTCCTGCAGGGGAACTACTCTTTATAAATTATTAGATCCTGTAAGACTGACTTACTCTCATGAGGACAGTGTGGGAAAGAATTCCCCCCATGATTCAATTACCTCCCACCGGGTCCCTCCTACAACACATGGGATTTCAAGATGAGATTTGGATGGAGATATAGCCAAACCATATCAACATTCTTCAGAGAAATAGAAAAAAATCCTAAAATTCCTTTGAAACCACGAAAGACCCAAAGTAGCCAAAACTAACCTGAGCAAAGAGAACAAACTGGGAGGAATCACACTGCCTAACTTAAAATTATATTACAGAGCTATAGTAACAAAAACACCATGGTACTATCATAAAAACAGACACATATAGCAACAGAACAAAATACAGACCTCAGAAATAAATCCACACATCCACAGTTAACTCATTTTGAACAAAGGTGCCAAGAACACACATTGTGGAAAAAACAGTCGCTTCAATAAATGGTGCTGAGAAAACTGGGTATCTATATATCAGAGAAACAAACTAGAGTGCTGTCTTTGCCATATGCAAAAATCAAATCAAAATAATTTAAAGAGTTACATCTAAGACTTCAAATTATGAGACCACCATAAGAAAACTATTGGGGAAACTCTCCAGGACATGGATCTTGGCAAAGATCTCTTGAGTAATAGCCCAAAAGCACAGGTAACCAAAGAAAACAACTGAACAAATAGGATGATAGCAAGTGAAAACTGCACAGGAAAGGAAACAATAAGATGAAAAGACAACTCACAGAATGGGAGAAAATATTTGCAAGTTACCCATCTGTCAAGGGATTAATTATCAGAATTAAGAATTAGGAGCTGAAACAACTCAATAGGAAAAAGAATCAAATAACCCCATTTAAAAATGGGCAAAAGAGCTGAATAGACATTTCTCAAAAGAAGACATAAAAATGGCAAACAGGTTTATAAAAAAGTACTCAACATCATTGATCATCAGAGAAATGCAAATCAAAACTACAATGAGATATCACCTCGCTCCAGTTAAAATGGCTTTTATCTGAAAGTCAGGCAGTAACAAATGCTGACAAACATGTGTAGAAAGGGAAACCCTTGTATGTTATTGGTGGAAAGGTAAATTAATACAACCACTATCAAGAACAGTATGGAGGGTCCTCAAAACACTAAAGATAGAACTACCATATGATCCAGCTATCCAAAGGAAGGTATATACCCAAAAGAAAGGAAATCAGTATGTTGAAGAGATATCTATACTCCCATGTTTATTTCAGCACTATTCACAAGAGCCAAGATGTAGAAACAATCTGTGTCCATCAGCAGACGAATGGATAAAGAAAATGTGGTACATATACACAATGGAATAGTATTCAACCATTAAAAAAAAAATGGATCCTACCATTGGCAACAACATGGATCGAACTGGAGGATATTATGTTAAGTGAAATAGTCAGGCACAGAAAGACAAACTTTGTATGTATTCACTCATTTGTGAGAAATAAAATTAAGAAAAAAGAAATGAACTCATGGAGATAATGAATAGAACGATAGTTGTTGCCAGAGGTTGTGAAGGGCAGTGGAGAAGAAGGGGAAAAGTGGGGATGGTTAATGGGCAACATTAACCAAAAATATAATTAGGCAAAATGAATAACATCTAGTATTTGATAGCAAAAGAGAGTGACTACAGTCAACAACAACTTATTGTACATATAAAATTAAAAGAGCATAATTTAAAAGTTCATAACACAAATAAATAATAAATGCTTGAGGTAACAGATATCTCATTTACCCTGATATGATTATTACACATTGTATACTTGTCTCAAAATATCTCATGTACCTCATACATATATACACTTACTACGTACCCATAAAAATTAGAAATAAAAAATTAATTAAAAATAAGTTCAGTCAGGCAGGTTACAAGATTAACATACAAAAATCAACTGCATTTCTATTTACTACCCATGAAGAATCAGAAAATAAAATTTAAATACTGCACATTCCCTTGTGCAGTATTAAAAAACCATATTTATAGAATCAAAACTAAAACCACTTAGGAATAAATTTAACAAAAGAAGCACAAGATTTGAACACTGGAAACTACAGAATATAATGCAAAGAAATTAAAGAAGGCATGCATAAATGTGAAGATATCCTGTGTTCATGGACTGGAAGACTTAACACTGTTAAATTAGAAATATTCCCAAATTTATCTGTAGATTCAAAATCTCTATTGAAATATTCAATGATTTGTTTTACAGAAATTGACAAGCTGCTCCTGAAATTCATATGTAAATGAAAGACATCCAGAACAGCCAAAACAATATTTAAAAAGAAAACAAAGCTGTAGTACTTATTATACATTCTGATTTCAAAATTTATTACAGAGCTGTAGTAATCAAGACTGCCAGACATTAGTATGAGGATAGACACAGATCAATGGAACAGAATTGACAACACAGAAATAAACTCATAGGTTTATGGTCAATTGTTTTCAAGGAGGGTGCCAAGAAAGTTCAATGGGGACAGAATACTCTCTGTAACAAAAGACTCTACAACAAATGGGACACTTGGGTAGCCTTGTCAAGTGAAGAAAGTAGGACCCCTATATCATACCACATACAAAAATTAAAATAGGCCATTAAATATCTAAATGTAAAAGCTAAAACTATAAAACCCTTAGAAGTCACAAGAGAAAATCTTTATGACCTTGGATTAGGCAGTAGTTTTCTTCGATATTACATTAAAAGCATAAGCAAACAAAAAACATACATAAATTGGACTTTATCAAAATTTAAAACTTTTATGCCTCAAAGAACACTTTCAAGAATGTCAAAAGACAACTCACATAATTAGATAAAATATTTACAGATTTCATATCTATCTCATAAAGGTGTATTATCTAGAATATATAAAGCAGCATTACAAATGGAAAATTTACAAAGCACAATTTTAAAATGGACAAAAGATTTAGACATTTCTCTAAAGAAGATATTCGAATGTCTAAAAAGCAGATGAAAATGTGTTTGACATCATGTTAGGAGAATGCAAATAAAAACCTCAATGAGACACCATTTCATACCCACTAAAATAGCTATAGTCAAAAAGACACAAAATAACAAGTATTAGCAAGTAGTTCCTCTCAAAGTCACACACATGGAACTCTCAGAGTACCCAGAAATTCCACTCCTAGCTGTCTAACCAAGAGAACTGAAAACATATCTCCACAGAGAGACTTGCATAAAAATTTCCACAGCAGCATTATTCATAACAGACTGAAAATGTTATGAAAAATGACCCAATATCCATCAACTAATGAATAGACAAAAAGTGGTATATCTAAATAACTGATTATTTGCCATAAAAAGGAATAAAGTCCTTATTTAAGCTACAATATTCACTAAGCCTTGAAAACATGCTAAGTGGAAGAATCCAGACACAAAGGACATATACTGTATGATTCCATTTATATGAAATGTCTACAATAGGCAAATTCCTAGAGATAAAAAGTAGATTCGTGGTTGCCAGGAGTTGGGAGGAGGGGGCAATGGAAATGACTGTTAGTGGGTTACAGAGTTTCTTTTATGGGTGATGAAAATGTTCTGGAATTAGTTGTGATGGTTGCACAACTCTGTTAATATCTATAACATAAAATCCACTGAATTGTAGCCTTAAAAAGGTGAATTTCATGGTACGTGAATTATATGTCAAACAGAAAAACCAAAACCAATGGAGTCAGTTAGAAGTATCATGTCTCAATAATGTTGACATGGTTCTCTTTTATCTTTAGTTTAGTTTTTTTTTTTTTTTCTGAGTTTGAGCAACACCTCCCACCCCAACACTTGTGCCATATTTTCTCATTTAAGTAGAAAGTGTTACTCATAGATGAAACAGGGAACCTTCAATGAAACCTTAAGTGAATAGCTATGGGTTTTTTGAAATTTGTAAATGTAGGAATCCGCAGATTGCAAAGGAATGATATGGTGCAGAGTTTAGGGTCATAGACGAAGAACTGGGGAAAGTTCTTTGTTTAAAGATAGTCTCCGCTGCTTGCAGGCTTGTGACATTGGGTGAGTACTTGGTCTCCTCCAGCCTTAGTTTCTTTGGCAGTAAAATAAATGTAGTTCCACCTGCCACACTGAGCCGTTACGATTCTTCAGTGTAGATAAGATCCCTTAGCCCATGTCTTAACAAATGGTAACAGCACAATACATAGTTATTATGGAACAACCATTCTTAATGATCCTCATCAGCATTTCCTATTTTTTGGCTAAACAGAAATAACTGTATTGAATCTAGTGGGGGGATTCACCTTGAACTTCTGGCATGTTCCCAAGAATGTGCTCATCCTCTTCTCTCTGCCTGAAATGTTTTCTCCCCAGTTCCTTCCCCCACCTCCTTTTCCATGAAGTTCTCTTTTTAAATTTTGACTGCACCCCAAGTGCTACACTTCAAATACCATTTACCCAGTTCTATTTTTTCCTTTACAAGATTTATAATTCTCTTTATATAATTTACTTATTTATAATATTTAGTTGAATTTGTCACTCCTACTTAAATACAAAATTCATGAGAACAGGATTTAGTCTGTTTTACTCAATATATCCCCAGGGCCAAAAACCATGCCGGACCACATAGTAGGACCTCAAAAAATGTTTTTTGAATATATATGTGTATGTGTAAAATACACATGTGTGTATACAAGTATACACATATATATGTATAAGTATATGTATATATTTGTTTGTATGTATACACACACACATATAAAATCTATGCACCTAGATTGTGATCTTACCTACATAAAGACTACCCATGGCATCTCACTCTTAGAATATGATTTCTTTCTTCTTCATCTGGGGCCATGTGATTTTTTTCTATCTAGTGAACTGTGGGGTAACATTTGATGTGCCTTCTTCTCTAACCGTCTCTTACCCTTCCATGAAGATCACATAGGCCAATGTATTCCAGAAGGTATAGTTATGATTCAATAAAGTCTCCATCAGTGTAGATCCCTGATTAACTGTTGGAATAAAGCTCCCAGCCAACCTGTAGTATATATGTCCAGTGAGTGATGATTAAAGCTTTGTTATGTTGTACACTAAAGTTTTTGTGTTAACTCAGCAAAGCATAGCCTATCCTGACTTAACACATGCCTCATTCACAGATGGAAAACAATAGGGAAAACTGATTCTAGAACTATTGATCACACAACCATGTATTTTGCACATATTTTAGGTCAGGCATCTTGCTAGGGACTTTATATGAATTGCCTCTGATATCCCTCTTGGCCTGCTATATAATGGTTATTATCACCATTTTATAATTAACGAAACTAAAGCTCTGGTTTTGCCATGATTTGCTCAAGCTCATCCAACTGGTAACTGACAAGCCAGGCTTTCAACCCAGCCTGATTCTAAATACCACTCTCTTTCTGCTACAATTTGAGCCCTCATAGGACATTTTTAAGCATTGCACTTCATATACAAAACCTTTGAACTGATGAAGCACATATAATGTGCTATGAAGCCATCTAACTTCACCACAATCCCATGAGGTAGGTTTTATTATTATCTTCTTTTTACACAGGAAGAAATGGGAGCACAGTGAGCTTCAGTGACTTGTCCAGTATGTCCTGGCTAGAATACACAGAGCAATGATTCAAACCCAAACAGCCTGATTTCAGAGCCAGGGCTCTTAACTTTCTGTCATTCCACATCTCAGTTCTTAACTCATGCCATGCAATAATAATGCCATAGTCTTCTGTAAAGCACAGAGAACGGAAAATGTCTTGCCTTACAAGGGGCAGGTACAGAAAAATCACCAGGTTTATACTGTGAAATAAAGAATGTCTGAAATGAAAGTTCAATGCTTTACTATAAATTCACTGTTGACTCCCTGACTGAGCCAATAGGCTCAAAGAGGTCAGTAGGTTTGGTGATAATATAGGAACAATGGGATAATATTCTCTTCCTTGGGTTACAGGGAAGTTCTAGCTTTTTACCTCAACAGGCCTTATTCTCCTAGGATTGTTCTTTAAGGGTAATTGTCAAGTGTGTGTGTGTGTGTGTGTGTGTGTGTGTGTGTGTGTGCACGTGCATGGGCCCATATATACAATTTGCATGTGGAATTCTAAAGTAAATTTCTAATTAATATTACCCCTAGTTACTGGATATCTTCGTTGGATGTCCAAAGACATCTTAAACTCCTACCTTCATACTTCTCACATCCCCAAAAACTGTTCTTCCTGTCATCCTTCTCATCACTGAATGGCAGCAGCATCCATTGAGTCACTCAGTCATGCCCTGGGTATCATCCTCAACACTTCCTTCTGTCTCACTCCCATATTCAATCAGTTTCCAAGCTCTGTTAAGCCCACACTTTAACGATGTCACAATCTCCTTTTTCCTCCATTGCAACTTCTCTAGCTCAGGCTGCAATGATTTCTTACCTGGCCAATTACAATCATCTCCCAGTCTCTCCGGCTTCCTCCTTACATCCCACACCACCCTAATCTGTTCACTACACTTCTCCAAGGATCTTTTTCTGAAATGGTTATCCAGTGCTGCCTTACCTCTGCTCAAAGCTCTTCCATCTCTCTCCACCACCCATAACATAAAATCTATTATCCCTAAGCTGGTTCACAAAGGGATTTGAAATCAGGACTTTATCTCCCTAACTCCTGCCATTCTCCTCTCAACTTCTCAGCCTTCATTATATGCTTCAGCAATACTAAACAACATATTGTTTCTCAAGCATGCCCTTGTTCCTCAGCCTATGGGCTTTTGCTGTGTCCCTGCTGCATGCTCTCTCTGCCTGTAATGCCTGTCACCCCTCTGGGGAACTTCCACTCTTTCACATGTCCCTCCCTCTGGGAAGCCTTCTCCAACACTTGAATTAAACTAATGTAAGGGATGTTTCAGTATAGAGAAGAAGAGCTGTCCCTCTTCTGTGCTTTGCTTAGTGTCTTGCAAAGAACTTCATTATAGCTACATTATGTTTCCTACACTATCTTCTCCGCTAGGCTGTGAGCTCCTGAAAGGCCAGGCCTGCATTTTATCTGTCTGTTTTCTTGAGTCAGGGTCTTAGGGTCTTGCAATTCTGTTACCTCAACCCCTGAGTAGCTGGCACTACAGGTGCATGCCACCATGACCAGATTTTTTTTTTCTTTTTTTGAGAGACAGGGTTTTATTATGTTGCCCAGGCTGGCTTGAACTCCTGACCTCAAGCTATCTTCTCAACTCTGCCTTCCAAAGTGCTGAGATTACAGGTGCCAGCCACCATTCCCAGCCATTTTCTGTCTTTACATAGCCAGAATCTGACACGTAGCAGAGGAATATTAAAGATATGTTGAATAAGTAAACAAATTAATGATTGAGTATATACCTGTCAGTGTGTGGGCATTATGACAAATATCACAATGTATATCTGTATAAACATTTTATATACATATAAAATTTTAAACATATGTACGTGTGTGTGTGTGTGTATGTGTGTGTGGGTGTATATATATATGGTCCTGTAATCATTGTAAAATATCAGTAAAGGCTTAGCAGAGTGACTAGCCCACAGCATTCATTATGTTGGTTATAATTATCTTCCTTGAGAGTAGTTATGTGGTCCATTCATGTATGGATGTTTGTACTGAAGCATATCCCTGAGTACTGAGTATTCATGTAGCTGTGTGTGTGTCGTGTGTGTGGGGGTGGGGGTAAAATATGAGAAATCGCATGACTAACATATTGAGTGCTGTGTGCCAGTTGGGTCTCCAGAGAGCCTTTATACTGGGCAATTTTGTTTCTGTTTTGTTGTTTGTTTGCCATCTCTCACTCCTTTGATGCTTGCTCTCTGGGCCATAGTGCTAGGGTCTCTGTTTGCCTATAGGGACCAACCTACAATTTCTTCCCATCATTCATGTGTCTGATAAGTAAGTGTGAGGCACAATGGGTGCTATGTGCCTGATCTCTATTTTCCTCAGAAACATACAAAGGAGGTGCCTCTTCAACCCAACTGTGCAGACTATATGAACAGGCTCACAGTGGGTGCAGTCACTATGGAGAGACACCTGCCTGAGATGTGGCAGAGCACAAGTTTAAAATCCAAGTCTGTCTGCCGCCACCATAATGGCTGTGTACTCTGTATCATGCTGTCCCTCTTTACTACAGCCAGCAAGTTTGATTGCTGCTTTGAACTCAGGCAACCCTGTATAGCCTTCATCTAGTATCTCAGAGTCTCATACACCATCTGGCTCCCTTTGCCCCATGAAGATAAGCCTCTCTGGTCGACTGAACACATCAGCCTTAGAAACCTTGAGTTACCAGAATGGGGGCAACTGGCTGGCTGGGCACGGTTGGGGCATCCGGCCCTGATAAGACCTCGCCACGGCTGGACAAGCTCTTGGAGACGTAAGGCTTTGCGTAAGCACAAGATTAGAAGAACATATTATTACATTATTTATTTTCTTACAGGTATTGACATAAAAGGGGGAAAAAGAGGCTCCCAGGAGAGAGATAACACCCAGGGGTACTTTTTGTGACTTGGTTTTGAATACATAGTTACTAAAGAAATTAAATTAGTATTAATAGTATAATAACAATACAAGCTGCGAGTTGTCAGCTGGAAGTAGCTGCAGTTTCAATTTGCTTACACATGAAACTAAGGACAATGGCACAAATTTAAAAGCAAGCAAGCAAACAAACAAACACAAACCCACTTTACTCTATGGATTAGACTAAATGCAGATTCAGGAGAGTGGTTGTGTTTTAGGAGAGATGGTGGGGGCAGAATAGAGCTGAGAAGGCCACTTGATGAGTAGTCTTCATGTGTGTCTTTAATTTTAATTTCTTTTAGGAGAAAATAAAGAGCTCTAAAGCAAATGCGACAGTACTAACATGCAGTAATCCTGCATAATGACACGTGGTGGCTTATTGAACTTTCTCCATACTTTATTTTACTTCAGTATTCATGATTAAAACAAACGAACACATCTCTGACATCTATCAATTTACACTTTGCAAAGCATATTGCACAAATAACCTTGAAAGCAAGACAAAGCAGGTTTATTGCCCACATTTTACATTCAGAGAATCTGATGTTTGCAGCAAGAGTGGGAAGGGGGCTTTCGAGTCAAGGACGCATAGTGGAAGAGTGATAGAGTTGGCACTTAATCAACTGCTGGTCCAGGGTTCCTTGTGCTGCTTTCACCTTGACTTTGAAGACAAAACTGGTCCCCCTCTTGCAGAAAAATCTCTGTGAGGTTTGCACTGGTCCAAGGACTAAGATGGTACTAAGGCACTTTGGCTCTCTAGCTTCTTGGCCAGTCCAGCCACCTTCACTTATCTCTGTTCTGCAACAATGAGTCTTGACGTCATTGGCTCAGCAAACATTTCCCAAAGGCTGGATACGAGGCTGGGACTTCTAGGCAGTTCCTTACAGCAGACTGTTTCACAATTCATACCAGTCTATTCGCCCTGTGACCTTCCTCACCTATTCTCTTTTCATTAATTTGGGTGCTGCCTCCAAATAGGGTTTTCCACCTTCCCACACCTTCCTCAGACAGAACATCCAGTGTAAGGGGAGGCAATGCAGGACAACAGTAGTTCAGGATCCAGAGCGTTGGCATCAGGAAGACCTAGATAATGGACCCAGTTCTGTGCTTCTGCCCAATGTTAATAGGGAGGATGTCACATTTGAGCATACCCTTAAAAAATAATTGTGTGTTGGGTAAATAAAGGCAGGAGGAGGTCATGCCTTGCTGCTAAAAACTTCCTTCTTCTCCCAAGCTTTTTTCCCCTTTAGCCCGTGATGTGTGGGCTTCTGTTTTGTCATCTGTAGAATGGGGATAAGAAGACTCTGAGAATAACAGTTTTTGCTCTCAGTATTGTTTGTTTTCCTTATCCACTGAAGAACTATTTCTCCAACTCTCAATGTGGTTTGGGTGGGACTTACGTTCCTGCTTCCCACCAGAGGAGTGGTGACACCAGCCAAGCAAGGCAGCAAGAGTCCCTTCTTGAGGATTGATAGAGATGCTGGAAAAGGGGTGTGGTGTGTTTCTTTCTTTCTGAGATTATAAGCATGAAGTACCATCAAAGTCTACAGTTGCTATGTTCCATCTTCATCCCCCTCATAAGGAAAACTTACTTCAGAATACAGCCAACACACAGCAAATTTGAGCAGAGAGATAGAGAGACAGAGTCGTATGACATCATTTGAACTCCTGGATTCAGCTGGGGCTGAAGTCAGCACACCTGTTAGACTTCACAGTTATGTAAGCAGATGCATTCTATTTTTCCATAACAACTTTGATTTGAGTTTCTGTCAGTTGCATTCAAGAGTCTAAACTCATGTAAATATGCTTTGTAAAGTTGTTGTGATGATTAAACAAGATAATGTTTTTAAATCACTCATTTAACTGAGCATCTGGTTCATTTCTAAATAGTCAAGCAATAGTAGGGTAGGTAGTGGTTATTATTAGCAGGACTGTAGTGAACTCTTGCTCCCGAAAGAAGATTGCTCCTACAATTGGCTCTGCAGCTCAGCCTAGTGATGAGCAAACAAAACCTCTACCACTGCCTGGCCACACAACATTGGTTAGGTCTCTTTCCACCTGGTGCAGAACCAAATTTCCAGGCTCTGGGAGACACCCATACCTGTTCAGAAAGGACTAGCTTCTCATTCCTCTGAGTGTCAGTACCTAGGACATGAAGCCATGAATGACACTGTCATTATCAATCATTTACTTGCTGTTATCCCCAATGGTATGTGAGGCTTCTGGGGAAAGAAACCACAACTCATTCTTCTTTCAACCCCACTGGCCTCTCATATAATAGTGACACTCCCAAAGACTTTCTTTCCTTTTTCAGAAAGAGATGAGAGCTAACCAACCATAAAAAGTAGAAAGAAAAAAATGGGGACTTTTGCTAACTCAAACAAGCTTACTTATTGTTTATCCTCCATAGGACAGTTACAGTCCATAGGATGGGTTAGGAGAAAGTTTTCTGGCTGTCACCAGTACTGCTGTACCTTGGGCCCACCTAAGAGGCAAAGAATTGGAGTGGAGTTCTTATCAACCAGCATCAGGCAGGATGCTCATGTACACAGGGATTGTCTGTGACTCATCCCTCACCCTCTGTTAATCTGACACTGAAGATTTTAATCTCCCTTCTTTCTTCCAACTCTTGCCTACACTAGACCTCACTGACCCTCATCCGGGCTTGTGGAATAGCTTCCCAAATGACTTCCTATAATTTTGTCCCACCTCTAATCTGTTGCTAGTGTATGAGCCAGAGTGATCTTCCTAAAGAGCAAATCTGACAATGTCAACTGAGCAGCTGGCTCATGACCCTTAATAGCTCTCGTTACTTTCAAGATAAAGTCCACACACCTTAGTTTGGCAACTTTATGATTCGAGCCCTACCAACTTCTTTCATCACCCAGATTTGTTCCATTGCACTATAATGACTTGAGTAGGGGTTGCAAATGTGCCCTGTTGCCTTGCCTATCAATAACTTTGCACATATGACCTCCCCTTCTTGGAAAATCATGTTTCCTTTTCTTGCTATTTGCATCTTACTAATTCCGATCATTCTTTAAAACTTAAATAAAATGTCCTCCTTTCCAGACAGCTTTCACTGGGCTAAAAGGCATTCTCTTTTCTGAGCTCTCATATCACTGACCACATTTCACCGTGAGTTCCATGGAAGCAGAGACAACGTCTTGTTCACCTCTGAGTTCCAAGAATGTAGTGCTGAGGTGTACTGAGAAAAAGATACTCAAAAACTAATAGAACAAATAAACAGTAATGTTAACAGGGAGGGTGTCACATTTGAACATACCCTTAAAGAATAAATGTGTGTTGGATAAATAAAGGCAGGAGGAAGTCATCCCTGGCTGCTAATAACTTACTTGCTCTCCCAGGTTTTCTTCCATAGCCCACGATCTGTGTGATGTTATAGAACCAGTTCACCATTTCAGTTGGCTTGTGGTATAATGGTTTGTGTATACAACTGGTTCCTCCCAGAAGAATAGAGAACTTTTTAGAGCAAACCATGCCCTAAAGCTTAGCAGGAGGGAATATAGTTCAGTGGGTCAGAGCCTGAGTTCTAAAATCAGGCAAGACCTGCTTTTAAATACTAGTTCTGCCATTTATTCTCTCAGTGACTTGGGCCAATTTATTGAATCTTTGGGAGCCTTCATTTTCTTATTAAAGTGAGAGGAGAAAAGTACCTGCCTCATAATTCTAGCAATGATAAAATGTGATATTACGTGCATTCACTTACATATATAATACATATTTATTGAGTGTCTCTGTGTTTCTACAATTAAGTGTACACAGATAAATAACATAAGCACTATACCCCATAAGCTGTCAAATCTAACAGGGAACATTAACACACACATAAATCTGTATTACAAAGTTTGATAATTGTAATAAAGAAAAGAAGTGAGGTACACAATTTAAATTATGCATTCTGGGGATGACATTCTGAGGATGCAGATTTAGGCTGAGGCCGGGCGTGGTAGCTCACACCTGTAATTGCAGCACTTTGGGAGGCCGAGGTAGGAGGATCACCTGAGGTCAGGAGTTCAAGACCAGCCTGACCAACATGGTGAAACCTGTCTCTAGTGGGCACCTGTAATCCTAGCTAGTCAGGAGACTGAGGCAGAAGAATCACTTGAACTGGGGAGACGGAGGTTGCAGTGAGCCTAGATCACACCACTGCACTCCAGCTGGGGTGACAGAGCGAGACTCCAAATAAGATTTAGGCTGAACACTGAAGAATGAATACTGTTAACCCAGGGAAGAGATTAAAAGATTCAGCATGTTCCGAGGCCCTGTGAAGGGGGAGAGCACATGCTGTGGTGTGTACTAGGCTCCTTAAATGCTAATGTGACTTCTGGGGATGTTGAATCAGTGAATAATCAGGAAGTTGGACTCTGGAGCCAAATATCTGAGTTCACATCCTGGCTCTGCTACTGACTTGTGGTATAGCTTTTGGTAATTTTTTTTTTTACTTCTTTGGGCTTTGGTTTTCTCATCTGTAAAATAGGAATAATAAAAAAACACCGTCTCACTGAGGAGAGTGGATGGATTAACTTATGGAAATTATTTAGACCGGTGCCTGGTATATCGAAAGCACTCTTAAATAGCCATTTGTATCATTGATTCTTTTCTTTGCACTCCAAAGTATTTACACGAACACTGTCATGAAGAGAAGGCAAAAGTCGTGCCTGAAGAAAGCATATTCGGATTGTGGACTGAAGAGGAATATGAGAAATTATGGGAAGTTAAATAAAGTCTAATAAAGCATCCGGAACTCATTTGTCCTCTCTGTCAGTGGCATAATTCTCATCTCTAAAAATGGCACATTTCATGATGCCAGTACGTCTGAGACACCTTGAGGGGACTCCCCTTGGCCTGTAATTTGTTACCTACATTGGGACAAAGGTTATGAAATTCCTAGAAGAAAGTTATAACTCTAAGACAGTGTATTGTTCAAAAATTAACAAGATTAAAGCAACAACAAACAAATAAAAATGCTCTGGTGTTCCCTCTTCTTTTTCTTTTTTTAAATGATTTTCTTTGTTGATTTAATATCTGTATACAAGTCAGCAAAATTACTGTTTATTTATCCTGTAGCTTCTGAGTGTCTTCCTTGCCCCTTTGTCCTCTCTCTTCCCCCATTACAGGCCATAGATATGATTAAGAAAGATCTATGTAATGGTATTAAGTTACTACACTCTTTGGAGGAGAGATTTCTGGGGACAGGCCTGTGATAAGGGTGAGAGGAGTTGGATGCAGCTGTGAGAGTCAGATAGGCAGCTCACCCACACACAACCTCTCCACAAGCGAGACAGCTTCCCGGCCTTTCTTGCTTGTTTTAATCTGTGAATGTTTCCCAGAAAGAAATAGTAACTTCTTTTTCTGGCAGGGGTGCCTGCTGAAAGTCCCTGTAAACAGCACCTCTCCCTCCCCTTTAGGCTGGCCTCACACATGCTAATGCAAATCAGTCCTGACCCATCCAGGGGTCTTTGGGAAGACTGCCAGGAGCTTTAGAACAAACATGCAAAGAATGTTATTTCATTTCTGGCATCCTGGGGGGCGGGGGAGGGACAGAGAAGGAAGTTGTGCAGTGACAGGGGTGGAGAGGGAGAATTAATATGAATGCTTACTGCAAAAAGAGTGAAGCAAATGGAAAGGACAACAGGAAATTCTTAGGAATAAAGGGCCTACTAGGTGCCAGAAATGGACATATGCAATATTTGGTTTTAATTTCACAGATACACTCTGAAGAAAAATTTATTACTCTCACTTTTTGGATGCAGGAAAAGGCTTGGTCTCAAAGGTTAGGTAATTTTTCAAAGGTTACCAGCTACAAACTGGAGTTTTACATTTTGTACCTTGGGCTGTCTTCTCACTAAGGCAGGCTTACTGGTTGTCCTTTGATAGATTCCTAAAGAAGACTGTGAGCGCAACAGCTCCACATGCTATGGCTCCCATCATCTGCCTCCTCCTCTCCAACCCCTGCCACTGTTCTAATTCTAGATTCATTCTCTTAGCCAGACCCTGAACTAGTCTCCTTACCTTCTGTCTGCCCTATTCTAACTTATGCACCACAGAGATCTTTCCAAAATCCAAATGTGGCCTTAATCACTGCTCCTTGAAATCCCCCAATGGCTCCTTAGCATACATTATGAGGCAAGTCCTGCCTCTCCAGCCTCATATACTGTACATTTCAAATGCCTCAAACTTTCTGTTGTACCCCACTGGTCCCTTCAATATCCTACCTCCCTGCCTTCGTTTCAACTATTCCTTCTGCCTGTGATGCAACAACTTCTCCAGTTCCAAATGTTCAGTGCTATCCGTTCCTCCAGAACCAGCTCAAAGGCACCTCTCCAAAGGCACACTGGCTCTTAGAGATCACAGCCTCCTTAGAACTCCCATGCCTTTATTATGGGGCAAATCACCTTCTACCCCAAGATGACTAGCTGCTTAAAACTTTGTCCCTAATACTGGGCAAAGCTCTTTCAATTTTAGCCATAAGATTTGAATTCCAGCTTGGTCACTGTCTGAGAGAAGTGCCTAAGAATACAAAAGTGCAGATTTTGGTATCCGACAGCTTGTGTTAGAATCATGGTTCTGGTGGCTCACGTGTCATCCCAGGACGCTGGGAGGCTTAGGCAGGTGGATCATTTGAGGTCAGGAGTTCGAGACCAGCCTGGTCAACATGGCAAAACCCTGTCTCTACTAAAAATCCAAAAAAATATATATATATAGCCATGTGTGGTGGGGCACACCTATAATACCAGCTACTGAGGAGACTGAGGCAGCGGAATCACCTGAACCCTGGAGGTGGAGGTTGCAGTGAGCCAAGATCACACCATTGCATGCCAGCCTGAGCAACAAAGCGAGATTCTGTCTCGGAAAAAGAAAAAAAAGAATCATGGTTCTGCCATTTACTAATTAGGTGACCTTGGGCAAATCATTAAGCCTTCCCATCTTACCTTTCTTGCCTGTAAAATAGGGATAGTATCTACCTAAGAGGAAACCATATTATTAAGGTTCAAACAGTTAGTGGACCAAAAGATCTTAGCATAAGGAATGCCATGTAATAGAGTTTGATAAATGGTACATGATGAAAACAATTGGGAGGCAGGAACCACATCATCACTGTGTTCTTGGCTGATAGCTATAGCTGTTTCCATGACAGACAGCTTCATTCATTCCACCTGTAATACTTATTACTGATCTTTGATGTTTGCTAAATTAAGTACCTGCTAAGTGGCAGGCTATATGTTATAGATTTACAGGTAATTAAACCATGGTTTCTAAAAACTATTCTGCTCTTAGATTATGGCCGGTTTTCATTTTCTATGATAAAGAGAAACATATTAGGCATAGATTCAAGGACTAGTAGAATAAAAAGAGAGGGAGGAAAGGTATCTCTTATAATATCAGATGACGGAGGAAAATAACTCAAATTAGCCACATCCCATGTCCAAAGGGCTTCTGGGAGATGCTCAGGAACAGAAAAATGTGAGTGACTGCACAGTGGGCAGGACAATTAGCCAAGCATGAGTCCCCTTCAAGGTCATCACTTCAATTGGCAGATAAAGACCTACTCAAGGCCAAGTGCGGAGGCTTGAAGGCAAGCAGATCACCTGAAGTCAAGAGCTCGAGACCAGCTTGGCCAACATGGTGAAACCCCATCTCTACTAAAAACACAAAAATTAGCTGGGCATGTTGGTGGCATCTGTAATCCCAGCTACTCAGGAAGCTGAGACAGGAGAATCGCTTGAACCTGGGAAGTGGAGATTGTAATGAACCAAGATCACGCCATTGCACTCCAGTCTGGGCAACAGAGTGAGACTCGGTCTCAAAAAAACAAAACAAAACAAAAACAAAAATAGAAAAAAAAGACCTACTCAAGAAAGAAAGACCTTGTTATATGTACTTGGTATGTGTTTAATATTGTGCTGGACACCCTATGCTTGGGAGCACTGCAGGTGTATTTGTTTCACAACAAAATTCTAACATGGAAAATAGCAATACCCTTACTGTATAGATGTGGAAATTGAGACCCCAGAGAAATAAGCATCTTGCACAGCCAGAAACTACCAGAGATTTAAAATGATCCTAGAATAAACTGATTCAAAACTCCATGCTCTTAGACTCTCAGATACCCAAAGAATGAGGGTAAAATGGGTTCTTGGATCTAGGACGAAAGCAGCAGGTAGGCTATAGTGGAAGTGAAGAGCCCTGGTCCAGCCCAGCTCTGGCTCTGGCTCTCTGGGTGATCTGGGGCAAACCCTATCTCCTCCCTGGGCTTTAGTTTCTCCCACAAAGAGAGATGGTTTAGATCAGGGGTGTTTGCAGTCTCAGCTCTACTGTGATTCAACGTTGAAAGTGGAATAGGGTTGTTGGTGGATGGGGGAGTCTGTCTTTGGGGGAAAGGAAAACAGAGCAGCAAGAAAAATGCCAGAAGTCTGGATTCTCTCTCACCTCTGACTCTCTATCCATCATTAATGATGATCCCTGCAGTCCACTAACACCTTTCCAGTGATGACTCAAGGCTGCTCACAATCTCCCTCACAGATGCAGGTGGGAATCCGGGGAAGGCAGCCCCTCCATGTGCAGCAATGGACCCACAGCCAAGAAAATAAGAGCAGGGAAAAGTCAGGAAGCCTGGCCTCTAGCCTGGTTTCATTCTTAGAGTCTTAGATGATCAGAACAGAAAGGAACTTCTCTATCTGAGCCCCTCATTGCAATGAAAAAGAAACTGAGAATCAGAAAAATGAAGCTCTTTGCCCAAGGACCTAGGTGGATGGACAGCAAAGCTGGGCATGCAGCCTAGGTGGGGCTTGTGATCCCACTCCAAAAACCTCTCCCTATGTTGAACTAACTGGGTGCTTTGTTCCTGACAAGGAACCCTAAAGTAGAAAGTGATGGTCACAGCCTAATGGTAAGAGACAGAGGCCAGAAGTCAGGATTCCCATGTGTCATTCCTGGTTCTGCCTTGACTATGTTACCTATGAAGCTCTTAGAGTCTCAGCTTCCTCATCTGTACACTGAGAGAACTGACCTAGATGAGAGTTCCCAAATGAATGGCCTGCAGGTTAATTGTTACCTACAAAATTGGTTTATTTGGCCAATTTTAAATTGGTTGCTGGCATGTAATAATTAGGTGGTTTCACATAAACATCTAGATTTCTGGCTTGAAAGATGTATCAACACCAAATCAACAGTCTCAAATGGTAAGAAGCAGATAGAACTAAGTATTCTCTGTGCCATGCCTAATTTACTGCAGTCTTCACTCCTCCCTATTATCAAGCATCTGGCCAAATTGACTCATTGCCATCACTGGCAACTCCCTCCTTATAAAGCACGGCTTAGAGTTTGCCTCATCCATAACAGCTCCCTGCTGCCCTGAGCATGGGGATCTAAGTGGCCCTGTGAGACTGCCAGCCCACTGAAGGCCAGTGATAGAACATTTCCTTTGGAGATCTGAAATCAACCTCCCTTGTAGCCTTGCACCACTGTCCTGCTCTCTGGAGTCACAGTGAACGCATCTGTGCCCCCGAACCCTGCACAGCTCTACAGAGGGTTGAAGACATTGGGTGCATCCTTTTGTGCCCTTTCTTAACTTGAATAAACAGTCAAAGTCACTCAAATGTTCTTCATGGTCATCATTTCTATGGCCTCAGGGACCCACTTCCTCTTTTCTAGGCATTGTTCAGATGCTTGGCCTTCCCCTTGCAAGTCAATTACTCTCTACAGCAATGAAGCTCATTCATACCAACTCCCTGGAAGCTTTCCCAGGTCAGTTGATGAGGTCCTCGCCTGCCTCCATAGTCCCAAATCCCCTACTTTCCCTGGACTTCCACATTCCAGCTACATTCTCTGCTGCAATGTTGTCTCTCATCCCCCACCCTGCTCGCAATCTGTCCTCTGTCCCAAAACCTCTTTTCCCCCATGTTAGTTTCTTAGGGCTACCATTAAAAAGGCACACAAACTTGGTGGCTTAAAACAACAAAAGTATACTCTCTCAGAGTTCTGGAGGCTAGAAGTGCGAAATCAAGGCATCCGCAGGGCCATGCTTCCTCTGAAGGCTCCTGGAAAGAATCCTTCCTTGCCTCTCCCAGCTCCAGATGGCCCCAGGTGTTCCTTGACTTGAGGCAGCATCACTCTAAGCTCAGCCTCTGTCTTCACATACCTTCTTTGCTATGCCTTCTCCTCCTCTTAGAGTGACTTCAGTCACTGAATTAAGGAATTAACCTAATTCAGTATTACCTCATCTTGATCCTTAACTAAATACATCTGCAAAGATGATTTCCAAATAAAGACCCATCCTGAGGTTTCAGGTAGATGTGAATTTTTCAGGGACACTGGTCAATGTACTGCAATCCCTCCTCTCACTTCCTCAGAAGACTCTTCCTTGAGGTTCCCATGGTCCCTAGAGCATGACTTACAGTGCCTGGTAACAGCCTGGTCCCTTCTCTGTCTCCTCACTATGAATATGAGCTCCATGAGAGCAAATACTTTGGTTTGGTTAGTTCTGCTGCACAAGTGCCCACCTTACTGTGAGGCACCTCCTAGATGGTCAACAAATATGTGTTTTCTTAAAGACCATGCACTGCAGTCAGTTACGAAAAATCTGTTTCCAGATATTTTCAGAGCTTGTGCTGCTCCACTTCAGCACAGCATATCCCTCAATCACAGCAACACTCCCTTGGTCCCCAAATGTGTATGGACTCCATCCTTCTCCCTTTTATCAAAACCAAATGGCCCCTCAACTCAACTCCTGACTCTCAACTCAACTCAGCTTGTTCTCCAAACCATGGTCAGGGTTGTCACCACAAAACACAGGTTAAGATACATCCTCCAAAGCCCTTCCTGGCTCCCCTCTGCCTGCAGGAGAAAGTGCGGCTCCTCTGCACAGTATTCAAGACTTAGCCCTCCAGTGCAGCCTCAGCTCCCACCCCCTCCCCACCTCACGAGGTCACATGAACAGTCTGTGCCCTGTCCCTCTGGAACTCTGGCTGGTGTCCCCTTCCTGGATGGAATCTTGAAGCAGTATGAGGAAAGAAACAGCCCACTTGAGAGTCCCCAGCAGGTTTTAGGAGCCTCACTGTCCATCAAAAACAGCGTTATTTTTCCCCTATGAGTCTCTCTTGGCTTGGGATACTTGGCTGTGTTTGCTTCTGGCTTGAGGACAGCTATTCCCCTCTCCCAGGCCCCAACTATGCACTTTGGAGAGGTCAGCACGACCTGATACGAGATGCAATTGAGTCGCCAGGCTGCTGTGTTTGCCCCCATCCCCTAACCAATCAGAACCGGAAATCAAAGTAAAGGGAAGTTAACATTCCACTCAAGTTTGGGGACCTCAGTCACCCATGTCCCTACTGAGCTCCAAGACCCTTGTCCACACCTGAATTGTCATTCATCCCAGAATCAGATAATAGGCACAGATCCTTATACTTAGGCTGGTGTGGGCTGTGGGGTATCGAAGGAGGAAAGAGAAAGAAAAATGCACAGGAGGCTAGAAGAGAGACCTTAGGGCTGAGCAAGACAGGGAATAAGAAGTGATAAGAAAAAGAGAACGAGACAGGGGTACAGACACAGAGAGAGCAAGTAAAGGAGAAGTATACACAGATACAAAAACACAGAGATGGACCAGGTACAGTGGCTCACGCCTGTAATCCCAGTACTTTTGGAGACTGAGGCAGGTGGATGGATTGAGCCCAGAAGTTCAAGACAAGCCTGGGCAACATAGTGAGACCCCTGATAAAAAAGAAAAAGAAAAAAGAAGACAGATGGACAGGAAGCCAGGGTGACATGGAGAGGGAAGTAGTGTTCATGACCAGGAAAGAGAGAAAAAGAAAGAAAAGAGAAGAAACAGAGGGAAGAGGAGGAAATAAAAGGCCAGGCAGAAACAATTTTTAAAAAGAACAAAAGGAGAAAACAAAGGAGCAACGTTTCCAATACGGGAGAGGAAGCAGGGAAACAGAAGGGAAGAAAGAAATGGATTGGGGAGGGAGGGAGAAAGGAAGGGTGTTAGGGAGAGAGGAAGGGAGGGAGAGAGGAAGGGAGGGAGAGAAGAGGGAGGGGTAAAAGAAGGAAGGAAGGAACAAAGGAATGAAGGAAGGAAGGGAGGGAGGAGGGAGGAAGGAAGGAAGGGAGGGAGAGAGAGAGGAAGGCAGGGAGAGAGGAAGGGAGGGAGAGAGGAGGGAGGGGTAAAAGAAGGAAGGAAGGAATGAACAAAGGAATGAAGGGAGGGAGGGAGGGAAGAGGGCAGGGGAGGGAGAGAGGAAGGGAAGAAGCAAGGAAGGAAGGAAAAAATGAAGGAAGGGAGGAGAGAGGGTGGAGGGAGGGAGAGAGGAAGGGAGGAAGCAAGGAAGGAAGAAAAGAAGGAAGGAAGGAAGGGAGGGAAGGAAGGAAGAGGGAGAGAGGAAGAGACGGAGAGAGGGGGTAAAGGAGGAGAGGAGGGAGGGAGGGAGGAAGGATGGACGGAGGGAGAGAGGAAGGGAGGGGGAAGGGAGGGGGAGGGAGGAAAGGAGGAAGGAAGGAAGGAAGGAAGGGAGGGAGGAAAGGAGGGAGGGAGGGGGAAAGGAGGGAGGGAAGGAAGGAGGGAGGGAGGGAAGGAGGGAGGGAGGGGGAAAGGAGGGAGGGAGGGAAGGAGTGAGGGAGCCAGGGAAGAAAATAAAGAATGGAGGAAGGAAAGCATGAATGAAATGAAATAAAGAAAGAAAAGTTCACAGAGGGAAGAAAAAGCCAGAACGGAGCAGCACAAGAGCCCTATCAAGCCTCTCCTGGATTCTTTCCCTGGAGTGTTCTGGATAAACCTTGGGCTGCAGCCCAGGCCTCTGGTCAGCATGGAAGATTTCCTCTGTGCTCTCTTCTCACAGGAGCTGAAAGTCCCTTCAGGGTCCTATCTGGGATGTGGCCCAACAGGCCCACTGAACAAGTTGGGTCACTGATGCTAAGAGAAAGCAGAAATATTTGGCCTTAAGCTGAATAAAATTCTTTCACCTAGACTAGACCTTTGCCTCCCCAGTTGCCAGGGGCTGGGGTCCGTCTACTTGGCCCCATCATCTCTTAAGATGCACAGCCTCTGAATTCATGAAAAGTTCATCTGAGATGGCCCCTTTCAAGTCCTCTTCTACAAATGGAGAAACCACCTGCCAAAGGTCCCACAGCTGCTGAAGGCCAGAGACAGGATGGCCCTCAGCAATCTCACCTCCTATCATCTGGAAAAGCACTTTTGAAAGCCAGCCTGGAGGGCTCCTGATAACTTTCATGCTGTTTCCAGTAAATTCTGTGCTGATTTTTGGCACAAAGAGAGGAAATGAAGAGGGTAGGGCAGGAATGTAAACAAAGGGAAACATTGGGATTTCATCTAATATATAATTATAGTATCCATGGTGGTGGCCCTGGCTGCTTCTGTGATGTGCTTCCCAGGCTGTGCCCAGGAGAGGTGGTGTCCTGAGGATGGTGGACAGGCCAGCAATGCTCCATCCAAGGCTCCCAGCCCCTGGGCTTTTGGAATAGCATCGCTGGGCCAGGAGCCTAGACTTGTTTGCTGGGACACATGGGAGTCTGACCGTGCTGGGAAACGGCTCGGCAGATGAGAGCTGGGAGTCAAGAGCGTCGCACAAATGACAGTGGGAGTCCACCCCTGGGGAGGAGCAGGGGTCCTCATATAGATCCCACATTCAACTGTGTGTGATGCTGTAAGGACTGCAGAGAAGGGACAAAGTTAGAAGTTCAATGGCAGCTATGTAGTTTGTGTGTGAAAACTAAAAGCTTGTTTTCCGTATTGTTTCCAACCCCTCTAGGCAGGGATCTTTGTATGCAAGATCCCTGCCACAGCTTCCACATATGACCCGTCATTTCTATATGCCCAACTCTTCCCATAATTCAGTGTGGCAATTTTCCGTTCAGGCAGTGGAGATAAGTTGGCTGGGTTGAAATCTACCTCTACTTACTAGCTTTGTGGCTGTGCTCAAGTTACCTAACCTCTCTGTGCCTTAGTTGCCTTAACTATTAGGTGAGAATAATAGCACCTACCTTACAGAGTTGCTTTTAGGATTGTATTAAATAAGGTTTATAAGAAAGAAAAAGTGAAAGAGGGAGGGAAGCAGGGAAGGAAGGAGTAGGGAAAAAGGATGGAAGGAAGGAGGGAGGGAGGGAGGGAGGGAGGGAGGGAGGGAGGGAGGGAGGGAGGAAAGAAGAAGGAGGTAGCCAAGGGAGGAAGGCAGGCAGAGAAAGATAGAAATAGAAACACAGAAACCTAGAGACAGATGTAGAGACATAGTACTGGACCGCAGCCTGACACACAGTGGGTGTCTTCTGAGTATTTGGTGAGAAAGTGAGTAGGAAATTTTACATGAGTGAAAGGAAGAAGTCAGTGTCTACAGGATTTCCACATGGACTTGAAAATGTGTTCAAATCATTCAACAAATATCTATTGGATTCTTAACTAGTGTCAGTTACTGTTTTAGGTACCAGGGATAGAGGATGAACAAGGCAGACACAGAAGACACAGACCCTGGTCTGATGTCCTTCTAGTTAGAGAAACAAGTAAATAGATATTAAATCATTACAGTGTTAGTGAGTACCATGGCTTTGTGTGTCCGTGTGCATGGTGGGCAGGTAGATAAAAGTGGCAAAGGAAGGCATCTCTAAAGAGGCAACATCTAATCATGGACCTGAAGGACAACGAGGAATCAGACATGGGAAGAGCCAAGGGAAGGGCATTCCAGGGAAAGAGAACAGTAGAGACAAAGACCTTGAGAAAGGAAGAGACTGGCGCACTCTAGCAAGTGTGCCTGGAGAGTGGTGGGTAGTGGCCAGTGTGGAAGAAGAACACCAACCTGCTGGAAGGCTGTGAACATATGGTGTCAGCAGTGGCCATCCCACTTGTGACTGCTTAGGTAATGTCTGTCATCACAGATAGTAGTCACAGTGGTTACGCCTCCTCCTGCTGCCATTTGGTAAGCACTGACAATGAGCTAGACATTATCTTGTCCTCTTTACTTATTTCAGTTCATTGTATCCTCATAACCCTATGAAATAGATCCTATTATGATTCAATTTTACAGATAAAATACTGAAGCGGGCTGGGCGTGGTTGCACATACCTGTAATCCCAGCACTTTTGGAGGCCGAGGCAAGTGGATGGCTTGAGCCCAAGAGTTTGAGACCAGCCTGGGCAACATGGCAAAATCCTGTCTCTACAAAAGATATAAAAATTAGCTGGACATGGTGGCACATGCCTATAGTACCAGCTACTCAGGAGGCTGAGGTGGGAGGATGGCTTGAGCCTGGGAGCTCCAGGCTGCAGTGAGCTGTGATTGCACTACCGCCCTCCAGAACCTCAGTGACAGATCCAGATTCTATCTCAAAAAATCAAAACAAAACAAAAGAATCTGAAACAGAGAGGTGAAGAAACTTGCCCAAGGCCACACAGTGGGTAGGTAAAAACCCACCACCATCTGATTTCATAGGCCTAATTTGAACTGATGTGTGTGTGCTGGTGGTGGTAGGGATGTGGATGCACAAAATCGATTGTCCTTCCTGTTGCTGCTTTTTGAAAAACATAGAGTGGCACTGATAGCCCTTCATACATGTACACAATCTTACGAAAACGCTGAAGCAAATTTCTGTCTACTATCCAATTTAATTTGGGGGAGGTATGACAAATTATCTCAATTTTTATGGATGAGACTGATCATCTCCATTTTACGAATGAGAAGAATGAGGTGTGAAGTACCCCCACCTCCCACCTATAGGCTGTGATCTGAGTCTTCCTGTCCCAAGCCTGGTGTTCTTTCCATTGCAAACAGTGTCACTTGCAGTTAGGAAGTTCTCTTCCACTCATACCTCATCAGGTGCTTTTGGGAGGGAGGAGAGGAGGGGAGGAGGGGAGGGGAGGAGCGGGTGCACATTAAAGAATCAGCTTGGGTATGAATCTCAGCTCTACCCCTTCTCGTCATGTGACATTGGGCAAAAATGATCACTCCCTTAAGCCCTAGCTTTCCCACCTGTGAAATGGGAGAGGATAAAAAATAAGACCACCCTCTCCATAGGTTTATCATTAGAACTGAAAAAGATACTACATATACCTTAGAATGGTTCCTGGTACATAGTGAATATCAACAATAAAATAATATTATGACTACCAGCATTATCCAGAAAGTACTGGTGGTACTGGGAATCAGAACCTCTGTTCAGAGTCTCCATTCTTACCTCAGTGTGTGAGTCTCGGGGGACACTGAATTTATCCCTCCCGTGTCACAAATAAGAACATTAAGACCAAAGGAGGGGGAAGAACTGACCCAAGGTACCAATGAGAGAAAGTGTAAAAACTGCTTTCAGATTCCCAACCTCAGGCTTTTTTTTACAATACTGAGGCCTTGCTTTTTCTTCTACTCTCCCAACTCTACCCACCCTGCTAAGATAGAGCCTTTAGCCTAAGCCTCTGTTCCCACCATGGATGTTGGCACTTAGGTACAGTCCCCAGGCTCCCTTGGCATTCCTTTCATAGAGCTGAAGCCAGGGAGATGAGGGCTGGTCTGGGGCAAGCCTCTGAATGTGTGGGAATGCATCCCCCACCCCAGGAATCAGGCCTGGCTGCTGCTGGCATACTTGCTGAGGACCCTTTGGCAGCCTTCCACAATTAGAGAAAGGCAAGGCAGCCAAGACAAGACGGAGGCTAATTACTTTGGGTAATAGGAAATTGGAGAGCAGCTACAAGAAGGGTGTCTGGGCCTCTGGCCAGACAAGGGCAGGGACCATGGATGCCCAGCCAGGCCTGAGCCATTGGCCCTGAGTGGAGACTTCTGCTCAGGGTCAACCTTCGACTCCAGCAACCCGTCCACGGCAGCAGGAGCTGGCCCTGCTGTCAGACCTTCCTAGGACCCTCTTCCTCTGCTGCTCTTGTTTGTTTTCATTCAAAAGCAAAACAAATGAAACAAACAAGGAAATTCAATTTAAACAGGACACGGGTGCTGATGTTTCTGTTCTGTTACACCAGGGTAAGCTTAGGACAGAAAATCGGCCTTGACTTTCACTCCTCCAATTGATCTTACCCTGTGGCGCTGTGTAAAGTTACATGGATAGAGGGGCTACAGAAGAAATTTGGCTTCCTAGGTGGGGTGGAGAGAGGGAATTAGGGATGTTGGGGGGCTAGGGAGAGGGAGAGGCCAAAATTCAAGTAAAAAACAGGACCGAGAAACTGAGATACACTCACAGCAACAGAAATTAAAATAATGAATAGAAAGACAAAAAAGGGATGATAGGGAGAAAGACAAAGACAGGAAGCCATACAGAAAGTGCTTACATAGGCAGGGAATAAAAGACAAAGAGAAACAGGCAGAGATGCAGAGAGGCACAGTAGTGCAAAACAAAAGTGAGACAGGTAGAAAAGCTGGAAGGGCAGGAGCTCAGGCAGAGGAGAGGGGATGAAAATAAATCCCACGACAGAACTCATGAGCTGGGATCTAATGCACCTTGATTTTAAAGACGCTGACATTGCAGAACAGGGAAGGAATCTGAACATTTAATCCAAGGCCCCAGAGGGAGTAGCAGGACATGAACCCATATTCCCTGGTGGAGAGACTAGTCCTCCACTCTCCTGCCACCTGAATCATTCAAAAGCATGGGTGGAGAATTTGGTGTCCGACTGTGCTTAACTAAAACTTGGCCCATTCTGAGACCTCTCTCCTCTGCATCGATCCTCTCTTCTCATTCTATTTCTCCCAAAAGGATTCTGGATGGTCATTCCTTCCAAGGATAGTGGGACCCCAACTTGCCTGATAAGGACCAATTCCTCCAGCGCTGTCCTTAGAAAAGACACTGATAACCAGGGACTGAGAAGAATCAGGGGAGAAGAAAAAGAAAGTGACTAATGCTTCCTGGAGGCCGCCTATGTGCCAAGAATTCACGTAAGCCTTGTTTGTGGAGTTCTTAAAGTCAACCCTCTTCCCTACAACCCTTTGAGATAGGGACAATTCCCAGCCTCCTTTTCCAGAGGTAGAAATTGTCTCATAGAGCAGTGAAAAATCCCGCCTCAGGGCAGGTTATGAGCATGCAGGAGAATCAGGGTTCACATCCAGCCCTGCGTGTCCCCAAGGCCTATGCTATTTCCACTGCCACACACAGTCTTTTTGGCTCAAGAGGAAGAAAAATTTGGGTAAAAAATGAGCAAGCAGAAAATGAGAATCCCTAAGAACTGACACTGGAACTATTTTAAAACTCCAGACCAAGCTGGTCAGACTCTATGGGAGGAGAGCCGCCAATGGGATAAGAGACTGTTCCAAACAACACCCTGGTTCCTGGTCAGAGTGGCCCAGATCCCAGGGCCATTGACATCATCAATTTCAAAATATACATAAATAAAATGGAGAAGTGTTCAGAGTTAGAGCTGACAAGCTCCTGACAAGCACATTTCCAGGACAGAGGAAGAAAGAATGTTCCATACTTTAAGAGGTGGGGGAAGGAGGGGTGGTGTCAGGCAGTGAGGAAAAGAAGGGGCAGAGGAAAGTGTGCATCACTTTTAAAGCATGTTAGTTGATTTGTCAGCATTCAGTGTTAATTGCTTTCAGGATTCCATAAAACATTTAATTGCTCTCTACATAATGGGGCTGTAGGATTCCAGCCCAGCTTAACATCAAGCCCTTACAGTGTCACCCAGAGACAGGGTTACTCCTTCTGTATTAGTGAATAGGAATCACCAGACAGGACTCTGTCCTTCCCAGCTAGATGCTGTATCTCCTATCATGTGGTGGATGGATGGAAGAAAATTGAAATGATCACAACAAGGGCAACAACAGCCACAATGATAATAGCTAACACTTCTTAACCTTCTACTGAAATCTCATCACAAGAGAGTTTTTGTCCTTCATCTCATCAAGTCCTCCTGGGGACCCAGTGAGCCAAGCACCATATTATCCACATTTTCAAAGAGAAGGGATTGGAGGTTCCAAGGGCTGGGCAGCTCACTCAGTGTCACACAGCTGATAAAGGACAGGGTCAGGATTTGAATCCAAGTCTGTATGCCTTCAGTCTATCACCTTAAGAAGCCATCTATCAGAAAATCTTTTGAAAATGCCACTCACTTTCTTCACAGGATTATAGTTTTCAGAGTTAGAGAGGACTTAATTGCTCTTAATATAGTCATATACTTGTGTTTCACTTCATACATGCAGTTACCCAGAGCCCAAGGTGTTGGTGAGTGCTTCCTGATTAATGGTGTGTAGATTTGTACTCTTAAAGTCAGATCCCAATCCCACCACTCATTATGAGGATTACAGTCATTCTTTAAGGCTTACGGTATATCCTGAAACCTTAGTAAAGTTTGCCCAGATGTTCCAATGGAAGACGTGGAATTGCATATTTTACTTTGAGGATTCCATTCCTAGAGCATTCACTGCCTCCAAGTGACTTAAGATAAAGCTAGGGTCCCAAGATCTCAGAGACAGTCAGTTGCAGAGCCTGGGGCAGAAGACCCAATTGCCAGCTTTTGTGATATTGTTGAGTTTGATGATCCAACACATTGGTTATTACCAAGGAGCCTGAATATATCAAGTGTTCAAAAGGATGAGGAAGAGGGAGGGAGAGGAAGGGGAAGATGGGTTGTGTTTTCAGGTGAGTAAGGATCACAGATTGTGGAGGGACTAACACTTATTGAACACATGCTTGGAGATACCAAGGTAGGGTGTTTCTTGTTTAATTATCTCACACAACTCTACAAGGTGAGTTTTATTATTTGTTTTACAAAGGCTTTATAAGATGCATGGGGTAAAGCAATTTAAAGTCACATAACTAAAAATGTCAAAGCCAGATTTTAATCCATAGTCTGTGGCCTTTCTTATAACCATTAGCTTATGTTATCTGAGGACAGGAATTCTGTCTTAGCCTCATTTGTACCCACAGTGCTTAGAAGAGGTCCAAGACAAAAGAAATACTCAGCAAATATCTACTGAAAAAGTAAATAAGTTCTGAATGAGTAAATTAATATGTGAATGAATGAAGTAATTGATGAATGAATAAATTAATGTAATTAAGGAAAATGAGAGCAGATGAATAGACAGATGAAGAGATGAATGGATGGAAGGAAAGAGAAAAGGGCAAGAGGGAGGGATGAATGGATAATAGATGAATGTTTGGGTAGATAGTTAAGTAGATGAGTAAATGAATTCCCAAGTGACTAAATAAAGTGATAAATATATGAATTGAATAACTGGTGGATAAAGCTTAACTCTGTTACAACTTCAGCTTCCTAACTTGTTAAGGGAGGTGGCCGATGGTTCCATAATTAGGGTACACAAGGTACAATGGTCTATAGAGCTCTAGGTTATAGCTTATGATGGCTGCATTCAGATCTAACAACACTCACTGAGGTAGGAAATAAAAAACAACAAATGACTTCCTTTTCTTTTCCAAGGCTAACAAATGAAACTCAGAGTGACTGCCTCCTGCATCTCCAGACGTTTGAATGCAGTGACTCCAATGTACTCTACAAATGAGTGATAATTGCACTATTTATAAAAGGCAGGCTGGATCTATCAATTAAAAATTACATATTTTATGTATATAAGCATATATATCTCAGTATGTATATTTCACTGTGTATGTGTGTGTCTATATATCAGATATACTAATCTGATATTTTAAGAGAAGAAAGGATGCAAGAGATAAAAGACCACTAGGCAGAGATTCCTGTCCCAACCATCCTTGATAACTTAATCTGTGCTCTTGAGTAAGCCCTCTTCCCTCTCTAAGCTGCAGATTCTTCACCAGTAGAAGGAATGTTTTTAAATTTCTGGGCTCTCTGGACACTTCAGCACTCACCTGGTGTGAATATGTTACCCACTGCGGCATATTTCTCAAATGGACACTTCTAAACCTTAGAATCTCAAGTTGCACATACAAGCTAGCTAATAAAACATTTGGCTGGCCTGCAGAGAATAACTCAAGCCATGCCTCTTATGCTCAAAATCATCCTGTCTGCTTCATGATCCCCATACAACCAATATATCTTACTTGTAGAGACCGTCAGGCTCCAGACACTTGAAGATGACCGAGTAGATACTGACTTCAGGGACCTCTCCATGGCTTCGACCAGCTGCTACACAAGATGTGCCCAGGCCAGAGAGTAAGTCATCAGCAAAACTCAGGAATTCTCCTGGAGGGAGAAAAAGAAAGATGAGCTCCCCAGCTCCGGCCATAGTGAGCAGACATTTTTGCTGTCATCCAAACCTATCAAATGTCTGGATATCATTATCAAGAAAAACTGTGGACAGAAAAAGCAAAAGATATAAAAATGACACAGATTTGTATTTAGCCTTGATTACTCTTTGTTCATATTTATGCATAATTTTTTCATCTATAAATGGAAATACTAATACCTACCTTGATAAGACTGTAGCAAGGCCCAAATGAGGTAAATTATTATTTAATAAAAATGCATAAAAAAGGCAGCAAGGATGTTATGCTCTTTTTTTCCTGTCCAGAGTAACTATTCTGGCCTTGTCACTGCCATTTACTCCCTCTTAACTCCTTGAGTAAGGTTCTTCTTTCTCAGAATTGCATTTTCCTTCTTTGCATAATGAAGAAACTGGACTAAAGATGTGTAAAATAATGTTCATGTCAAATTGCCATTGTTATGCAGGTATACTGGATTCATGGAGTTATACTGAGATGAACACAGAGACCAGATAAGGAGGAAAGAGTTCTATGACTGATTAGTGATGAAGGTCATAGGTACAGAAGGAGAAAATGAGAGACTATGTGCCACACATTTCTGATCCTCAAACTCCATTACTTCTAAAAGTTAAGTCTAACCATTGGCTTTTAAGAAGTAGTGGAAGTTTACTAGACTCAGAACTAATAAAGAAGTCTAGGAAGTAAACCAAAAAGAATAACTGAACATCTAGAATCTTGGAATCTAGTCTTACTTCTGCTCAGAATTTGCTGTATAGTCTTTGGCAACTAAATCCTCATTTTTTGTGCTTTAGTTTTCACCTCTGCAAGGTGAAGATGCTAGAATCATTATTAGGATTCTTGAAAAAACAAAATAAAAATATAGCTATGAACAAAAATTAAGTTATAAGGACAAACATTGCGGTACTATTTATACTCGCAAGAATGTAGAAACAGCTAAATGTTTAACTATATAGAAATGGCCATATCAACTGAGTTCAATGATGTGATAAGCTTTTTTATAGTCACAAAAAATAGTTGGTGGAAGAATATGAAATTACATGAAAGGATATTGATGACGTAATGTGAAGTTAAAAAAACAGGTTATACTATGACAAAATAATCTCATTTCTGTATAAATTTTATATGCATATGCATTTAAAAACAAAAGGAAGAAAATAAAAACAAATGGTTAAGAGTGATTCCGTCTGGAGAGTGACATGATGGGTACTTTTTCTATCTTATTTTACTTATCTCTATTTTAAAAATTATTTTCAATAAACATATATTGCTTTTGTTAACACATAAAAATATCAATAAAAATTACTTAAAAATAGATAAAGTAAATGAGCCAGACTAAATAGACTCTAAGTTCCCTTCCAATTCTAAAATTGGATGATCTAGGAACAAAACTGACATATGAAGTACCACACAGTATAAAATGATATGAGGCCTCCCAACTATTGTTTTCTTCTTTTCTTCATGCCTAATAGAGAGTTCCTCAGAGCTCTATTCATGTACAGCCCCAGTAATAAACCAGAGGAAGATGCCAGCTCCATTACATCCTCTTTACCTGGGATTAAGAACAATACAATGTCACGAAACTGTAAAAGAACAATAGTATTGGCTCCTTTCAGAAGATAGACTCAGAGCAGCCTGAGGGTGCTTCTCTACAGGGGAACTGGATCAGCAGAATATACAGATCACTTCCTGTTGGTCTTTCAAAGAAAAGCTAGTTTCTTTCTTTCTTTCTTTCTCTTTTCTTTTTCTCTCTTTCTCTTTCTTTTTCTCTCTCTCCCTCTCTCCCTCCCTCTCTCTCTCTTTTCTTCCTTCCTTTCCTTTTTTTCTTTCTTTCTTTCTTTCTTTCTCTCTCTCTCTCTCTCTCTTTTATTTTTTTGAGACAGGGTCTCATTCTGTTGCTAAGGCTAGAGTTCAGTGGTGCAATCTCAGCTCATTGCAGCCTCTGCCCAGCCCCCTGCCACCTCCAGGATCAAGAGATCCTCCCACCTCAGCCTCCCAGATAGTTGAGACTACAGGCACGCACTCACCCAGCTAACTTTTGTATCCTCTGTAGAGATAGGGTCTTAACATATTGCCCAGGCTGGTCTCTAACTCCTGAGCCTCGGCCTCCCTAAGGGCCAGGATTATAGGCATGAGCCACTGTGCCTGGCCCTAAAGTTTCACTCTTAAAGAAACACAGTTATAAAAAGAGGAGTTTCATTCTTCACCTCACAAGTGAATCTTGCAAGACTTATCTAACTGAATTGCCCAGATGGCCCTGGGATTCAGCCGAACAACAGTTCTAGAAAGCATTTGCTCCTGTAGTCCAATAGAGCAGGTCTAATGGGTACTGTTTCTTGGTTTCCATTTTTTGCAAAGACAAAATATGATTAATAGACTTAATGTACAGATGCCAGATCTAGGATCAAGTGTCTAATTTGGGTAGTGTTGGCAACATGCAATTTCAGCTGCTACTGCAAGACAGACCTGAGACTGAATACTATTTCCACCACGGGTTGTAAGTCCTTGAACTTCTCAATGTCTCCATTTTTCTTTTTGTTACAAGGAGTTAATAGCACTCTCATGCATTTGGAGTCCACAAAGTAAAGCCAAGAGTCTAGAAAGAAACGAAGATACCTAGAACCAGAGGTTTGTCTGGAAAATGAAGAGGTGAATGAATCTTTTATTCAGCACAAATGTTGGTATCCCACATTTCTTCTGTAGGCCTCTTATATCAGTTTCTTCCACAGTACAACCAGAAGCTACCGATATGTCCATTTCAATAAATATCACCAATTCCAGAGCAATGTATGCCATAAATAGTAAAAAAAAAAAAAAAAAAAAAAAAAAAAGAGGTGGAGGGAGTGGTGGTGAGGTTAGGGGCAGGAGAAGACATGGGATTATTCACTAGATGGAGTGAGGGTCTCATTTCATTTGGTGTCTCAGGATTCCAAGTCTGGCTATATGTGTTTGTTTTCTTTGAGTTTTGATTCATGTCTGTCTGTTTTTAGATTTGTTTCCAGATAGTCATTGAGAGAATTGGATCTTCATGAGTGTATTAGTCATTCTCATGCTGCTATGAAGAAATATCTCAGACTGGGCAACTTACAAAGAAAAGAGGTTTAATTGACTCACAGTTCCACACAGCTGGAGAGGCCTCAGGAAACTTACAATCATGGCAGAAGGCACCTCTTCACAGGGCAGCAGGAGAGAGAATGAGTGCTCAGAGAAGGTGGAAAAAGCCCTTTATAAAACCATCAGATCTCATGGGAGCTCACTTACTATCATGAGAACAGCATGGGGGAACTGCCCCCATAATCTAACCACCTCCCATGAGGTCCCTCCCAGGACACATGGGGATTATGGAAACTACAATTCAAGATGAGATTCGGTGAGGGTACAGACAAACCCTATCAACAAAGGAATTCGGTTTGCCTGTGGCCTGTGTTAATTACCTGTCTCGAGAAGAAAAGATGGCTGACTTTAATTTTCACATGGGAATAGCTTTCCAGATACTTCTGTGAATTTCAGAATAATTTGGACCACAAATAAAAGCCCCACAAACATGTCAGGTCAGTAAGATTCACACAGTTCTATGTTCTGAAAAATTCTAAGGTGTATAGGTTTAATTTAAATGAAGAAACTGGCTCACCTGCAGTATATGTAGTGTAACTAGTCATACCAAGATCATTATAAGGATATTTAGTCCTCAGTTCTAGTCATGATTGTATGGATATAATTATTTTCAAATGAAAATGTTAAAAGGAAGGCAACTGACATCTAGTACATATTTTTCTTTTTTCTATTTAATCCTCACAGCAATCTAACAAGTTAGATTTTATCATCCCCATGGTAAAGCTGAGGTTAATGTTGCAGTTAGAAGGGAACAGAGCTGAGATTAGAACCCCTATTTTATCAGTTCCGCAGGCAGGCCTTTTCTTTTATACCATGCTGCCTCCTACAAAAAGTTTGAAAATGATAGTATTAGACAGGGAAATTTGTCAATGCTATTCAATTTGCAATTGAATCCCACCACTCTCTTAGTTTGAGGAATGAGACAATAAAAGAAATGGTCCCTGACCTTCTACAGCTTGTAATCTGACAGCAGGAAGGGTTGTTAAATCCAAGAGCAAACCTATAAAGTAAATTGTAAAACTGCTTTTTTTGGCACTTGATTTCAGAAGGTTTAAACACAACTTAGATGAAGACAGGTTAGTGAAGTAATAATCCCCCAGTGTTCTTTCTCACCCAGTGGAGGGGGTACGAAGAAAGGCCTGGGGGCTTCTCTGTGCACAAATGCAAATCAATGCAATTCAACATACGTATTGTGGTTCCACAATATAACATACTCCGCATTTGGCACCTGTACAATTGCATGAGCAATAATATACAGAGCAGTGGTTAAGAGCTTGGGCTCTGAGTTTACTCTGCCTAGGATTAAACCCTGGTACTTCTTCACTTCCTGCTTGTCTTGGACAAGCTCCTTAACTCTGTACATCTGTATTATTACATGTAAAATGAGGAGAATAACAGTATCTGGCTTACAGAGTTGCAAACATCATATAAAATACTATATACAAGTCAATTAGGAAAATGTCTGGCACACAGTAAGACCTTAAAATGTATATCAACTATCACTGTTTTTGTTTTCTTATTTTTTTTTTTTCCAGAAAGGGTCTTTCTCTGTCGCCCATGCTGGAGTACAGTGGCACGATCTCGGCTCAATAAACTTCCATTCCCGGTTTCAAGCAATTCTCTTGCCTCAGCCTCCCGAGTAGCTGGGACTACAGGTGCCCACTACGCTTGGCTAATTTTTGTACTTTTAGTAGAGATGAGGCTTCACCATGTTGGCCAGTCTGGTCTTGGACTCCTAACCTCAGGTGATCTACCCACCTCAGCCTCCAAAAGTGCTGGGATTATAGGCATGAGCCACCACCAACAGTCTTGTTTTTCTTATTCTTGTTTTCAGCATAACAGAGTAGAGATAAGGACTCTTAAAAGATACCATTTTATCCAAGCTTCTCCTTTTACAGGTGACAAACTGAAGCTCAGAGAAGGACAGTGACATGTCCATGCTCATATACTAAACAGGAGGAGATTTGGAACAAACACTTGGTGTCTTAACTCCTGGAGCCTATGAGATAACTTGTACCAGCCAGCCTATGAGGTAAAATCGCTGAGAACTGAAATTATCTCAAAGCTAACACAGGGGAGCCCTTCTTTATTCAGCATGAATGTGATATACAGTCCCTGGGCAATTACAACGGACCAGACACTGTGCTACGTACATGGTTTCACCTTGCTATCTTCTTAAGCCTGGAATTTCTGAGAAAGATACAAGTCTCCAAGAGATAGGAGTTTAGTATGTTTCTAATGTATTATATATTCCAACAGTGGTTTTCAGATTATAACATAGAGAACTCCAGGGACAAGGATGAACACTAGCAGGGGAGAGGTTGGGCCATTCTTCCACATACTCACACTAACCTTCAAGCATATCAACTCTAATTTGATCTATCTTATATGTGAATGGTCCATGTTTTTATCTGGTTAAAAAAAAACTGTTTATAAAAGTTGGTTTTAAAGTTTTATTGCTTAAAGCATTTGAATTCCAGAACTGTGCTATATTTTCTGATAGAATTACAGAGGCTTGGGAATGCTACACCTTAATTCAAAGATTTGTAGCTACTCAGGGGCAGAATCCAGAATCAAGCCCCACTGTCTTCCATCTGAGCTCCATGAACCTTTCACTAGGTCACTCTACCTGGGAGGCCTCTGCTCACTCCTCCTTGGTACCTTGTAAGGGTCCCATGGTAAACCCCCCCGCAGAACCCAAGCTGCTGTCTCTGCCTCACCCAAGTTCGTACAAGTCTCTAACACTTTTTTCCTGTTTTTCTTTCCTTGAAAATATAGGGAGTTGGGAGCCACTGTACAGGAATACGCCTGTTCCCCATTACAGCTCTTCTGGGGCTGTAACCCAAGTGGGCTGGGGCCAGACCCCCACACATTTCGTTATCCACTCAGACTCAAGCCTTGCTCTCATTACCTTCTGCAGAAAATGTTAATCATGATTCTGCTGCAGCTTCAGAATCAACCCAACAAAACATGGAGCAATTTTTCTCCAGGTCCCACCCCCTCTCCCTCAATTCCCTCTCCCTCTCCTTTCAGCAGTCCCTCAATCCTCATTTTCCCTCTCCCTCTCTTTCTTCCCTTACCCTCTGGCTTCTGAATGAGTTGAGGTCACAGTCAAAGCTGGCCACAAGAGAAAATTGAAAACAGGTTGGGAGAAAAGCAGCAAAGAATTTCCAGAATGGAAGGAGTGGTGGGAGTGGGGGCTGTGGGGGTTGGGGAAAGCAAGTTTTTTAGCCCAGGTGAGGAGAAAGGTCCCCAGCTCAGGGCTCCATGCCCTTTTTGGGAAACACCAAGAGGATTTAGGAGTCATCACTCTAGACCTGGCCTCTCTGACCTGCAGATGGTCTTTCTCATGGTGCCCAGGGAGAAGCACAGCTCTCTCTGCATTTCCTACCTTTCCTTTACTTGGGCAAATGTAGAAATTCATTATAAGAACTTGTCAGGGACAAACTGCATCTTTAAGGGCCTCATACCTATCAGCTGTAGTTGGTTTGTTTCTCCTGAAACATGGTGTCATTTTAAATCTGAAGAAGAGTGTGTAATAATGCTCATCTTTATTGTAATGGCAGTAGGAGGTAGTGGAAAGAGAGTGGGTTTGGTGGAACAGATGACACCTAGTTTTGAAGCCAGGCCCTACCACTTAGGAACTGTATTATGTAGAGATGGATGATTAAACTCTCAGAGACACTTCTTCGTCTGAAAAGATGATCCTATCCACTTCAGAGAGTCAGGTGAGGATCAAGTAGTATGATGTTTATAGTATGTCTGATATAAATATCATACTACTTAATATGATGTGTAAGCTATTCATATCATATTAAGCTATTGATGTATGTAATATGTAAGTTATACATCATACTGATGTCTGACACATGAATAACTTACAAATGTTAGTGCTCCCCTCACCCCTGCCCCCTCACCCCCCAATTAGGTCTGAATAATTTGTCTGATGGCAAAATTTTTGGTTATCACACGAGGTGCTTTTAGGTGCATTACATCATATCTAACTCCCTAAAACCTTCCTGTTTTTTGTAAAAAGAAGTAATTTTCGATGGATGGAAGGAATAAAGTAAGAAACCAATAAAGAAGGGAAGCAAAAAAAAAAGAGATAATAAAATGTTATTTGGCTTTTATTGCATGGCATCAGCAATGCTAGACATTTTTACTCGTTAATATTCAAAACAATCCATCTTGCTTAAAATTCAGTAAAACCTTATGAATTCGGTGAATTGTACTCTTGCAGATGAGGAAGCAGGTTCATCTGTAAATAACTTTCCCACAAAAATTTACCTAGGGATGGCAGAGTAAAGGCTGAAATCAGGACATTCAGTAACCAAAGTCTGTGCCCTTTCTACTACCTTTTCTATGCATTTCCCTCCAGACTGCGAGATGCCTGGGGTGGATATCTTGTTTCGGTCACCCCTGTGTTACTGGTATCCAGCACAGGAATGACAAAGGAGCTATTTACTGAATCCTGTGAAACTGAACTCCAGTGGCTGAAGCCTGGATCCACTCCCGTTTACTCAACATCAGCACCTGGCATTAGAACGCTCTCTTGGGATAGCCAGGCTTCCTTCTGCGTAACCTTTCAGGAGTACATAGGACAGAAGTAATACAGGAAAGAAGGAACTGACGAAAAGATAAGGGCTCCAAAAAAGGCAATAGTGATCTGGCAAATACCTGCTGAGAGTTCCCATGTGCCAGGCATCGTGCTGAGACTTCAGGCTCATCCTCATGCCTGCCCTCTAGTGGACATCTGTCGGTTTGACTGGCTATGAAAGCATGACTTTCTACCAACAGCACCTGAGTTTTCCTCGCAGTCTAAACAATTTAGGTAGAGCTAAGGCCCCCTCTATCCTTCAGAGCCTGGCAATGTGATCAATGGCCAGATATTTCACATCAAAGGCCAAAAAGACAAGTGACCCAGGCCTAATCAGACTAACTCCAGGAACAGACACCAACCAAGTCCTGACGACATTATTTGAAGTCCTGGACCCAGTTGTGTCTGAGGCCAGATATACCCTTGGGTATTTCAGATACATGAGTTGGTACTTTCCATTTTTGCTGCTTTCCATTTCTTTTCTGTTCCTTGCAATCAGGAGTCCTATCAGATACGTAAAATTCTATGAGGAGTGTTTTATGATTGCCATTTTATAAATGAAAAAAATAATGGCTACAGATCTAAAGCAAATCCATCTAAATAAGAAGGCTGGACTTCAAATTCAAAGCTGTCAGACTCCAAAACCTAAGCCTTTCCTATCATAAAATGCAGCCAAATGTGGGAAAGACAAAGACTACAAATCAGCAAGAATTCAGTGAATATCTCCACTGTCCTGCTTCCTCTGGCCCCTTCCTTCTCACTGCCTGGGCTCCCTTCCTCACTCACTCATTCCATGCCATGCTGACGTTCTTCCTCCTCCTCTAACGTGCCAAACATACTTCCATCACAGGGCTTTTGCACCTGTGGTTTCCAGGGAGAGCTCTTCCCCTTATCGTTGTATGGCTCACTCCCTCTCCTTCCCCAAATCCTTGTTCAAATGCCACTTGCTCAGAAAGGCTTTCTCTGGCCACTACGTCTACAGGAGCATCCACTATTACCCTTTACCCTCTTTGTCTTCACAAAATTTATCACTATCTCTCATATACTGATGGATTGATATATTGCCTGTATCCCCTGCTGTAAGCCCTGTAAGAGAATTTGATCACTTAGAACGGTGCCTGCACACAGTAGCTTTTTAATAAATGTTTGTACAGTGAGTGAATATATCTTCTGTGTGCTGCCAACTGAGCCGAAGACTGGGACCACAGGCATAATTAACACTCATTTGAGTTCCCTGGAAAGAAAAGCTTAAGAACAATGGCTTGAAGCTTTATCAGGGAGGTGATTCCAGGAAGCAGGCATGGGGGAAAGGGCAGAGTAAGACAGGGAAGAGGAAAAGTCAATATAAAGGTGTGTCTTCAAGTGTGCTGCTGTACATGATGAGACCTAATTCTGCAGGAACCTTTTAAGAAGGGAACAACATACCTCCCAGAATTGTTTGCCTGGAAGTCAGGGAGATGGAGCACTTATCTCCCAATTCCTGATTCCCATTGGTTGAGTCCAGTTTTAGTCTTTTCTCATGTTGCTAATAAAGACATACCTGAGACTGGGTAATTTATAAGAAAAAGAGGTTTAATGAATGCATAGATCCACATGGCTGGGGAGGCCTCAACATCATGGTAGAAAGCAAAGGAAGAGCAAAGTCATGTCTTAGATGGTGGCAGCCAAGAGAGCTTGTGCAGAGGAACTGCCCTTTATAAAACCATCAGATCTCTTGAGAATTATTCACTATCACAAGAATGGCACAGGTAAAACCTGTCCCCATGATTCAATTACCTCCCACCAGGTCCCTCCCACCAGGTCCCTCCCACCACACATGGGGATTATGGGAGCTACAGTTCAAGATGAGATTTGGTTGGGGACACAGCCAAACCATATCAAGTCCCTCACCCAGGAGTGTAATTTCCCCACTTTTTAAAAGTTGGGCTTGCACATGGGCCTAGGGAGCTCCTTTAATCTAACACAAGGCTATGGGGCAGAAAGTGCAAGTGTGCATCTGAGGTCACTGGCAGCACAAAGTGAGCCTTAGTGTGCACAGAACTGCTCACCACAGCTGCAGCTGAAGTAGTCATGGGCCAAGAGGACATGGCATGGCCCCAGAGGCATCTGTTATAAAGATACAGTCTCTGCCTTTAAGGGGTTTGTATAAAGAGCCACTGACTTGTCTTCCTTCCTGAGGTCTAGGACAAACTTGCTAGCCTCACTGTTCAGAGTTCATAAGCAGTTATCAAACACCCTCTAGGTGCCAGGGAAAGGACTACAACTGTGGACACAGCTCTGAACCACAGGAGCGAAGCCTGAAGGCTCTTCCCTGTGATACTCACAGTTTTGCAAGGGGAAACTGCAAGGATTGCTTTTACATGGAGCTAACCGAGGAGTCCTGCAACTTATGATTAATACTGAATTTAATAATATTAACCTCAAAATTAATATGCACTTGGCTAATAGAGTCTTCCTTTTTCTACAGCTGGATTAATTAGAACCATAAAAGCCCTTGTCATCCCCACTGTTTCAAGGACAAACGATGCTAATGACTTTGGCTACAGTGGGTATTGCTAACATGTGTGAGGAAAGCTGATTTGGGGACCAGACTGGGGAGAAGGAGGAGGGATGAAGGAAAGCCAAGTTCACGTCCCTCCCATCACTCTTTAAGGACCACAGTATGAGTTCGCTGCCTTTGAAGCACTCATCCATGGAGAGTTTTCTTTTACCTTTTTCCTTTTTTAAGTTCCATTCCCAAGTGTTATGTTACTGTAAAGTGGAAAGAAGCAACTATACAATGTGCTTCCCATCAGATTCTCAGTTCCCCTAATACTTCCAGCTTTCTCTGGGCTAAATACTTCACTCAACATCTCCCTCTCTGTACAAAAAGGCAAAGACCACAAGGTTACTGATGGTGGAACCTAAGAGCCCCTCTGTCCACAAATGTGATGAAAAAGCAGAGTATCCGGCAGGGTCGAAGTTATTATCCTTATTTTATGAATAAGAAGAGAGAGGCTAAGTGAGTTAAGGCAAGCTTTCCAAACACACAGCTACTACCTAGTAAAGCTAGAACTTGAACCCAGGTTGATCCAATTCCAAAGCCTGTTGTTTCCCCACCCACAACAGGCACTCCTGAATTGCTCTGTCTCTGTGAACTTCAGTCTCCTTGTCTCTAAAATAAGGATGTCAGGAGATGTCACATGTGAGTGGCCCATGCCTGAAATCCCAGTTCTCTGGGAGGCTAAGGCAGGAGGACCACTTAAGGCCAGGAGGTCAGGACCAACCTGGGTAGCACAGCAAGATACCATCTCTAAAAAATAAAAATAAAAATGGCAGGTGTGGTGGTGTGTGTCTGTAGCGCCAGGTATATGGAAGGCTAAAATGGAGGATTACTTGAGCCCAGGAGTTCAAGGTTACAGTGAGCTATGAATGTGCCACTGCACATTAGGCAATGGAGTGAGATTCTGCCACTCCACTCGAGCAATGGAGTGAGATCCTGCCTTAAAAAAACAAAAACAAAATACAAAAGAAAGAATGTCAGTATCTACAAGAAAGGCAAGAAGAATACATTAACTCTATAAAAGGCTTTCTAATCTGCAAAGCATGATGCATGTGTCAGTAGTTGTTGTTAAGGAAAATTCACACAGTGCCAGGAAGGTAATAAAAATGCTAGGTCAGTACTTCCGATACTCATGTTATGCCAATGTTCAGCCCCAAGGACACAGCAGGGCACACAAAATGTGATAGCGAAGGACCTTTAATAGCCTGGAAACATAGCCATTCTAAACACAGAAGAATCTGAATGCCAATAAGCTAACTCACTTCACACATAGAGAAAAAAGTTGGGGTATGAGGATGATATGCTGCAGGAAAATGTAGTCCTAAGATTAGAGCTTCCATAACCCTTCCCCAGTTCTCTGAAGAGCTGGCTGCTTCTCTTCGATCATCTCGGCTGAAGTTCCATCCCTTTAGAATCCTCTGCACCCACCCCCAACTAATGCAAACCCAAACTGCCCACTTTCAGTTATGGTCCATCAGAGAACTCTTGATTGTATTCCAAGCATTAGTGATAACTTGTAGTTGTGGTGTTTGTTAATTTACCTCTTTATTTTCTTTTTATTAGTAAAATATCAACTTAATGAGTTTAGGAACCTTGTCCATCTTGTTCATAACTTCCCCAGTGTCTAGCAGAGTGTAGGGGACACAGTAGCTATTCCTTAAAGGTCAGTTGAATGAATCCAGGCAGGGGTGAAGCTGCAGAGGTAGCTCATGACTCAGTCAAGGTTCTGTAAATATGTGTGAACAACTCATGTTCATCCCTTAAGTTTTTGCTCATACCCAGTGTCTTTCAAAAAGTTCTTCTTGGTCACTCTTTGCTTTCATCTGGCAAAGTTTAGGGCCCCTCAACTGAATTCCCACAGCTCCCTGTGTCCCCCTCTATTATGGTCCTTAACTCACTGTCCTGTCATTACCTATGTAGTTGCCTTCCTCCCTTCATGCACTGGGAGGATTATGGAAAGGTACCTGGCCCGTCTTATTTACCACCTGAGCCCTAGTGCCTAAGCTTATGCAGAACAAGTGAGTCAATGAACAAGCATGGCTTCCTTTATCTGCTGGAAGAAAGTCCATGGGGTGGAAGGTTAGGGGGATGCTAGGACTTCATTATGCATCAACCTTGGAGTTGTGTTGGAAACAACAATCCCATGATGCCACTGGGTCTTATGCAAAAGAGCACTGAGCAGTAGTTCAGGGGACTGGCCTGTGTCCCTACCTCCTTGTGAGCTTCTGTACAAATAAGTTCCTTCCTCTCCATCCACCAAAGCACATGGCCATAACAGAAAGAATGCTCATCAAGCTCTTCACCAGGCTTTACCTGATTTAGTCTTGCAACTCACCCAACTCCTGTTTATTTTCATATATATTTCCCTATCACTTTATCTACCTGCCAGACACCACACCCCAGGAAATCTCCCTAATTGATAGGATTGCTTGTTGATGCCTGACAACCCTGGAATTTTTACCCAGCCTCACCCTCTGCTACAGCACCTCAGCCATTCACACTGGCTGCCGATTAACCCTTTGACTCTTCTATCCCTATGCAATGAGGATTGCCCTTCTCTTTCCATTGCCCTCTCCTTTTGTAAAACCCTTTTTAGTTTACAATGTATGCCCCCACCACCTCGTTACATTTAAGCTTTACAAGTGCTTGGTGAGGTGGGCACGGCACAGTGGAAGTGAAAATTTCCATTTAGGGGAAATTGAATCTCAGGAAAGGAATGTGTGTAGCTGAAGAGGTACTGGAACCAGATGACACATTTCTAGGCCCTGATCCTGTGCTGCTGTAGCTGTACCTTGTGCTCTTATCTCCTCATCCAGGCTGTGAGCTAAGCCACGAAAAATAAAACCTTACAGCCACCCCCTGCAGTGGCTAACAAGGAATCACCCTTACTGTGCCCCTCCATGCATCTTAGACAATTCAATTCACTAAGATACTGATTTCAAATCTCCTTTGAGAGGGAAATGCAACAGAACAGACAATATTGAGCTCAGCCCTGGGTTTGAAATCTGGCTTTGCTAAATGACTCTAAGCAAGTAATGTCATATTTCTAAGCCTCATTTTCCACATCTGTAAAATGAATGTGAAAATACCTATCTCTAGGAAATCAATGATCTCAAATGAGAATTAATTTAGATAGTGTATGGGAAGTACATAGTACACTGCCTTATGGTAAACACTAAATAAACAGCAGCTTTGCTTTTATTACTGTCATTATAAAAAATACCAATCCATGAAACACTTTGCATGGGGTAAGCAGAAGAGAAAAAGTCAACAAACTAGGGAAAGTGAATTATCCTCACGTATTTAGCACTTTTTGATCCTCCCAAATAGAATTGCACAAACTATGTGCCTGAGATTAGAAATGGCTGAATGCCCAAACTTTCCTACCTTTTCTCAATATATACCTCAAAGCCTGCCATTAGCTAATAGCTGGGATATCTTCAGTAGATAAGGGAGACTGTCTTTCTTTTTCTCCTCTAGGGTGGGAGAAGAACCCAAGCTTCAAACCCAAGTCTGACCAGTACTCCCCAAAGGCAATCTCTGGGAACCCAAAGGCACCAGTGGGATTGAATAAGTCCGGAGCCCATCCAATTTCCCATACTCACTTCTCCCCCACACTCACACATGCACGCACACAGAAAGCACATACCCCTCCCCACTCTATCCCTGGAGGCAGCAAGCCTCCAGAAGGGTGGGGAAAAGGCATGGGCAAAGATGAGTCAGGTTTTCTGGTCGTGCAAGCAACACCATTTAACCAGGCTGAGGTGAATCATTGAGAAGGAGGTGGAACCTGGGAGGTGGCAGAGAGAGGTAGATTTCCAAGTGTGTGTGTGTGTATGTGTGTGTGTGTGTGCGTGTGTCTGTGTTTGTGTGTGTGTGTATGCATGGATGTATGTGAGAGGCAAAGAGAGGCAGAGAGACACAGAGAGACAGAGAAAGAGAGACATACACACACAAACACACAGAGACAGAAGACACACAACGCAAAGACACACCGGTGCACACGCGCACACATACACACACACACACAGAAAGAGAGAGAGAGAGAGAGAGAGAGAGAGAGAGAGAGAGAGAGAGAGAGAGAAAGAAATAGAGAAAGAGACCAAGGGAGAACTATAGCCAGAAAATAGAAAGACTGAAGCAGAAAATGAGAGCCACAGTAAGAGATAAAGAGAGAGATAACGAAGAGAGACATAGATAAGAACTCATAGGGTCAGAGACAGAGAGAATCAGAAATAAAAATGCAGAAAAAAGACAGTTGGAGATAAGTGGATAGAAGGTCAGAGACAGAAAGACAGATAGAAATAGAGAGACATAGACAGGCATTGGTGAGGAAAGAAAAAGAGAAACAGAAAAATAGAGTCAAAAAGACCAAGGCAAACACAAAAAATGTAAGGAAGAAAGGAAGGAAGAAGAGAAGGGGAGTGAAGGGGAGGGGAGAGATGGGGAAAGGAAGGGAGGGGAGGGATGGGGAAAGGAAGGGAGGGAAGGGGAGGGGAGGGGAGGGGAGGGAAGGGAGGGGAGGAGAGGGGTGGAAGGGAAGGGAAGGGAGGGGAGGGGAGGGGAGAGGAGGGAAGAGAGGAAGAAGAGAGGAAGGAGGGAGGGAAGGAAGAAAGGAGGGAGGGAGGGAAGGAAAGAAGGAAGGAGGGAGGGAAGGAAGGAGGGAGGGAGGGAAGGAAGGAAGGAAGGAGGAAGGTAGGGAAGGAAGGAAGGAGGGAGGGAGGGAGGGAGGGAGGGAGGGAGGGAGGGAAGGAAGGAAGGAAGCAGGAAGAGAAGGAGGGAGGGAGGGAGAAGGAAGGGAGGGAGGAAGGAAAGAAGGAAGGAAGGGAGAGAGAGAGGGAAAAGAAGGAAGGGAGGGAGGAAGGGCCAGCTAGAAGGGCATCTTCTGGAGATGGATGAAGGAAGGAGGGAGAGAGGGAGGGAAGGAAGGAAGGAGGGAGGGAGGGAGGGAGGGAAGGAAGGAAGGAAGGAAGCAGGAAGAGAAGGAGGGAAGGAGGAAAGAAGGAAGGAAGGGAGAGAGAGAGGGAAAAGAAGGAAGGGAGGGAGGAAGGGCCAGCTAGAAGGGTATCTTCTGGAGATGGATGACCAGGACAGTTTTACTTCTGGTCTCACCTCTCCCAGGGCAGATGATCTGGGAGGATAAGGAAGGAGACTGAGGAGTTGACTGCCATTTCCATCCAGCACCTCTCATCTACCTCCCACCCACATGTAGAAGTTTTCACTGTATTAAAATGACCCCCTTGCTTTCTCATTTTTGTTAAAATTTTCCTTTAAATAAAGAAAAGGAAAAAAGGTCACTCTTCAATCCACAATGAAAACTATAAAAGGGTTTCAGGCTTGGAAAGTTTAGCTTGTCAGTTTTTCCTACTGTTTAATAACTGCCTTGGGTTACACTGAATGAGTAAACATGTTTTACAAGCTTCTAATCATAACTAACCCTGTGAGTTCACAGCTTTACATAATATACATACATATATATATACACACACACATACACTCACACATACTGTGTACACATACACACTACATGCACACATACATACTATAATGTAATATATATAAGTACACATACTTATATATATATGAATGTATGAGTGTGTTCGTGTGTGTGTGTGTAAGTAATCTTTCCAGTTTGTGCAGCTCATTAGAGTTTACAAAGCACTCTCTTTCCTCATTTAATCCTCATGATAATCCTGTGAGGTAGGCAGCTTAGGATTATCATCCCCAGTTTACAGGTACCTGTGGTTAAGGTAGGGAGACCAAGAACCCACAGGTCTCTAAGGCGTCACAGTCCACATCACAGTTCTGCTCTCCATAGTCCCACAGCTGACTTCATGAACTTAGGTAGTACAGTGCCCACTTCTGAACCTGCAGGGACCCAAAGCCATGGGGATCCTGAGGCATCATCTGTTTCGGGCTTCATTGCACAGACAGGAAAACTAAAGCTCAGAGTATTAATGTTAGCATATATGGTGCCTCTGTGCAAATCAGAAAACAATAAAAAAATAAAAATCATCTCTTCCTTACGACACTTCCCTCCCTTATTCCAACATTCTGATTTGTTAGAACAAGGCACTTGATCAATGATGAATACATGTTTACGATGTCTACAACTGGAACGGTGAGCTTTACTGTGTGGTAGCATTGTTCACTGCAAAACCTGTGCAACTGTATTTGACATCCCCAGGATGGAGGTCTAACCAAGGTGAGGGCAAAGAAGATGGTAAGAGAGAAAGAAGGCAAGGTGAGATGAGATGAGAGAGACACCACCTGACTTTCTGAGGTCTAAGAAGGAAATCCATTTTATTTAAAGGACACTGAGATAATAATAACTAGTGTTTATTAACCACTTAATCTTTTCTGATACTTACAGTGATCCCGTGAGTGTTTTATGTTGCTAACTACTACTTATATTTCTATCTTGCATTACCAAGGAATAATATTATTATTCAGAATAACAGTGACAATTCATATAATTTAAGTATTCACAATGTCAGATACTGTGCCTAGTATTTCATGTACTTCATCTCATTTTAGCTTCATAACAACAATATGCCAGCCTGGGCAACACAGAGAGACCTTATCTCTACAAAACTACAAAAATCAGCTGGGTATGGTGGTGTACATCTGTAGCCCCAGCTCCTCAGGAAGTTGAGGTGGGAGGATCACTTGAGCCTGGGAAGTCAAGGCTGCAGGGAGCCAAGATCGTATCACTGCACTCCAGCTTGGATGACCAAGTGAAATTCTGTCTCAAGAAAATCTCAAAACAACAACAACAAAACAAGAGTTAGCGTATTTCCCAACATTTGCAAATGAGTATATCAAGATTCGGAGAGATATAGTAACTTGCCTAAGGTCACATGGTTAAATTGCACGACTGAGATTTGAGTATTATGAGGAAAGGGTAAAGGTCAGAGACACTTTGACACCCTCTAAAAGCGATTGAAATGCTTTACATTCTCAATCATTACTTACTATGATAGCACATTAGAGCACACTACTTTGCATAGGGGCATCAATATCTCTGACTTCTCATTCTGTATACTTTTAGTATCTCATAGTCTACTCATTTCTTAATCATATTGAGGCTATTAATGAATGGAACCATCTAGACCATGCATCCAGGGAGTCTGCTCTGGGGACACAATGTTTGTTCCCATGCAGCTTTTCCCTGGTGCCCACCTTGCCTCCCTGTCTCCGCCTCTCCCTCACTGGATACCCAATCAATGTAAATGAATCTGAGTCTTATCAGAATTTATTTTATAAGAAAAGCAAGGCAAAACCAAACCAAAACCAGAAGTCTGCCAACAAAGCTGGGCTTCCGACCTTTAGCAACCTCTTGTGTAAAACAGGAATAAGAATTATTACCACTTTAATGGAACGTTTCAAGGATTCAATGTGATGTAAAATATCTGACTCAGTGCTTCTCCGTAATGTACAAAACATGTTCCCGAAACAAGAAGTGGCAATGGGATGGGAGCACTCATGTTGCACTAGAACTTTACAATGTACATGGTACTTTTATATCCATCAGCTCCTAGGTGATCTGAAGCCTCGCTACTGCTCCAGCTAGAGCTCCTTCCCTCTCCCTTTGCTAACTACCCTTCAATGACTGCGCCCTCCTTGGTGTTTTTGAGCATGCCCCAGGGTCTTTGCTATTGCTACATCCTCAGTATGGAGCAGTCCATGTTCAGCTAGCCACATAGTTCCCTTCTTCCCACTTTCAGGTCTCTGCTCAAACATCACATCCTCAAAGAGGTTTGTCATGATCACCCTGACTAAAATGGTATCCCCTACAATCTCTATCCTGATACCTTATTTTACTTTTCTTTCAAACACTTTATATTGCTCATCTATTATTTCCCTATCATTGCCCCCCACCCCCTGTACCTGGAACATAAGGTCCGTGATAGGAGCTTGTTCAGTGCCTTATCCTCAGCTTCTAGAATAGTGGTCAGTATGTAGTAGGTGCTCAATAAGTGGTCACTGAATGACTAAACTCATAGTTGTTTATGAAACTCAGAAGCTGGCAAGGCTGGCATTCTGATTCACACTTTACACGTGAACAAACCGAGGCCCAAGGAGGTGAAGAACGTTTTCAAAAGTCCTTCAGCTGGTGGATAACAGGAGTGGGACTAGCAAACCGAGCTGCTACACTCAAATCCAAAGCTCTTTGTATTTCACCAACTTATATTTCCTATTATTGCTCCCATTCACCTCCAAGTATTCACTGGGAAATGGTTGTTATTTGGCATTTTACCTCTTAAGTGAGAAGCCCCAGAGATGGAGGTGTGAGGAATTACTTCACATGTTCTCCACCCAGACACAGGCCTTGCTAGAGTCCTGTGAAACTAGAGCTCTGGCCCTCAACTGGGAGCAGGCAGACCAGCCACTAGCGGTCAGAAGGAGGAAAGGATTGATAAACAGAGAGAATGTGGGAGGAGGGCAGGAAGAGGATTGCTGTAGCCATCTCCAAGGCTCCAAAAAGTCAGGCAGGAGAAGTCCAATTACCCTTTCAGAGTAATTTCCATTCTATAAAGAGGTAATGACTTACTTCACTGCCCAGAGATTTCCATTTGCCTACTGGGATAGCCAAGTTCTGCAGGGGAGGGAGCGACTCACTGACTCTTCAGCTCCCTGGAGAGAAAAGGAACCTAGGCTTGAACGAGGGCTGTGCTCTGACTTGCTTTTATACTTTGTGACTCACCTGCCCCCTCTGGACCTCAGTTCACTCATCTATTTAAAGAATTCTGGGGCCTAGAAAAATTGTGGGGATTGGTTTAAGGAAGATGGCATAGAGAAAGACATGTGTCACGGCATGGGTCAAGTGTTGAGTTCCTTGCTATAGGCCAGACACTGTCCTTGGTGCTCTACATACACAATTGCTTTAACCTTCACAGAGATACTGTGAGGTTGGCATCGTGAAGCTCAGTTTGTAGATGAAGAAATGGAGATGCAACGTCAGTGAGCATCTCCAAACTCATACAGATAGTGAGCAACGGTTTTGAATATTAGGACCCAAAGCTATCCAGGTTCTCAATAATTTGTCCCCTTGAAATACAGAGTTGAAATATTGTCACCTGAAATCCTCAGAGTCAGAGCTGGGGACTTTAAAGACCAATTATGTGAATCTCCCATTTTTCAGATGGACAAATAGGCACAGAAAGGAAAGTGATTTGCCTGAAGACACACAGCAGGAGAAAAGTAGAGTCTAATTAGAACCGAACCAGACTTTCTACAGAACTAGAAAGTGAATGTCTGTGTTAATGGCAGTCCACACTTCATCATTATTGTCCCCATGTCTGGGTTAATGGCAAGCCACACTCCATCAGTATTGTCCCCATGTCTGTGTTAATGGCAAGCCACCCTCCATCAGTATTGTCCAGTTGGTGGGCAGCCTATTAGTTTGAAGGGCATGAGTTCCTGGAAGTATCCTTCCCATCATCCCACTGGACCACAATATTCCCAGAGCCTAGCACCAATGCTGGCACCTAGGGGGTATTCAGAATATTTTTGAATTAGTGGATGAACAGATTCCCAGTTCAGATTCATTCCTCTCTTATTATTCTTGGAACCTTCCCACATTGTTACTGCTATTTCCACTTGTCTCCCTATCTGATGTGTTCTTTCTGTCCTTCTGCAAACTCAATCCTCAGGTCCCCGTTTAATGTTCACAAATAATCCTACCACTTCTCTTTCTACTTTAGTCTGCAGGGACCTCATTAGATTATGTACTTGGACATGTTTCACAACTTTCTAAGCCTCAGTTTTCTCACCAACACAACAGGGATAGAGATAGTAACAGTCTTCTGAAAGTTGTTGTGAGGATTAGTGATGCCAGATGAGCTTGGTGAGCACATATTACACATTCATGGCAATGACGGTGGTGTCAAGGTCAACATCGTCATCACCTCACCTAGTTCTACAGCCTACAGGAATTTCCATATGTTCTGCTCACTCTTCTAGAACTTCAATTTCCACTGAATGTGTTCCTTTCAATAGGACCAGTCAATTTTTTTTGTGAAGGGCACAGGTGTGTATGAGTGTGTGAGTGTGTGTGTGCATGGGTGTGGGTGTACTAGAGGCCCACTGTTTGGGCCTTGTGATGATACTTGTGAAGGTATCATCAAAACCCTTGCCCACATGGCATCTTAAAGTTTACAAAGTACTTTTTTCTTTTTTTATTTTGAATCTTAAAACAGCACTTAGGAGCAGATGATTTTACTTTTGCCTTATACGTGAAGCAAGGTTGAGTATCAGGAAAGGGAGTTGATTTGTCACAACGGTGAGCAGAATATGTAGAATTACTATAAAGGATCTAGGATCTGGAACCAGCTCTGCTGACTGCCATTCTTTCCTCAGCATCTCTATACACAAGACAAAAGGATAATTAGAGGGCAAAGCAAAAAGTGTTTCCTTTGAAGGAAGTGCTAGGAAGAAAGCAAAAGTTAGGGCTACTGGGCAAGGAAGAGGCAGCTTGGAAATGTTCACAGGTGTCACCGTCCAGGTGGCAGGACTGAGTGTGGGCTCAACATCTGCAGCTTCATTTCAATCCCATACCTCTCTTCTATCTCTGAATTTTTAAACATGCTCCCTGATAAGCTGAATTCTCATTTGGATATTAATATGAATCCTAGCTTTCCCTATTTTTTCTTGTGATGGCACCCTAACTTCATTCAGAGGTTGACCCCTCAGGAAATGGCAAAACCTAAGAATAAGCCAATCACTGTTTGGCAATGGTTGATTTAGACAAGAGATCGAGATGTGAGGGAAAGTGTGTAAGAGCTTCTGAGAAAGGTTTCCTCTCTCTCTTATGAAGGAAACAAAGGGATAGAGTCCATTTCTGCTACTGAAAGTGTCTGGGTATGTGGCTAGAAGCCTGGCAAGCCATTCTTTGATCAGCACCAGTTTACCATCTTGCTACTGTCCCGAGGAAGGAGCCAATACACGGTTGGAGGTGGAAACAAGGGCATTACAGGGATGCAGAGCCGGGTGCCTGATATGCCACATTGGGATACACCCTACTTTTGGACTTCTGGTAGCCTGAGATAATACATTTCCTTGTTTTTAAATCCATTTGAGTTGAAGTTACTGTTACTAGCAGCCAAAGGCCACCCGACTCTTTGTGGCTCCTACATGCAGGCTACTCAGTGACTCAAGAAGTTGTCATTTATGGTGTCAACAACCTACTCAGTAGACATCAGAAGTGATTAGTCACAAATAATAAAGACAAAACAGTTAAGAATATGTAGACCAGTATCCCTTAAACTTTTGGGATGTCTTGCTAAAACATAGATTGTGGGAATACACCACTGGAGTAACTAACTCAGCAGGCCTATGGTGGAGTTTAAGAATATAATTTTCTATCAGGTTTCCAGGTAATGCTGCTGCTGCTGGTCTGAGAACCACATTTGAGAAGAACCGATTTCGACAACTATATAATAACTTCCCTTATCTTATTAGCATATACGTATCATTTATTGAATAGAAAAATAGAAAGTAGAACTACATCTAGGAGTCATGCACCTGGAAACTTCTGGTGAATGTGACTTGCATTGACTACCACCCTTACCCTGTGTATTGTAGAAATAAAGACTAAGACTCAGGTCTCCAAATATCTACTTTTTCAGACTCAAAAAGCTTAGGATATAGGTACAATGATTGAAAGAGAAAACAATATGAATCTCCTGTCTTCATATTCCACTAGAGGCAGCAGCTAACATGTTTGAGAGATCAAAAAGATACTATTGTTATTAATGCATCATTGTAATCACTTATACTTTATAAATTCCTTCTATATCAGAATCTCATTTAATCTTCATAACAACATTGTAATAATGACCATTATGATTATAAGTAGAATGAGGGCCTTTTCTCAAAGATGGCAGATAGGAGGAAGGACTAGCTTGCAGCTCATGCCTGAATGAACAGAGCAGTGTGGGAAGATTCGTATTGTGAATTTTTGCTCCAAGAACTACTGCAGGAACATACCAGGAAGCCAAGAAAATCCACAGATCCTTTGAAAGAACAAGATCACTGCTATAGGCTCCTTGAGATGCTGAAAACCTGTGAGTCTCGTTACTTTCTCAACAGAGAGGCTTGTGGTCTGGGGCAAGTTCTCAGCCCTGGCTACAAGCTGCCTGGAAATAAAACTTGGCGCTGTTGAGGGGACACAGTGGAAGTGAGACTGGGCTTTAGGACTGCAGGCTGCATGGGAGCAGGGTAAGGCCTGTGGCTGCCAGCTTTCCTCCACTTCACTGGTGACCTGTATGACTCAGCAGAGGCAGCCATAATCCCTCTCGGAACATAACTCCATTGGTCTGGGAACCACACCACCATTCCCCATAGCAGCCACAGCAAGCCCCTGTGCAAATAAATTCTACCTTTTAATAATTGTATTTATAATATTAAAATTCATGTTTGTCTATATGGTTTTGTGATCAAGTTATTAAAATGTCTTATCACTGTGAATCATTTGGGTTAGTACAAATATGACAAAATTATTAAAAGCTACCTATAAATACATAACACTATTGTTGTCTTTCAAAGGTAGAAAGAGGATTATATTAAAATAAGTTCATCTCTCAAGTTAAAAATCAGCAAGTTTTGTAAAATACAACAACCAAAAGCATCTTGGTCACAACTGCTAACTACCAGCCTGAGAGACTTTATTCTTTAATACCTATTTGAAACTTTTGTATTACAAATAGTCAACAGCTAATCAGCTGAAAGAAATCATAGATGACACATACAAATGGAAACATATCCCATATTCATGAATGGTAGAATCAATATTATGAAAATGACCATACTGCCAAAAGCAATCTATAAATTCAGTGCAATTCCCATCAAAATGCCACCACCATTCTTCATAGAACTAGAAAAAATCCTAACATTTATGTGGAACTAAAAAAAGAGCCTGCATAACAAATCAAGACTAAGCAACAAATCTGGAGACATTACTCTATCTGACTTCAAACTACACTCTAAGGCCATAGTCATCAAAACTGCATGATATTGGTGTAAAAACAGGCACACAGACCAATGTAATGGAAAGGAGAACCTAGAAATAAAGCCAAAGACTTATAGCCACTGACTTTCAACAAAGAAAATGAAAACATTAAGTAGGGAAAGGACACCCTATTTAACAAATGGTGCTGAGATAACTGGCAAGCCATATGTAGGAGAATGAAACTAGATCTTCACATCTCACCTTATTATAAAAACCAACTCAACATGGATCAGGGACTTAAATCTAAGACCTGAAACCATAAAGGTTCTAGAAGATATCATTATACAAGAGAAAAATCCTTCTGGATATTGGCTTAGGCAAAGATTTCATGACAAAGAACTCAAAAGCAAACACAACAAAAAACAAAGATGAATAGATAGGATTTAATTAAACTAAAAAGCTTCTTGCATAGCAAAAGAAATAATCAACAGAGTTAACTCACAGCCCACAGAGTGGGAGAAAAACTTCACCATCCATACAACTGACAAAGGACTAACATCCAGAATCTACAAGGAACTCAAACTAATCAACAAGAAAAAAACAAACAATCACATTAAAAAGTAGGTTAAGGACATGAACAGACAATTCTCAGAAGATATACAAATGGCCAACAGGCATATAAAAAATGCTCAACATCACTATCAGGAAAACACAAATCAAAACCACAGTGTAATACTACCTTACTCCAGCACAAATGGCCATAATCAAAAAATCAAAAAATATTAGATGTTGGTGTGGATGCAGTGAAAAGGGAACACTTTTACATTGTTGATGGGAAGGTAAACTAGTACAACCCCTATGAAAAACAGTGTGGAGATTCCTAAAATAACTAAAAGTAGATCTACTGTTTGATCCAGCAATCCCACTATTAGTTATAGATCCAGAGGAAAATAAGTCATTATACAAAAAGATACTTGTGCAACATGTTTATAGCAGCACAAGTCACAACTGCAAAAATATGGAACCAGCCCAAATGCTCATCAATCAATGAGTGGAAAATGTGGTCTATATATGCCATGGAATACTCTTCAGCTATACAAAGGCATGAAATAATGGCATTCACAGTGACCTGGATGGAACTGGAGACTATTAATCTAAGTGAAGTAACTCAGGAATAAAAATAACAGACATCATATGTTCTCACTCATATGTGGGAGCTAAGCTAAGAGGTTGCAAAGGCGTAAGAATGATACACTGAACTTTGGGGACTCCAGGAAAGTGTGATGGGGGGGCGAGGAATAAAAGACTACACATTGGGTACAGCATACACTGCTTGGGTGATGGGTGCACCAAAATCTCAGAAATCACCATTAAACAACTTATTCATGTAATCAAACACCACCTGTTTCCCCAAAATGTACTGAAGTAAAACACTTAAAAGTTTTTTAAAGAATGAGGATGAAGAGGAAGAAGAAGAAGAAGACTTGTTAGCAGAGGGTAAGTAGAAGGAAGAGGATTACTCCCATTGCATAGATTTGAAAACTGAGGCTGAATGACTTGTCCCTGTCATAGAGCAAGTAAATCCCTGAGCTAATACTTTAACCCAGTTTCATTTTCCGCTAACTTCTGTATTGTCTCTACTAAAGCAGTTGTGTTTTGGCACAGGTATTAACCATGAATAAATAAATAAAATTTAGAAATTCTAGGGCTATCATGCCTTCCATTCTTGCTTCAGAAACATCTCAGATGCTCTAAGAACCCACCAAGCATCTTCACTCAACTAGGAACAAAGACCCCAAAACTAAGATAGAAAAATCTAGAAGTCAAAACAACTACTCCAATGTCGTAGGAGGCTCTTTCATGACCTCACCTGAGGGCTATTAACTGTTATTAAGATAAAGTTGAAGAGATCATGCCTTTCTCATTACCAATCTCATTACATAATTCAGAGACCCCCCCCCTTTTTTTAAATGACAGTTATAATAAGTGACAGAAGGCAGTGTGATAGCAAAGGAAGAGACAGAAAGGTCATCAGAAGCCGACATAGGAGAAGTCGAACTTGCTCTGGAGATGATTTAAACATTTTGAGATGGACATTTTGATCAAAAGGAAGACAATAAGAAAAACAAGAAAAAGTCTGCCTATTTCCCTAATGCTCCTGGGTAAACCAGGAGCATCTGGTCAGCAGCAGAGAGCTCACTCAGCCTCTCAGGATGACCTGGTATAGAAAAAAGAGCATGGTGACTTGAATAGGTTACTAAACATCGCTGAGTCTCCACCTGCTCAGCTTTCAAATGGAAGGTCATCGTGCCTTTTTTGCAGCATTGTAAGGACTGGCGATATGATATAGAAAGATCCTAATAGTCTCTGGTCTAAAGTAGGCCCTAAATAATAGGGGGCTCTAGTTATTTTGATGATAATGGCACATATGAGGCAGTAGGCAAAGAAGAGGCGCTGATGGGATGGCTACCAGGTTTGGCTTGGGTAAACATGGGCACTTCCTATTTAACCCAGCCTTTGAGACCAGCTTCAAATATTATTTTCTATAGTCACAATTTGCTAAACCAAGCAGTTCACCTTTTAAAAGCTTCAACTTCCAAAATTCGTAAGCTCCAACAAAAAGAGAACTAAAGGGGAGAAGTCGAGCACCGCTAAAAAGATACCTGAAGTTTTTTTTCTTTTTGAAACAGTCTCACTCTATCGCCCGGGCTGGAGTGCAGTGGCGCGATCTCAGCTCACTGCAACCTCCGCCTCCCAGGTTCAAGCAATTCTACTGCCTCAGCCTCCTGATGGACCTTACATCACAAATTATTACTCTGGTACTTTAAAAGCCTCCCATTATGAGAACCAGCTCTCCACAAGACAAAGGACCAGAGCTGAGTCCCATGAAGAAATAATTCTCTCAGGGGCTACAGATGCATGGACTATATTTTATGGCCAGTGCTGGGTGAATTTTAGCAATGAGAGAAAGGCCAATTTTTTTTTTCTAATCACGCAGTGACATAGCTTAGATGCTTAGATTTGGACTGAATTATATCTTTCCCTAAAACTCTATTATGGATGTTACCTATCATTTCATTGACAGAATATTTCTAATATGGGTGGGACTCCCTGGTGAAAGACAAAGAAAAGTCATTCTTGGTGGGAGACAGATTAGGTAGCTCCTATTGTTTTAGTGACATCTGTCTCTGTGTGCATCTCTCACCAGAGTAGGAAAAATACCTTCTTAAAAAGTTTTGTTATAGTCTTACCTAATAGGTGCTATGTGAAACATAACTAGATTGACTGGAAGGCAAGTACATTGCTGAAACATATTACTTTACTATTTCAGCCATAAATCATAACCAACATGGGCAAAAACGTTTCCATGGGAAAATGTGGTCAGAGTTCCCTTCCGTGCTGAGGTGCCAGAAACACCTTTCCCTTGCAGGCTTTCACTGCTTTCTGAGAGGCAGCTTGGTGTAATGGAAACAGCTCTATATTTGGAGCAAGATGACATGAGTTCCGGTTCGGTTTTCCTGCTCTATGAGTTGAATGACCCTTAAACTCTCTAAGTCTCAGTTTCCTTCTCTGCCCAAAAGGCATAAAAACTCCTACTGACTTGGTGTTTTGTGAACTGAAAGGAAAATAATGTTGCAGAATCACTTTGAAAACCATAGAGTTCCCTGTACAGTGTTGAAAAGTTGTTAGTACCTCTCCGATCTGCTGGGATGTGGGCCCCTCACACGACTTCCACATGAAAGATGACATTCCTTCTCAGGGCTACATGGCCAAGGTACCCATTCTTCTTTGTAGAGATGTGCCTGTTTCTGTCTATAAGCTGCCTAGGCATCTCTGATCCAAAAGCTTCAACTTCCAAAACCGATAAGCTCCAATAAAAAGAGAACTAAAGGGGAGAAGTAGAGCACTGATGCAAAGATACCTGAAGTTTTCTTTTTTTTTCTTTTGAGACGGAGTCTTACTCTGTCACCCAGGCTGGAGTGCAGTGGTATAATCTTGGTTCCCTGCAACCTCTGCCTTCCAAGTTCAAGCAATTCTCCTGCCTCAGCCTCCTGAGTAACTGGAACCACAGGCACACTCCACCATACCTGGCTAATTTTTTTGGATTTTCGGTAGAGACAGTTTCACCATGTTGCTCAGTCTGATTTTGAACTCCTTAGCTCAGGCAATCTGGCTGCCTCTGCTTCCCAAAGTGCTGGGACCACAGGCATAAGCCACCCTGTCCAGCAAATGTGGAAGTGACTTTGGAACCGGGTAACAGGCAGAGGTTGGAACAGTTTGGAGGGCATAGAAGAAGACAGGAATATTTGGAAAAGTTTGGAACTTCCTAGAGACTTGCTGAATGGTTTTGACTGAAATGCTGATAGTGATATGGACAATGAAGTTCAGACCAAGGTGGTTTTAGATGGATAAGAGGAACTTATTGAAACCTGGAGCAAAGGTCTCTATGCTTTAGCAAAGAGACTGGTGAAATTTTGCCCCTGTCCTAGAGATATGTGGAACTTTGAACTTGACCTAAATAATTTAGAGTTTCTCTGGCAGAAGAAATTTCTAAGCAGCAAAGCATTCAAGAGGTGACCTGACTTTTTGGAACACATGTGGACAGCATGTGCTGTAGATCACGCTCTTCTTGGGGCTCTCCCGACAGAGTGTAGGCTGTAGGGTGGAAGATGTGGCATAGGAGGAAGCACCAGAGCATGGGAGCATGTGACTTCTTAGGAGGTGGGACTTCCTTATCACCTCTCCCCTCATCTAGTCTGAGAGCCTTTGTACCATAGACAGCTTCTGCCCTTTTTGGATACTGTCATATATATATATATAATCAAGCATCAGATTGAAACTCACGTCCAAAAGCTATGCCTCTCATCTCTAATAGAGGTCTATGAATTTGAGTGATTGTGGTAACCTGGGGAAGCAGGCACAGGAGAATTATTAAGCAAGCCACCTGCATTCAGTGGCAGTGGCAGAAGGAAGTATTGAGAATTCCCAATGTGCCTTCTCACTCATTTATACCACAGGTGCCAGCTTAAGCAAAGCGCCTACCACACTGTTTCCTTGCTGAAAGGTCCTTTAATAATTATCATGGACTGTGGGCCTGAGAAACAGGTCAAAGCTCTTTACAATCACCCTAAGCAATGTAATTCCACCTACCATTCCAGACCCACTCTCTCCACAAACCGTCCCCTACAGATTTGTTCACAAACAAACCTCACAATTTCATACCTCTCTGCTTTTTCCCATGCTGTTCCCTCAACTTGGTAGGTCATTTCACCTTATCCTCTTGCCTGTCCCCAGCACAGTCCTTCCTATTGAAATCCTACTCATTTTTAAGGTCCAGCTCAAGTGCCATCTCCTCTAGGAAGACCTCAGTTAACCAAAACCTCCTTCACAGCCCACTATTTTGTTCTGTAATCCAGAGCCAACCTCTATTATTTGGTGCTGATTTCATTCACAAAAAGGACAAAAAAAGGTTCAGATACACATACATGCTCCAGTTCTTGTATATGCATGTGCATCACATTATGGAAACAGCTAAAAGACTCTCTTTCCTTGCCTCTAATATGGGAATAATCATACCTACTCTGTGGGGTTGGTGTGAGTAGCAAATTTGACATAAGAGGCTGGGTGTGGTGTCTCATGCCTGTAATCCCAACACTTTGGTAGGCCAAGGCAGGAGGATCACTTGAGGCCAGGAGTTTAAGACCAGCCAGGCCAACATGGTAAAACTCTGTCTTTACTAAAAATATATTTTTTTAAAAATTAGCTAAGTACAGTGGCTCATGCCTATAATTCCAGCTAGTTGAGAGGCTGAGGTGGGAGAATCACTTGAACCCAGGAGTCAGAGGTTGCAGTGAGCCAAGATTACGCCACTGCACTCTAGCCTGGTCAACAGAGCAAGACAGTGTCTCAAAAAAAAGAAAGCAACAAAAGATGTGAAAGTAAGTTTTAGTTTCAGAAATACTTCAGTTCACTGGCCAGAGACCCTGAATATGGCCAATTCAAGAAGAGGACCAAGAAATCAGACCCATCTATTCCCATGATATAAAGTTGAACAGAAGCTACACCAAGGGTCAACTGTCTGTATTTTACAGGACACAGTAACCAGGAGGCTACTTATTAAAAAAACAAGATTCATTTCAAGCACAACTTTTTTATTTTTATTTTTTCTGTTTTGTTTTTAAATCAGTAAAAGAAACTGGGTCCTAGAAGCTGCAGTGATCTAAAAACTAAAAGTAAATGTTTGGTTCAGAAATACAATTTCTGATTCATCATAATTTTTAGTATGGTCCCTAGCAGATTTGTTTAAGCTTCTGATGAGCTCAATCCTAGATGCTCAGATCCAATTCTGGCCCAAAGCAAGTGATTAGAAAATGTCTGATGACACATAGACCAATGAAACAGAATAGCAAGCCCAGAAATAAATCCACACATTTACAGCCAACTGATTTTCAACAAAGGAGCCAAGAATATACAATAGAGAAAGGACAGTCTCTTCAATAAACGGTGCTGGGAAGACCGGATATTGACATGCAGAAGAATAAAATTAGACTCTTACACCATGTACAAAAATCAACTCAAAATGAAGTAAGGATTTAAATATAAGACCTGAAACTATAAAACAACTAGAAGAAAACACAATGGAAAAGTGTCATCACAATGGTCTGCGCAATAATTTTTTGGATATGACCCCCAAAGCACAGACAACAAAGGCAAAAGTAAACAAACAGAATTGCATCAAACTAAAATGCAAATGAAACAGTCAACAGAGAGAAGATAGAATGCACAGAATGAGAGAATATATTTGTAATCCATACATCTAAAGGGTTAATATCTAAAATATATAAGAAATTCCAAAAACTTAGTAAGAAAATGAATTGTCCAATTACAACATAATCAAAGGACCTAAATAGGCTTTTCTCAGAAAAAGGCATACAAAAGGCCAACAGGTATATGAAAAGATGCTCAATATCATTAATCACCAGAGAAATGAAAATTAAAACTACAGTGAGAAATCACCTCACACTGTTAGAATGGCTATTATCAAAAAGATGAAAAGTACGTGTTGGCAAAGGTGTGGAGAAAAGGAAACTCATGTATGCTACTGATGGGGATGGAAAGCATGAGAATTACTCAAAAAGTTAAAACTACAACTATCATATAATCCAGTCTGTACCTACTACTGGGTATATGATATGGTTTGGCTCTGTGTCCCCAACCCAAATCTAATCTCAAATTGTAATCCCTATGTGTTGGGGAGGGGTCTGATGGGAGGTGATTAGGTCATGGGGATGGTCTCCCCCATGCTGTTCTCATGATAGTGAGTTAGTTCTCATAAGATCTGATGATTTAAAAGTGTGGCACTGCCCGCTCCCCCCACCAACTCTCTCTCTCTCTCCTACCACCATGTAAGATGTGCCTTGCTTCCCCTTCACTTTCCACCATGATGGTAAGTTTCCTGAGGCCTCCCAAGCAATGTGGAACTGTCAGTCAATTAAACCTCTTTTCTTTATAAAGTACCCAGTCTCAGGTAGCTCTTCATAGCAGTGTGAAAACAAACTAATACAGAAAATTGGTACCAGAAGTGAGGCACTGATATAAAGATACCTGAAAATGTGGAAGCAACTTTGGAATTGGGTAACAGGCAGAAGTTGGAACAGTTTTGAGGGCTCAGAGGAAGACAGAAAGATTTGTAAAAGTCTGGAACTTTCTAGAGATGTGCTGAATGATTTTGACTGAAATGCTGATAGACAATGAAGTTCAGGTTGAGGTGGTCTCAGATGGAGATGAGGAGTTTATTGGGAACTAGAGCAAAGGTCACTCTTGCTATGCTTTAGCAAAGAGACTGGAGGCATTTTGCCCCTGCCCTAGAGATCTGTGGAACTTTGAAACTGAGAGATTATTTAGGGTATCTGGCAAAAAAAAACCCAAAACATTTATAAGCAGCAAAGAGTTCAAGAGATGACCTGACTTTTTTTTGAAAGTATACAGTCATATGTGTTCACAAAGAGTTGGTCTGAAATTGGAACTTATGTTTAAAAGAGAGAAGAGTGTAAAAGTTTGGAAATTTGCAGCCTGGCCATGTGGTAGAAAAGATTAACTCATTTTCTGAAGAGAAATGCAACCCACCAGCTGCAAAAATTTGCATAAATAAAGAGAAATCAAATGTGAATAGCCAAGACAATGGGGAAAATATATCCAGGGCATTTCAGACATTTTCACAGCAGTTCCTTCCATCATAGACCTGGAGGCCTAGGAGGAAATAATGGTTTTTATGGACTGCTGCTCTGTGCAGCCTTGTAACATGGCACCCTGCATTCCAGCCACTCCAGCTCCAGCCATAGCTAAAAGGGGCCAAGGTATAGCTCAGACTATTGCTTCAGAGGGTGCAAGCCCCATGTCTTGGTGGCTTCCACATAGTGTTGGGCCTGTGGGTATACAAAACACAAAAGTTTAGGTTTGTGAGCCCCTGCCTAGATTTCAGAGGATGCATGGAAATGCCTGGATGTCCAGGCAGAAGTCTGCTGCAGCAAAGCAGAGGTGAAATGTGCGGTTGGAGCCCTTACACAGTGGACCCCATTGGACCACTGCCTAGGGGAGCTGTGAAAAGAAGGCCACCATCCTCTAGACCCCAGAATGGTACATCCACCAACAGCTTGCATCATGCACCTAGAAAAGCTACAGGCACTCAACACCAGCCTGTGAAAGCAGCCATGGGAGGGCTGTATCCTGCAGAGCCACAGGGATGGAGCTGCCTAAGGTATTGGGAGCCCAGCTTTTGTGTAACTGTGCCCTGGATGTAAGACATAGAGTCAAAGGAGATTATTTTGGAACTTTAAGATGTAACGACTGCCCTGTCCAGTTTTGGACATGCATGGGACCTGTGGCCCCTTTGTTTTGGCCAATTTCTCCAATTTGAAATGAGGGTACATCAAATGTACCCGCACTGTATCTAGGAAGTAACTAACTTGCTTTTGATTTTATAGGCTCATAGGCAGAAGGGACTTTCTTTATCTCATATGAGACTTTGGACTTGGAATTTTGGGTAAATGCTGGAATGAGTTAAGACTTTGGAGGGCTACTGCGAAGGCACAATTACATTTTGAAATGTGAGAAGGACATAAGATTTGGGAGGGGCCAGGGGCAAAATGATATGGTTTGGCTGTATCCCCACCCGAATCTCATCTAGAATTGTAATCCCCACATGTCAGGGGAGAGGCCTGGTGGGAGGTGATGGGATCATGAGGGCAGTCTCCCCTATGCTATTCTCATGATAGTGAGTTCTCATGAGATCTTATGGTTTAAAAGTGTGGCACTACCCTCCTCACTCTCTCTCTCTTTCCTGCCACCATGTAAGACATGCCTTGCTTCCCCTTCACCTTCCACTATGTTTGTAAGTTTCTTGAGGCCTCTGAACACTGAGTAAATTAAACCTCTTTTCTTTATAAATTACCGAGTCATAGGTAGTTCTTTATAGCAATGTATAAACAGACTAATACAGTATATATTCAAAAGATATGAAATCAGTATGACAAGGGGATATCTGCACTCCCATGTTCATTGCAGCATTGTTCACAATGGCTAAAATATGGCATCAACCTAACTGTTCATCAATGGATGAATGGATAAAGTGTAGTATATGAACATAGTATCACTCATACTTAAAAAGAAGAAAATCCCCTCATTTGTGATATGAATGGACCTAGAGGATATTATGGTAAGTGAAATAACCTGTACTCAAAGACAAATATCATACGATCTCACTTGTATATGAAATCTAAAATGGTCAAACTAATAGAGAGTAAAATCATGGTTACTACAGGTTGACACTTTGGAGACTCAGGAGATATTGGTCGAAGGCACAAAATTTTAGTTAGGAAGAATAAGTTTAAGAGATCTATTGTATATTATGGTGACTATAGCTAATAACATATTGTATGGTTGAAAATTGCAAAGAGAATAGATTTTGTATTCTCATCATGAAAAATTAGTATGTGAGGTAATGCCTATCTTAAATGGCTTGATCTTAGCCATTCTGCAATGTATACGTATATCAAATATCATGCTGTATACCATAAATGTATACAATCTCTACTTATCAGAAAAAAGAAGTAAATAAAACAAGAAAATATCTGATGAATGAATGAATAAATGAAAAAATGAGTGAGTCAAACAAGAGTCAGGAAATAGGGCAGAAGACTTCAATATGAGAATAACCTTTTCCTCTCAACTAAATAAGAGTTCTTTTGATATTCCTTTTTATAACACCTATCTTCCATTCGTAGCACCTCTCATGATTTGAATTGCTATGCATGTCTGTTAAGTCAATATCTGTCAGTTTCATTTGATAATCCCCCAAGAGTGGGGACCACTTCTCTTTCATTTCTTGAATACCCAGCACCCAGGATACAGCATGGTATATAACATGCGCTAAATACATATTTATTAAATCAACGAATATATAGATATTTCATGTTATTAAAAAAACAGAAAATTATGCCTAAATGGAAGTTAAAGCCAAAGTGTAGCATTTTATTCAATAACTATATAGTAATGTAAGCTGAGATACTTTGTTGGCCCCATCTCATCCCTTAGTCTGAGTTATAGGCATAGTCTATGATCTCATTGTGTCTTCCACTGTCCCTTCATGGAAACACTTATTATCTGTGTTGTGTTTGTCCATGTCCTTGTCTTTTGGCCTACTAGACTATGATCTCCAAAATGGAACCATCTTTCATTTGTATTTATGTCCTAAATGCACAGCCATATTACTGAAATATGGCAATAGGGCATAACCACAATTCTAACATTCTATTTGACATATGATCCAGAGTCCCTTTGCTTTCTGGTGTTCATAATTTCTTTTCTTTTATTTGGCCTTGTTGTTCCCAAAATTTATTCATGCTTACATAATGGTGGTACAAACAGAAATACAACTTTGGTTTCATAATTTACACTGCTAACTTCACATTCATTTGATAGTTTGATTATATTTCTGACAATTACAGATTTTCCCTCCTTCATGAACCTATGGACATTATATGAGACAGAGTAACATGTATAATATATGTGTGGTAGGAACACTGGGAACTGAAAACATATGGGGAAGCCCTGGAAGGTGAATAATTAAAATTTGGTGCAAGCTAACTGCCCTTGAGATTTTAAAGTCAGAAAACCCAAGAAAATCTCTTATAGAAAATTTTTAAATACGATCCAGGCTTTGGAAAGACTGTTTACTGAAAATTAGTAAAATCAGAGAACTCCACTGACTGTCATAGAATCAGAAGCACTGAGGCAGATGCCACATGGGAACAAAATACTGACATAGAATCAAAAAATCAGATTTCAAGAGCTAGATACTGAGAGTGTCATAGTAGTGATTCAAACAAGAAAGTAAGATCTGAGCCAGGACAGCTGGGATTAGGAGAGTACCATTTGCAAATGCAAGGCACTCTAGTGTGTTCTTTTGCATAGTTATCACAACAAACCTTCCAGGATATTCCAGTTTTATAGAGAATGGAATTGAGGCTCAGAAAGGCTTAATAATTTGCCCAAAGTCGTACTACTTATAAGTATCCATATCAGGATTTGAAACTAGATCTGTATGACTCCAAATTAAGTGTTAAACCCACTATATGACAATGCCTCCTAGTTGATGCCTAGGCTCCCTCTAGCTTATCTGATAGGAATGAATTAGAGCTACAGTTCCCATTCCTGGATTAGAAATAAAGGAAAGAAGAAATAAAAGGAGGGATGAAGGGATGGAGGAAGGAAAAGAGGGAAGAAGGGAGTGAGAGAGGGAAAAAAAGAAATAATGAGAAAGAGAAAAAAGAAAAAGAAAGGAAAAAGGAGGAAATGGAGGAAGGAAGGGAATGAGGAAGGCAGGGAAGGAAGAGAGGAATAAGGGAGGGAGGGAGGGAGGGAGGGAGGGAGGGAGGAAGGAAGGAAGGAAGGAAGGAAGGAAGGAAGGAAGGAAGGAAGGAAGAGAGAAAATTTAGGGTTCTACACTAGCCCTACTGAAAATGAATCTTCAGGGATGTGTGACCCATGACTTTGTATTTTAAAAACTTTCTTCAGGTGATTCTCATACCAAAGAGCAGAGAATCACAGATCTGGAGGGGACTCTTGCTCCAGTTGTGGTGTTTGACTTGTTTATTCTAATATTCACTCAAGTTTTTAGGCTGTGCCCTAAGTCTCTTGCCTGTTGGATCTCAGAATGAAAATTCATGTTGATCTAAGGAAAAGTACTTAAAATTATATTCCATGTTTTATTAACACTAAAATGCACAATTTTTGCATTTGAATATGTCTGAAATTGAGATGCATCCTACAAGTGATGATGCCATACAGTTTCCATCATCCAGGCAGCAAGTATCATCACCTGTGCTTATGTGAATCTGGCTGTCGTTCCTGGTGCTCCAGCTGGATGGTAAAATCCTTGAAATTTCAGGCCAGAAACTCCTTAAGAATTAATTTTGGAAAGAACATGGATCCTGACAGTTGTCTAACAAGCTTCATTGACAAGAACTAGTAAGATAAAGAAAGCAGCAGCATTAAAACTTGTAAGAAAATACCAGAAATAAGAATGGAGTCTTCTTTTAAGAAATACAGCAATAAAAATGAACAACATACTAGTACATGCTACAACATGGATGAACCTTGAGAACTAAGTGAAATAAGCCACAAAAACACATGCATGGTATGATTCCATGTATATGAAATGTGCAGAGTAGGCAAATCAACAAAGACAGAAAGTAGGTTAGTGGTTGCATGGGGTTGAGGAGATAAGCAGAAAATAAGGAATAGCTGCTAATGGATATAGGGTTTATTTTGGGGTATTGAACATGTTCTAAAATTGACTATGGTGATAGCTGCACAACTCTGTCAATGTGCTAAAAACTACTAAATTGTACACTTTAAATGGGTGAAGTTGTACGGTATGCAAATTACATTGCAACGAAGCTATTAAAAAATCTATGAGGGAGGAGAAAGAAAAAGAAATATAACATCACCAACTTTCTGGCTGGCAGAGAGGACAATAGTATATGGGAAAAAATTTAAAGATTGAGTCAAAAAGTGGTTTAGAAAAGGCAGACATTGAATGTAAAGTTTTATGAACATTTGAACACTTATTTTGCTTTTTATCACAAGAATAATGCACAGTAGTCCCCACTTTCAATGAAGGGTATGTTCCAAGACCCCAGTGGATGTCTGAAACCCCAGATAGTACCAACCCTGTATATACTATGGTTTTCAATCTAATAACCTAGACTGCTATTAAGGGACTAACAGATCTATACACTGGACAAATGAATGCTTCACATCCTGGGTGGGATAGTGCAAGATTTCATCACATTGCTCAGAATGGCATGGAATTTAAAACAGATTGCCATAAAAAAGTTTAACATTCATTAAAAAAAAAAAGAGTTCTACAAGGTAAAATAACTCACTGCTGTGCCATATCCTATGTTGCTCAGTTGAACCAGTGAGCCCTTTCAAATCATAATCCCTTAAGATAATAGTCTTTATTTTCCTCATCCCCCTCTCCAGTGGCCTCTTTTAAAAAGTTGTCCTCATCCACAGATGGTCAACATTATGATGGAATTTTGTTTTTCTCTCCTGTGAATTTGGAGCTGATAGATGCTTCTCAGCTCCTTGCTGGGACCTCACTGACAAACCCGCTGGCCCCAGAACTATTTGTGACATCAGGATGACGCTTGTGAGGTTCCTGTTGGTATTGTCTGCTGAGCTACAGGGCCCAGTGGACAAACACTGATGAGAACGTGAAGTTCGGAATTCGTCACTGCCCCTCACAAAGCCTATGTGACCGGGAGTAGATGACTAAACCCTTTACCATCTTTTCTCCTATTAGAACATAACATTGTCTACTTCTAACACAGAGAGCAGAAAATGAGTTAGCAATGTCCAAATTCCCTGCAGAAACACTTGGGAAGGGACTGCCAAAACGACCTTCTCTGCAAATTCAAGGGTTATACTCAAAAGTCTCCAAGGGCACTTAGTGGCTGACATTCTAGTATTCTATGATGAATCAGCCCTGAAATTTGCACCGGGACAGTCATACTAAGGAATATGCAGTGTCTGTGGAGAAAAGAGGTATCTGGATGAAAAACGGAGTGTCCCCAGATATTGGGGGGAGGAGACAGGAGCAACCCAGAAACCCTCCATGTCTAATCAAGTGACTCATCTTGTGACAGCAGTCCCAATCCCCCACTCCACCTCACCAAAAAAAGATGTTTTGCATTGAAATTCACCACTCACAAAGGACACAAGTATCTCAGGCATGATAGCAGTAGGTCTGTCCCTGAAATGTTCCACCTTTGCTTTTTTACTTTTTTAAATTTTTCGAGGTTATTTGATATGTTTACCCATGCTAGAGAAAGAGGAAAAGATGCCTTGGGTTCTTCTATTTACGTAGATGTTACGTGCTTTCAGCAGTTCCATCACATTTCTGACAGTTACATATTTTTGTTCATGAGCTATTTGATGGATTGGTTCTTTGAGGGTATCAGAAGTTTATACTGGAACACAGTTAAGGGCATGCAGACCTCATACTTTTGACACCAAAGGTCACACTTTGGATTAGGTGCTAGGGGCCAGGCCTCTAGACCACAGGAGCAAACACAACAGCAGTTTTTCAGAAGCCAAGTCAGTGGGAAAGAAGGCAAAGAAGATGAAGCTGAGAAGATTTTTGTGGCTGTCTTAAGGACATAAAAAGTCATGAAGCATAACAAGGCCTCACAGGGATTCCCCCATATTCCCAGCTGCAGAAACATTCTGCCTAGCTTATTTTGGAATCTAAGCCAGAAGACCCTTGGTGAGAGTGCCAATGGCCTGCTCCTGGACCAGCTATTTGCTCCCCTGTATGCCTTAGAAAACATGGACAGGCCCGGCTTTTCTGCAGCCTTGGGCCAGTTTCTTCCAGCTTCCCGGTGATGTTCTTGGACTCCCCCAACAACTGCTGGCCCAGAGTAAATCCAAGTACCCTAATGTGCCAACGCAGAGCCAGGGATGCCAGATGTGGCATGGGGGGCCGCCTGCCTGGGGCCATTGGCTTGCCTCAAGAAAATAGTTTGAGAGGGCCTGGAGTTTCAGCCCCTAGGTGGGGCTGGGTGCCAGTGGTTTTCTATAATTACACATGGTTCTAAAATGCATTGCTCTCAAAATTGGAAAATGAACTGTGGACTGGAGTCTCCACATGCACCCACCATTCTATACTTAATGCTTCATTTGCTATCTCAATTCCTTTTCATTTCCTTAAAGCAGTCATTTTTCAAACATTTTTAAAGCAGTAGAATCCACCTTTCCAAGAAACCTTACACATATATCCCACAGGGAAACCAATGAGATTGGGTCTTATACCCTCTTAAGTAATTTCACTTTATAGCTTGTTATGCCCTGAGGTCTAACCACAGTTTCCTTAAGCTTGCAGAAAAACCTATTTGAAAGCAATGGTTTAAGAAGTTTTATAAACAAATCAAATCTTTCTCAAAATCCAATGTATTAACTACCAAGGTTTAGCAGAAAAAACATTAAGAAAATTCACATTTTGTCAGTGTCAAAATGCATTCAACAAACATTTTCTGAATATAGGGTACAAGCCAGGCACTGGGCAAGCCACTGAGGATGAAGAAATGAAACTCAATTCTAGCATCCGAATAGACCTTTGTTGGCCAGTGTCCTTGGGAAAGTCACTTGCACTTCTTGGAGTCCCTGCAAAATTATGAATGAAAAAAGTGCTAACAATGTGAGAACTGATGATTATTGTCATACAGACTCTTCATTTTACACTAAAGGAAGCTGAGTTCCAGAGTAGGGTATCAGACTCAAGGCCCAGATTTCATTTCTGGTCTCGTGACTTCCAGGTGAACAGTGTTGCAGCTTCCCTGACTGCAGTTATAGGAGAAGACAGGGTGGAGACAAAGATGAGAGTGATTCAGGAAGAGCAAGGATGGTGGAGACAGCCTGAGTCTTCTGATCCAAAGGTAAAAACTGAAGATACTGAGTCTTAGATGACAGTGCAAAAGGACTGCAGAAGTTGGATGTGCAGAGCCTCGTAGAAATGACATGACGAAAATCGAATATACTAGTTTGGTATACAATGAGTTTCTGCTACAGATGACATTCCTTACAGTTTTCACAGCACTTGCACTGCCAGGATCATAGGGTAGAAAGGACATCATCCCCATTTCGGAAATGGAGAAACTGAGTCTCAGAGATGTAAGCTGACTCGCCCAATGTCGAACAACTGATAAGTAGCAGAGCTTGGACACCTTAGTGAGTCAGGGGTTATGAGTTCTACCCTTTCTGTTTCAGTAATGTAATAAACTGAGTTAAGAGACAGGCATGGGTCTGAATTCTGGACTAGGAGTATGAAGATGGAGTGATACTGGAAAAACTGCTGAAGAAAGGGACTTGGCATATATGGAGCATATACCTGTACCATCATATCAAAATGCAACACAGCTATTGCCTCTTGGAACATTATAAGAGAATGGGGAAATCATTATAAAGTATAGAAAGAGGCAAATAGCATCTAGGGTAATGAGTCCTATACCAGAGATATGGACAGGAGCTTGTTTAATGGTTATAGCAACCAGGTAATAGACTTTTATTAATTTTCCAACTCTCTGATGAGGAAACAGAGACTGAGAGAGCCCAAGTAACCAGCTCTGAGGTCATGCAACCAATACATGGAGGGAGCAGGCATTGATCTCTTGTCACTGACTCCTCTTTGTACTTTACCCAGCTGCCCTCAGCTTCTGTGAGAGTGTCTGCAGGCATGCTGGCTGGAGGGGGTAGGAATAATATTATTTCATTTATGTATATTTATGTGGTGCTGTGATATTTAGCTAGCAGCTTTCATCTGGGAGATATGAAGCATTTTATAAACAGGTTCTTATTTTTTTCTCCCTCCCCTTCCACTCCTTCACCTGAGTCCTTGAGAACCAAAGAGGTTTCCAGGGAAGACCAAGGTCACAAGGGTGGACAGGTGTATATAGGATGGTTCCCCATGTGTGGATACAGCTGTGTTTGGTGATAAGAGCAATAATCTCTTATATTTGTATATCCCTCTGTTGTTTACTGGCCTGTTTCATGTCCAACTTCTATTTGACATACCCAAACCAGTCATGTAAAATTAGCAGAACAAGCATCAATTTACAGAGAGGGAAACTGAGGTCCAGAGAGATCAATTCAACTGTTTAAAGTCACATGGCCTGACATAAAAGGAGTGGAGAGTCAAACCCAGGTCTGCTGATTCACACAAAAACAGTGTTGTGTAATGGCTAGGAGGCTGAACTTTGGAATCAGGCTGAATTGAGTTTGATTCTGATCTCCTCTGTGCCTTCAGGGCTATGTATGTGGGGTAGTGGACTTCATCTTTCCGATCCTGTTTCCTCGTCTGTGAAGTGGGCAAACCAATCATTTCTACCCCAGAGAGTTGTGAACAACCCATAGCAGTTATATATAAAGTTCAAGAACTTATCACAGTGTCTGGTAGGTAGGGATCTCTCAATAAACAGCAGCTACAACTAAGATCCCAATCGAGGTCTCTTTCCACTATAACCAGTGTCTGAGAGGAAGACCTGGAGTTCACATACACCTGAGAGGCTCTGTCTGCAGGTAGGTCAAGGTCCAGGGTTAACCTGAGCTGCCCCCCAAGCTGAGGTTCTGTATGCCATTCCCTCTCCTCCAGGCATCAGCCTCTGTGTGGGGTGCTTTCTCAGGCAGGCTGTCTGAGGCAGCAGCTGTGGGAGGCATACACTCCCACCACTCACCCCCACACACTCTGCCCACCTGTCTCCACTCCTTGCCTCTGGCAGCCCCCACTTTGCCTAGGAGAAGAGCAGCAAACTTGCGTCCTCAGGTGCTCTCCTCTTAGCTTCCCCACCCCAGGGTATAGCCAAAGAAAACCAAAGCACTCTGTTTGTTTTCTAAGCTAGAGCCAGGAGCGATTCCCGTAAGGCGCTGCCTAGCTTAATGGGGCTGTGTCTGGGCCTTGCCTCTAAGCCAGGCTCTGGCAGTCAGGAGGCTGCTCTCTTGCCTGGCTCCACCAGAGGCCGTGGCATCTGCTTAAGGTGATTCAAAGTCGAGGCCAAGGGGACAGAGATGGCAGGAGGCTTGGTTCTGGTTCTGTCTGCACTGACTCACAGCGTGACTCTGGACATGACCCTGCCCTGCTCCAGGCCTTGGTGCCTCTGTCTCTCTACCTTTACCAAAGGGCAGCTGCTTCTGTGTCAGTAATTCCTCACCCTGGGTCCACAGGAGAATGACTCGGGGGAGGTTTTAAAAATGAATGCCTGGTCCCCATCCCCATAAATTACTGTTGAATTGGCTTGGTATAGGGGTCTGGGTGGCGGTACTTTTCAGAAGCTGAATAGGTGATTCTTGTAGGCAACCAGGGTCTAGATCTATGTCCTAAAAACAAGGTTGAGATCCCTGTGAGCTCTCACATTAAAGGATTCTATGAAACAGATAAAGGAATAAGAAGCAGAGACTTCTAAAAGGAGAAAATCTGATCGGTCTTTGTCTTTAAAGTATCATCTAATTAACTTGTCTCATTGGACAGGTGGAAAAATTGGGGCCCCAAATTAAAGGATAAGTTTAAAACCACATAATGAGTTGCTGGTGTCCTGGTCTGGAACCTGGATCACCTGAATCACATCACAAACTACAAAAATGTCGGTAATAAAAAGATCAGAGAAGGAAGAGGAAGAGGCTGAAAATAAAGAAAGAAGGAAAGGCAGACAACGGCAAATAAAAAATGGAAAAAAAAAAACAGAAGGAAGTAAACGAAAGGATTGGAGGTCAGGGAAGAAAAAGAGGTAAGATGTAGAGGGAGAAAAGGAAATAAAAGCCACAACTGGGGCACGAGCAACTCAGATAGTACCCTATGAGTCAGGGCAGCTCTGAGCCACACTTGGCTGTACAGTTAGTATTCGGCAATTGCAACCCAGGCAAGAGCTCTGATCCCAGCTGGGGCCCCAGGCCTGGGGCTGGAGCCTGCGTGGGGGCGGTCTGACTCACAGCTGCTACTTCCTCACCCTGTTTCCAGCCTCTTGCTCAATCCAGGCAGCAGGCAGGATAGATGTTCTTTTGCAAGGTGATCTAAGCCCAGAGGGCCCTGCAACCTTTATGAAAGGATTCTGGTTAGGTGTAGGAACAAATGGGGCAGAAGACCCTCTACTCCGGCCATGCTGAACAGTGAGATAACTCCCGAAGCAGCTTGCCCTTTCCTGCCTCCAGACCTTTGTTTGATGCCCACTTCCATTGGAGTGCCCTTCCCCACAGAGACTGTGCCTTGTATGGCATCTGAGGCCTTCCAAGTCTGGTCCTGTAATATCTCTCTACTCATGGTTCCCCTCCATGCTTTCTACACTACGTATAAGGCAATTTATTAAAAGTAATGGCAAAATCTGCAATTCCTTGTGCACCAACCTTAAGACGTTTCCTTCTCCTCACCTTTGCTTATGATGCACTCACTCTCCTATGCAATGGAAGCCATAGGCATCTTTCAAATCCCACAAACTCACCAAAATCCCACAAGAAGTGTCCCTGCTTTAATTCCATCCTTCCAAATGTCTTTCTCTGATCATGACAGTCAGAATCATTCTCTTCTTCCTCTATAACTCCACATCAAGTGTTCAGTCTGTCCCCTGTAATACTTAGCACTCTGAGTCTTTCATCTCAGACCACAAAACTGGAAGTTCAGTGTGACCAGATTTACATCCATATGACATCTCTGGGTGTAAACTGTGGACTGTGACAGATTTGGGCTTCCATCTAGCTTCCACCACCTGCTATCTGTCCGCTTCAAAGCACAGTATCTTCATCTGCAATACAAACATGCCCATTTTACCCCTTATTGTAGTTGTGAGCCTTAGTAGAAATAATACAGGAAAAGAACCGGGAACATAGTTCCAGCTTTAAAAAACAGTTACTTTGCTGTTGTCATGAGTCATCTATGGGATGGCCTATGGGATCCTGTGCTGGGTCTGGCCTGGAGTGGTCTTTAGAACCTATAGCATACATTACTCAACTGAAGCTTGGTTGCTCTCTGAAAACAGTGTGGGCAAGGAGGAGACTGGGAGAGGAGAAGGGAAAGAAAATAAGAATGCACCTGACAACACTGCAACATAAGGATGTTGTTCTGCTCTTTTACTGCTGAAAAAAAATGAAGGCCAGCAGACCTATAGCAACTTTAACACTGAAGAACACATTCCCCCCTCCTAATATCCCTGAGAGATAGGCAGGAATTCCTGTCCCTGACAAATGCAGAAAGATCCAACCTAATGCAGGGTGGTTGGGACAAGGTAAGGTTCGGGCTTAAACTTTCCTACCCTTTAGAGGCCTTGCTGTAAGGCTCCGCTGCCTGCTAGGAGAGTAAGCAGTCTTGGCTCCTGTTATGAATAGATGTCAGCCTTTTGGCACAATGCAACCCGACTGTCCGCCTAAAGGAAGCCGCATGTACTCAGGGAAACCCTGTCTGCTTTGGCTTTCACAGGAAGCCAGGATGTGGAGCCAGGAGAGAAGGGGCATTCAGAGGGCCTGGGAGACCCTTGGTGAAAACAATCAGTTTGTTTCATCATCCCAGGGAGATTCTCAACCGGGGTGAGTCTCAAATATTACTAGACATAAAAATCACCTGGGGAGAGTGTAAAAAATAAATAAAAATCCCCAGAAATTCCGATTCAGTCGTTTTGGGGCCAACCTAGTCATTTGCATTAATCAACATGCTCTCCCTGATGATTCTGATATAAATGGATCACACATTGCAAAACACTTCAGCCTGTTCCCTGTTGTAAATCATATCCCTCTCCTCTCAGCCAGTCAACCCCTCCTTCAGAATTATCGTTCACTGAGAACACCGAGAAAATCAATGTGCATATCCCCTTTCCTTTATTCTACTGTCACCCATAATTTCTTCCTGTCCTGTTTCATCTGGGCCCTAGACTAGGAGAGAGATGTTTGAGAGAGTAAACAGCAACCCTCAACCTCTGTAAAAACAGCCCCTGCCCGTCCTGGCTCCTTGGGACTCGGTTCTATCAGTTACTGTATTTCATTTCCTCTGGAATTGCTTCTCTTTCAGTCTTTTCACTTGGGGGACTGACCCCAACGTTCACAGTCAGCGGTCTTTGTTAAACAAGTTGTGCCTGTATCCACTCTGCCCATTGTCTTTTCTTCTAGCACCCCCCCCATGACACAAACACACATCACCATGTCCCATGGAACCTAACACTCAGCACCTTTATCCTCACTGCCATTATTCTAGTTTAGTCCTTATTTCTCCCGAGAACATTATAGTTCACTGAGGCTAGAAAAGACAGTATGAGAGGAAAACAAATCAAGCTGGAGAGTGCAGGAGCAGGACCTTCTAGTCTCAGATTCTCAACAAATAGGAAGAGCTGCGAAGAACTGTGGGGGAGGTAGAGAACAGGAAGGTGCTATCTAGACAAGTTTGTCGCTCTATCCATAATGATATGGCCAACAGATTTTGAAGTAGCTTGCCACATATACATATACATATATATATGCATATACATACACTTGATTGCAATAATTTTCAGAGAAACCAAAGGCATCCATGAAGACTTTGCTTCCTTCTTCCAGTAGCTCACAGAGACCAAAGTTGGCACACAGTACCCTCCTAACACCAAATACTCTACAATTCCTTCTACTTGGGATGTGTGAAAGCACAGAAGGGTGAGTAAGGTGTTTTCTTAGTTAACTTCCTTCCCATGCCTCAGATCTATTACATAGAATGAGCATATCATTGGGAAAATAATGTGTTTTGCTCATTTGATTTATTTTCTTTGGGAAAATTGGTGTCAGGGTAAAGAGAGATAAGTGTTTTTCACACTCTTTTATTTAAACATAGAACTATTTATTTCTAATAAAATTGCATGAGAAAACTCAACAGGGAGGTAAGGCATTCTGCTAGTAGCAAGAACTTAGTAGGCTCAAGCTCCCATCCACTAGCATTTGCTTCTTTTAGCGATTCCTGGGGTGCCTCGAAGGATGCCTACAGTCTAATAACATCATTTTAAAACTGCTGATCTAGTCCAATCTCATTAATTTTAAAAAAGAGAAGGGGAGACTTATCAGAGTTCATGTATCAAGTTACAGTGGAACTGGGATTTGAACCCTTAATCCCGACTCTCATCCCAGTACCCCACCAGCTAGATGACTCTGCTATGTGTTCCAAAGTGACAAGCCCAACTCAGGAGTCAAAGGAAAAATAAAGCTCCCAAGGCCTGGTGCCCTGAAACTTGGCATCACTAGGGATCAGGTTTGGGACCAGACACTGATCCAAGCTGCATGGACAGAGTCAGTGAATGTGCACAACCTCTGCAGGGCAGTCAAGGGCTTTTCTTGGGATTTTACTGCTTACAGTGGAAATTAGTGAAATTATTAGTGTCACGAAAAGAATGAGAAAGGTTGCACCAAGGTTGGCTAGCAGGACTGAAGGTGAAAAGACTCACTACAGAGAAGGTTCAGGCAGCATCAGAGAATGGGGCCAGGTAAGACAGAGAGTTGAAGGCTTCCCTGGCTGGATATCTTAAAAGATGTCTGAGTCAGGCTCAGGCAAAATCTCCTCCTAAAGAGCAAGTTCCCCCTTCCTCCTCTTTCTTCTTTTTTTAATGGTTTGCTGGTTTGAGGAAGAATATGTGAATCTGCAGACATGCCAGGGAAGAAGCCAGAAAATCTACCTTTGACTCTAAAACAAGAATGGTCGATAATCACTCTGACCTCACTTCATTTTAGTTTCCAAATTAAAAATAAACAAAAGGTACAACTTTAGATGTTAACAGCATTCACCTCTAAAGAGCCCTAGGGGAGAGAAGAAAGTCCAGAGAGCACTGGCCCAGTGGTCAGTCCTTGTTTTCCTTCACTTTTCTCTTCTGAATTTCAACTTTCCTTCCTCTGCTATGTCACTGTTATCCTCCACAGATATTTTCTGCACAGAAACTATTTGACCAGGACAGTGTTAGGCTTTGCAATGGAGGCTTTGCATTTTTCTCAAAATGTGAGAAAACTGTTCCCCTCTCGAAATGTTTATAAGCATGCAGCTCTGAGATGCAGCAGAAAGTGTGCTTGCTTAGGGATTAGGAAGATTTGAGCCCAAGTCAAACTTTTACCTTCCTAAGCTGGCGTGATGGACAAATCACTTCAGCTGGTCCTCCACTTCTCTGTGCATTAGATAGGGACCATCATATCTACCTAGTACACCTAACCACATTGCCAGTACTCAACAAAGGTTACCGCTCTTAGAAAATCTGGGAAAGTCAAATTTGTGGTGAATCTGTCTTTTGGCTTTCTACCCTTAGGCAAAAGTTGAAGTTTTAGAAAATTGCTATGGAAAAACAAGACATCAGCCTCCAAAGGGTCTTCTATTGCAATGGGTAGATGCATCTAAAGGTGTAAGTTACTTAATGAGTATTGAATGAATGAATGAATGAATGAATGAATAAATAAATAAATAAATAAATAAATGGACAAGCTGCCCACAGTCAAAGTTCAACATGCCTGTGACTCATTTACTTTTTAGCTTTTAAAATTTAGCATGGATTACCTAATCGTTTTATCACTATAATAGTTATTTTAGTTCACTTAACTTTCATGTCCTTCTTATGTGTGATGGAAACATATGCAGTGGTAAATAGAATGCTAAAAATGCATTATCTCTCTTTTTTTTTTTTCCGAGACGGAGTTTCGCTCTTGTTACCCAGGCTGGAGTGCAATGGCGCGATCTTGGCTCACCGCAACCTCCGCCTCCTGGGTTCAGGCAATTCTCCTGCCTCAGCCTCCCGAGTAGCTGGGATTACAGGTACACACTACCATGCCCAGCTAATTTTTTGTATTTTTAGTAGATACGGGGTTTCACCATGTTGACCAGGATGGTCTCGATCTCTCGACCTCGTGATCCACCCATCTTGGCCTCCCAAAGTGCTGGGATTACAGGTTTGAGCCACTGTGCCAGGCCTGTATTATCTCTCTTAATGATACCACAGAGGCAGAGAATTGCTATGAAAAAATATGTATAATATTTTTCTCAACAAAATCCTTACCTAGGAGACCCCATACATGGAAAGTGAATTGTTTCCTTCAAAGAGGCAACTTGGTATGTGCTAAGAAAGCAGGGAGGACCCACTTTTGGGTCTGGTGTCAAGCATCTAGCTCCATCATTTTCATAGGTTTGCTGTGATCAGAAGCCAGTCCCTTCTATGGTAAAAATCATTCTATTGTATTAACGATATTTACCAAAGTGTGGGATACCTAAGAATAAAATCATTTAATGCAAAGGAAACTTCCCACACTTTCTAATTTTCTTAGAGTGCTTCAAATTAAATAATGAAGGATGGCTTGGTTGAGTGCTAATATGCCCTGGACACCTCTGTAACATTCGCCAGCCTAAAAAAGAGAGATCAAGGCTCTGACTCAGAACATTCCAGAGGCAAAAGCATCGTCTAGAGTTTTATACAATTCTTTTGTTTTCATTGTATTGATTTTTAGAGTTATCTTCTATTTATGGCATGTAATCCTGGTTTTCCATTTACGGGTAGTGATAAAAATTTCCATTTTGAAATAATTGATTTTAACCAAAAATAAAAAAAGAAGAAATAAATGAGTCAGTTTCAAGAAAAACACATTAAGATAATAATACCCCAGGTATGGCAAAATTATGAAGGTGATGCTCAGATGAGATGCAGGAAACATTGTGCTTGTTGATTTTCCAGGGTCCTTCGAGGAGGAAAACTGTGAGACTATCTGTGCTCTCCAAACCCTGAAACTGCTGGCCAGAACATTCTAATGGGGATCAAATGAACTTCAGTTTTCAGGATACTTTCTGGGAAAACAAATTTGTATAAAGTGATACCCAGATATACATGAGCAACAATTATCTTTAATTGGTGCTAGTAAGAGAGAAAAACAGGTCCATAGAGGCTCTGAAAAGGCTACAGTGTCCTTTAACTTTAGAGGTCACAGAAAACAGCCCACACTGCCCAGAGGCCACCCCAGCAAGAGGCTGAAGTCCTATGTGTTCTTTGAGCTCCCCCAGTCTGTGCCTCTCTGCTCCCTGGCCAAGAAGAGAGGCAAGGCCAGCTGCACAGGCCGGCCCACTTTCATGCTGCTGAGATCTCTGAGCCAAAGTGAGCTAAAGGCCCGGATGCAGGCCCTTGCTTCTGCTCTGTTAGAAATTTAGCAGAGCAGGAGGGTGAAACCAGGACAACCCCAAACTACAGAGAATGGGTTTAAGTGGGTTGGGAATGGACTTTCCTCTCCCAACTCAGTGTAGTCCACCTCCCCACCCTATCCCCACCCCAGGCCATCAGAGCTTCAGCTCTAGCTGAAGGTGACCTCTGGGAAAGCTACTGGATAGTGCTCTGAAGTCACTGACATAAAGGAGGATATCCCAGTTCTGGAGGAGGAAGAAAAGGAAGATGGATTTTTCCATGGATTTAACATTTAGTGAACAATAAATGGGGTCAGCTGAATTAAAACACACCACACACACACACACACGCACACACACGCACACACACATGCACACACACACTCACACACCTGCATCTGACAGCTGAGTGACAAGAGCTGCTGGCTATGGACTGGAGAGGCCTCGGGGTACACAGGTACAGAGAGGGAGAGATAATTATTCATGATAATTAGCATCTTGGGTCTAGGGGCTGCTAGTTCTGAGATGCACATGTGTGAGTGAGTATACTGACCCATCATTTGGATGCATCATCAACTCACAGCATGGTAGCACCAGACTGGGCAAAAATAATCCACGTTCATTCATCCAATCCTCTATTCAATACCTACCATGTGCATGGTTCTGTGCTATGTACTGAGGATACAGTGGAGAATAGCTCAGACACTGTCACTGCCCTCCAAGTACTTCATCTTCCAGCAGAAAAGATAAAAATATGAATAAATAATTGGAGTAAAGCATGAGGAGAGCTGTGAGTTGAGTGCTCAAGTCTTACCTCACCCTTGGTAAAAAGTTTCTGGGAGACTGGGAAAATTTTCTTTACACTTCTCTGTCTTGAGTTTCCTCACTTGTGACAAAACTTGGGGTGGAGGGGAGGTCCCATATCCTTAGTCTTTAAGTCCTAGGGCTCTTTAAAGGTGCCCAGAGGGCTGGACATTTTAGCTCATCCCTGTAATCCCAGCACTTTGGGAGGCTGAGGTGGGAGGATGCCTGGAGACCAGCCTGGATCAGCAATCAGAGATCAGACTTCACTTTATTTTTCATAAATAATTAAATAAAAGTCCTCAGAAGCTGCTGCAAAGGAAGCTTCAACCAGATCTCTAAGCCATCTGTTTTTATTTTGTTTCATACATTGGGCTTTTCTAAAATTGTGTTTGAACAAATGGTTCTGTTAAAATAAAAGAGAGAGAGAGAGAGAGAGAAGGAAAAAGGAGGTTGACAATCACTCAATTCGATAATGACCAATACTCCTTCTAGCTCTAGCTTTCTAGAGCTGTGGGGACCCTAATGTCCCTAAGTTTAACCCTATCACTAAGGATCATAAGCAAATATAAATCTATGACCAGACCCACATATTGAAGTAATTTTCTACCCACTTTGCCCATTTGTTTTTCTGTAAACACCTAGAAAGCTAAAGTCATTAGTATATATGTACATACATATACATATGTGTACATTATATTATGTATGCATAATATACATAGATACAGAAAAATGTAGATGGAGAGATATGTTAATATGTCTACTACTGGGTTTAACTAAGTACTGCTAAATTCAGTGATATAGTGGTTAAAAGTATAGAATTTTGAGAGTAAATCACTACAACTTCCTAGATATGTGATTTGGGAGAACTTATTTAATTTTTCTATAGCTCAGTCTCTTTTTTGTAAAATGGGAAGAGACATGCCTAACTTCTCAGTATTCTTGAATTAAATGAAAGTATCTAATTTTTGCAGTATTCTTGGATTAAATGAAAGTATTTATAGCACACAGCATGATATGTAGCAGGTAATAGAAGCCTATAAATAATATTTCCCTTCCCTTTATGACTGTTCCTAAATGCCTAGAGATGGATGGCCACGATTTTCTTTATGTGTCCTTCTTGCTCTCAATTTAGATGGAAACGTGGCTACTTGGAAATTGTCCTTAAAGGAACCACAGGTTGGTACAGAAGTGAAAGTACCATAATTTGGAGGATCTTCAAAATAACTCTTTTGACATTATGGCATGTATTTTCCATGCCTTTTTCCTACATGTTTATGAAGAATGTAATATCTTTCGTCTTTGAGCAATTAAATCCTCAGGATGAAAGCGGCACAGTGATAGTACAAACAAATACAAGTTCATAGCAGACAAGCAAACACACATCTCTCATGTAGTTCTTTGGTTTTTCAACAGTTCTGAACTTGCATTTGCTTCAAGCACTGCCCATGTTCTAAGAGTCTGTGATTGAATAGAGATTCTTGGATTTTTGTTTTTTGCACTCGTCCCATTACAGAGCTATAAGCATAGAAACAAAATTACCATATCCACCCTGTTGATCAGTCTTTTATTCCAGCAAATGAGTACTATGATCCCACCATGGACCATGTCCTTTATCGTGGGGACTGTGATGAAGGGTAGAGTCCCTGTCCCCACAGGACTCTCAGACTAATGTCAGCACATAGCCCCACCCCATCTTGAGTCCTAAAATTCAGCTGTGATGTTGCAGACCAGCTGGAGACCTTCAGATAAGGTAACAACACAAATAGCAGCAGTAGTAGCAGCTTGCACTTAGGAGGGCTTACTAATATGACAGAAACTATTCTAGACCCTTTAGATTTTCTGTCTCTGATTCTCTCTATACATCTGCAAGACAAATATGGTCATTACTATTTTTTTAACCGCACTGAAGAGGAAAAGAAAAAAAGTGACTTTCTTAAGATAGTGCAGTGAGTAATTGAGCCAGAATTACATAACAGGGTTCCCCTTTCCTCTGTGGACCAAGACTGCTTATGGAAGGAGATGAGCCATTTCTCAGCAGGATGACCCTATACATTCACAGGCCAATGACTTGGCATTGGTTTGGCCCAGGAAGTTCAACTAAGAGAAGTGGACCCAAGCGGCCCAGGAATTTTAGGTCTGGAAAAGTCATGTTTCCTCAGAGATGCTTGCTTTGGTTAAGCCAAGGGTTCTGACAGGGCTGTATTCGCAGACCATTCAGCTCAGCCTCAATCATTGGTACTTATCAGACCCAACATTCACCTGTCTTGATACAGTGAGACACAGAAGAAAGAGCCAGGGCTTGAGTTTTTCTGAGCCTCAGTTTCCTCAGATGTAAAAAGATATGAGAGTCCGGGCGCGGTGGCTCATGCCTGTAATCCCAGCACCTGAGGAGGCCAAAGTAGGCTGATCACCTGAGGTTGGGAGTTCGAGACCAGCCTGAGCAACATGGAGAAACCCCATCTCCACTAAAAAATACAAAATTAGCTGGGCGTGGTGGTGTATGCCCATAGTCCCAGCTACTTGGGAGGCTGAGGCAGGAGAATCGCCTGCACCTGGGAGGCGGTGGTTGCAGTGAGCAGAGATCACCCATTGCACTCCAGCCTGGGCAACAAGAGTGAAACTCCATCTCAAAGTTAAAAAAAAAAAAGAATATGAGAATATAACCTTCTACATAAGACTGATGTGATAAACAAAGAAATTATCTAAATGGCTTGGCACATGGTAGATATTTAAGAAATGCTCATTCTCATTCATGTAATATTTATTGAGTGTCTACTATGAGCCAGTCACTCTTGTTGGTGCTTAGAACATACCAGTCAACAAAACATGCAATAGATTGTTTCCTTTGTGCAGGTTACATTCAAGGGTAGGGAAGTAGTTCTTAACCAACCCTTAAATGCTTCCTTGCTAGGCAGTGACAAAGGAGCTTGCCTATTGCTGAGGCCTACGCCATGTGGGGCTGGAAGAGATCTCCCCTCCTCTTCCCTATGTGTTAAATGTTACAGTCAGAAAGACCCATGGATACTCCACTCTGGGTATTTGTTATGCCGTAAATCCCTTGCCCTAACCTTATTCCATCCCACAAACCAATTCAGAGAGCTGAGACCTTGGAAATCTCATCAGACCAGATGGATGAGAAAATCATCTAGGGAGAGGAAATTCAACAAACATATGCTCAATACATCTCTATGCAGAGCCCTATGCTTCTGGTGCTGAGAAACAGGCTACAGCACATACACAGTTTCTTTCACAACTTATTTTGGAAGATAATTCTTCTCTGAATTAAATTACGATCTATAGTCTTTTTTCTTTAATCTCACTTAGTGTGTTTGTGTAAATACATATCTAGCTGCAGAAGTAGGAAGTATGATGATGAGGATGTGTCTGCAAATCCAATGAGAATGTCACAAAATATATGGTATATGCACTGCAGTGCCTTTCTAAAAATCCAAAAAGAAATTCTGAATCCTGAACACATCTAATACCAAGGACTTTGGATAAGGCACTGTGGACCTTTAGTACTAATTCCCTTACTTTGCATGAGAAAGCTGAGCTTCAAGGAACCTAAGGAACTTGTACAAAGTTACACAGCTAATAAGTAACAGAATCAGAACTTGAACCTGGGAAGTTTGACTTAAGAACCCGTATTTGTAGCCTTTATATTACTTTGCTGCCTTCTTATTCCTTGAACTATTAATTTTCTTTTTCTTTTCTTCCTTTTTCTTCTTAGTTTACTCGTCACAGCACTCTAAAAGGTACTTACTATTATTGTCTCTATTTTATTGATAAAGAAAAAATTGTACAAAGCAATGCTTTTAAGGTCTTGCTGCTTAATAAGTAGCAGAACGGGGATTTGAACCCAGGCTACCATGGCTCTAATTCTCTTATCTGTAACTATTATACTATACTGCCACAGCCAGTGAGGTCCCAAATGGGCTGCAATTAACATGCTACTTACACATTTCTTTGGCTTATATACACCGCCTCTTTTGCCTCCTTGTAATTCATTTTCCACATAACAGCCCAGTAATATTTTTAAAGTGAAATCTCATCATATCACTAATTCACTAGCTCCTTCACTCACTCCATAAACTTTTCTGATAAATCAGAAGGCAGTGATCAATAAAATAATCTTACCCCTTATGGAGCATCAAGCCAGCCAGTCCCCGGATTTCCATTATATTTAGAATAAATCCAAAAATCTTAACATTAGACCCAGTGGATCTGGACTTCCCTATCCTTTCTCCCCCGCTCTTCTTGTTCTTTCTCACCCTCCATAGTAACCTTCAACAAGTTTGTCTATAGGTCCATCATTCCAGCTTCCTTCTAGCATCAAGTCTTTAGCACAAGTGAGCTCTTGTTTCTGGACGGTTCTCCCTTACACATTCTAACCGCAAGTGCCATGTGGTTAGAGCTATGCCTTATCTTCTTGACATACGTGTCCTTATCCTCTAGCAAAATGTCTCTGAGACCTGGGAGGCATTCAATAGGTATTTTTTGAATAGCTGAAAGCATGAACATTATGTTAGGTGCACAGAATTTAAGTATTAATATTTGGGTCTGGAAGAGAGGCAGAGATGGAAGATAGAAAGCTTTTCAGAAAAAGTGAAAGTTACTTAAACTACACATCACAACTGGTATTTGGCAAAACAGCCAGGAAAGATTCCACAGGAACAAAGAAAAATGAGCACATGTTGTTATGCTAGGATGGAGTAGACATAGAGATATCTAGATGAACTTTGGGTAGTTTGTAAAAATGAAGGTAAGAGAGAGCCTAGAGAAAACAAGCCTGGAGGACTAACATGTTGAGAACCAACACTTTAAGAGAGAGAGTGTCCCTGCTTCAGACTCATCCCATGAGCACAAATCGTCCAAACACTCGCACACAGGTCCCCTCCTGCCTACCATCCTCTAATCTAGTGTGCATCTAATCATCATGATGCATTGGGTCATCTTCTTATATCTGTCTCCCCTGCTATGCCAGAAAGTTCTTGTTAACAACGGCTAGAACTTAATCATCTTAGCCTCCTCAATGCCTTGACTGAAAAGGGCTCTTGGTAGAAGTTCAAGAAATATTTAATAATTTAAATGAAATTGAAGTAAAATAAAATGTATTGAGGTAAAATCAGTTGTATTTTTCTTCTCATCTCTCCACTACACTGGTTATCATCTTCCACTTCCTAAGGTTTAGCTGGATCATCAGGTTCCAGGTTGAGAAAAGTTATTCCAAATTAACACAAAGGAATTACGCAAATTTACACAAAGAAGACAAAGTAGACTACCAAAGAGAAAAAACAGGGCCGGGCGCAGTGGCTCAAGCCTGTAATCCCAGCACTTTGGGAGGCTGAGGCGGGTGGATCACGAGGTCAACAGATCGAGACCATCCTGGTCAACATGGTGAAACCCCGTCTCTACTAAAAACACAAAAAATTAGCTGGGCATGGTGGCGCGTGCCTGTAATCCCAGCTACTCAGGAGGCTGAGGCAGGAGAATTTCCTGAACCCAGACGGTGGAGGTTGCGGTGAGCCGAGATCGTGCCATCGCACTCCAGCCTGGGTAACAAGAGCGAAACTCCGTCTCAAAAAAAAAAAAGAGAAAAAACAAAAACAGAATTACTTTGAGAAAGACACATATAAAATGAGACGGGGAAAACAAGAGTCTCCTTGTCAAAATTTGAAGGGGCCTCTTGGCATCTCCCACAGCCCCAGGGAGCAAAGATAAAGATCCCATCCTTATGGGTATCAAGCTGCAACCATTACATACCACAACAAATTTAATTGTTACGGCATGAACTGACCTGCCAAACTTTTATTGTTGAGACTGCTTGAGAAGGTAGCTATGGAGGGTGAGAAGGAAAAAGCCATGCCCTCATCTTCCATTGACCTGGGACATAGGTTTCCCCTTTTCATTCCCTTGACTTCCTCCCAATTCTCACAATTGTGATTCTTCACATTCCTTTAGCTACTGGCCAGAAAAATGTTGAAGTGTGAGGTATTTATTCTTCCTGAGCAGCCCTTTCCTCAACAGGCAAGCAGGAGGTAGAAATCAAAACCAGGGTGGCTGCCTTGGGCCATGAAACTAGAGTGAAAGAGGTTGGCTGAGGTTAAACCAAAGAACAGTCCAGAAGATGGGAGAATCCCAACAAATTTTCAGTCAATATTTCCCAAAATGGGTTCCTAAAAATCGTTCTTTTAGAAAAAGCATCATAGTCAAGCGCATTTAGGAAACTTTCCTTAACAATCCCCTCTCTGTGAAATTCACAAGCCCTCTGACATACTAAAGTTCTGAAAAGTCATTGAATAAAGAAACCTGTTTACATTTGACTAACCCACATTTTCTCAAAGTAACAGGTTCCAGAATTGTTTTTATATTCTATGGCTCACATATTAGCATTCCACTGGACTAATATTCTCCTGTGTGAACTTTGGAGATCAGGTCAAGGAGAGATGAGCATAACGTTGACAAGTTAAAGCATGCTTCTTGGGCTAAGCACAGTGGCTCATGTCTGTAATCCCAGCACTTTGGGAGGCCTAGGTGGGTGGATTACCTGAGGTCAGAAGTTCGAGGCCAGTCTGGCCAACACAGTGAAACTCCATCTCTACTAAGAAGAAAAATACAAAAATTAGTGCGGTGCCTATAATGCCAGTTACTCAGGAGGCTGAGGCAGAAAAATTGCTTGAACCTGGGAGATGGAGGTTTCAATGAGCCGAGATCTTGCCATTGCATGTCAGCCTAGGCAACAGAGCGAGACTCTGCCTCAAAAAAGAAAAAAAAAATGCTTCTTGGAGAAAGCAAAGTTATGCATGACTTTGAAAACTCAAGGATGAAGAGGCACTGATTAAGCAGAAGACAGAGGGAAGGTTCAGAAAGCTCATGTGTTCATTTAGTACCGCATTTAATAAATAGTCATTCAGTGCCTACTCTGAGCCAGAAAGTATGCTTGGTCTTTAAGTTACAGAGATGATGAAGAAAGGCCTAAGCCTTTCCCTCATGGAACTTGCATTCTGCAGAACAGATGTAAGCAGACAATCACAGAGTAATTTTTCTATCCAGTATGACAAAAGAGAAGGAACTGGGGTCTGAAGATTGGTTAAGAATTCTCCCAACAGAATAGCAAGGAAAGATTTTGCAATAGATAGAACCGCATGAACAATGAGACCATTGCCATCCTCAAACACATCAGGCAAGATCCCATCTCAAGGTCTTTGCACTTCCTCTTTGCTGTGCCTGAGACACTCTTCATTCAGGTCCCTCATCTCCTTCTGATCTTTGCTCCAACCTTGTTTTTTTCCGACTTCCTTATTTAAAACTGGACTAGACCCTCACCTAGCATAGTTTCTTTTTCTGCTTTTCTTGTTTTCTGTATCAATTATCAATATCTGAAAAAATGTTTATTTTGTATTTTTTTCCTTTTCTTGTCTCCCTTTCCTTCTAGAATCATCTTTTAGAGCTGAGTGAATGGGGCCCCTGGATTGCACCTGCAACCTCATGCTCTAGAATGTTGGTTCCATGAAGGCATGGAGTTTTGTCTCTTTGATTCACTACTGATACCAGTGCTGGTACATAGTAAGAAGTCAATAGACATTTGTTGAATAAGTGAATTTAGTAGATAAAAAAGCATGGGAGATTTCAAGGACAAAGAAGAGAGGTAGAGGATGAGCATTTATATACCATAAACTCTTTATAGCACATGGATTACAGAACTAGTTTAAGATTGATATTATGTCTATTTTATAGTTAAGTGGAAGATCAGAAAGATAAAGCAACTAACCCAGCGCCACACAACAAATAAGTAGAGAAGTCTAGCGTCAAACCTAAACCTGATTCAAATAGTTAAAATGACAAAGTCCTGATTAACTTCTAGTGATCGCAGGTGGCTCTTTGGGTCTTGCTCTTCCATGTTAATGTTTTCTCCCCTGAACTAAACATGTAGCTTTCTGAGGTGGCCCACAGTACATGGAACTGATTGCCTCCTGGTCATGGGATTGATAAATAATGGCACAGTAGCCCTTGGGGCTGGGGATGACTCAGCAGACCAGAGCTGGAAAAAAAGCCCATCTCTCCCCACCCTGAACACGTCATTCATTCTCTCATGCCAGGTGCCTTGCTACCCCCATGCTGGGATAGTTAATAGCTCACCCAATAAACGGGTGTGTAACAAAGTCTACTGCAAGGCCATCATTACTTGCAGATCAAGTAATGATACTTGCATCAAGTTTGACTGATCTCTGTGCTGGCCACATGATTAATTCCAACCGGTTTTTGCCCCTTTTCTGGGGTCATTCAGAAATCCTTCACTTCTTGACTGGTAGTCTACAGATTCCTTGTAAAATGATTCGAGAGTTTTCTTCCTCTCTCCCATTCTTCTTTCATTCCTTTGTTACTTCATTTATTTATTTTTTCATATAGTCATATATAGATCTATTCACTCATTCATGGATTCATTTAATCATTAATTTACTCAAATATTTCTATGATATTAATTTATAATCTATTCATTCATAAATGCATACACAGAGTCAGTTTCTTAATCAAATCAGGTATTGCAAGGGATATTATGAGACTTATCTGATCTTGGAGAAATCAACCTCTATAAGCATCATTGTCCAGTTGAAGAAGGTAGACTTGGAGCACAAACCTAAGCCAGCTAGAACCAAAGCCCTACTCCAACTTTGTAATTCCCTGAGTTGAAGATGAGTAAAATACAACACTGCCCTACAAGATTTTAGTCTATAATTTTTTTTACTGTGATTCATATATTTTCCATCCAAACGTAGTACATACATGTAAGTATATATGACTGAAATTCAAACTTTATGAAAAAATCCTTACCCTTGCTATATATATATATTTTTCTTTCTTTTTTTTTTTTTTTTTTGAGACAGAGTCTCACTTCATCACCCAGGCTGGAGTGCAGTGGTATGATACCAGCTCACTGCAAACTCCAGTCACGCCCTTCCCTCTACCTGCCCACCCATTCCCACCCCTCAACGTGGGCTCAAGTGATTTTCCCATCTCAGCCTCAGCCTCCTAAGTAACTGGGACCATGGGCGCACACCACCACGCCCAGGTTTTTTATTTTTTAAATTTTTTTAGCAGAGACAGAGTCTCGCCATGTTGTCCAGGCTGGTTTTGAACTCCTAGACTCAAGCAATCTGTCTGCCTCAGCCTTCCAAAGGGCTGGGATTACAGGCATGAGCCACAATACCCAGTCTACATCCTATTTTCTTTTTTTTAATGTTGGCTCCAATCCAGTAAGTTGACTTCACAACCTACTAATGGGTTATGACCTGAATTTAGAAAACTATGGTATAGAAGATCTAGAGAGACCTTTGGTTACAAGTACATATAACACAAGCTGGATACTTGGATACTGTTGTAGACTCTTCACTCATCATCTTCCACATCCAGCAGCCTTCTGTGTGTGTAGCTCTGTCTCTTACATGCCTCTTCATTGACTTTCCTTCTCTGCATGTACTGTCTCTGCCTCCTCCCTGCCATGTGGACCAAGCTGTCTGACCTGGTTTTCCGCCTGCTGCCTAGACCTCTAGTCCATCCTACAAACTGCAGCCAGTGATCATTCTAAAATATACATTTGATGGAAAGTCTGTAATAGCCTTCACTTGTCTACATTCTAAAATATATATATATATAATTACTGACAGCCTCCCAAGCCATCACCCCCTAACTTTTCACATTTTCCTGAATGTACCTGATTACTCGCTAATCTCCCCTATATGGGGTCCACAAGGTCCAGAACTGTATTACTGAAAACTTCTCCATCCCCAGAACAGTGTTTGGCATAGGTTAGATGCTCAGAAAATATTTCTAAAGGTATATGTCATGATCTGGATCAACAGGTCCTACAGATTTGATCTGCAGCAGCCACAGTGATTTACCATGAAGAAATCCAATGACAGGGGGCTTAATTAATCAAGAGCCATATTCTGAGTACTCTGAATTTTAACCCTGCATTTGCACTGAGGCCACACTTCCTACAGGCTGCTCCTAGCCAACAACTGGGCATGGCAGAGGCAAGCCTATTCTAGGAGATACAGGAATCCTCCTCAGATGGTAGAGTGTCTTGAGGACTCCCTAAGACTGTGCAGGAGCCTGGGATGCTTTCCTTCACTCAGGGTCAGACCCACCCCAACCTGATGGCTACCACCCAGCCTTCACAGCAAACTCCCATCTTCTCTCACATAGGCCTTTCCCCTAATATAATCCTTTGACATTTTATGCCATCTTAGCATCTGCTTCTCGGAGGATCCAAGCTAACACACTATCCTCAATGTATATATGAAAGAACCAAGCCTCAGAGAGGTCACGTGACTTGTGAACAATCGATATGACCGAGGTTTAGTTGAGTGCTGGTAAATGCTTAACAACTTGGCTTTCTGTGGGAAGATGGGAAAAGTGCTGATTTGTAGCACTGGCTGATTTCCAACGTATAAATACTTCCATGCTGGCCAACTTCACACTACCACTGTGACTTCACTGAATGTGGACTTGGGAAGATATGTGTGCAGTTGTCCTCAGGAGCCAGACAAGCTGGCTGTAGTATATCTTGGTGAGGTTGCAAGCTTGGGCTTCTGTCTCTCTGGGTGGCACCCTTGACAGCCCTCCCCAGTTCTTCCTCACTGAGTGCTCTCAGCTGGCAGGGAGGGGTGCTGACAGCCTATACTGGGAAGTCTCTGTCGAATCACTGGGCTGGAAAACTTGTGGCCATGTGGCTTCTCCCTGGTTCCAGGGGATGGATAGGGGTTCTCATGTCCCTAAAAAGGTAGGCTTTGCCAGATGAGGAACAGTCACAGGAGGCTTGTGACATCAAAATGGCCTTAGAGGACCCTTCTGGCTGTAGCACGGAAGATGGATTGAAGGAGTGAAAGCAGAAGACAACAAGACCAATAAGAGGTGGTTTAAATAAGAGACATAAATTCTCAGTGAAAAGTGGTATAGGAACTATTTGACAAAGAAGACAAAGGAAGGAGGGCTGGCGGGCAGAAGGAAGGAGGGTTGGCAGGCAGAAGGCAGGACATATCATACTACTAGTTATTGAATAACTGCTAGTTATTGAAACTTTACTGCTTGCCAGGCTCTGTGCTAGGTACTTTCTCATATTACACCCCTCTCCCAAATGTCATGGTAAGGATTATGATCCCCACATCCCAGATATGAAAACCAAGCCTCAGAGAGACTGTGCCTTTAAATAATAACCATAATGAAACAGGTGGCAAAAATTGTAGCTAACATTCACTGAGCCTCTACTGTATACATGAATATTGTTATCACCTCACTGTAAAGATGTGGGTAAACAGCTAACAAATGGTGGAGCTGAAACTGTAATTCAGGTACTTAGCCTCTCTGCAAAGGCTTAAGTATTCTGTTCCAGATGTTACTAATAACCCAGATGAAGCCCCCAAATGTGGGATACACTCTTTCATTTCTCCTCACCAGGATAGAGATTAGGAAATGTATAATGTAAAAAAAAATTAAGAAATGATTCTGAGATCCATTTAGCAGATAGAAGACCTAAGGTGACCTCCCGACTGGGACAAGGATGCTTGGCATTTCAGTGCAATACTGTACTAGTAGACTAGCCTACAGTGAGCTCATCACATGGAAAGCATTTTGGATATTTAAAATTTTTTTTAATTTTAATTTTTATATTTTTAGGAGATGTTAAGTAGTTGAAAGACCAAGAAAAGCGAGGGAGAAAATACAATGTATTTGAGAACAAATGCAGCCATGAACCTTTCCATCTTGAGAACCTGAATATGTAGCCAAACCTCCGCAGACAGAGCTGCATAATACCAGATAAATCTTGCTGAATGAGAGACCCATCCCACCAGTATAAACAGCATTTGAACACTATAGCCCCCACCCTTATCAGCCAGGCCTCTATTTTCTATACATACAGACTTTGTTGGGACACTTCAAGCCAGTTATTTCACCAACATAGGTCTGGTCCCTCTCTGAGGCCCAGGGACAAATATTCAGTTCAGGATTGAACTGAGGAAAGGTAACACTACCTTGATGGAACAGAACCACAGGACCAAACTGAACCTGTCAAGACTTAAGGGGCCAAGGGATAGAGGGTCCCCCTCCCAAAGGAACCAACTGGAAGGCAACAATTGGGTGACCTGTTAAAGAGGAAAGAAGCTCAGGACAGGGGAGTCCCACTTTCTAGTATTACAAAAATATCCTTTAGGCAAGGTGAGGCCTTTTTTGACTCTGACACTATTTTTTTAAAACCAACTCTGAAAGAAAGATGATAGGGTCAAGGTTAGTTGAGGGAACAGCAGGTAGGGAAGGAGATGAGACGTTCAGACATCTGGAGCATGAGCAAGATACTCTTCTTCTCAGCACCTGAGTAATCTTCTTTCTAAATCAGAACTAACGCCCCTTCCCATGTTTCCTGAGTAGTCAAGGAAGCAACAAACCCAAGTGGTTAGGAGGGAGAACTAAGAATCAGATGGACCTGGTTTGCATTCGTTGTTGTCGCTGGCTAGCTGTGCAACACATGGCAGGACACTGCAAGTCTCAGAGCTTTGGTTTGCTTATATGTGAAAATGACAAATATAGGGCTGGTCTAACACAAGCATGGTGAACATCTGATGATACAATACGTGCAAAGTACTTAATGTAGTTAGTTCCTGGTACAATATTAAGTACTTCATAAATGTCTGCTGTTATGATTATCAATCAAACACAGCAGTAATAAATTAAGGCATGTTATTGGAGCATAGCTTTCCTACCAATAAAGAACTAGACAATCTCAAGTGTTCTTGCAGCTCTGCTGTTTATCTGAAAATTCACAACAGACACTCAGTAATACAGAAATGTGTGCTCCAGACCATGTGAACTGGAGAAGAGAATTTGGTTCTCTTCAGCTTCAATCCATGTTTGGGTTCACAAGTTTTGCTGCCTTTCTTCTTTACTCTTCATATAGATACCTAAGGAATCTCAAGATGCCAGAGATCCCTGACACCTGGCTACGTGGTAGGCTGTATGATGATGGAGTCGAGAGCTGAACCACGAAAGGACAGAGGGCCTCAGCAGGAACTCTCTGGGAATCAGCATGTTGGTACCTAAGTGGAGTTCTCCTTCCAGACCCAGAAACTGGAGCACACAAGGCACTGGGGAAATGACCAGCAACTTCACAGCCCAAGGATTCTCTGACTGGTTGGAAGGTCTAATGTATTCTGTCATCCCATCTAATTCAGAGTCTCTTTGCTTGGACTGCCTGTCTCCTGCTTCTGTTGGCTCATGCTCAAGATGTGAAAAGCCACTGGAGATGCTTATTACCATGGAGTGGAAAAGGCAAGGGGCTTTGAAGCAGACTACTCGGTTAGAATCTGGGCTCCCTAACTTTGCTGCCTTGAGCAGGTGGTTTCACATTCCTAGCCTTGATTTCTTTATCTGAAGCATGGAGCTGATAATTTCTACATTCCAAAGTTGTTTTATGAGCTTTAACTGAGATGACTGATATGCAGTGTGTGGCACAGTCTATGTAGCAGGTTTCAATTAATGTTCATTTGGCCCCTTCTTTCCTTATCAATATAAAAATAACCAAATCTTATATATTTACTTAACCCTTTAACTCTTATTATATGTTTTAAATTTTATATCTCTATCAGCTATTGTTCTGTAGGTTTTCAAAGGTGGGCTTTGAGGCTCTTTATTTCTATATCCCAGCACTCTGCATCGATCTGGGCCAGGATGGTTGCTTGAGAAAGTTTGCTGATCTCAATCTGTTTCACTGAAAATCCTATGATTCCAAGTAAGCGTTATTTGTTTAGTTACATAATAAGCAATCTTTGCTGAATCCTGTACCATCCTGACCTATCCTGTCTTTTCTGGCAGGACAAGCTCTGTTAGGATCACTCATGTGTTCTGCTTTTTTTTTTTTTTTTTAAAGGTGTATATATATATATATATATATATATATATATATACATATATATATATATATCATATATATATATATATATATACGTATATATATATGAGATGGAGTTTCACTGTTGTTACTCAGACTGGAGTGCAATGGCACAATCTCGGCTCACCGCAATCTCCACCTCCTGGGTTTGAGCGATTCTCCTGCCTCAGCCTCCTGAGTAGCTGGGATTACAGGCACGCACCACCATGCCCAGCTAATTTTTGTATTTTTAGTAGAGATGGGTTTCACCTTGTTGACCAGGATGGTCTCGGTCTCTTGATCCACCCGCCTCGGCCTCCTAAAGTGCTGGGATTATAGGCGTGAGCCACCGCGCTCAGCCAAAAAGGTATATTTTTAAAAGGAAGAAGGAGACATATCCTGAGAGTTTTGGTAATAGTTTCTTTGCAACATTTGCTGCCTGGACAAAGTCAGATATGAACAGTAAGACACTCACAGGTCAGGATTAAATGAGATGGGGAGGATTGGAGCTGATCACCCTGGAGATGAAATGGAAGCTACAAGGACTCAGAGATATATGATTCGATGCCACCGCCCCAGATGAGACTGAGGCCCAACCCCTGGACCCAGGCTGGTGGCTTTCTTACCCTGGGGCACCATTAGCCCCTGCTGTAGCCACCAAGTCTATGTTGTTTCCCCAAGGGAGCCACCTGAAACCAGCTTGCTCTTTGCTAGCAAAGGCAGAGAGGGGAAAGAGACCAAGCTTAGCACTCAACCTGGACTCCAGCTCTCCTTCCCTGGGTCTTCTCGCTTTTCTTCTATTCTGTCTCTTTTTCTAGCTTTCACAATCCTTTCTCTTCTCTTTCCCCATTTATGGCCTCTCCCTCTTTTCTCTTATAGAAACATTTCCCGAATTATAAGTGCTTTTGATCCATGTGGACTTAAGACCATACGGTGAATGCGAGTGTTTGGTGTGTGCTGTGTGCTATGTGAGTGGATGCCATCTAATGTGTCTTTGTGTCTGTTTATGCTGGGTAGATCCATGACACATGGTATGCATATCTTTTCAGTATGCCTGTGAGAAGGTGGTTGTGTTTATGCATCTGTGTGCCTCTGCTATTTATCTATGATATGCCTCTTGAGGCATCTGTCATGTGTTGAGTACAAGCTGTGTGTTGTCTGTGCATGGCATGCTATCCCCATGCTGTGTGATTTTGTATGTGTTATGTTATGGATCTGTGGTATGTGTCTGTGTGCTTCCCATGTGTGTGTGACCGTGTGTCTCTGTTACCTGCCTTTTGTCGACTGCACATAGCTTGAATGTCCCTGTGGGGTGATGTGCTCACGAGTATGTTTACATGTGTTTGTGTCTGTGTTGCCTTTGTTTCTGTTTAGGCAGCTGAGATGACTGTATTGCATATATCTGCATGTGATGGATTGCATTCATTTGTGAGTCTGCACCCTATATGATTTCCCTAAATCCCCCGGCTGCATGCTGTGTCTGTGTGGGGTATGTTGCATCTGTTATTTGTAGGGACAACTGCAAATTCTGTGTGTTGCCCTGTTTCTGCCTCTGTGAAATGTGTCTGTGTGTTTTCCCTGCCAGCTCTTCCTCCCCTTTGGGTGCCCCAGCCTCTCTCCCTGCCTTTTTCTCCCCAGGCTGTGACGGCTCTCAGCTGACACCTCTGCCTCTCTGGCGACCCAAGAACAGCCTGGAGGAAGGTCAGCTGGCTGCCTTCCCCAGGGGCCTGCCCAGATCCTTGGATCCCAGTGGTGCGTGGTGTGGGAGCGCCCTCTGTTGGCTGTGTGGACCACGAACAGCACTGGAAACAGGTTTCCTCTTCCCTGTGCTGCTCACCCCTGAGACTTCCAGCCTTCTTAATAAGGGACTTTAGGAGGGGAATGGGTAGAGTCCCCCTATAATCTGCCACTTATAGCACCATGCTTTGGCGAATGAAAGAGGGGGGTGTGAATAAGTGCACTGAGATACTGAGTATTTGGCAGATGTGTCTTGAGCAGATGGTAGGAAGGCTTCCCTGACCAGCTACTTGGGTCTCAGCCCCATGGGAATGAGCCAACAAAATGCATGCAACAAAATTAGGGAACCTCACTGGTGAAAGGGCCAGCTAGTCTCAATTTATGTTCGAAAAAGTCAGAATCTTAAATCTATGCTTACCCAATGACTTCATGCTTTCCCTTGGGAATAATTTCTCCAGGCCTCAATTTCCCCTTTGCAACAGGGACCCCAAGGTGGAGACCCAAGGGTTCCAATTCCAGAAAGAGGGAGGACTGAAGTTTTTCTAGTGGATTTAACAGAAAGAGGTCAAAGACACGTTTGTGAGAAGAAAGGGATAGTCATAGAGGCACGCAGGACTTGCAATGCCCCAGGTGTGTGATTCCAGCAGCCTCAACAGGAAGAGAAAGGTGCCGTGTGCACACATGTTGATGCACGCACACACACACACACACACACAAATCAGGAGGCAGAACATCCAACAGCCTGCATGGCTAATATCCTGGGGTTTGAGAATATGCACATTTACTATTCCTTGCCTTATAGATGAAACACAACTAAAGGCACCATTTCATGTAAAAACATGAGTTTTCATTGCATTCCTTGTCCTGATGATTAAAGAAAAGGCTCTGATAAGCAATGGCTATTCTTTAACTCAGGATGACAGCTCCAGGAAAACCAAAGGACCATTTGGCCCAATTGGTCCAAAGTGTGTTCTTCAGAACATTACCTCCCATGAGACATTAACAGTTATTTCAAGGTGTGGCCAAATAAATTTCAAAAATACAGGATTAAATAAAGTTAAACAGATTTATTTCTCATTAGAATAGCTCAGAGCCTTTAGTATGATAATGTCTTATGAATTTCTAAGAAAGGAGGAGACTGCACGGAACATTTCACAAAAGACATGAATAATGGATTTTTTTTCCCAGAATATTATGGGAGAAAATTCTAAACTTACACGTGGGCAAAACAAGACCCCAAGTAGCTTAATTCAATTATTGTTGAATAACCACTTACTATAAGAATCATTATTTTTGTTTGTTTGCTTTTGCTTTTGTATGTTTGTTTAGTTAATCTCTTTGGATCCTGTACTAACCTACATAGGTAGATACTATGTTACCATGCTAAATAACAGACGAGAAGAGAGACTCAGAAAAGTGAAGCGGTTTGTCCCAAATTATGGCACTGGTCAGTGACAGCAATACCCAATACCAAGCACCTCTCTATAAACCGTATACACTTCCACTTTACCAACTCCTCTGAGCATGATTTTACAGAAAGTCTAAAACATGGCAGCTGCTTCCGAAGCCATACATTGTACTTAGAATTGTTTTTAAAATCATATATAAAAAAGAAACATAGTACTAAAAAATGTGGACAAGAAGTGCCATTGTACATCCGAGGTGAGAGGACTAAGGGAGACCTGAGATAAGGAAAACTTTGCAGGGGAAGTGAATTTTAGTTATGCTCTGAAGGATAGAGGAGGCTTAGTTAGATCGAAGGTCAGCAACTTTTTAACGTAAAGTACCTCGTAGTAAATATTTTCTGCTTTGTGAGCCATACAGACTCTGTTGCAAGTGCTTGACATTGCCATGCAGCGTGAAAGCAGCCATAGATAATGTGCAAATAAAAGAACATGGCTGTGTTCCAATAAAACTTTATCTATAAAACAGGCAGCTAGCCCATGGGCCCTAACTTGCCAAGCCTTAAGTGAGAAGGAAAAAGGTAGGAAATGAGGGCTTTTTGGGGTAGAAGAATCATTTTTAAAAAGACAGTGAGCAGTATACTCAAAGGCCAGTGCTAGGTCCCAAGCCTGCTCATAACTGTTCCCTTTCTGTCTCCCACTCCACCCAACCCCATTTCAATTGTGTTCTAAGCCCTGAGGGTTAGCTTATTGCAGCTATGCAAAGAGAAAGCTGCCTGCATTTGAGATAAGCTGAATAAACAGCTCACTGATCCCAGTGGAAGGCGCTTGTGAACATGTGCCTGGATTTAGTCTATTGGGAAGGCAGAGAAAGACAACAAACCCAGTTTCCTCTCAAAAAAAGAGATTGGTCTTTTCTCCTTTTGAGAAGTCAAGGACAATGCTAAAATGCTTGCCCGTTTCTACAGACTGGGTGTGGACCACCTGCCCCTTTGCAGGTAGCAAAGCCAATATGCACAAGTTGCACTTTCACCTGATATATCAGAGCAACATCTCTGCTATTCTATATGTAGCAAAGATCCCATGATGTTATTCCTTTGCACATTAAACTTCAGCAACCCTCCAACTGGTATGAGCTCAAAATCAGATGCAGCAGCCTGGCATTCAGTGAAAGACCATGTACATACAGCAGATTTCAAGTTAAGATTCCATCCTTATTCCCTTCAGCATCCATACCAACTAAAGTACATTTGCCTTGGTGTCTCTTGTCCTTGTGCATCATTCACACACTATTACCTTCAGACTTTTGTACTTGCAACTAGAACAGTCTACTTTCTTCCTTTCATTCAAGTGCTACCTTGTCCTTCAAGGCTCTACTTTTTAATTCCTTCTGCTTGAAGATAACACCTCTATTTAATTCTAAATTACTACAACACAGATACTGCAGTATCACTTTTATTGGCTCGCCTTTTTTTTCCAAAATAAAATTAAGTTTTTAATAATTATAAAAATACAAGCTTACTGATTAAAAATGCAAATGTTCTGGAATGTATAATTAAAAAAAAAAAACTCAGAAGGATGGTAAGGTCCAAAAAGATGAACAAAGGTAATATAGCACAGTCTTTCAGGGAATGCAACTGCTTTTGGTGTGGCTGAGTACAGGATCCCCACAGGGGGTGATGAGAAGTGAGACTGGAGAGATGGCAGGATCCAGACCACGTTAAATTCTATAAGTTCCACTGAGTCTTAACTTATAGATCATTAGAGAAAAAGCACATCTTTACTAAGCACCTAGGTTGACACATATAGGCAATCAACGTATCTTTGTTAAATTAATGTAAGGTCTTGGGGTCCTAGGCTGAGAAAGCGCCCCAAGTGGATTTCCTAATTGTTGATATAGAAAAGGCACTGTCTCAGAGAGTCTGCGTAGAAAGCTCAGGGGGTGGTGGCTACTGCAGATAGTCCCCAAAGCCAATTTCTTAATCATTTTCCCCTCAAAACACTGACTACATGCCTCTCCCTCTGTATTGGACTGTGTACTAAAACTAGACAGGAGAATGTGAACAGATTCATTCCACAGTGAGCTGATGAGGAAAATGAGAATACATGCTGAGGAGTTGCTAAAGGGCAACTCTCTAGTAGTGTGCTAGAAGGAGAAAAGCTCAGGGCACTGGTGATGCAGAGAGGAAGAGGGAGGAGGAAGCTCATGAGTGGCCCTTTTGTCCTAACTCTGACCTTCCCAATCTGGGAAGCATTTTACAGAGTAGCAGGATTATAAATTTCAATGAACCCAGAAGGTCACTGAGCCCCACCCCTCTATTTGCATTTGGGTGCCATTTGGCCTCCCTTTGAACACTCTCTAATACAGGGAACTCATCCTATATCCAGGAGGCCAGTGTGGAGCAGTGGCCAGATGCAACTGTGGACAATGAAAAGAGGAAGGAGAACCAGTTCCCTAAGAAGCAGTTACTAATATGTCAGGCACTGTCTAGGCATAGCACCTGGTGTTTCATGTATCTCTCATGACAACCTTGTGAATGGGGATTAATATCCCTATTTTACATGCAAGAAAACTGAGGCTCATGGATATTGAGTCATTTGACCTAACTACAAATCTGGTAAGCAGCAGCTGGAATTCAAACTCAGGATGTTCTACTCCCAGGCCCATGGACCTGTCTGTTTGTAGCCAAAACAGACAGCTTCCTATCAAACCAAGAAAAGGCAAGATGATTTAGGTAGCCCCCATGGGAGGCCAGGGTAGGAGGGGATGATCCTGCAGATTGGCATTGCCACAGGGAGAGCATAAGAGGATGCTAGGCTGGGCCAGGAATGCAGGAAGTGCTTCAGGACAGGATTAGGGCACACTGGCAAGAATGGCTCTGCCAGCTCATGTGTTGTTGGTACTGTGTGTGCCTGTGCCTGTGCCTGCCCCACAATGAACATTTTGGGCATTTCCCCCTTCTTACCCCCTTCCCACATCTCAAAAAAAGAGGGAAATAGTACAGCTCAGGGTGTACAGAAGTGTCCTGGCTTGATCCCATAATCACACAAAGCAAGCCCCACCTTGGATCTTTTACCATCTCTCCTTTGAAAACCATCAGAAAGCTCATCCCACTCTTCCCCTGCTTATAAAGCACTTTTATCCTTTCAACGATCATTGTCTCTTCCCTGGGCCAGGCACTACAAATCCCAAAAACAACATCAACAATAATACTAAATATTTACAGAGTTCTTCCTGAGTGCCAGGAGCTCTGCTAAGGGCTTTATGTGCATTTTCTTACTTAATCCTAACAACAACCTTATGAGATGCTGTGGTTATTTCCATTTTACAGATGAGGAAACTGAGGCTCAGACCAATTCATCCAAAGTCACCCACAGTCAGTGATGGGGCTAGGATTTGAAATCAGAACCCAAGTGCAGAACCACATGACTTTCAAGGAACTAACTCACAGTACAGTAAAATGGGAAGACACAAGAATATTTCTTATAGGCCAGGTGCGGTGGCTTATGCCCATAACCTTAGCACTTCTGGTGGCCAAGGTGAGTGAATTGCTTGAGCTCAGGAGTTTTTTATGTTTTATGGGCAACATAAAAAAAAGCCATCTCTACAAAAAATACAAAAATTAGCTGGGTGTGGTGGCTTGTGCCTGTTGTCCCAGCTACGTGGGGGGCTGAGGCAGGAGGAACGCTTGAGCCCGGGAGGTCGAGGCTTCAGTGAGCTGAGATCATGCCACTGTACTCCAGCATGGGCAACAGGGTGAGACCTTGTCTCAAAAAAAAAAGGAATGTATGTTATGATCCAGTATGATGAGCACTGGGCCTACGAAAACAGTGTCTGAGTTGAGTTGAAGAGAACAAAAAAAGGGAGAACTAATCCTGTGCAAAGTACTTAGTTTATGCCAAGTGCTGAACAAGTTGTGTTAGTTATCTCATCCAATTCTTCCCGTGATCTGTGGAGAAGGGATTGATGGTCCCTATTTTACAGATGAGCAACTTGGATCTAGAAGGGATGGAATCACTGACTAAATTATCAATCCAATAATTAGGGGGCTTGTAGGTGAATCTCCTCTAATAGTCTCAGGTTGAGGTGGAAGGGCATTTAAGGAGGGGGATTTCAACTTGCAGTGACCAGAGATAAGGTTGGGCAGGGCAGAGCCAGGGGTATGAGAAGAGATCATTAGGGGATGCAGGAACAGATAGGATTTCAGAAAATATTATAAAGCACACTAAGAAACAGGAACCTTATTATGAAGGCAAAAGAGAATTATGAAGGGTTTTAGGATTTTTTCTCTGACTCCAGAGTAGAAAGTGAACCAGAGAGGCAACAGGGGAAGGATGAATGGAGACAGGAAGACTAGTCAAGAAAACATTTACAATAACGAAGAAGAGCAATGCTGAGGACAGGGGCTCAGGCTAAGGGGCAGTGAGCCCAGAGACAACAGGACAAGTTTCAGAGATACTGTGTTGAACTCCATTTCATTGACCAAAAAATTGAGTCTTAGGAAACTAAGTCCCCATCATTGTTAAAACTAGGACCCAGACTCTGATTTTCTGGTTCTGAGGATCTTTTCTGGAAACTCATATCCTTTTTTCTAGAATTTTCTCTCACTCACTTCTGTAACAGTGTATCTACCCTGAGCTACCATCCTAACAAATGTTCTAAAAACATTTTTAATTCTTATAATAATCACTAGATATTATGAGAATTATAATCCTCATTTTGAAATTATGAAATGAGAATTCCAGAAACGCAAAAAAAAAAAAAAAATTGTGTCTATGACCATGTAAATAGGAAGTAGCAGAGTCAGGATTTGAACCCAGGTTGTCTGTTTTCAAAGTGTGTGTTTTTTTTCTGCTGTACAATGCCAATCCCTGATACAACACCATTGGTTTCTTCCAAATTCTACCTGCCCCCACTCCGTTTTATTTTAAGATGTTAGGTTTTAAAAATGGAAAAATAAATACCAACTGAGGAAATCTAGTATGTAATACATTCTTGGATAAAGTTATTTTTGTCCACAGAATTACAGAAGGTTCTGATCAGCCGAAAAGCAGCCAGGAAATTTCATGCTTTCATAACTTCCAAATATTTTGTATTATTATTTACTTATTTTCTTAGGAAGTAAATTCTACACTTGGAGGAATGAGGGTGGGCAAGAAGTGTCCACATTCACAGGTATTCATTCTCAAGAAGTGAGGCACCTGTGATCCTAAAAATAGAAGAGTCAAAAGGAAAAAAAAAAGGTAAGGCACATGGAAAAACCACAGCCTCCAATTATTGATTCACTATTGTGGACTATATCCACTAACTCATCTAGGTGTCTCAACCTTTGTAGGAGGGTGGTACTTTTATCTCTCTTTTACAAATGGTGCAACTGATGCCTGGAAAGGTGAAGAAGTGACTTGCCCAGTGTCATCTAGGTGAAAATGCAAGAAGACAAGATTCGAACATAGGATCTGTCTGTTCTAAAGTGCTTTCTGTTTCTGCTGCAATCTACCACATCCCCCTTGATGGTTAGCCTAACTCATCTCTTGCTTTCTCATGACCGATTTTATGAGAAGGTAATGGATGCAACCATTATCAGGGTACAAAATGAGAAGCAGGGCAAATATCACCCCTCCTACCATCTTGCTGTCAGAACTTCCACTATCAGGAAGTCCTCTTTATAAAGGAATGAGAGGAACATTATACTTAGTGTCTGCCCTGGGGCTAACCCTTGCTCCAGCCAGGCACAAAGGTACATGCCTGTAGTCCCAGGTACTTGAGAGGTTGAGGTGGGAGAATAACTTAAGCCCAGGAATTTGAGACCAGACTGTGCAACATAGCGAGACCCCATCTCAAAGTAAATAAACAAATACAATAAAATAACCCTCTGCTGTGCCATAGGTGTGGGACTATGGGCAAACCATTCCCCTTCACTGGTCCTAAGTCACATTATCTTTAAGGTAAGAAAGTTAGAAGATAACTAGAAGCCCTCCATGGTTTTACATTTCAGGATGTTAGCAGCTCAGAGGAAATAGACTGGATTAGTTCTCAGGGCAAAGGTGAACAAATACAGAGCAGAAGAGGCAGTGGTATGGGGCAGGGGAGAGAAAACACGAAGACTTGAAATAAAAAGTAGGTTTCTAATAGGGGGGCAAGGGGTAGCCCAAGGTGACAACTCTGCCCCCTTGTCTGCAACCTTGTCAGCAACCTTGCTGACAAACTTCATCCCCCCTGAAGTAGCCAGGGCCCTGGGAGAACATCTATCAGGGGTTATTAGAATCCGGGGCAAGAAAAGGGGAGCAGAAGACAGCCAGTGACAAATCTTCCAGTCATTCTGAATGCCCTGTGAGACAGACTGTGTTCAAAACCTGTGTTTTGCTGCAGGAGCTGCCGAGTTGGTGGCACAGGATGGCCAGCCATAATTGTAGAACCAGCCTAGTCTTCCCGCTCTCTTTTTCTGGCTGCCATTTTCACATGAAAACCATAAAAGATCCCAGAAATGGGAGGTGCAGTTAATGGGTTTTTTTGGCACCAAGAAATTAATCTTTTTTAAACCAAAGGGAATTTTTTTTCTTTCCTAAAGATCTTTGGCAAACAGGAGCTAAATTGCTTCCAGACCTCATGAAAGGTATTTTGTGCAAACGAGGTGTGATTTACACTTCCTTTAATTAGTCTGAACCTTGGAAAAAGAGAAAAATAATAGAAAACAAGAGCTATGTAGAAAACAAGTCCAAACAGCCCTAAAATAACAGTTTTGTGAAAGCATCAGTTGAGGGTGTTAGATGCAGACCAACAACAAAAAAAATCCTTCTAATTCTGGGAGTGGAGCAATTACAAGTGAATTGAAGTTTTGTTGGACTCTTTTCCCTGGGGATGGGGGTGGGGGAAAAGTTTGGCAGAAAGGAGCTTTAGTGTTCTCAGAGTGAGTTTCAAGTTCTGGTTGACCTTCCTTCCGTTAAGCTTCAGTCTTTTCTGAGGGCATTTGGGGTCTAGGAAGCCAGAGAGTCAGGGAAAGAAAAAGACAGTGCTGCTTGCAATCATGGACATTTTGCCACCAAGCTTGTCTCAGCTGGATGGCAACATGGCATTTTGGAAGGGGAATGGCCACTGGAATCACAGACCTGGGTTCAAATTTGGCTCTGCCATTTATCACCACTGTGACCTGGAAACTCACATCTCCAATCAGTTGACCACTATCTTACTTCTTGGAGGCTTCTTTTCCTGGTTGCCTGGTGCCCCAGCTCCTGTGGTCATTCTATCATGTTGCTCCTGCTTAGTCTTTTGTGCTGGTTTAGGATCACCTGCCAGAAGTTAGTTACTAGAGTTGCTCAAGGCTCAGTCTCAAGCTCACTTCTCCTTTTGGTTAGTTGGCTTTATGAAGATAATGTATAGACATGCATTGTTTCACCTTTAACCCAACAACCCCTCATATTCTATTGCCCAGACAGGTCTTCTTCCTTAGTTTTGGTCCTCGTATACAACTGTCTATCCACATGTTTACTTGGATGTTTCAAAATATCTCATTTTCAACTTATCCAAAACTGAACTCTGGATCTTCCATCTTTATCAGCTCCACTTACCAAGGCTTTCTTCTCTGAATAAAGTTGATTTCATCTTTACACTGACATGTTACATGATCTGAGCCAATCTTGCTTCATCTCTATGGAAAATGGGAAAGGTGGTTGAGATGGTCTTTGAGAATATATTTGCTCTGACCTTGTGTGGCAACTCCATTGTGATCATTTTTCTTCATTCATTCATCTTTGTTGTTGTTGTTCGTTCGTTTTGTTTTTTTTTTTTTTTTTGAGACAGAGTCTCAATCTGTCACCAGGCTGGAGTGCAGTGGTGCAATCTCGGCTCACTGCAACCTCCACCTCCCGGGTTCAAGCGATTCTCCTGCCTCAGTCTCCTGAGTAGCTGGGACTATAGGTCTGTGCCACCTGCCCAGCTAATTTTTGTATTTTTAGTAGAGACAAGGTTTCACAGTGTTGGCCAGGATGGTTTTGATCTCTTGATCTTGTGATCCACCCGCCTTGGCCTCCCAAAGTGCTGAGATTGCAGGTGTGTGCCACCATGCCTGGCCCATTCATCTCTTTTTAATTGGATCACTTAGAGTCTACCACAATCTCTGGACACCTCCACAGCCTAGGTCCAAGAGTCCTTGTGGGAGTTTAAGTTTATTCAAATAATACTGGACACAGCAAGAACAGCCACAGGGGTGAATCTTATCTTTAACTTCATTAATCCAATCCTTTCTATCTATTCTTTTCCCAGAGAGGTGTGGAGGTGGTGGGGGGTGGGTGGGGAGGAAGAAACAAAAAAACCACCTTTTGGTCAAAAGGAATGGAATGGCCAAGGCTACATTATATACCAGCCAAAAAAAAAAATTTTCCATTGACTTTAAGAAATATGTAAGGGCAAAGTCATAAGGCTAGTTCAGTTGATAATTTCACTGTCCATATGTGAAGAAAGAGCAATGCACCATAAGACTTGGGCTCAAGGCCCAGGTCTGCCTTTAACATGCTGCTGGATCTAGGATCGGTCCTTTCCTGTCTCCAGGGCTTTATCTTCTTGCTCTACAATGAAGGGATTGTACTGAGTGATTTATATGGACTATGGCCGCTCTCAGGTTTGTAAAACTGTATTATAAACTATGAAGAGAATGAGGGAGTGTCCAGGGATTCTCCTTTGCAGCTTTCCTAGAAAACCATGCATCTTCCCCATGAAAGGAAGAATACAAATAATCATGGCCAAAATCTACTGAATGTCTATTATATGCCTATGGCCATACTACTATCCATAGTTAACAGTCAAACTAAAACCGAACACAAAGAGAAAGTATTATATTCAAGGCCACATAACTAATAAGTGATAGAATTGAGGTTGCAGATCTCAAATTAACTCCAAGCCTGTGCTGAACACTGTCCTCTTCATGTACCTAGCCACTTTTTGTTGTTATTGTACCTTTGTTTGTTTATTCTTCCATTCACTCATGCTACCAATGTTCCCTAACTACTTTCTCTATGCATGAAACTATGTAAACACAAGTAAGCATGAGAAAAGATTTATCAGGAAGTTCATAGTTTAGCAAAAGAAACAAGAAACCATGATCAAGAGGTTTAGAAAAGTTATCTTTCTTTCCAAAGCACTGTTCTAATTATGTTTATGATCCTCCTCAAAAGGCTTCAAAGGTTCCCCTTTGCCTACAGGATAAAGGCCAAGTAGCTTAGCCTGTTTTCTAATCCCTCTGAGATCTGGCTCCTATCTTGTCTCCTCTTTACGTCATTCATTCAACAATATTTGTTAAGTGCTAACTATGTGCCAGACACTGTACTGGAGTCTTGGAATGCAATGCTGAGTGCCACAGACTTAGGACTTGTGCTCCTGGAGCCTGCAGATCTTAATAAAATTATCACACTGATAGAGAATTAGGAAATCCTTTTAACTTTCAGTGGTCCAGCCCTGCTAGATTCAGGGTCTTCCCTTCCAGCAGAGGTTCCCAGCCCAGGAAGTACATACTCAAGCAGCTCTCCTTGGACCTTTTAGATAGACAGTTGATCTTTAACCATGTGATTTGTCTAATTAATCAATCAGGAACATCTGCTTCTGAAGAGAACTTTTTTTTGGTCCCATGAATAAATGTTTATTTTAAAATTGTTTTTCAACAACAGGTTGCTGGCTACATACTACTAAATTGCTGGCTACATACTACTATGGAATGCCATGATCTCCCTCCAGGGAAGTCTCTGATTAAAGTTAATTGCTTATTGCTTATGTTCCCAATTTAATTCTAAATTTCAAGAGGGCAGAGTTTTTGCATATTCTTGCTCATCATTGAATGTCCAGCACTTTGTCCAGTTCTGGGCATGCTGTTCTGTACATGTGCTGGTTAGACTGAGTCATCCTTAACTACATAAAGCCTTAATTCAAAAGGAGATCATGGCAGACATAGATTCTTACCTTAAAAAAAAAAATTCACAAGGTGAAACAGAGCCCGAGAGGAAAAGCAGCTTTCCAAAAGCCACAGAGAAAGTTGACAGATGAATTGAAGTTGGAACTAAAGAGAATTAGAAGTCCTGATCTTCTGCTATACCACACTCACTCACACACCTTGAGTCTGAAATGGAGGAGGACAGGAGGACAGGTGGGTAACTCGAGGCAGACAGTCTCCCCAGCTTTTGTTGTACATAAATTTACATCAGAGAGTTACTGAGCTGACTCTTTTAGACATAGAAGAGGCAATCTTCATGGCAAAAACCCTTGCCCACCTCCAAACAATGCCTCTGACTGAGGAAAGTATTCAATCACTCCCTCTAACCCAAACTCCCCAAAACACTATTTCCTATTATGTCTCCATAACCAAATTCAACCCACCAGAATCTCAAGATTAGATTTGTGAGCTCACAAAGGCCTAATCACCCAATTAAGAGAAGGAAAATCTGATCCTTTCTAAACAAAGTGAAGTGTGAGGTAACCCAGTTGCTGAGATTATGTCTCACTCAGGAAGAAGCAAAGGAGCTGGGAGAAAATGGGTGGGTCATTCATTAAAGGGAATTTTCCAGGAAATCTGAGTAGTGTGTCTCTCCAGATCTCTGAGTACCAGGCCCCAGAACAATGCTGGAGGCAAGGCCCTGGCTTTAGGAGGACCATGGGGGTGAGGATGGCTTTACTCTCCTCGCCCCAAATTCCTAAGTATTCTCTAGGAGCATTCTGATCTCTCACTGGACAACTAGCCTGGTGTCAATGATGAACTTTATACGCAGGCCCAAAAAATCCAAGAGAAAGGTACTTAGAAAGATAAACTATCAGCCACTATAATCATTTCAATAGACCCAGAAAATTCAACATCCATTTCAAATGAAAACAAAACAAAGCCTTTGCAGCAAACTAGAAATAGATGATACCTTCTTCAATGTAATCAAGGGCATATGCCATAAAAAAATACAACTAGCATCATACTTAATGGTGAGAGACTAAAGGCCTAAGATTAGAAAAAAAGGCAAACATGTCTGCTCTTACCACTTCTGTTCAATGTAGTACTAAAAGTCTTAGCTAGAGCAATTAGACAAGTAATACATAAATAAAAGTCATCCAAATTGAAGAGGAAGAAGTATGATTGTCTCTGTTTGCATATATATATATATATATATGATCACATATATAGAATACTTTAGGAAGAACTGAGTTTTCCAACACTGGAGGTATGTAACCAGAGCATGTTCAAAGGAATATTAAAATGTTAAAGAAAAAGCAAGACTAGATGATCTCTTAAGATCCTTCCAACTCTGAAATTTTTCTGCTGATATAGAAGAGGTACTCCAAGGCGAAGAACAGAGTAGGCTAAATAAATGGTAGAGAGAATGAGTGAGTGCACTGTGTTGAGAGAGAGAAAACTGTGCTGAAGAGGTCAAGAAGCCTTTGTGAAAGAAGCAACACTTGAGTTTTGATGTAGACTTTGCATGGTCTATAAGAATAAGCACTGTGCTGGGCATAAGACAGACCTAGTGTTATATATATCATATATTATACATAATATATATTATATACATATTATATATATATTATCACCTTAGGAGATGGAGGTTGCAGTGAGCCAAGATCACACCCACTGCACTCCAGCCTGGGCGACAGAGTGAGACCCCATCTCAAAAACAATATATACACACACACACACACACATATATATATATGATATACAATATATATTATATAATATGTATTACCAACATATATATCTATTATATGATATATCACATATCATATATATTATATATAACATATGATATTTAAGACATATATGTGATATATATGATCTACTAAAAATATGAAAATTATCTGGGCATGCTGGCACATGCCTGTAATCCCAGCTACTTGTGAGGCTGAGGCAGGAGAATTGCTTGAACCCAGGAGGAAGAGGTTGCAGTGAGCTAAGATCACACCACTGCACTCCAGCCTGGGCAACAGAGCAAAATCCCGTCTCAAATTGAAAATAAAAAGAAGCAACACTGTTAAAGAACATCAGATCTCAGGCAAACTTGTGAGAGACCCATTCTTTGATATGGAGGGTTACCAAGAAGGATCTTTGTATGGACTCAGAATTAGACAACTTATGGTCACTTCTGCTTGTACTGAATCATGTGATTTATTTTAGGCTACCCACAGTACCATTCTCATGTTTTAGTTTTACCGTTTACATAGTAAGGATAATGACACACACTTCCAGGACTTGCTGTGATTACTCCAAATCCTTGTAGAGTAAATGGTTGACAAGAGCAAGAATTCTTATTAGTTACATCCCAACTGCACTTCTTACTAGTTATATGTCCTTGATTAAGTCACTGTCCCCTTCTGAGCTTCCATTTACATATCTGGAAAATGAGTCCAAGGATACACCACATTATAGGACTGCTGTAAGCAACTGGATGAGACTATTTTAAAAATAGTTTTATAAAGTAGAATACATTACTGAAAGGCAGGAGAGATGCTCATTTGTATGCCCAGGCCCTTTTAAAGAAGCATTCCAGTATCTCCCTATTATTCTTCTAGTCTTAAAGGGACTGTACTTTCATGAGAGAAGAGTTTGAAAGCCCCATTTCAATTTCTGCTCTGAGAAAAGGTTACCAGTATTTTTTATTGTCATATAGAGTGACCTGAGGGGAAACTAGCCAGACTGCTCTCCTAGGTCTACAGTCTTACTACAAAACTGAACTCCACCCAGAAACCTGAGCCAGCTGGAGAATGAGGCACTGGGCATAAAACATGCCAAAAATATCCACCCTCTGCTTTCCAGGATCCCAAATGACTCTGGTCATCAAAAACCCATCCCTTCAACCCAAGAGGAAAAATTCAGCTCTGCTTAAGAAGAACTTAATGCGCAATATTAATGTTAAAACCCAAAAAGGTCCTTCCAAAATTCTGACCTTCTATTGAAAGACATACTTTTGTTTCACTGTATCTTGGAAAATACTTTAGCAGTAAGTTTAAGACTCATAAAATGGAGTAGATTGACAGACCTGGGAACTGAAAGTCTATTTATTCACTGAGCAGAGACAGTGGGGTCATAGCAACAGACAAAAGGGCGATTGTGCCAGGGCTTCTGAAGCAAAGATATCTTAGAACCGGAAGTCTTAATGGGTCTTGGGGTGGGAATTAGGAGAAAATTTATGGAGAAGGTATAACAAGTTTTAATTGAAATAGGCTTTGAAACTATGATGAGTTGTAACTGGAAACTACTTGATCCTGGATATCTTACTTAATCTGTCATAATAGCAGTGTCTTCATCAATAAAATGGGATGATACACTTTCTGTTACATGGCTATAGAATATTATTATGCTGGAAAGCTCAAGAAATGGTAGTTTTATTCTCTGACACTCATTCACACTGTTTTTTTAAATTGAAGAATGCATTTACATACAGCTCTTAAGTGTATAGTTTATATCTCAATGTTTTTTAAAAATGGCTGGATTATCCATGTTTATATGGGTGGCTGACCCACATCTTAGCAACATAGACAGGTAAATAAAGGAAAAGAGGTTATCCCTCTGGTTTCTAAGAAATACAGACCTATAAGGAAACTTAGACATGGACTGATCCAAAAAGTGTCTCTTTTCCTTTCAGTGTAAACTGAGTTCAAGAATTGACTTGGGGAGGAAGATTTGGAGGAAGATAATGTAATTCTACAGTTACAGAAATAATCCTAAAAATTAGTAAATACATATTCAATGTTTAATAATGTCCAATGAGGATAACTCTTCCCACTAAATTCTTTATCATCAAACATTTCCGGTGGGGTGTGGTCACAGGGAAACTTCTAGGTGTAGTTCAACATACTGGTTGCATTAAGAAAAGTAGGAGGAATGAAAGAGAGTGGAAAGGAGACATGAGAAATAGATTGCAATTAAAGATGTATTACTTTTAAAAGTGCCAAGCATATTGGAAACACAGTTAATAGAAATTTATTAAGTAATCATTGAATGAATGAATGATCATGTAGATAACTTCAAAATGGAATACAAACACATCTTTTGTTTTAATGACTTGCTCTCTTGGTCTCTCATGCACAGTGTTGAGAAATACAGTGTCCCTCTCAGAACTAACCTCTCTCCCTTTGGATTGCAAAAGAATTCCAGAAGCTTTTTAAATTAAGGTTCCTAATGACTTGTGGAGAGAGAAGGGAGAAATGCATCAGGTCTTCTAAGTCGACCGTTTTTTTCTTTGCCTGTAATTCCTGCCATTGCCACATGATGCCACTATTGAAAACAGGGATTCTGCATGGCTCTGTGCCAAGTCATGGTGGAGGCAAAGGGAATAAAAGGAGCTTTACACAGACCACAGTGGTTCTCCAATAGAGGGCAATCCCACTCCCACAGTTACAAGAGGCTCAAGCTTAGGCTCCCAATCCTCCAACTCTTTAGTGTTATGTTTCATTCCTTATTCTTAGGTCATGCCTACCGTGGCAAAGTGGCAGTGCATACTGTGGCTTTGAGCCTGTCACACCAATTGGACATCTTCCTCCCTCATGCTGAGTGCCCTAGATGTTGGGACAATTTTAACCCACTGGAGAGTTTCTATACCTCACAGCGAAGAAGATCACAATCTTCCACCTATTGATTCCCAGCAGTTCCTGGATTTATACTAAATGTTCATAGCTACTCCACAAGGGCATCTGGGCTATACATACTCACTGAAGTGGTCATTGAGAGGGTAGCCTATTAATGGCAGTGGTAGTCTGTCTGAAGTGGCCACTGCAAAGACATCAGCTGTAGCTGGGGTGATGCAGTAGGGGCTTAGTGCTCCACAGAGCCAGGAGGAGCCAGGAACAGGTGGAAGCCTCACCTGCTTCCAAGTTGGAGGCGCAGGAGCCGCACCCTCCAGGGCAAAGCTGCAGCCACACAGTTGTGGCTGCGGATCCAGGCATTCCTGCAGTCTCAGGATCTGGGAAGCACTCCCTTCCCCCACAGGCTCAGAAATGCCTACTTCCACTGCCTGGCCTCTCCCCACTCCAAGCGTCTACTCCAATTTCAAATCAAAGTTGAGGCTGAGCCCGGGCACTGTTGTAACCTGGCTGGGTGTGTGTGAGCTCAAAGCAGTGCTGACACACCAGAACCCTGATGCCTTGGCCCCTCAAGACTTTGGGTGCCAGTAAGCATGGGAAGGGGGCTGAGGCAGCTCTGCACAGGCCTGCAGGTGCCCCTCAGTATGAACAACCTGGGTGCCAGGGACAGCAGATTGATGGCAGCAGGGGGCAGACAGGTTCCCGGGTAGAAAGAGGCAGGCCCCCCAGTGAAGCCCCACCTTCAAGCCTGGGATGGCCTGAAGCCTGGGGGCTGGGCTGGGCTGCCAGTTCCATGGACCAGAGTGAGAACATATGGTGCTTTTTCCAGGCCTGACCATGGCTACCCATGAACCAATCAGCACATAGTTCCTCCTCTCTGAAGCCTATAAAAACCCCAGACTCAACCAGACTCAGATAGATGTCAGGACTAGTAGCTGGGGGAATGAGCTACCCAGAGAGAAGCTTTGGGTCTCCTTGACCTGCCCATGGAAAGGAGCTACCTATGACAATTCTCCTCTCTGCTGAGAGCTAGAGAGCTGGACACTCATCAGGATGACCTGCCTGCAGAAGGAGATATCCACTTCAAGTCCGCTGAGGGCTGTTCTGTCATTCAGTGAAGATCCTCTTCATCTTGCTCATCCTTCACTTTTCTGTGTATCTTATTTTTCCTGGAAGCAGGACAAGAACTCGAGATCTACCAAATGGTGGGGTTGAAAAGCTGTAACACAAACAGGGCTGAAAGATGCCCCAAACTCACCACATTGCTAGTAACAAGAAGGAGAGAAGAGCTGCAGCACTTCAGGGAGCCCAGACATAGGAGGTCCCTGAGCCAGGGCTATGACACCCTCTTTGGGGCTCTGGTATCCCCAAGCTTCTGGATGCCACCACATTCCCTGGTGCCAGCCATGGAAGCTGCTTGCAGTACTCTTGGTCCAGCTGCAGCCTCATAGGGAGCAAACACCCATGCCGGCACCTGGAGCCAACTGCCCTTCTGCAGCTAGGGTGCCTGACTATACATAGTAGCCAGACCCCCTACTCACTAGCTCACACAACCCTCAGCCCTCCACGTCTGGCTCGCTCTTGGCAGGCATGGGATCCAGTCCAGTAGCATGAGCCAAGAACAGTCCCAAGCTAATTTACTACCTCTAGATATAAAAACAGCTATCAGCTTTTTAAATGACAGCTTCTCTTGAGAACAAGATAAATAATAATAAGTAAACTATAAATCTATCCAACAGTATGAATGAATCCTGTAGTGTGATAAGCATAGGAAGCCAGAAAAAACTGAATGCATATTAGATAACTTTTCTAATGCATAAAGTTTGAAAAAAGGCAAAAGTAATCTCTTTATGGCATTAGAAGTAAGGGTAGTATTTTAACCTTGAGGATGGGGCTATAAGTGAATGTGAGTACAAACTGGACTCTGTCATACTGGTAATTTCTTGTTTCTTGATTCAGGTACTGGTTATAAGGCTGTATTCACTTCATAACATTACATCAAGATATATACTTATGATAAATGTGTTTTTATGTGTGAATGTTATATTTCCATAGAAATTTCAAAAATAAATGAAGACATTCTGCCACAAATAAATGAAAAAAGACATAATAGTTAAATTGGCCCTCAGTATCAATGGGGAATTGGTTCCAGGTACCCCCACGGATACCAAAATTTGCAGTAGCTCAAGTCTCTTATATAAAATGGCATTGTATTTGCATATAGCCTATGAATATCCTCCCTTATATTTTAAATCATCTCTAGATTACTTATAAAACCTAATACAATGTCTACAATTACTTCATTCATGTAGACTTAACATAGTACCAGTGTATTAGCACATTCTAGCACTGCTATAAAAAAATATCTGGCCGGGCATGGTGGCTCACGCCTATAATCCCAGCACTTTGGGAGGCCAAGGCGGGTGGATCATGAGGTCAAGAGATCGAGACCATCCTGGTCAACAAGGTGAAACCCCCTCTCTACTAAAAATACAAAAAATTAGTTGGGCATGGTGGTGTGCGCCTGTAGTCCCAGCTACTCGGGAGGCTGAGGCAGGAGAATTGCTTGAATCCAGAAGGTGGAGGTTGCGGTGAGCCGAGATTGTGCCATTGCACTCCAGTCTTGGTAACAACAGTGAAACTCCATCTCAAAAAAAAAAAAATACCTGAGAATGGATAATTTATAAAGGAAAGATGTTTAATTGGCTCACAGTTCCACAGCCATGAAGCATTGCTGGGGAGGCCTCAGGGAACTTACAATCATGGCAGAATACGAAGGAAAAGCAGGCACATCTTACATGGCTGGAGCAGGAGGGAGAGAAAAGGGGGAGGTTCTACACACTTTTAAACAGCCAGATCTCAGGATAACTCACTCACTATGACAAGAAGAGCAACAAAGGGGAAATCCTCCCCCAAGATCCAATCACCTTCCACCAGGCCTAACCGCCAACATTGAGGATTACATTTTGATATGAGATTTGGGCAAGGACACAGACCCAAAGCATATCAACTGCGCATGCAGCAAATTCAAGTTTTCCTTTTTAAAACTTTGTGGAAAATGTTTTCCATTTGAGGTTGGTTGCATTCATGAATGCAAAACTTATAGATATGGAGGGGTGACTGCATATGCATTTAATATCCCTAAAGGCTTGAAGTCATAAAACCTTAAGAGATAGAAAGGCCTCAAAGATGATTGAATTCAACCACTTCATCTCACAGATACAGAAACTGAGGTCCACAGATAGGAATCTCAAAATCACACAGGAATTCAGTATCAGAATCAAGTCTCCTACAACCCAGTTCATGGATCTTTTTCCTTCATAATGTTGTCTTCTGTCTCCCAATGATAAAGGTAAGCTGTGTATGAAGTCTACAAATGAGCCATGGATCAGGATGTCATGGTATCAAATTTTTCAGGCACTGATTAACATTAATATCTGTCTTGGAAATGGACTCAGCAGCTGGGACAAGGCAGATGTGGCAACACAAATATGTTGCCCATGACACATGAATTGGAAGAGTGGGGTGGAGGCAGCTCTTGAGTGAAGGAATAAAAGAAAAGCCTGTCTGCCTGGAATGCGACGGGAATGAAGATTCCAAGGAGGTCATTTAGGGAGAAGTTGTGACTGAACCCCAGAGAAGGCTGGGTGTGGTAACATCTGTGCTTTTGCAAGGGAGATAAAAGGGAATCTGCTTCCCTGCCTGAAGGGATAATATATGGGCTTCTGAGGCACTGGGTGTGGGCTGAAGGCATGATGCAGGGCCTGATGGATGAAGGCTGAGGTAATTCAGTAGGCCACACATTAATAAAAATTATCAAACTGTCTCAGTCAGTAGAGTAGAAGGCTAATGCCATTCTCCGTGTGTATGTTAAAGGAAGAGAATGTCTGAAGGGAAGTAACCTGCTTTATATCTTTACCTTCATTTCACTTGTCCAAATTATATCCTTTGTTCTGCTGCCAAGACCCTATGCAAGCCAAGTCTGGCAGCACCTACTCTATACTACAACCACCTGTGATACTTCACATGCATCTAGCCAATCTTAACTGAGAATGAGAAGTGTATTCTAATCACAATTTAGGCCCATAAAGAACTTCCATCACTCTCAAGTGCCCAGAGAACTGAATTCAGATACCATAACCTGGCCTTCAAGGCTTTCATCCACTTGACGACAAATTCCAGTCTTGCTCATGCTATGCTTCTTTAGACACCTTTCATTTCCATCTTCATGCTTATCTTGCTTTATGCTCTTCCATCTGTCTGAATTTCCTCTCACTTGTTCTCTACTATTGAAATCTCTTCCATCCTTTCAGGGTAAGATGAAAAGCCACTTTCTTCACAAAGACCACATATCCTTAGCCTCTCATTTCAGCCTCAGTTGCAATGGACAGTCCCAATGTGAGTTCAAACTCACTTTGTGGTGCCCCAAGACCTTCCTCCTTGAATATATGCCAGGTATATCTTTGCACTTCCTGCCCCAAGGCCTTCACTGATGCTGTGGGACCTCTCCCAGCTCATATGAGCAAGTATAGCCCAGAAGTCTAAGAAACACCAATCTTTAAACAATAGAGATAGGGAGGTAGAGAAGAAGTACTCCAGTTTTGCATCTTTAAGTCAGCAAGAGCCTCGATACATCAATAATAATCTTGTGAACACACCCAGTACTGGATTTCTCCCCTCCTGGGTCCACTTCATGATCCTTCATAACTGTTCCCTGTGGATACCTACCTAACCTACCTGCTCCTAATCTGTGCTCAAGCTCTGTTTATAGGATTATCAAAATGAAACCAAAATAGAATAAGAACATGTCTTCTACCTTAAATTACAGTTAGATCTGTCTCTGGAATTTCCCCAGTAATTAGAACTAATAGTCAATAATTGTTTGTCAGCTAGAAATAAATTTAAAAATATAAGCCACTAGTATCAACTCTGCATGTGGAGAAGAGCCTTATTCATAAACTATGTAATTATCAAGACTGTTCATGTAGCTAATACTAGGTGAGAAACATCAGAGAGTCCAGTCTCACTGACATTTGATTTTGCTGTCACTTTATGTTCAGCCAGTGAACAGTATTCATTGAATGCCATTTCCATCACCCCTGTTTCCATATTTTTATGGGCCCAGAACTCCCGTGAGAAGCTCAGCTGCTGTGGAACAGCCAGATCTGACCTTCCTAAGGCATGATTCATCCTGCATTGATGACAGAACATCTGCACCCACTGCATGAAACATGGTGACTTGCAGTGCCTGGCTCAGGATATGACCCAGCTCAGACCTTAAGTTTTCCCATGTTTTCCGCCTTGAAAACAGCTCCTAGCATGGTCACCATAACCCCAATCAAAAGCACATCCCCCTCAAGATTTTTTCATTATATTCTCCTCTTCTGTCATTAAAATAAATAAATACATATGTACATATAAACATAATTTCTCCTTCAGGTATTCCTTGGAAGCCATCAAGAGTAGGAATAAAGAGCAGAGTTTCTGAGTGAGAAAGAATTAGGTTCAAGTCCCAATTCTGTCACTTAATAATTATTTGCCCTTAAGTAAATGACTATGCATCCTCTAAACCACAGTTTTCCCAAATGTGAAATGAAGACAATACTAACTAATTTTCAGAACATTTTTGATGATTATATAGAGTAACCAGGCATCTAGGTGTTCAATAAATGCTGACTGTCTTCTCTTTCCCTTTAATAGTTTTATACTTTCCATAATGCTTACAAAATTTCTGGTAAGGCGTTGATACTTAACAAATGTTATTATTCTGGCTTTTTTTTTTTTTTTTTTTTTTTTTTGAGATGGAGTCTGGCTCTGTCGCCCAGGCTAGAGTACAGTGCCACAATCTGGGCTCATCACAACCTCTGCCTCCCAGATTCAAGTGATTCTCCTGCTTCAGCCTCCTGAGTAACTGGGACTACAGGTGCACTATCATGGCCAGCTAATTTTTGCATTTTTAGTAGAGACAGGGTTTCACTATGTTGGCCAGACTTGTCTCAAACTCCTGACCTTGTGATCCACCTGCCTCAGCCTCCCGAAGTGCTAGAATTACGGGCACGAGCAGCCGCGCCTGGCCACTCTATCTTCATTCTTGTTTGGGCTCCCTTTACATTAGATACCTCTCTGTTTGTGGTGTGACTGTCTTGTTTCATGACATATGACAATAGCATAATTTACATATTTGGCATCAGAGATACAGCATGGAATGGGACAAGTAAGGTGCTAAGGCATGATTACACCTAGCTTACATTCAAGAGTAAGAGTACTCTTAACACTGTAGGGAATGTAGAAAGGCGAAGCCACTAAGAACAACAGTATGGAGGTTTCTGAAAAAATAAAAAAATAGAACCGCTAGATGATCCAGCAATCTCACTTCTGGATTTATATCCAAAAGAATTGAAATCAGGATCTTGGAAAGATGTCTGTACCTTCATGCTCATTGCAGCATTGTCCACAGTAGCCAAGATAGAGAAATAACCCAAGTGTGCATCAACAAATAAATGGATGACGAAAATATGGCATATGCATATGACGGAATCATCATTCATCTTAAAAAAGATGGAAATTCTGCCATCTGAAACAACATAAATGAACCTAAAGAACATTATGCTAAGTATAATATGCCAGTCATAGGAGGACAAATACTGCCTGATTCCACTTATATGAGAGGCATCTAAGATAGGCCAAGTCAAAGAAGCTGAGAATAGAGTAATGGTTTCCAGGGGCTGGGGATGAGAAAACAAGGAATTGGTTTTCAATGGGTTATAAAGCTTCTGTTATGCAAAATGAATATGTTCCAGAAATCTGCTGTAAAACATAGCACCTATAGTTAATATGGTATTGTGCACTTTAAAATATGTTAAGAGAATAGATGTCATGTTAAGTGTTCTTACCAAACATACACACACACACACACACACACACACACACACACACACACATAAATGCACAAAATAAAAGTTTTGGAGGTGATAGGTATGTTTGGTATCTTGCTTGTGGTGATGACATCATTGAATATAGACACATGTCCAAACTCATCAGTATCTACATATTAAATGTATAAAATTTTCGTACATCAATTGCACCTCAATAAAGTTATTTTTTAAAATCAAAAGTAAATCAAAAGTAAAGTAGGCAAATCAAAAGTAAATGAGCAAATATATAAATAAATGAGATAATTTCAACAAATGCTGCATGACATAAGGGTGGTAATACTGGGGAATGTGATAGAAAGTGACAGAGAAGAAACCTTTTATTTAGGTAGTTAGTAAAGGCTTCTGTGCAGATGAAAATAGAATTAAGGTTCATGTGCTATAAAGGAGTTAACAACTCCAGTTAAGGGAACAACTAGTGGGTAGGGTAGAAAATTCAAAGCAGAGGGGAGTAGATGTGAAATAATAAGCTTGGTGTGTCTAACAATGAGAGAGTAGGCCAGTGGTTAAGTCAGTCATCAGCTTCCTAAAAGTTATCTCAAGAAGGGAAAGAGTTTGAGTTATGTTGTCCTCCTCTCCAAATATAAGGGGATTATCTCTCAAGGATGGTTATATATGTGTGTGTGTGTGTGTGTGTGTGTATTTTCTTGCCTACTAGAATTATGGCTTCCATCTTTTTCTGGCCTTTGAAATTGGTACCCTTTCCAGAGGTAATTCTCCATAGAACTCATGATCAGTGAGTCAATCCAAAGCCATAGGCATTGTGATCCAACTCTTTGACACTTGAATGGTCAGTGTTCAAAGTACAAATTATTCTGTGACTTTTGATCTATTAATATGTTCTAGGAGCCACAGAATTATATGCATGAACTTTGAATGACTTCCGTCAAGTCACTTTTCTTCTCTGAGTCTTATTTTTCATATGTATAATGTGAGTGAGAGGTAAGGGGTGGGTAGGGCATCCGGGCTAGGTGGCTACCTGTGATCCCTACATTGGGTAGAGGGCTATGTTCACTATAGTTTCTTCCAGATTTTCTGTGATTCTCAGCCGCCTTTGGAATCTTGGAGTGAGTATTCCCAGGGAACTCTGATGTGTTGAAAAACTCTCCTACATCGTTGATGTCAGCTGTGCCTGAGGCTTTTAAATGGGTCAATAGACTCCAAAGGTGGGCTGAAAACAAACCTGGCAATTATAGATTAAAGGGCAATTATAACAGGGCTCATAATTGTTCTCTTACAATCCTGCCTTCATTGTTGGTTAATAACCAAATTCTCTCTTTCCAGGGAACTCCACCCTTACTTTTCCCACTGGGGTAGGTGAGGCCAGATCAGAAAAAGGTAATTGAGTTCTCCCTGAGGAGTTTGGGGTCATGTGAACAGAACTCCTTGATCTCACCTCAGATGGCTCCAGGGAAGTACTCCTTTGGGAGGTAGGGCAGAATGACTCAGGAAAAGGGAAGTCAAAAGGAAGTTTATGAGTCTGAAAATGGGATTGTTAAGTAAACCCAAGTCTAGATACTCCTGGAGGCAGGTGGTATGGGGTATAATACTAGGCTGGAACCCAGGATACCCTATGTATGTGTCAACCATGACTTGCCAGGAGACTGAGGGGAAGTTCCTTCACCTCTGGGATTCAGTTGCTTCATCTGTGAAAAGAGGAGTTTGGCTTAACTGATCTGTAAGTATCTTCTAAATAGGATATGAGGTTAGTGCAAAATTAATTATGGTTTTCGCCATTAAAAGTAAAGTAATAGCAAAATCCACAATTACTTTTGCACCAACCTCATATTTTTAGGATTCTAGATGCATGTGACTTAGTGGACTACTTCTGAGTTTCAGATTTTGCTTCTGTAAAGAGACAATAATAGTAACTTCATCATAGAATCATTGTGAGGATTAAATGAATTTAACATGGCATCTCTATTCATTCAGGGAACTCACTTAATGGTTACTCATTAGACTTCTACTTTAAGCCACACTCGATGCTAGGAGAGGATGAATAATTCATATAGAACTAGGTATCTTAGGTGAATTAGAGAGATACCTTTACAGAGATAGAAGTCTTGAGGGGCACACAGTGAACATTCAAAAATGGAAGCTATTTTTATAGGCATTTCTGTTACTGAACAGTCAGATCAAATCCCACTGTCTAAATTATGGCAAATGGCAGGGGAAAATATTCCAAGACACGGTGAAATTCTCCAGAGAAGCTATTCTTTGTCCTTGGTCTAAATTAAAGATGACGCATTCGAATATCTTCAGAGCAAAGCAGATAATATAAGTTAATATAGTGGGTTGGATGTCAGAAAATCTAAATCAGGGGGATTAGGACAAACTAGAGTTTGCATGCATTCTCTAAAGTCAGCTCTCCTGCCTACTGCTGCCATGTGAGAATGTGAGTCTAAAGTTGCCATAACTCACTATTTTTCAGCAGAAGCCAGGAATCTAGATTTTCACATAAAAATCATCCAGATTTCAAGTGACAGCAACTTTTTCAAATATTTTAAAACATTATGTAGCCACTGGTTTGCTATCTCTAAGTTAAAGCCAATTATTTCAGATAAGCAAGAGTATTGTAATTGTGTATCTTTTCAAAAAGGAAGGTAAGGATAAAGTAAAGGGGATGAATCATTATTGACTATCAACTATGTGCCCCAGGCATCTTACAGACAATATATATCATTTCATCTGTTGCTCACAACAATTCCGAGAAGCACTGGTGTTTAGTTCTGATTTTTTTCCCTGATGCAACTCACATATGGAAAATGTGTTTTGAGAAACACTGGTATAGACAGACATGACTGGCAGCATGAGGAAGATTGAAAATAGGAGCAAGATAAGAGGCAGGAAGTAATAGTGGAGGAAGTAATAGTGGAAATATACAAGGTGGCCCTAGTGGGGAGAAACACAAGGACAGATTTGAGACAAAATGAAGACGTAATTAACTTATATTTTTCAAAGTTCATCAGTAATGTCTGAGAGGGGAATTTTACCTCTTCTATCTCCCCATGTTAGATGGAAGAGGAAGGGACTTTACAACTGTACCCCTTTTCTTATTTTCTCTGTTCACCCTCAGGCTATCGCTTTAATGGCTATGTTCAGTCCCAGGTCCGCCATCCCTCCAAGTGGACAACAGAAACTAAAACCTAGTCCTATAGCCTGGATCTTAGTCCATACCTTGAATAATTTCTCAGAGCAATGAATTTCTATAGAAAAGACTTCATGATGGCTAATGCCTGTAATCTCGACACTTTGGGAGGCCAAGGTAGATGGATCACTTGAATCCAGGAGTTTGAGACCAGCCTGGGCAACCTGACAAAATCCCATCTCTACAAGGAAATACCAAAACTAGGCCGGGCGTTGTGGCTCACACCTGTAATCCCAGCACGTTGGGAGGCCGAGGCGGGCGGATCACGAGGTCAAGAGATCGAGACCATCCTGGCCAAAATGGTGAAACTGCGTCTCTATTAAATATATATATATCTCAGTACTAGCCAGGAGTTGTAACACATGCTTGCAGTCCCAGCTACTTGGGAGGCTGAGGTGGGAGGATCAATCGAGCCCAGGAGGTAAAGGCTGCAGTGAGGTGTGACTGGGCCCCTGCACTACAGCCTGGGCAACAGAGAAAGACCCTGTCTCAAAAAAATAAAAAATAAAATAAAAAAGACAACTCAGTCATTCTTCCTGATCCCCTGATCCAAGGGCTTCTTGCCTCTGCTTGTCATTACACTGGCAGTGAGAAATGTAGATTAAATAGTCAGAAGATGTAAATTCAATTCTTGGCTCCACACTTATAAGAGTTCAACCTTCAACTATCAACTTCACAAGCCTTATCCTCAACTCCCTCATCCGTAAATGTAGATAACATTGTTCTCCTACTCAGAAGGACTAATTTGTGGATAAAATAAGATAATGGATTTAAAGGTCCATGCTTCACAGAACAGCCAGGGTGATAAAACTTTTACTCTTTAACATGGCTGAAACAACTTTGTATAATTTCACCCCTCCTATAATCCCTTCTTTTTAAATTTCATACTCAAAATTTATACTCCAGCCCATTGCCATTTATTCCTTAAGGCCACTGTGCATGCCCTTAAGGAATAAATGGCAATGGGCTGGAGTATAAATTTTGCAGTATTCCTCTACCTGAAACACTTTGCATCCCACCCACCCTTCAATCTTCACTTCACTACTTCCTGTTCACACTTCAGGTTTTATTAAGTGCTTACTATGTGCCTGGCAATGTACTAGGTACTGGGGATAGAGTGATAAAAAAGGTAAACACCACAACACTTTGGAGAAGCTAATATTTTAGTGAGAAATGCAAATGCTACATCCCTGACTTCACCAATCAAAATAAATTCAGAATTATAATGGGTGCTACCAAGCCAGGAATAGTATAGAATGCTAAAAGTTCATGTAGTCAATGAGAGGGCCAAATCTAATCTAAGCGTTCAGATAACTGACATTTTAGCTGAGACCTGAGTGTACAGAGCCAAGTGGGAAAGAAAATTGGTGGGATCAATAGTAGAGAGAAGAAGTAGCTAAGTGCAATTATTCAAACCTTGTATGATGTGCCGAAAAGTTTTCAATTTAGAAGTTAGAAGAACATAGATGCAAAAATCTTCAATAAAATATTGGCAAGCCAAATGCAACAGCAAATCAAAAAACTTATTCACCATGATCAAGTAGGATTCATCCCAGGGATGCAAGGCTGGTTCAACATACGCAAGTCTATCAACGTAATTCACCACATAAACAGAACCAAAACCAAAAACCACATGATTATCTCAATTGATGCAGAGAAGGCATCTGACAAAATTCAACAGCCCTTTATGCTAAAAACCCTCAATAAACTCGGTATCGATGGAACGTATCTCAAAGTAATAAAAGCTATTTATGACAAACCAACAGCCAATATCATACTGAATGGGCAAAAACTGGAAGCATTCCCTTTGAAATCTGGCACTAGACAAGGATGCCCTCTTTCACCACTCCTATTCAATATAGTTCTGGAAGTTCTAGCCAGAGCAATCAGGCAGGAAAAAGAAATAAAGGGTATTCAAATAGGAAAGATGGAAGCCAAATTGTCTCTATTTGCAGACGACATGATAGTATACCTAGGAGACCCCATCACCTCAGCCCAAAAACTCCTGAAACTGATAAGCAACTTCAGCAAAGTCTCAGGATATAAAATCAATGTGCAAAAATCACAAGCATTCGTCTACACTAATAACAGACTTAAAGAAAGCCAAATCAAGAACGAACTGCCATTCACAATTGCTACAAAAAGAATAAAATACCTTGGAATACAACTCACAAGGAACGTAAGGGACCTCTTCAAGGAGAACTACAAACCACTGCTCAACGAAATCAGAGAGGACACAAACAGATGGAGAAACATTCCATGTTCATGGTTAGGAAGAATTAATATCGTGAAAATGGCTATACTGCCCAAAGTAATTTACAGAATCAATGCTATCCCCATCAAGCTACCATTGACTTTCTTCACAGAACTGGAAAAAACCACCATCAACTTCATATGGAACCAAAAGAGAGCCCGCATAGCAAAGTCAATTCTAAGCAAAAAGAACACGGCGGGGGGCATCACACTACCGGATTTCAAACTATACTACAAGGCTACAGTAATCAAAACAGCATGGTACTGGTACCAAAACAGAGATATAGACCAATGGAACAAAACAGAGGCACCGGAGGCTACACAACAAATCTACAACTATACAATCTTTGATAAACCTGACAAAAACAAGCAAGGGGGAAAGGATTCCTGTTTAACAAATGGTGTTGGGAAAACTGGCTAGCCATGTGCAGAAAGCAGAAACTGGACCCCTTCCTGACACCTTACACTAAAATTAACTCCAGATGGATTAAAGACTTAAACATAAGACCTGGCACCATAAAAACCCTAGAAGGAAATCTAGGCAAAACTATCCAGGACATAGGAGTAGGCAAGGACTTCATGAACAAAACACCAAAAGCATTGGCAACAAAAGCCAAAATAGACAAATGGGACCTAATCAAACTCCACAGCTTCTGCACGGCAAAAGAAACAGTCACTAGAGTGGATCAGCAACCAACAGAATGGGAAAAAATTTTTGCAGTTTACCCATCTGACAAAGGGCTGATATCCAGAATTTACAAAGAACTCAAACGGATTTACAGGAAAAAAACAAACAAGCCCATTCAAAAGTGGGCAAAGGATATGAACAGACACTTTACGAAAGAAGACATATATGAGGCCAACAATCATATGAAAAAATGCTCATCGTCACTGGTCATCAGAGAGATGCAAATCAAAACCACATTGAGATACCATCTCACGCCAGTTAGAATGGCGATCATTAAAAAATCTGGAGACAACAGATGCTGGAGAGGATGTGGAGAAAAAGGAACACTCTTACACTGTTGGTGGGAGTGTAAATTAGTTCAACCATTGTGGAAGACAGTGTGGCGATTCCTCAAGGCCTTACAAATAGAAATTCCATTTGACCCAGCAATCCCATTACTGGGTATATATCCAAAGGACTATAAATCGTTCTACTATAAGGACACATGTACACGAATGTTCACTGCAGCACTGTTTACAATAGCAAAGACCTGGAATCAACCCAAATGCCCATTGATAATAGACAGGATTGGAAAAATGTGGCACATATACACCATGGAATATTATGCAGCAATCAGAAATGATGAGTTTGTGTCGTTTGTAGGGACATGGATGAATCTGGAGAATGTCATCCTCAGCAAACTGACACAAGAACAGAAAATGAAACACCGCATATTCTCACTCATAGGCGGGTGATGAAAAATGAGAACACATGGACACAGAAAGGGGAGTACTAAACACTGGGGTCTATTGGGGGGAAAAGGGGAGGGCCAGTGGGAGAGGGAGGTGAGGAGGGATAGCCTGGGGAGAAATGCCAAATGTGGGTGAAGGGGAGAAGGAAAGAAAAGCACACTGCCATGTGTGTTCCTACGCAACTGTCTTACATGCTCTGCTCATGTACCCCAAAACCTAAAATCCAATAAAAAATTAAAAAAAAAAAAAAAAAAGAAGAGTGGTGAAAGTTCTTGAAAGGTTTAAATCAGAAGAATCATAGATATAAATAAAATACCTATTCATCAAATATTTATTGCCTGTCCATGGTATGCCAGCTACTCTGCTAGGCACTGGATATGATCAAATGTGTACTTTAACAGGTATTCTGGCCTTGGAGTTGAGAACTCAAAGGAAGGGAAAGATGGCTAATGTGAGGACCACTTAAAAGATGATTGCAAAAGATGTTGAGTGACTTAGATTATCAATGGAAATACAAAGAAAGGAACAGATTCAAGAGAGAGTGGAGATAAAAGCAAAATAACTTGGTTATAAACTAAATGTGAAGGTGAACAAGAGAGAAGAGTTAAAGAAAACTGCTTTAAGAAACTTGGTGTAGAGTGGCATCCACCATACAGAGTAAATGAACAGTTGAAAAGGAGCAAACTTGTAGGGAGATGATAGCAAATCCAGTTTTGAATGTGTTAAGTTTGAATTGCTTGTGAGATATAAAATTACAGATGCATGTAGTCAGTTGGGCATAATTAAGGGGTTCAGAAGAATGAGGTGGAAACCCAAATGTAAAAGCTATGAATATACTGATTGCTATGATTGGGCTAGATGTGGTAATCCAGAGAGAGTTTAAATTGAGGAAAGAATACACAGGACCAAGCCATAAGGAGCTTCGAAATAAAGAGCAGATAAAGGGATCCAGTAAGAGAGGCTAAGTTGGAGTTAGAGAGTTAGATACCAAACCAGGAAGGTATAGCATTGAATAAACCAAGGGAAGAAAATGTTTCACACCCTGTAGAATGCATAGATACATGAAGTGAGTTTATGACCAAAAAAAGTCATTGGATTTAATGACATAGAGCTCACAAATGTTCATGGAGAAAAAAATGTTTTAGTAATTTGGTGGTAGCAGAAGACAGAGGGGAGTGAGCTGAGGAATGAAAAGGTAGAGTCAATCATTGTAAGCTATACTTTCAAAGGTATATTTATAAAGAAAAGGAAAGAGATCATTTTGATACTGGAAGATGCAATGTTTTGTTAGTGTCTTTGTTCTAAGAAGAAAAACGTATAAGCATATAAATAGTACAAATAATCTAGAGAAGGAGAGATATAAAATATAGGATATAAGGAGAGAGTTTATATGTAGTTTCCTAATAATTTAGGAAGGCATAAACAATGCTGCAATGAAAAAATTAAATTTAGAAAGAAAGGAAGACATCTTCTGCATTATATCAGGAGGCAATGGGGAGAGTGCGCATGAAAAATTTTAAATTCTTTGGAGAAAAATTACACTACTCTGTTATTATTCTTAATAAAGAAAGAAAGAATAGCGTGTTGTGAGCTTAAAAATGATAAAGGCTGGGTATGGTGGCTCATACTGTAATGCCAGCACTTTGGGAGGCCAAGGCAGGGGGATCACTTGAACTCAGTAGTTCGAGACCAGCCTGGCCAACATTGTAAAACCTCGTCTCTACCAAAAATACAAAAAATTAGCCGAGCATGGTGACATACACCTGTAGTCCCAGCTACCAGGAGGCTGACGCAGAAGGATTGCTTGAGCCAGGGAGTCAGAGGTTATAGTAAGCTGAGATCACACCAGTGCACTCCAGCCTGGGTAACAGAGTGAGACCCCATCTCCAAAAACCAAACGAAAACAAAAAAGAGATGAAGAAGAATATAAGAAGTTGACAGGAGAAACCTAGTAAGATTGAATGGAAGCATGAAGAGCCCAGTTAACATTGATGACTGATGACATATTCAAAACTGTGCTTTTCCGTAGTTGTCTGATGGCACCATCACAGAAGATGGAGAGTTGCATGCATCCACTGCAGGTGTTTGGCCAAGCAGGGAAATTAAAAGACCAAAAGGCAAGGGAGATGAAGAGGCTGATGCAAGCAGTGATTGAAATATGAACTATGGACTTGACCACAGATAGAAAAGTTGGAACTGATAGATGGAGAAAAAGGAATGCTACCAAGCGACAGAAAGTCCTAATGAGTTAAAAGACATGGCTGGAGTGGGAGGTCTATAAACTGCCAGTATAAAAGATCACGGTCTACGAGTGGGATGTTGGAACCGATGGCTTTTTTATGGAACAATATCATGTGAGGACAAAGTCCACAGTGTGGCCCAGGAATGGGTGGCTGAGGCGGAATGCAGAAATGGTCACTGGAGACGAGCAGGTCAATGAAGTGAGAGATTGGATTGTTGGACAGAAAATCCACCAAAATCCTGACCTCACCTACTGTGATGGCAAGAACACAGATAAAGAAAAAGCTCCAAACCAGAAACTTAAAATACTTAAAGAACCACTTTCAACTGAGGCAAGAAGATGAAGGTTGGATTCAGCTTGACTTCACCTTTTGGGGAAAAACCATGTTATAGACACAAGGTAGCATAGATTTAGTCTGGGCAAACTCTCTGGATGAAAGGTAGGTAGGTACCAAGCTAGCATAATTCTTGCCTGGCCTGGAAGGAGATTCCGGTGAGTGAAGAGAGAAATACAGATTTTCTTCTTTTGGCATCTCTCATGGGAAGCTGCTACTAAGGACAAGAATGGTAATACATGGTGACCGAGAGGGAGGGAGACCAGCTCAGGGGTGATCTCCAGGTGAGGGGCTGATAGTCTTGTATATGAGAGGTTGATCCATATGATTAGTTCCTGGAACCAGACTCACAAACAATTTCCCACTTCCTCTGAGTAGCCTTTATTATCCCCAATGGACTGAATTAGAAACCTCTCTGGGATGCTCTTAACAGCATCTGAGTTACCTCAGCACCCACCATGTTATAACAGTAATTTCCTGCTAAATTGTACCACTCTCCTTGTTGACTATAAGCTCCATGAGGGCAGGAATTATGCCTGTCCTGTTACCATTCCACGCCCAGGACACAGATCATAATAAGAGCTCCACATACATTCATGAAATGAATGAGTGTGCTTTGTGAGCTGTAAAGATATAGAAGGCAGTGATATAGAAGGCAGTTGGGTGGTATGGGGGAATGAATAGGATTAAGACTCTCCAAGTACCTTTTCCCTTTGGAAGCCTTTGACTTTAGAAACCTTTCACCCAGAGAGCAGCTGGAGTGACAGAAATATTTTCTGAGCCCCTAATATCAGTTCCAGGTGTTTGCAATCATGCAGGTTTGTACCTCACCCCGTAAAACATATTTCTCTCAACCCCACCCCCAAATTCTAGCTGAGGGAGTGAAACCTAGTTTCCAATGACATCACCTGTCTCAGGCTGGCCCAGCGCGAGCAGACAGCAGGAGAGTGAGGTCCCCTCTAGTTTCTCCAATGAACAGCATGGTTCAGCCATGGCCCATACCGCATGAGGAACTAAGAGTAAATTCCACAAGATTTCATAAATACCTACAATGTAAGTGCTCCATCATAGCCACTGCTGCCACCTTCCTCTCAGCTACTAGAGAAAAGAGACCTTGCTGTCCTTCACCTTGAGTTATTCCTCACACAAAGTCTCTTCCATTACTGCTCCCTTTTACTTGAGAAAGCTTTCAGTCTAAGGTCTGAGAAGGGATGGTGTGTGTGTTGAGATGGAAGGTGTCTTTTCAGTTGTAGATTATCCTTTATAATAACAGGGACAGGGAAAGAACAGGGGAACAGAGTGGGTACAGATGGCCTCTGGACATTCTCCTTGACCCAGATGTAAGTCTACATGAGCAGCTCATATCAGAGCCAGTTTAGAAAGACAAGGACAAGCAAAGGTCAGCTGAGACATGGGCAGAGAGTGACATGGAACAAAAAGAATAGACAGAGAAAGAGAGAAACCAAGAGAAGCAGACACACATAAAGGTAGAAAAAGAAGAAAAAAAGGAAGGAGAGAGGGAAAAAAATCAGGAAAGGATATAGAAAGAAACAGAGGCAAGAGTTGAGAATTGGCAGGAGGCAAGTGTGGTACCAATCAGCTGGGGACAGGCCCATTAGGCTCCCAGATGCCAGGGCAGAAAGGGGTACTGACCAGCTCCAGATGTTGCCGCCTTGTATGAGGAGGTCTCGGGCTAGTGGATAGGGCCTGCTACCTCTGTGAGTGCTTACAGAGCCAGCTGGCTTTTCAGACCTGAATCAAACTAGCTGAAGCTAAGAATCCCATGAGAAGTCTCTGATTTTTCAAAGTTAAAAAAAAAAAAAAAAACCAGCAGGAGAGTAGAAGATGACCAAAGAAAATGCACAGGAGTATGGCGAGAATATCACCAGACTGAGAAACAGGAGATTATGATACTAGGTGTGGCCTACTCCTTCTTGTCCCCACTCTTGTTATCCTTACACTGAGGGTGGTGGGTTCCATGCTTAAGGTTCTTCTACTCTGAAATTCAGGGATTCACAGAAGCTAGTTTATATAAAAGCAGATAAAGAAGTGGTAAGCCTGATGGGCTACAGTCCCCTTTACAAGATCAGAGCTTGCTAGTTGCTCACTAGTTGCTGTCAGTGGCTAGATACTCCATTCTGTCAAGCCATACAAATGTCTTATAACCCCTATTTCCATCGGCCTCTAGGTCTATTCTCAACAAGAGCAAACCACACCAGGATAAAATGAGCTAGTGAAAAATCTTTGAATGCAGTGGATGACGGTATGGGGGTGGGTAGGAAAGAAACCAGAGCCCTAGTTCTAGCTCTGGCTCTACCAGTAACTCACCACATGTGTAAGCTCTGGACAAGTCCATCTCCTCTGAGCCTTTTTCTTCGTAGGTCAAAAGAAAGATTTGGATTTATTAAATCTGCTTGTGCCTCAGCCCCGCTTCTTACTCCCACCTCCCCCTACATCTACCCTGCCCAAGAGGATGAAACCCATGCCAATTGTTCTGATGAGGCCATGAGGGAGAACCAGACGTCTGTTTTTAATATTGATGACAGATTAGCGTGCGGGGAATTCAGCCATCCCCCACAACAAGCCCCATTTCTGCTCAAAACAACTGGAACAGGAGGCTACTTATGCTTGGCTTTCATAACAGTGTCCCAGAACTGACAAAGTAATGGCTTCTCTGAAGGAGACAAAGAGGGCATCAAACCTAGAGGTGGGGGCAGGGGTAGGACACAGAGAGGGAGAGTGAAGCATTTCAAAAGTTAGTCAAGGAGGGTGTGAAACAGATGACAGCCATAAACTGTGTGTGCTCGTGTGTTCAAATGGGAGAAAGAGTGAGAGAGATCTGTGTAAGCACCTATGTCTCTGCATATGCACGCATGAGCTAGTGAATAAATAAATAATTCCAGCGCTGGACTTGGCTGCCAGCAAAAATCCAGAGAGATCAAAGGATAAAGCCCACATTTCCCTATTCTGGCCTCACCTGACCAAATGTGTGAGTAATCCTAACTTTCCATCCAAAACAAGTTTTAAACCTAATGTTGTTTTCTTCCTAACATTTATTTCTCCCTTTAATTTTTTCTAGTTCATGGAAATAGGAAACAACAAGAACGTATTAGTATCTACTGTATCTCAAGACCTGTGCTAGAATTAACTCTTAAAATAGCTGTGAAAAGGTATTGTTTTTCTCATTCCACAGAAAGGAAACTGAACTCTAGAAAAGATGTTGACTAACCCTAGATCTCTCTCTGAGAAGTGGTGAAAAATAAAACCAGAAGCCAGGTTTTCCCAAGTCTATATTCTTTCATTAGGCTTACAATCCTCAAAGATAAAACTCAACTGAGTGAACTGAGAAATTTAAATATAAGCCAAGTTTATTTTCCTGAGGGTTTAGACATGGGAAAGGTGACACGGAAGTGAACAGAAGAGGTGAATGTTTCAGATATATCCTCCCAATCATCTGCAGCATCAATTGGTCATGACACATTTTTAAAAGGCTTACTATGTACTCAGCTAGGCTCTAGGACTACAGAAGACCCCATAAAACTGCACAGTGCTCAAGGAGTTAATGACAGAGTTGAAAAGTTAAGACATGAATATGCCTGTCAATATACAATTCCGTTCAGTGAACTGAACATCTATGTATGACAGGCACTGTGGGAAGACACCAAAATATAAGGATACAAGATTCATCACCTTATATTTTAAAAAACAACTACCTACCCAAAAACTCAGGAATTGAACAATGTGGAGAATGGAAGTCAAGTCCTACAAGGAAAGGTTAAAAAACCCTGTAAAGATAGAAGCATGTATGTCACTGTCTTCAGTCTTCTGAATCGCTACAGGAAGAAGGGCCTACATCTGTATAAAATGACCCTAAGCCAGATAACTGAAAAGCAGTTAATTTTACCTCAATTTAAAAAAATAACTCTTGGATTAGAGCACTGTTTTCTGGAAAATAAAGACGAATCTTGGATTTGTATTTCTGGATTAAATGGTATAACAAGATCTGGATTTATTTGCCCTACTGCCCACAACATAAAGAAATTAAAACACACATACACACAAACACACATATAAACACACACTCAAACACAGTCATAAAAACACATAAAAAAAAGCCTGTCAACAACAAGAAATTAGGCAACAAAGTACAGAGATCCTGAATTATGGAAAACAAATTATGTGAGCCCTAAAATTTCTCCTTGTCTTTAGAGTGTTTTCAAGCCACTGTTCAGGAAAGGAAATGCCTGACAGATTCCCTGAACTGCCAAGACAGGGTTCTGAGACCAGAGAAACCAAAGTGATTACAGCTTGTAAGAGTAATGAAGAGGAGAGAGCTGCATAGAGGAAAAACCAAAGAGATCTGTGGAGGAGTTCCTGTCAATATTCATCAGACAATTGATGCACGTATGTGAGAAACCTACTAATGCAAGGGGATAAGTGAGAACAATCCCTGAGGCTCATACAAGGGCCAGTAATAGTGCCTGTCTCTGCCAGCCATACTGTAAAACCTCAAAATGTATGGGCAACTTTGTAGAGCACACAGAAGGGTCATCCCTTAGTAGTAGACAATAATTAGCCCTTGACTATACACTGCTTCAGTTCCATCTAAGAAATCTTAAAAGCAAGATCTAAAGGAATCAAATTGTTTCTCTGTAACTTAACTGTGTCCCAGTAAAGAGTTTAAAAAAATTTTTAGGAATACGAAAATATCCAGCACCAAACAAGGCAAGAATCACAATGTTTGGCATCCAATACAGAATTACCTGGCATGCAAAGAGGCAGGAAAGTACAACCCATAATGAGGAGAAAAAAATCAATCAATTTAAACTGACCCAGAACTGATCCAGATATCAGGATTAGTGAACAAGAACATAAAAGTTTTCGTAACTATATCCCATATGTCAAAGAAGCTAAGACATAGAATATATTAACAAGACTCAAACTGGACTTCCAAACATGAAAATTACAATGTCCGCGATGAAACATAATGCTGGATGGGATGAACAATAAATTACACTTCACAGAAGGCACTGAAGACATGCACTAGAAACCATCCAAAATTGAAGACAGAGAGAAGAAATAATTTTTGAAAATGAAAAAAGTATTGCTGAGATGAGTAACAACTTAGTGATTGAATATACATATTGTTGAAGGGAAAGAAAAATGGAGGGAGATATTTTTTTAATTGACAAAATAATGGCCAAAAATTTTCCAAATTTGATTAAACCATAACCCCAGAGATCTAAGAAGTTCAACAAACCCCAAACACAAGAAATAAATGGGTAATAAAGGGAAAAGCTTAGAATCGGTCAGATGTACACATATACATGGGAATATATAAATATGTATGTATATATACATACACATAAACATATATATGGAAACAAAGATAGGAATTATGGCAGATTTATAATTTGAAACAATGCAAACAAGAAGACAAAAGTGTAACATCTTTAATTACTAGAATAAACATCTGTGAATTTAATATTTCGTACCCAGCAATAATATCTTACAAAAATAAAATCAGAATAAATGTATCACTAAGTGACAAAATATAAAAAATAATACAAGACACCCTTTAGGCTGAAAGAAAATGACAGTCGATGAAAATATGAATGATACTCAAAGAAATGAAGAGTACCAAAGTTAGTATCTACATGGATAAATATATAAAACATTTGTCATTACTTAAATACCAAAAAAATCACTAAGAAAAATAAAAAAAATAAATTCTGGAATTTTTAAGATATATGTGGATAAAATATATGAAAAAACTGTATAAAGGCTTGGAAGAGAGAAAAAACAGCTTACTATTATAAGATTACTATACTATACTTGAAACAGCATAATATCACTGTGATATGCTAGATATTCATGATGTAAACCCTGAGGCAAACACTGAAATTTTTTTTAAAAGACAGTTATTGCTAATAAAGTAACAAAGAAGATATAATGGAATCATAGAAACTATCCAAAAGAAGATAGAAAAAGAAGAGAAATAAAAGATGAGATAATATTTTTAAAAAGAAAGATGATAAACTTAAACCTAAACATACAAATATCACATTATTCAGCCGGTCATGGACTCTAAAATAAACAAACAAACAAATATGACATTAAATATAAATGATCTAAACACCACAACTTTATGGTCTAAACACTCCCAAATTAATAATGTCAGATTGGATTAAAAAATAAGACCCACCTATATACTATCTTCAATAAACACACTTTAATATAAAGCAATGACAGCATGAAAGTAAAGTAATGGCTGGGTGTGGTGGCTCATATCTGTAATCCCAGCACTTTGGGAGGCTGAGGTAGGTGGAACATGAGATTGGGGATTGGGGACCAGCTGGCCAACAGGGCGAAACCCCATCTCTACTAAAATACAAAAATTAGCCAGGCATGGTGGCAGGCACCTGTAATCCTAGCTACTTGGGAGGCCGAGGCAGGAGAATCACTTGAATCCAGGAGGCGAAAGTTGCAATGAGGTGAGGTCACACCATTGCACTCCAGCCTGGGTGACAAGAGCAAAATTCCATCTCAAAAAAAAAAAAAAAAAGTAAAGTAATGCAAAATGATAGACTTTAATCAAAAGAAAGCTAGAGTGTTCAAAGTAGATTTCAGAACAAAGAATGTCATAGAAATATGCAAGACCATTTCACAATGATAAAGGGATCCATTCATCAAGATAATATAAAAATTCTAAATGTATATGAACTTAATAACAATAACTTCAAAATATATAAAGTAAAAACTGATAAAGCTGAAGAAGAAATAAGTCCATAATTATAATAAGAGATTTCAAAATCCCTCTCTCAATTATTGATACAAGAAGAAGAGAGAAAATCAGAAAGGCTCCAGAAGACTTGAATAACATAAATAACCAATTTTATCTAATAGGCATTTATAGAATACTCTACCCATAGATAAGAAAATGCACATTCTTTTAAAGTGGATACTGAATACAGTAGTAGACTACCTAGACCCAAAACTAGTCTTAATAAATTTAAAATGTTTAAAGACATAAAAATGTATTTTCTGAATATAGCTGAATAAAGTTAAAAATCAATAATAAAAATTTCTGTAAAAACCCCAAATATTTGAAAACTAAGTGTCATGCTTCTAAATAACTTATGAGTTACAGAAGAAAACAAAAGAGAAATTGGAAATGTTTTGAATGGAATGAAAATGAAAACGCAATATAATACAATCTTGGAGATACTAATACAGTAGTCAGAGGGAATGCCTCCATTACAAGAAAGGTCTCAAATCAATAGCTCCAGCTACCATTAAAAAAAAAAAAAAAAAAAAGAGGAAAAAACCAAACTCAAAGTAAGCCAAACAAAGAAAATAATAAGGATTAGAGTATAAATTAATGAAATAGGAAACAATAGCCAAAACAGATAAAACCAAAAGCTGATTATTTGAAAACATAAATAAATGTCATAGCCGAACGATCCAAGATGGCCGATCGCTAACATCCCGGGATTGCAGCTCTCAGGGAAGGCGCAGAGAACTAGAGGACGCCACACTTTCAGACAAATTCTGGTCGCTCACGGAGCAGAAGATCCCCCAGTGGAGGAAACACATGGGTGGCCAGCGCGACTCTCTTTGGCCGGCGCAGCGGTTCCGCCGGCACCTGGGCGCGGCAGCTCTCGGGGCAGAGTAAACAGGTTCGGAGGACCCGCACGGGTCCCCAGCAGGACACCAGAGCCCGGTGCAGTGGCTGTGACAGCACCTCGGCACGGCGCAGAGTAAACGGGACCGGCTCCCCTTCTGACAGAGGTTTGGAGCCCCGGGAAGGCAGAGTCGCCAACTATGGACACAAGAAGGAAGCCAGACAGGAGAATCCTGGGCAGAAAAGCACCATCAGTTTTAACGCTGCTGTTCTGGCCCTGGGAACTAACAACCTGGACGTCCACTCAAGAGACCTAATCTGAAAGTTGGTAATTTCAAAGACGACAGGAGGATAAATTTACAATGACGGGAAGAAACCAGCGTAAAAAAGCTGAGAATACTCAAAGTCAGAACGCCTCTCCCTCTAAAGATGATCACAGTTCCACATCAACAATGGAACAAGGCTTGATGGAGAACGAGCGCCTCCTGATGACAGAATCACTCTTCAAGGAATGGATAATAACAAACTTTGGTGAGTTAAAAGAACATGTTGTAGCCCAATGTAAAGAAACTAGGAACTTTGAAAAAAAGTTTGATGAAATCCTATTGAGAATAGACAACTTAGAGAGGAGTATGAGTGAAATAATGGAACTGAAGAATACAATACAGGAACTCCGAGAAGTATGCACAGGTTTAAACACTCAAATTGTTCAAGCAGAAGAAGGGATATCAGAGGTCAAAGTCCAACTTAATGAAATAAAACGTGAAGAAAAGATTAGAGAAAAAAGGATAAAAAGGAATGAGCAAAGTCTCCAAGAAATGCGGGACTATGTGAAAAGACCAAATTTACGTTTGATAGGTGTACCTGAATGCGACGGAGAGAATGAATCCAAGCTGGAAATTACCCTTCAGGATATTATTCAGGAAAATTTTCCTAAACTAGCGAAGCAGGTCAACATTCAACCCCAGGTAATACAGAGAACACCACAAAGATATTCCTCAAGAAGAGCAACCCCAAGGCACATAATCGTTAGATTCACCAGTGTTGAAACGAAGGAGAAAATACTAAGGGCAGCCAGAGAGAGAGGTCAGGTTACCCACAAAGACAAGCCTATCAAACTTACAGCAGATCTCTCAGCAGAAACTCTACAAGCCAGAAGAGAGTGGGGGCCAATATTCAACATCCTCAAAGAACAGAACTTTCAGCCCAGAATTTCATATCCAGCCAAACTAAGCTTCACAACTGAAGGAAAAATAAAATATTTTATGAACAAGCAAGAACTCAGAGATTTTATTACCACCAGGCCTGCTTTATGAGAGCTTCTGAAAGAAGCATTACACACAGAAAGAAACAACCAGTATTAGCCTTTCTAAAAATACACCAAAAAGTAAAGAGCACTAACATAAAGAAGAATTTACACCAACGAATGGATAAAACAGCCGGTCAACATCAATGGCAGTAACCCTAAATTTAAATTGACTAAATCCCCCAATCAAAAGACACAGCCAAAACCCAATGGCATGTTACATCCAGACCTGTTTCACATGCAAGGATACACAAAGACTCAAAACAAAGGGATGGAGAAAGATTTACTAACCAAATGGAGAGCAAAAATAAATAATAAATAAATAAAAAGCAGGAGTTTCAATTCTCGTATCGGATAAAATAGATTTTAAAGCAACAAAGATATAGTGGTAAAAGGATCAATGCAACAACAAGAGCTAATGATCCTAACACCCAGATACGAGACTTAGATTCAATGAGACAGAAAATTAATAAGGATATCAAGGACTCGAACTCAGATCCGGAACAAGTAAACTTAATAAATATTTATAGAGCTCTCCACTTCAAATACACAAAATATACATTCTTGTCAATACCACATCACACCTACCCATAAGTTTAAATGAAACATTGATTGGCCATTATTAATAACCAATTTTCTTCAAAATAAAGCAATATTTCCATTTACTCTTCCTCTTTCTCTTCCTCTTTCTTCCTCTCCTTTACTTATTTTTTTTTCTTTCCTTCTCTCAAAAAAAAAAAAAAGAAATCAACTTGTAAACCTCTAGATCCAGGTCGGCTATGTCTCTCTCATTGCTTGATTTCCTTCCTTCCCTTCCCTCCCTCCCTCCCTCCCTCCCCGCTTCCTCCCTTCCTTCCTTCCTTCATCTCTTCCTTCCTCCCTACTGCCTTCCTCCCCCCCCAAAAAAATAAATAAAATAAAATAAATGCCATAGCCATCTTGCCAAACTGATCTAGAAAAAAAAGAGAGGAGACACACATTACCAATATCAAGATGAGACTAATATCACTAGAATTTCAACAGATTTCAAAAGAATAATAACAGAATGTCATGAACAACTTTTGCCAATAAATTTGATAATTTACATGGAATGAACAATTTCTTTAAAACACCCAACCTGCCAAAGATCACTCAAGAAGAAATAGATAATTTAAATAAATCTATATCTATGAAATGATTAAATTAGTAGTTAAAAACTTTCTTGCAAGAAAAGGTCTAAGCCCAGATGCCTTCACTGATGAATTGTACAAAACAATTAAGTAAAAAATACTAGCAATTTTAACCAAACTGATTCTCTGAGAAGACAGATATATTTCAGAAAACTGAAAAGGAGAAAATGTTTTATCATTCATTTTGTGAGACCAGAATGATCCTGATTTAAAAAAAAAATAGATAAAAGAACCTATATTCCTGGGATAAATATCATGTGGTAGGTTGTTTTATAATATGAAAATCTATAAATGTGACTTACCATATTAACAAACTTAGAGAGATAAGCTATACACAATCATTTCAATAGATACAGGAATTCAACATCAATTTCTAATGGAATCAAAACAAAGCCTTTGCAGCAGACTAGAAATAGAAGATACCTTCTTTGATGTAATCAAGGTAAAAACAAAACAAAACAACAAACAACTAGCATCATACCTAATGGTGAAAGACTAAATGCCTGAGATTAGAAAAGAGGCAAAGTAATCTGCTCTTACCACTTCTGTTCAATATGGTACTAAAATTACTAGCTAGAGCAATTAGACAAGTAATACATAAATAAATGTAATCAAAATTGTCAAGAAATAAATATAATTGTCTCTGTATGCAGATGACATGATCATACATACAGAAAACTGTAGGAAGAACTGAGCTTTTCAACACTGGAGGCATGTAATCAGTGCATGTTGAAGTGTGTACTGAAATGTTAAAGAGAAAGCAAGATTAGATGATCTCCTAAGATCTTTCCAACGTTGAAATTTTTCTGCTGATATAGAAGAGGTACTCCAAGGCAAATAATGGAGTATGCCAAATAGTAGAGAGAATGAGTGAGTGCACTATGTCAAGAGGGAGGAGACTTTGTGCTGAATGGGTCAAGAAGCCTTTGTGAAAGAAGCAACACTTGTAGACTCTGCATGGTCTATAAGAACAAGCACTGTGCTGGGCCTAAAACAGACCTGGTTATAAAGCCTGGCTCTGCCATACATGCTTATGGGACTTCAGGAAAGTCACATATCTCTTTGGAATTTACTTACCTTACCTGTAAAACAAAGTTCATGATCAATCTTAAGTTACATTTTTGTTTGTTTGTTTGTTTCTATTTTGAGAAGAATGGCATGCTAGATGTACTGGGGCTTATATAGAGATGTGATAGACATGTGAAGCATTATTGTTAAAGTGTAAGCCCACTATTGGAGCAGTTTCATTTCCCTTGGTTATCTGTGGTTTACAAACCTCTGCTATTACAAAACAGCACTCCAGAAGGACAAAGACACACACACACACACACACACACACGCACACACACACACAAAATACATACCCACCCATTCACAGACAGTGGTAAATCTCACCCCCATAAAAATAATGTATATGCAGATAAATACAAACCTGCAGACAATTCAGTTGCCCACACACATTCAGACACATAGTCTTGCACAAACACATATGTACTCCATACAGAGTCAAAAGTCAGAATTAACAAAGTTTGAAAGATAAGGCAAAATCAGCTGCCCAATGACTGCTCCATGACTCGTCCCTCTGTGAAAGTGATGCCCACTCCAGACTGTTCTGTCTCTTTCAGCCAATAATGTGGAAAAAGCCACATCAATCCCAGGACACCTATTAGCAGCCAACTTGACTTCTCATGTTGTCCATAATCTGGGCTTTTCCCTTTCTGACTTATTTCACATTCACAACCTCATTTTATAATTTTCTTCCCAATTTCAGAGGAAGCAAAGCAAAAATAGCCCAGAAAGGAATATGAGAGGTGTAGGAGAGAGACAGGGAGAAGAGAGGAAGATAGAAAGAAGAAGGAACAATAAAGGTCCTTTCATTCATTTATTATTCACTCATCAACAAATATTTGAATGCCAGACTTTGTGATAGGTGTTGGAAATTCAACTATGAGTAACATGGAAAAGGCATCTTTCCTCTTGGAGTTTATAATTTAATTAGGCAAATAATTATACTTCCTTCATTATTTGAATACCTAAATCTTGGTTCAGGATTAAAATTATAAATTTGAGGAGATACCACAAACTGAATAACCTTGGATTAGTCTCAATGTTCTAATCTGTGAAATGGGCACAATAATCACTAGCCCTCCTAAAATTGTGAGGATTCAGACAGATGCTAAACAAAGCACTTACCTCAGTGTCTGGCACAAAAAAACAGATGTCTAATTGATGTTTTCTGGCTGGAAAATAATTGCTGAATGGGAAGTCTCAATAAAGAACAGAGAATATAAGCCCAGTACAGATCACAAGTGAACACTTCACTGCTTGGCAGTGTCAATGATTTAGAAGAACTCAGGAATAATGTTCTGAGTGATAATCAAAGGTATCCCTCTTAAAAGCCAACATTCTCAAATAAATGCTCCTGCATGCTGGAATCACTTCCAATTTTTTCTTTCCCAGCACTAGATAATGAAGACTCCAGGTGCATCTCACTAGAAAGCCAAATGTGTCCATTTCCCTACCTCAGTTCCACAGATAATGTATCTACAGATCAAGGCCTTCAAATAGGAGACTTGCAGGCCTTTCCAGATAGAGAAAGGTCAAATTATCTTCAGAATCAACTAGCTCTTTGATACAATATTTTAAAGGTCCAACTCAGAGAATCAGAAACTCTTTCTATCTACAACTTGCTACCTCTGCTCCCTCAAATACATGCAAAACAGCACAAAAGGATGGGCTGTGAAAAATCACTAAACAATGAAGTCTCCCAACACCTTCCCAAGACAGATGAGACCAAGTGTCCAAAGACAAAAGAAAATCCCAATTTCCCTCCTCTGTCATACTATCCCAAGAAAATGGGAAGTCAGGAACCTACCTGTGTACAGGTCAGTGTCTGTGTATTCATCTACTTTCTTATGCTGCAGAATATAGTCGGAGACCTTGGTCCCAATAGCCGGCTGAACATCCACCCACTCCAAGGAGACCACAGTACTGGAGGGTTCCACTGTTGGGGACAGCCGCAGCCTACAAGAAGTGAAATGAAAGATTCTTATTTGGCAGCCAGCACCAGCTGGCGCCCAAAAGAGTCTGCATGTGTCAAGATGAAGCATAGGTTTCAGTCTGAATTCAAATCTTGATTCCACCCACCACCAACAACTTGCATGACTTTAGGCAAGTTATTTCCCCTCTCATGGCCTCTCTTTCCTCATCCATAAAATGGGAATACAAGGAGCCATCTTTCAAGATCAATGTAGAATTACATAAATTAATCCATCTACACAATAAGGGCTCAATGGCAGTTTATCAGTTTTCCATATATTTATACTATATTCTCAATGATGCTTCACTTTCCATTAAATTGTCAGTGCCTTCAAAAAAAGGAACTTCCCATTTTTCTGTCATTCTCTTCAGTATCCATATTCTTAAGCAAATACTCTCTTGAAAGGAACAAAAATCCTGGAGTAAATCTTTTTGCAAAATAAGAAAAAAATAGAATGACTAAAGGTTAGAATTAGAACGGTCCTTAGAAATGATGAAGTTTAATTCTCTCATTTCACAAAATGGGGAAAGGCTCAAAAAAAAAAAAAAAAACAGTAAACAGTTTGCACAAGGTCACACAGCAAGCTGAGGACAGGACCATGATGGTAACTTTGCTTATCCTTATCCCAGATTCCTTTTTGCCATGATACCACACCGTCTCTTCAAAAACTATCTTACAATGTGATTCTTGTCACCCACAGAGGTTGATTATGGGACTTTGTTTTCCAGTATTGGTTCCTGCCCCTCTCTCACACTTCTCACACCACTTTTCCCTCTTCATCACACACCTTCAACCACAATGACTTTCCTTTACTTGCTCAAATGGTGAATTTCCAGTGTCTGGGCCTTCTCAAATGCTGTTCCTTCTGCCTGGCGTGTGATTCTCACCACTAGTTGCCTGGCTGATGTCTACCCTAATTTAGATCTCTTCAAAGAGCTTTCCTGGACTATTCCCTCTCTCTTTCAACTGAAACATCTCCTAATTATTCTCTTTAATAGCACTTCTTTGTTTATTTTTCATATTTGAAAAATTTTGTTTTTGAGAAAGAGTCTCACTGTCACCCAAGCTGGAGTACAGTGGTGAAAGCATAGATCACTTATAATAATATTGTGATATATTATTAGGCTGAACCTAATAATATATATAGGCTGAACCTTAAACTCCTGGACTCAAGTGATCCTCCCACATCAGCCTCCCTAGTAGCTGGAACTACAGGTATGAGCCACCACATGAGCTATTTTTTAAATTATTATTTTTTATTTTGTAGAGGCGAGGTCTCACTATGTTGCCCAAGCTGGTCTCAATTCCTGGCCTCAAGAGACCCTCCTACCTCAGCCTCCTAAAGTGCTGGGATTACAGGCCTTAGCCATGGTGCTCAGCCCTTACTTAAACTTTTAAACTGTATTTTATTTTCCTGTTTTTGTTCTGGCATCTATCTCTTCCACTAAGTTGTCAGTTCCCTAAGTACAAGGACTATGCCTAACCTGTTCATTGACATGTTTCCCAGTGCTTGACTCATAGTAGGTTTTCAAAATCATTTGTTGAACGAATGAATAAAATGAAGCTTCATAGAAGAGGTTCTCTAGTTTCTTTATCTCAGTACCCCCATTGCCCAACATGAGACCTGACAAAGTAGTCAGCTGCCTAGTAAGCTTCTGCTGAATGGGTAACTGAAGGAAGAAATGATAAACTGATTGGCATTATTTAAAAGAGCATACACTGCAATATCAGTGTCTGCTCCCGTGCCACAATTCTGTTATGCCAAAGCTCCCTTCTTTCCTAAAAGAGAAGGTAGGCTCCAGGATCTTTGTGGATCTTGTTAGGCACCTTAGGAGCAGGAGCAAGTCATGCCATGGGCTAGCAGGACAGGAGTGTGAGTCCATGAAAAGGGATGGCCAAAGGAAAAGGGGCCATACATACGTACACCGGCTGCGGAAGGGGGCTGCAGTTGGGGAGCCCGCTGGCATCAAAGGCACTGAGGTCACACCTGCACCAGTCATCAATCACATCTCCTTTCCCCGAGCACCAGTAGGAACTCATCAGTGCACTCTTGAAGGCCTGGAAAAAAGGAGGACACAATACACAACTGTGACAATAGGGGAGAGATTGAGAGTAAACATGCTGATGGCCATGATGTGAGCCAACGAGAGCTTCCGAGTAGCCTTTTTACCATCTACTCCATAAATCCCTTGTACTCTACTATTAGGCTCTCCCATCCTGAGCCATTCCCTCCCCAGAAGCCAGAATGATCACTGAGAAACAACAGTAACTGTATCTATTGAGAATGTTCCCTGGGCTTGGCACTCCACCTGCAATAACTTATTTAATCTTCACAACAACCTCACACAATAGACAATATTAGTATAATTTCCTGTTTTACAAGTTGGAAAACTGAAGCACACAAAGAGGAAATAACTTGACTGAGGTTTACAGATGGCAAGTGATAGAACTAGGATCCAACCCAAGGCAATCTGGCTCCAAAGCCTGCCCTCTTAAACACCTTGCTGCGACGCCTTTTATAGAAGCCCGACTGTCTCATTGCACTGCTTAAAAACCTTCAAAGTTTCCCACAGTCTTCAGGATAAAGTCTAAATACCTTATCCTCACTCCTGGCCTCCTTTCCATCTCTCAGCACTCTTCTGACTTTCTTTGCACAGCATCATCCATTCTCGTGTACCCACATAATTTCCACCAACAGTGAATTCTCGTTTATGTAAAGGGTTCTCTAAATCAGGAGCCAGAAAACGATTTCTGTAAAGGGCCAGAGAGTAAACATTTTTGGCTTGGGACAAAGTAGACTCTGCCACAATTACTTAACACTGCCTTTGTAGCATGAAAGTGGCACCAGCAATACATTACATGAATTGGCGTGGCTGTGTTCCTATAAAACGTTGTTTACAAAGAGAATTAGCAGGCTAGATTGGGTCTGAGGACCACAGTTTGCTGATCTTTGTTCTAAATGATAATCAATGTTCTACTTAATTGGAAGGTGCTTCAGTCTTTTTTAAACATACACATGAGCACCACACACACACACACAGTTCTACGGCTGGAATATTACTTTTCTGCACTCCAATATACTCTTTTGGTCTCAAATAGTAAACTTTAATCTGGGAAGCCCACTCTAACTTTCTTAAGTCTAGAACCATGCTCCTCTTCTGGACACCATAACACACCAGACCATACCTACCCACATATTTCCTTGCCTGTCTCTCCCAACAACACTGGTCCCACCAAGGGCAAGGGCCAGGCCTTATTCACAGGAATATTTTCGTGGGATCTAGGACAGTTATTCAGTCAACAGTCAGTGAATAAATGAATGGACACTGAAAAATGGATCATTAATATTCGGTAGTAAAGAGAACTTGGAAGGGACTTTTTTCAGTTTAGCACAACATAGGACAGGACTCAAGTTTTACCTTCATTCCCCTCCCTTGGGTTCTGGTGTGAAAGATAATCTTCGGTGTGTGCTTGATGCTAGCACTGACATTTCAAGGCAGGGGAGATTCTGAATGAATGACAGCTGCCTTTAAAATGTAAGGATTCCAGAGACTGTTGATCTTTTATTCATTTGGTAGCTATGTGATTTGCCTACTCTATATGATGTTCTTATTCTTCATTTCTTTCATTTTTTTTTTATTTTTGATGGGCTTTTAAATAAAAGTTGCACACTGCTAAGGGCACCTGATTACCTAGATATCACTTTTTTCATTCTGCATTGTCTAAAAGACTCAAGTAGAATACGTTTCTATAAAGAGGTCTGGGGTCTCCCTCCTGAGTGACCAAGAACACAGAACTAAAAGGAGAAGGTGTTTATCAAGAGTGTTCCTGTGTAAGCTTCCATCACATTTCTCCTGGAAGTTGACAAAATGTCTCCAATTATTCCTGCCATACATTCTTATTCATATTTTCTCCTAGGGGTGAATGAATGATTAAATTTCGCCTGAGTTAAGTGTCCTTACCCAAATAAATAAAAAATACAATTAATATTCAAGAAACACTCAGTGGCACAGCACATGGTACTGTAAGTGCATTAAAAATGTTATCATCACAATAATCCTGAGATACAGATATTATGATCCTCATTTATACATGAGAAAACTAGGAATCAGAGCAGTCGAGTAATTTTCCCAAGATCACACAGCAAGTAAATGGTGGAAGCAGAATCCCAGCCCAGATCTTTGTGACTTCCAAGTGCAGATCTTTTCCGTTTAACGATTCTGAGCCATGGAATTAATCCCAAGTCGGGTTGCTAGATTCCATAAGTAAAAACACAGGGTGCTCAGTTAAATTCAAATTCCAGACAATTTTTTTTTTAGTGTAAGTATATTTTGTAAACGATTTGCATATAAAGTGCCTGGGCCAGGTTGTGTCACACAGTAAGAACATTGTTCCTACTAGGTGCTAGAACCTATGCTGAGAACAAATGTCCATTCTCTAGCCAGCACCAGAGAGAGGCACTCTCATGAGGACAGAATCCAGATGCAACTGCATGAGGTCATGCTGACTGTTAGATCTTTTCTTGCTCCCTTTACAGGTTCCCCTTTATCAAAATTGACGTGCGTAACTACTGATGGCTTAAAATTCTGTAACATCTCCAGCCAGCATTAAGGGCTTAATTACCATAATGGTGAAACCCAGGGCCATGGGTGAAAGTGACACAGATGGGAAGATTGCACTGGACCCCAGCAATGGGAAGAGAGAGAGCATACTCTGTGTGTGTGTGTGTGTGTGTGTGTGTGCACGCGCGTGCACGCGCCCACTTGGTTTTTGTCATAAAAGGAACTTGAGCTTGAGGAAAACAAAACAGGAAATCTCTCTGGACTTTGTGAGTTTCACCATCCAGGCAGTTCTTGGGAAGAAATCCTGCCTGTAAAAATCCTCATCCACTGGCTCTTTCCCAAAACCCCGAGGAACAGAATGGGGACTGGTGCAATGGCCAGGCAAACACTGGATAGAAAACAAACACACCCGGATAAAAGGCCAACATCAAACAGGGAGCCCTCATAAGGCTGCAGAAGCCAGCATTGTGTCAATGCAGGATCACTCTTTGCTTACCTCTTCAGTTCTTGCAACACTCCATCCAGAGTCCAATTAGATCCCAGGAGAGGAAAGTGACATAACGTTCCAGCTTCATAGGACTCTGTAAATCATCTAATCTAATCCATTTTACAGATGCAGATACAGTGAGAGAGGCTAGCTGGCTGGACCAAGGTGATAGAGCAACTTCATGATGAAACTACTCTATCCCTCCGTTTGGTGTTCAAAATTACCCTTTGAGATGGATGTTCAATACCCACTTACAGAAGAGCATGGAGGGAGAGGGAGGGACTTTAACTGAAGCCCATTTGAATCCTTGTACCCTTGACCTTACTAGGTCACACAGGAACAACAAATGCCAAGATTTCATCCAAAATATCCTGTTCAGCTGCTCTGCTTGGGTCATGTGCTTCTGCGTGTGCGTGTGTTGTCTGCATGTGTATATGTCTCTGTGTGTTTGAGAGAAAATGAAACCTTACACTGGAGGTATTGTTGACTCCTGGCTTTTGGTCAGTAGAGGGACCTCAGAAACAAATTCTGCACTTAATGGTTACATATACATGGCCACTGGTTTTCATAACAAAGAAGGTTTGCATTTCCACAACTTGTAAATGCTTCCAACTTCTGGCTAATTAGCTAGCAAACCGAGCTGGGCAAGAGGAGAAAAGAGCCACAAAAATATTAAGCAATAAAAAAAAAAAAACAAAAAAAAAAAACCTAGGATGTATTTCTGACTCTCTTGCTACTTTCCTTTTTAAACTTGCATAAAAGATTCCTCATTCTTAAGCCTCAATTTCCCTATCTACAAATGAGGGTGTAGAAGATATGTTTTCTAAGGTTTAAGTTGAGTGCACATTCACTGAACTTCCTACAACATACCTTGTGCCTTCCAGAAACTAGAAAGGGGATGAACAAGACCTAGTTGCTAAGTTCAAGGGATCTGTGGTTTACTAGCAAAGATACACACATAAACAATTACAATTACTATAGTTCAAATGCTATGAAGTAATGCACACAGAAGGAATACAGAAGGAAGGGGGTGCTTCTAGCTCTAAAATTATGACAATATCTCAGGAATCTTAAACTTTGGGTAAATACCCTGTATTTAAGATATTTAGAAACATCTACATAGAATGTCACTAAGCCCATGAATTAAATTCCACACTCTATACTTGAAATGACTGTAATTTTTATCCTAAAAATTATTCTCACATGCAGATACCAAGTAAGTTATTTCTGACAGTAAGATGGTTCTAGTCTGCATGACTCCATAAAGATGCTCTGAAATGCTTATTCAATGTCTAATGGATTTCATCTCCATGGTACTAGTAAACTTGGCCATATGATGGCTCAACCCATAACAAATGAGGAGGGGAAAGGCTTTCTAGAGGAAAAAAACAATCTATTTAATCTTTTTACTCATTGGCTCCATTTTAGGGCCAAACCCAGTATCTAGCATTTAATATAAGGCAGTCAATATTTGTTGAATTAAAAGTTCACATGGAATGCTGAATGAAACAAACCAAATGAATAATAACAGCAAAGAAAATGTGTGTGTATGTTTATGATCCTCTTCTTCCCCAGCATTACTTGTATCTCTCATGTCAGTTTGGTGCCTCCAGCCAAAAAGCAGGGGTCAACCCTCTACCTATAAGGTGTCTTGAAACAATCTCCCAGCTGGGCACGGTGGCTCACACCTATAATCCCAGTACTTTGGAAGGCCGAGGCGGGTAGATAACAAGGTCAGGAGTTCAAGACCAGCCTGGCCAATATAGTGAAAACCTGTCTCTACTAAAAATACAAAAATTAGCCAGGCGTGGTGGCGGGTGCCTATAATCCCACCTATTTGGGAGGCTGAGGCAGAATAATCCCTTGAACTTGGGAGGCAGAGTCTGCAGTGAGCTGAGATTGCACCAATGTATTCCAGCCTGAGCAACAAAGCAAGACTCCATCTCAAAACAAAAAACAAAACAAAATAAAAAACCTCCCCGCTCTGGCCCCACCACTGCCTACCTGGTGCTGCCCAAACTCCTGTCCCCAACCTTTTTTTTGAGATAGAGTCTCACTCTGTTGCCCAGTCTAAAGTATAGTGGCATAATCTGAGCTCACTGCAACCTCCACCTCCCCAGTTCAAGCGATCCTCCTGCCTCAGCCTCCCCAAGCATCTGGGATTACAGGCATGCGCTACCACACCCAGCTAAGTTTTGTACTTTTAGTAGAGACAAGGTTTCACCATGTTGGTCAGACTGGTCTCAAACTCCTGACCTGGTGATCCACCCGCCTCGGCCTCCCAAAGTGCTGAAATTATAGACATGAGCCACTGCACCTGGCCAAGGTCATACATTTGAATCATCTCTGTGTCCCTACCTTCAAGAAAAAGAGTGAACACATAGGATCCCAAACATACATTTTAAATATGTTATAAATATATTTAAATATGTTTTAAATACAAAATAGGATGTTCTACCAAGATTTATACTTCTGTACTTGATATTATTGTGTTCTAACAAGAGAGATGACAGAAAGGCATCTCTTTGATCACCATAAAAAGAGTAAATGATTTTGAAGCCATTGAAAGGAGATTGGGTGGGCTATGGAGGCAGAGTTCCTTTAGAAGACAATTGTCAATAGCTTTTTTTGCCCAGAAGTGTTTGCAGATATAAAGTAAGAAGCTTCTAGGGCCCTAGAGAGATGGGAGATGAAGAGACAGTGGTTGACATCCCAGCTTTATAGGGAGACTAATTAGTGCACCCATGCTGAGGATGTGTTTAATAGATCAGAAGGAAATTGATGAACATGGGAAGGATTGAAGAGGTTATCATAGAAGTGTCTCCAAAAAAGCAGAAACAGAGGTTCCAGCCCACTCTGGAACTCTGGGATAAGATCTACTTGAACCATCTGCCATCCGTCATCAGCCTATCTCCTCATAATGGCTACAGGAGATTCCAATTACCCACTTCCCTGGTAGCCACAGGAGATAAGGTGCAGGGGCTGGAGGCCCCATTCCTTAGGAATGAAAAAAGACATGCCCATCTACCCTGACAGTGAGAAGGCGATTAATTGGTCGGTCTTTAACAAATCAATGAATGTGTGGAACTTTTCAAAATGGCGCTGTAGGAGCAGCTCAGAATTGCAGCTACCAGTGAAAGCACAGAGGGTGAGTGGACGCCGTATTTCCAGATGGATCTTTATTGCCCACAGACCAGGAGATTCCCAGGTGGAGGAGCCCTACCGGACGCCAGAGTGGCTGTTTTGGCCTGCATGGCTGTTTCGGCCAGCACAGCAGTTTGGGCTGGCACCACAACGCAGCGGCTATCTATACAAAATACACTGGTCTGGTTGCCCTGTAAAACTGGCAATTCGAGATCCGGGAAGACACATTAGCCCATTCATCTGATTAATCGGGACTGAAACATAAAGCAGCCCAGGAGATTCCCAGGCAGCCACATTGTTTCAGCCGGCGCAGTGGGTCGCCGCATGGGAAATCACACAGATCCCGGCGCCCTTTCAGCAGGTGACTGAAACACATGGGAGAGCGTCAACCGTTCAACTTTTTTAAAAAAGGGCTCTGAGGCAGGCCAATATTTAAATCCAGGAAATACAGAGAACACCACAAAGATATTCCTCAAGAAGAGCAACCCAAGGCACATAATCATCAGATTCACCAGGGTTGAAATGAAGAAGAAAATGCTACGGGCGGCCAGAGAGAAAGGTCAGGTTACCCACAAAGGGAAGCCCATCAGACTCACAGCAGATCTCTCGGCAGAAACCCTACAAGTCAGAAGGGGGGGCAATATTCAATATCCTTAAAGAAAAGAACATTCAACCCAGAATTTCATATCCAGCCAAACTAAGCATCATAAGTGAAAGAAAAATAAAATCCTTCATGAACAAGCAAGTATTCAGAGATTTTGTCACTACCAGGACTGCTTTACAAGAGTTCCTGAAAGATGCACTACACATAGAAAGGAACAACCAGTACCAGCCACTCCAAAAATATACCAAATGCTAAAGAGCATCAACAAAATGAAGAATCTTCATCAACTAATGGGCAAAACAGCCACTTAGCATCAAAATGGCAGTATCAAATTCACATATAACAATATTAACCCTAAATGTAAATGGGCTAAATGCCCCAATCAAAAGACACAGACTGGCAAATTGGATAAAAAGCCAAAACCCATCGGTGTGCAGTATCCAGGAAACCCATCTCACATGCAAGGATACACAAAGGCTCAAAATAAAGGGATGGAGGAAGATTTACCAAGCAAATGGAGAGCAAAAAAAAGCAGGAGTTGCAATTCTCATCTCTGACAAAATAGACTTGAAAGCAACAAAGATCAAAAGAGACAAAGAAGGACATTACATAATGGTCAAAGGATTGATACAGGAAGAGCTAACGATCGTAAATATACATGGATCCAATACAGGAACACACAGATATATAAGGCAAGTTCTTAATGACTTACAAAGAGACTCAGACTCCCACACAATAATAGTGGGAGACTTTAACACTCCACTGTCAATATTAGACAGATCAACCAGACAGAAAATCAACAAGGATATCCAGGGCTTGAACTCACACCTGGAGCAAGCAAACCTGATAGACATTTACAGAACTCTCCACCCCAAAACCACAGAATACGCATTCTTCTCAGCACCACATCACACCTACTCTAAATTTGACCACATAATTCGAAGTAAAGCACTCCTCAGCAAAGGCAAAAGAACGGAAATCATAACAAACAGTCTCTCAGACCATAGTGCAATCAAGTTAGAACTCAGAATTCAGAAACTAACTCAGAACCACACAGCTTCATGGAAACTGAACAACTGGCTCTTGAATGTTGACTGGGTAAACAATGAAATGAAGGCAGAAAAAAGTTCTTCGAAACCAACGAGAACGAAGACACAACATACCAGAATCTCTGGGACACATTTAAAGCAGTCTCTAGAGGAAAATATAGAGCAATAAGTGCCCACATGAGAAGAGTGGAGAGATCCAGAATTGACACCCTGTCATCAAAATTGAAAGAGCTAGAGGAGCAAGATCAAAAAAACTCAAAACCTAGCAGAAGAAAAGAAATAACTAAGATCAGAGCAGAACTGAAGGAGACAGATACACGAAAAACCCTTCAAAAAATCAATAAATCCAAGAGCTGGTTTTTTGAAAAGATTAACAAAATAGACAGACCACTAGCCAGATTAATAAAAAAGAAAAGAGAGAATAACCAAACACATGCAATAAAAAACGATAAAGGGGAAATCACCACAGATTCCACAGAAATTCAAACCATCATCAGAGAATATTACAAACAACTCTGTGCACATAAACTAGTAAACCTGGAAGAAATGGATAAATTCCTGGACACTTGCGTCCTTCCAAGCCTACACCAGGAAGAAGTCAAAACCATGAATAGACCAATAACAAGATCTGAAGTCGAGGCAGCAATTAAGAGCCTACCACACAAAAAAAGCCCAGGTCCAGATGGGTTCACAGCCAAATTCTACCAGACACATGAAGAGGAACTGTTACCATTCCTCCTGAAACTATTCCAAATAATCCAAAGAGAGGGAATCCTTCCCAAATCATTTTATGAGACCAACATCATCCTGATACCAAAACCAGGCAGAGATTCAACAAAAAAAGAAAACGTCAGGCCAATATCCATGATGAACATAGATGCAAAAATCTTCAATAAAATACTGGCAAGCCGAATGCAACAGCACATCAAAAACCTTATCCACCATGATCAAGTAGGATTCATCCCAGGGATGCAAGGCTAGTTAAACATATGCAAGTCTATAAACGTAATTCACCACATAAACAGAACCAAAAACAAAAACCACATGATTACCTCAATTGACGCAGAGAAAGCCTTTGACAAAACTCAACAGCCCTTTATGCTAAAAACCCTCAATAAACTTGGTATTGATGGAACGAATCTCAAAATAATAAAAGCTATTTATGACAAACCAACAGCCAATATCATACTGAATGGGCAAAAACTGGAAGCATTCCCTTTGAAATCTGGCACTAGACAAGGATGCCCTCTCTCACCACTCCTATTCAATACAGTACTGGAAGTTCTAGCCAGAGCAATCAGGCAAGAAAAAGAAATAAAGCGTATTTGAATAGGAAAGGAGGTATCCAAATTGTCTCTATTTGCAGACGACATGATAGTATATGTAGAAGATCCCATCGTCTCAGCCCCAAAACTCCTGAAACTGATAAGCAACTTCACAAAGTCTCAGGACACAAAATCAATGGGCAAAAATCACAAGCATTCCTATACAGCAATAGCAGACTTAAAGAGAGCCAAATCAAGAACGAACTGCTATTCACAATTGCTGCAAAGATAATAAAATACCTAGGAATACAACTAACAAGGAATGTAAAGGACCTCTTCAAGGAGAACTACAAACCACTGCTCAATGAAATAAGAGAGGACACAAACAGATGGAGAAGCATTCCATGTTCATGGTTAGGAAGAATCAATATCATGAAAATGGCCATACTGCCCAAAGTAATTTATAGATTCAATGCCATCCCCATCAAGCTACCAATGACCTTCTTCACAGAACTGGAAAAAAACACCTTAAACTTCATATGGAACCAAAAGAGAGCCCGCATAGTGAAGTCAATTCTAAGCAAAAAGAACACAGCGGGGGGCATCACACTATCGGATTTCAAACTATACTACAAGGCTACAATAATCAAAACAGCATGGTACTGGTACCAAAACAGAGATATAGACCAATGGAACAAAACAGAGGCATTGTAAGCAACACAACATATCTACACCCATACAATCTTGGATAAACCTGACAAAAACAAGCAATAGGGAAAGGATTCCCTGTTTAATAAATGGTGTTGGGAAAACTGGCTAGCCATTTGTAGAAAGCAGAAACTGGACCCCTTTCTGACACCTTACACTAAAATTAACTCCAGATGAATTAAAGACTTAAACATAAGACCTGGCACCATAAAAACGCTAGAAGGAAATCTAGGCAAAACCACTCAGGACATAGGAGTAGGCAAGGACTTCATGACCAAAACACCAAAAGCATTGACAATAAAAGCCAAAATAGACAAATGAGACCTAATCAAACTCCACAGCTTCTTCACAGCAAAAGAAACAGTCATTAGAGTGAATTGGCAACCAACAGAATGGGAAAGAAATATTGCAGTTTACCCATCCGACAAAGGGCTGATATCCAGAATTTACAAAGAACTCAAACAGATTTACAAGAAAAAAACAAACAAGCCCATTCAAAAATGGGCAAAGGGTATGAGCAGACACTTTACAAAAGAAGACATGCATGAGGCCAACAAACATATGAAAAAATGCTCATCGTCACTGGTCATCAGAGAGATGCAAATCAAAACTACATTGAGATACCATCTCATGCCAGTTATAATGGCGATCATTAAAAAATCTGGAGACAACAGATGCTGGAGAGGATGTGGAGAAATAGGAACACTTTTACACTGCTGGTGGTGAACCACAGTTCAACCATTGTGGAAGACAGTATGGCGATTCCTCAAGGACCTAGAAATAGAAATTCCATTTGACCCAGCAATCCCATTACTGGGTATATATCCAAAGGATGATAAATCATTCTACTATAAGGACACATGCACACGAATGTTCATTGCAGCACTGTTTACAATAGCAAAGACCTGGAACCAACCCAAATGCCCATCGATGATAGACTGGACTGGGAAAATTTGGTACATATACACCATGGAATATTATGCAGCAATCAAAAATGATGAGTTTGTGTTTTTAGGGACATGGATGAATCTGGAGAACATCATTCTCAGCAAACTGACACAAGAACAGAAAATGAAATACCACATATTCTCACTCATAGGCGGGTGATGAACAATGAGAACATGTGGACACAGGGAGGGGAGCACTACACACTGGGGTCTGTTGGGAGGAATAGAGGAGGGACAGCGGGGATGGGGAGCTGGGGAGAGATAGCATGAGGAGAAATGCCAGATGTGGGTGAAGGGGAGGAAGGCAGCAAATCACACTGCCACGTGTGTACATATGCAACTATCTTGCATGTTCTGCACATGTACCCCAAAACCTAAAATGCAATAAAAAAATCAATGAATGCACAATTAAGTAACATATATAAAAACACATATAGGGAGAAACACAGGTAGTGTTCATTGACTTAAATCTTCTTCCTCCCAAACAACACAGGAAGGCAACTGAGGTGAGTCCTGTCAAAAATCGCTTGGAAAATGTAGCAATTAGGGAGTAGCTGAGTAAGGGAAAGTAGAAACCTAAAACTACATATATATCCCAGAAGGTAGGGCTCTGAAGTGTATACAAGCACATTCATTGGCATGGATTCTTGGCATTTCAGATATAGAAGGGTCCTGAGACATGCAGTTGGTCCTCACAACTCTGCACAGACTAGGAGGCCCAAAGAAGAGAAACGTTCACTACACCACATCGCCTACATTTGGTCCTGGGTTCAAGCCACCAACTTTGGTCATTTTAGTAGAAAACAAGAATAACATCAGCATTCACTGAGAGGGTAGTAAGCACTTTAATATACATTGTATTATATAATCATGTCAATAGACTTATGTAGTAGTTTTGCTGTTCCTATCCCCATTTTATAGATTAGGAAATTGAGGTCTGAAGAATAAAACAGTCTGTTCAACATGGTTACCCACCAAAATACAGTAGAACCAGCATTGAACTCAACCCATCTAATCCTGAAGCCCATGCTGTCATCCAACACAACCATAAGCAATGTTCTCATTGAGGTAGAGAATACTAATAATTACATTATATTTATGGAATGCTTACTACAAACCAGGCGCTGTTCTAAATTCTTTGTATGTATTACTCCTCACAACACCTGAAGTACTTAAGACATATTAACTCATTAAATTTTCCCAACAATATGTGAGCTAGGTGTGGTTATTATATCCAATTTGCATTCGTTTCCAAGGTCACATAGCTGGTAAGTGGTAGAGCTAGGCTTTGAATACAGGACATTTGGCTTAAACCAGGAAATCTATGCTTTGAAATATAAAGCCTCCGTATAAAATAATATCCATTTATTAAAAATATTATTCACACCCCTGAGTCCACCCATGTTTAGCATATATTGGGATTTTTCACTCTACAAATGAGAATGAACGAATGATAATATTGAAATTGCAATTTTGTAAGTCAAATAAATGTTAGCAATATCATATAGTTCAATGTAACCGAAGCCACAAGTGTGAATGAAATGACACAGAAAAAGTACAGAACATGCAAAGAGTAAAAAGACAAAGACAGGAGAGTCCAAAGGAATGCCAACATTTTCTAATTTACTGTGTGACCTCAGTAAGTCTCTTCCCCTCTCTGGGTCTTATTGTCACCTGTTAGTTCCTTTAAGTTAAACATTCAGATCACAGTGTTGCTATTTCTGATCACCCTCTCAATCATGCTAAGATTTAGCTGTTTCACAAAGCTGGCCATAATTTTCCCATCCCTTTTACAACTTCCCATCCTAGATATACTGACTAGAGTTGCCTAACAGCAGGCTAACCTTTGGAGACAGCAAAAGGATTCATGGTTTCTAGAGGTTAGAGAGAAGGGAAGGATGAATAAGCAGAGCACGGTAGATTTATACAGCAGTGAAAATACTCTATGATGCTATATACATGGAATTATACATTTGTAAAAACACAGAGAAAGTACAACATCATGAGGGAACCCTCTCATAAACTATGGACTTTGGGTGCTAATGATGTATCAATGCAGGTTCATTGATCGTGGCAAACGTACTACTCTGGTGAAGATGTTAACAGTCAGGGAGATTTTGTATATATGGGGTAGAGAGTATATGGGACCTCTCAGTTCTATTTGGCTGAGAACAAAAATTGCTCTAGAGAAAGTCTATTTGACTTCCTGCCAACTGGCATCCTCTCTGCAGAGAAAGTCACACAGATGATGAGCATACCATTAACAGTTTTTGAAGAAATAGGAGTGAGATGAAGAGAATAGACACCTATTAAGCATCTGCTTATTTTATGCCTAGTGCTAAGGCATCTGCCTGTTAGCTTCTATCATCCTCCCAACAACTTGCAGAAGCAGCAGGTTTTACTGTTTCCAGTAATTCTTACAGATGAGCAAGTGCAAGGTCAGAGAAGATACTGACAACAAGGTCACCCAGACAACACAGTAGGGCAGAGGGTCTACTTTGGACTCAACGTCAAATCCCAAGCAGTGGCCCCTGACCTTCTTCAACCTACCTCTTATTTTCAGCCTCAGATCCCCCCATAGAATGAAGAAATACTAACTGGCAAGGACCCATTTCCTACATAAGAAATTGTGCAGCTCAATCTATGGCTCTATAAATCACAGAAATGACACCTAATTTCCCCTGTCAGGATAAATTTCACTGTTCAAGCCATTCTCCTCTGAATGATGAGAGGCCGACAGAACAGCTCCTTAATCTGGGTGACAGGAAGAAGACATTTAGAGTCATCCAAACCCCCTTATTGCCACACTTACCTCTGCTAATGAAAAAATATTAGAGAAATAAATATACAACCCACTGAGATACCTGTGCACGAGACTCTGTCAGCTGTCTGTTTCTCAAGACATACACACACAAGATGATAGGATTATATGATCCTCAGGCAAGGAGCAATTTTTCTTGTCAGTTAGTTCCATATTTCAGCTCCCATCAATCTTACACAGAAGATGAAGTAGTAGGTTTTAATGCATTAAAAATAACAGTGGGCATTTTTTGAATACTTTTCTATTCCAAACACAGTGCTCAGTGAGAACTGACATGCAGGGATTCATTTAATTTGTACAGCAACATCATGAATTTAATACTTCTATTGTGGCCACTGTATACAGGATGAGACTGAAGCCCCAGAGAGTTTGGGTTCCTTTCCTAAGTAATGTAGCCAGTATATAGCAGAACAGTAACTCAGACCCATGTTTCTCAAATTCCAAAGCCTAAGTGCTTAACCACCATGGGCCACTGTCAACCCCATAAAAAGCCTGTATATTAGGTTGCATTGTTTCCATGCAACCCTTGAAAAAGTTGAAATTTTTAGAAATTTGATGCTCCTGTAATCAAGTGACTTCATCAATGTCACAACTCTAGGAATTAGAGGACTCAAACACAGGTCTCAACCTACAGACTGAATCCTCTTCTCCATCCTGGTCATTTTCCCTAAATACTAAAGACAGGTGGCATATGACATAGTCTCAGGAGGAGGGAGGGGGACCAGTTAACCTTGCCCTGGTCAGTCCCAAGTCATTATTTGCCACAACCAAATAAGGACTTGATTTAAAAAATAACTTCATGTTGGTCTGGGCAACACTTTTTTGAATAAGACCTCAAAAGCACAGGCAATAAAAGCAAAAATAGACAAATGGGATTACATCAAATTAAAAATCTTCCTTTGTTGACTGCAAAGGAAACAGTCAAATGAGTGAAAAGGCAACCCACAGGATGACAGAAAATATTTGCAAATTATGGCTCTGACAAAGGGTTAATACCCAGAATATGTAACAGCAAAAAAAAAAAAAACCCAAAAAACCCCAAAACAGAAAATATGTAATCCAATTTAAAAATGGGCAAAAGAGCTGAATAGACAGTCCTCAAAAAAGATATAAAATTGGCCAAGCATATGGAAAAAATGCTTATCACTAATTATCAGGGAAATGCAAATCAAAACCACAATGGGGATATTATCTCACTCCAATTTGGATAGTTATTATCAAAAAGACAAAAAAATAACAAATGCTGGCATAAATGTTCAGAAAGGGGAACTCTTATACACTGTTGGTGGGAATATAAATTAGTACAGCGATTACAGAAAACAGTATGAGAATTCCTCTAAAAATTAAAAATAAACCTACCATATGATCCAATAATCTCACTACTGGGTATATATCCAAAGGAAATAAAATCAATATGTTAAAGAGATAGCTACACTCTCACATTTATTGCAGTACTGTTAACAATAAACAAGAAATGGACTCAACCTAAGTGTCTACCAATAAATACATGGATAAAGAAAATGTGATGTATATATACAATGGGGCATTATTCAACCATAAAATAATAAAATTCTGTCATTTACAGCAACATGAATAGAACTGGAAATAATTATGTTATATGAAATAAGCCAGACACAGAAAGAAAAATACTACGTGTTCTCATTCATATGTGGAAGCTGAAAAAGTAGAACTCATGGAGGCGGAGAGTTGATTGGTAGTTACCAGAGCCTGGGAAAGGTAAGAGAGAGAGGGTGATGAAAAAAGTCTGGTTAACAGATACGAAAACACAGTTAGTTAGTATGAATAAGACCTGGTATTCAATAGTACAGCAGAATGACCATAGTTAACAATAATGTATCATATTCAAAACATCAGGAAGAGAAGAACCAGAATGTTCCCAATGTAAAAAAGAAACAAAGATATATGTTTTGGATAATGGATATCCCAGTTATCCTGATTTGATCATTATATATTGTATGCATGTCTAAAAATATCACACATAGCCCAAGTGCAGTGGCTCACACCTATAATCCCAGCACTTTGGTAGGCTGAGGAAAGCAGATCATGAGGTCAAGAGATTGACACCATCCTGGCCAACATGGTGAGAACTCATCTCTTCTAAAAATACAAAAATTAGCTAGACATGGTGGTACACGCCTGTAGTCCCACCTACTCAGGAGGCTGAGGCAAGAATAGCTTGAACCTGGGAGGTGGAGGTGGCAGAGAGCTGAGATTGCGCCATTGCACTCTAGCCTGGCGACAGAGCGAGATTCCATCTCAAAAAAGAAAAAGACACAAAATATCACATGTACCCCCCAAATAGGTACAACTATTACATATCAATAAAAAAATGACCTGCAATCTCTGCACATTAGGAGGCGTAGGAGGATCACTTAAGGTCAGGAATTTGAGACCAATCTGGGCAACATAGTGAGACCTCATCTGTATTCTATATTTCTAAAAAGAAAAACAATAAAACAATTAAAAAGAGTTTTGACTAAGAAAAAAATAACTATTCTTTTTCTTAGCCTGGCACACACAGCCCTACACAAAGTGATGCTGAACAACCTCTCTAGCCTCATATCCCACCACCATAGTCTGTCCCAGTCCTACATACCAGCTACATTGAACCCCTCGTCATGGATTAGGCAAGCAACAAACGTTTATGCCACTGTATCTTTGTACATGGATTCCCCCAGTCTATCATGCCTTTATTCCATCTTTAATCAAATCATACTCATTCTTTAAGACCCACTGCAACTTCAGTCCTCTTTGAAAACCCCCCCCTTGATTTCCTGGCAGAACTGAAAGCCCTTCCTGCACCTTTGACAACACATCTGTTAGTTAACTTACCACATTTTACTGATTTATTTATATGTTTGTCCTCCCTACTGGACTCTGAGTTATTTGCCTTATTTTATTGAAAACTCCTCCCACAAGTATGACTCAAAGTAGGTACTCCATAATGAAGTTTCTTGCATGAATGACTGCTGCATGAATGAGTAATAAAGTCTGAGGAAAGAAGACTGGGAGCTGTTTGGTTGCGTGGTTAACGTGATCCCAGTAGACCTTCTCAGTCATCAGGGCAATAGATTGTGCTTACATTGTTCTAAACTATCTTCACATCATTTGTCCTGCCTGTCACTGAGCTGAGAACAATTGTGAAAGTGATGAATAGCAGACCAATTATGAGCAATAGGAAACATTGGTTACAACTCCAGGGAGAAGACACAGCCATATCAGTAGCCTCATCCATCTAATCATGAGTCATCTTCCCAAGGCACCTGTGACCTTCAACTGCCAGGGGTTTGTTAGCCTCATATAAATTTAAGTTCTTCAGAGGATGGTTCCCCTTTTCAGCCTGTGCCCTACAAGGCATTGCTCCTGGACTGACCAGTCCTGGAAGGGGAAACCTAGCTGGAATTCACATATTTTTCCTAAGGGAAACCTTTAACTGAGGATTCCAGTCCCACCCAAGAGACAAGACCTGTCTTCTAAGTCTGTTGTCCTTTGATAGATAGTAACTCCTCTTGCTTGTGGTGAGAACATCTGGAGATGAGAGGCGGGTGGGAAAGTTTCAAGTAAAGGATTTGTCCAAGATTGTGGAGTTTGCATCTCTAAATGCTAGCTTAAGTTAATGGCAAGTTCCTAAGTAAGGAATTACACAATTTCTCTTCTGTGGCCACTGATGATTTCACTTTTCCAGTACGCCCATTGTCCCTAAGGAGGCATCTGAGGGAGGAAGCCTCTCCTGCTGGTGGGGTTTCCATGGGACTATTAGTGGGGGCAGGAAAAGAAAGGTCACAGGACAGGAGGGGACATGCTTAGTCTAGCTAGACCCATCCTGAGTTTACCTTGGCCTTTGAAAGGGAGCCTTATAAATTTGGCTGAGGAAGTTTGGAAATGGTAGATTCTTATCAGCTTCAATGTAGTCATATTTCTATCATGGCAAGTGGGACTCTGAAAAGTCTAGAGCATTTAACCCATGAAAAGATGTTACACATGCTAGAGGGATGGTAGAACATAGAGCTTAGGAGCATGGTCACTGGAACCAGACTCCTGAGTTCAAATCCCAGTGCTATCACTAAGCAAACTGATGGAATTGTTTTCAGCTCTCTAAGCTTCACTTTCTGCCTGTATAAAATGGGGATATACTAAGATATGCATGCTAATTTACAGACAAAAGAGATTCTAGGCACATCTCTACTCACTTGGAATTATTTTTATTCTTTGTAATACCTTCTATTGAAAAAACAATATGGCACTGGAACCAGCCATCAGAGATATTTTCTTTGCCTCTGGTAAAGTATGACTTTCCTTGTCTCTTTGAACTGATTGCCCTTTTGATTTTTGAATCAATGGATCCCTAAAGGTAAGGATAATTACTATTTATTATATGCCTATTCTGTATTGGATGCTTTAATAAGAAGCAAAGAAAGAGGATATGAGGAGAAAAAGAAAAAGAAGTAGGGGGAAGATTAAGAAGAGAAAAAAGGAAGTGAGAAGAAGCTACAACTAATATTGATCAAGTGTTTGATCATAGGACTATTGCTAAGTGCTTTGCATGCATAGACTTATTTAACAGTTGAATACTATTATCACCTCCATTGAGATTATGAGTAATTAAATTATATCTCCATGGTATGTGGCAAAATGAGAGCTTAAACCTAAGTCTATCTGATTCATGTACTGCCTTTTCTTTATATCCATCATCTTACCTAACATCCAGAGTCACCCTGTAAAGTAGGGTGCTCTTACTATTCCCATCTTATATCTGAGAAAATGGAGCTCAAGTAGGTTAAGTCAAATGTACAATGCCATCCAACAGGTAAGCATGAAATAAGAAATTTAAATATAAATTTGGCTGACTCTATAACCATGGTTCTCTCTATGTCATCTCACTAAAACCACTAAAATATCAAAATCTCACTAGTAAGTCTGCTCACCTCGAATGAAATTAATGCTCTCCTGATACATAAAACATAAGCAAATAAATCTATCTATATTTATACCTATATCTATATACCTATATGTTACCTATATCTCTATATTCTCCAGCTCTATTCAAAATGAGCACCTGCACATATGAGAAACAACCACCAGGGAAGCATTGTAGAGGGATGGGAAGAGCTTCACTAACATGTACTACCGGACCTGAAGCACAGACTATATTATACTTCAATTGCCTGGTGTTCCTTTTGATCTTTGGAAGATAAGCAAAAATTTCTGAAAAAGATGCAGGTTGCAGCAAGCTGAAGTTGAAGATGCCAAGCCCAAACTCTTCTGATAGTACATATATGATCTCTGAAAAAGCATTAAGAAAAGGGCTTTGAATTAGACTAATAGATGGTTTTATTAAGTTTTGGGACAAAAACTTTGATTAGATGGTGGAGCAAAACCCAGTTTCCAAGGGGCTGAGAAATAAGAAGTGAGAATGGAGCGAGAAGTTTTATTGTCAAAAAAAGATGAAGTGGAAAGTGAGAGAAGGAACTCTAGAATCCCAGGAAGGCTATTTGACAGAACAGGCTTGCCCATGCAAAAGTGTAGGGGAAAAAGCCAGTAACGACAAAGGCTCTATTCTTTGTATGCTGACACCACAGGCTATGGAGTCAGACAAACATGGGTTTAAATCTTAAATCCATAACCTACTGCTGTGTAATACTGATCTCCTTCTGAGCTTCAGTCTCCTTTAACCACTCAAAAGTTATGTTTTGAATACCTACTATGTACATGGCACTAAATATAGAAGCTATTGTGACCCAGGATAAATCTTAAAGTTTGAAAGCAAGATATTTGGCATCTATCCTTAACTCTAAAGCAATGGAAATAGCCTCTGTGCTTTCTAACTTCTTTCTTCATAAATCACATACCATACATTAAAATGTGCTTAGACTGGCTGGGTGTGGTGGTTCACTCCTGTAATCCCAGCACTTTGGGAGGCTGATGCAGATAGACCACCTGAGGTCAGGAGTTTGAAATTGGCCTGGCCAACATGGTAAAACCCCATCTCTACTAAATATACAAAAATTAGCCAGGCATGGTGGTGAACACCTGTAACCCCAGCTACTCAGGAGGCTGCAGCAGGAGAATTGTTTAAACCTGGGAGGTGAGGGTTGCAGTCAGCTGAGATTGTGCCACTGCACTCTAACCTGGGCAACAGAGCGAGACTCCATACCGGAGTTCATTCAGAGGCTTATAATCAATATGGCCTGGATAAGACTATGTTGCCTGTGGATTAAATCTTGGAATCTCCCCCAAAATTCACAATGAATCTTAATCCTCAATGCAACAGTATTAAGAGGAGTAGTCTTGGGGAGGTTATTAAGTCATGGGGCCTCCACCCTTATAAATAGGATTATCATCTTTATAAAAGGGCTCAAGGTTAAAACAAATGTTCTTTTGCCCTGCCCTTCCATCCTTTCTGCCAATGTAAGGACACAGTGTTCCTCTCCTCCCAAGTGTGCAGCACCAAGGTGCCATCTTGGAAGCAGAGAGCAACCCTCACCAGACACTAATCCTGCTAGCACCTTCATCTTGGACTTCCCAGCCTCCAGAACCATGAGAAAGTAAACTTCCTTACAAATTTCCCAGTCTCAAATATTGTGTTAGCAGAAATTGACTAAGACAGAATCTACAGCAAGATTCAGACCCATGTGATAAAAAAACTGTTGAGGGAACTGAGAATTTCCAGGAGAGAAAGAAAAAATCAACTGAGAACTAAAATATCTTCAAATACGTGAAATACTGTTATTTAGAATTAGAGACAGGATTAACTTTTATTGAGCTTTTTCTAGTGCAAGGCAGTGTTGCTAAGCACCTTACATGAACTATCTCTGAATTTGCAAAACAATTCTATAAGGTAGATATCAATCTCATTTTACTGATGAGAAAACAAAAGCTTAAATATTTAAGTAACATCCCAAAATGCATATAGTATTTTTTGTGACAAAAGTAGTATTTAAACCATCACCTCTCTACTTTCAAAACATATGCTCTGTCTAGTTAATCAATAGCAAAACTTGCTCATTATAGTGTTTATAAATGGAATTAGAAACTAAAAGGATAAGAAATGTATAGGAAAATACTTTTATTCAATATGAAGAAGGGGCCGGGCATGGCAGCACATTCCTGTATTCCCAGCACTTTTGGAGGTCAAGGTTAGCAGATTACTTGAGCCCAGCAGTTCAAGACAGGGAAACATGGGAAACATGGCAAAACTCCATTTCTACAAAAATTATCCAAGCATGGTGGCATTGCCTATAGTCCAATCTACTTGGGAGGCTGAGATTAGATGATCACTTGAGCTAGGGAGATCAAGGCTGCAGTAAGCAATGATCATGCCACTGCACTCCAGTCTGGGTGACAGAGTGAGACACTCTCTCTCTCTCTCTCTCTCCATATATATGTATACACACACACACACACACACACACACACACACACACACACACACACACATGCATTCTAGTCATGATGGAACAGGATGTTTAGTAAGTCACTGAGCAAACCATTCTAGGAGTATTCAAAATGAAGCTCTTGCAGGATATAGTAGAAAAGAATCAAGTAATACATAAGGGTTGACCTAGATGCCTGTATAATCTCTTCTGTTTCTTTCTTCCACATAGGCACTGTTGTGATCACAAAATCAAACAGTGAAATGTAGAGAAGGAGGAACAAGAGGAAAAGCAGAAAGTAGCAAAAGTATGGTAAGTAATAATTTGTCTTTACTCAGCCAAATTAGGCACCAACGCAAAACATATTAATAACCATTTCATTCAATACAGTACTCTCAGATATTAGGAATTATTAGTAAACCCACAACATAGGTGAGGAAATGTAAGGCTCAAAGTCCATTGCCACAAGTAACTAACAGGAGAAAGGAAACAATCAGGGCTTGATGAAAGACGTGACCAGCATGAAAGACAAACTTTCAACAACTAGAGTAAAAAGCTCAAGTTTTTCTAATAGACCACCTTTGTCTAAAAGTTTTTCAATACTGGCTGTGGGGAATTGCCAAAAAAAAAAAAATCAATCCTGATCAAGTCTCTAGAACTAAATACACAGTTACAAGAAATACAAGGCCAGATGAGGACGTTAAACAACACCATGGGGATGCAATCAGCAAAATACAGGTTTCGGGGAACTCTATAGCACAAACAACCCAGTTTTGTCCATAAAATATCCTAAGGAATAAAAAGAAAGATATACAGATTAGAAGAGATTTGCTTATCAGCCAACTACAACATTTGGATCCTATTTAGTTTTTGATTTGAAAAAAAAAATGGGTACCAAAGATATAAGGCAATCTGATAAACATGAACGATAACTGGATGTTCGATGATAGAGATAAATTATTGTTCATTTGGGAATCCTGGTAAGGGTATTATGGTTATCTTTTGAGTGTTTATCTTTAAGAGATAAGAAATTTAACATTTACATATGAAATAATCTCATGTTTGAGATGTGTTTTAAAATTATCAGGGCAGTGTAGAAGTAGATGTGAGAGGAGGTAACACAGGATTGGCATGACTGATCACTATTAAAACTAGAAGATGATAGGTCCATGGAAGTTCATTATGATATTCTCTCTACCTTGGTGTATATTATGCTTTTTTGAACTAAGTTGATTTTGGTGTGGGTAGCAGATCCTGGGATTTAACAGTCCTCCCCTAAATGAGATAATTTGGAGATGAAGCTAAAAATGAAAAGGCACACATGATCCAAGGAGAATCCACATTCTTTGTGGTCTTCCTTACCTCCCAGGATATGAATTTATAGTATGGAATTCTTTTGCTCAGAGATGCTAGGCATGATGTAACTCTCGCCCAGAGAAGGCACTGCACAGCCTGACCATCTGTGTAACGGTACAAACTCAGGCTGCTTTCAACTGCATATGCTTGGTGAATTGTGAGGCACATCTGGAATGACTTTTTTTTTTCTTCTTAGATTAGGAAGAAATAGAAAGAGAGAGAGTTGGATTGTTTATGAATTCTCTTTGGGCCCTTAGCATCACTGTTGACTGAAGTTGCCTAATGACCCAAGCAGAGGTCCCTGTGAACAAGGTTAAGTTCCAAGAGGGATGGAGCCTGCAGCTCGCTCTTCCTGGAAGCCCAGCACTGCCCTGGCTGGGGCAGTCTTTGATGACACTCTCAGATAAATGATGGCAGTATGATAAATAAGCAGACACTGGACAGCTGGGAAAAGGATTCCAGACCTGGCTCTGATATTTGCTAGTCTTATGGGACTTTAGATGATGGCTGGCTACACTCTCTGAGTCTCAGTTTCCTTATCTATGAAAGGGAGATAAACAGTGCTACCTTCATGGTTCTATTGAAAGCAGCCGAAGAAAGCACCATGAAAACATGACAATGCAAGCTGGTAACCTTTTTTCACACATTCATTCAATCATTTATTTTCATTTGAAGTATATTTATTGAATTTCTACTATGCATCAGGCACTTTACTATAAGTTGTTGGCATAAGGCTGACTAAAAGCTGGTGTAGTACCTGGTTTCATGAAGTTTACCCCTTAATGTAAAGGAAAATACTTTGACTCAATATAAGAAAGGTTGTTCTCTTGGTGAGGGAAAGCAGATGCTATGGGGCCACTGAGCAAGCTATTTCAAAATGGGGATTGTTCAAACACAGTCTCCACAACTTTTTGCAAGGTGTGAAAGAAAGAAATCGAGAAATAGACTAGGGTTGGACTGGATGCTTATATAATCCCTTCCATTTCTGAGTTTACCTGCTGTTTCTTCCTCATAGACTGTTATGACCATAAAATAATAAAATTTGGAAGAGGAGTAGACATAGGCATCAATCAAACAATTTCAAAGAATAAAAGTATACCACACTGCCATGTATGTACCTATGCAACAATCTTGCATGCTCTTCGCATGAACCCCAAAACCTAAAATGCAATAAAATAATATTTTTTTAAAAAAGACAAAGAAAAAAAAAAAAGAAAGTGTGATAACTGCTATGGAACGAAGATAAAGAAACCCAAGAAAGTAAGTGAACAAATAAACAAGGAAGATCTTATCAAATCTAGAAACAATCTGATAAATGAGTAACAGTTGACTCACTGGAAGGAAGCAAAGGAGAGAAATACCTTCCAAGTACAGGGAATAGCATCTGCAAAGTCTCTTTGGTAGGACAAAGCATAGTATTTCCAAAAACTAGATCACTCTGGCTGGAGCACAAAAAGCAAGGGAAGTAAGAAGACAAGATGAGTTTTAAGAAATTAGAAGGTTTTCGCCCAAGTAGCCCCTGTACACCACGGTAAGAACTTTGGTTTTTATCTTAAGAGCAACTAGAAGTCCTGATTAAATGGTTTTAATCAGGAAAGTGATGTGAGCAAGTTTTAGTTTTGAAAATATCACTCTGGCTGCAAAAAAGTGGATGGGTTAAAAGAGGCAAGGGTTATTAGACAGGAGACTACTGAAATGGTACAGGCAAGATTTGGATCAGTTTGGGAAAAAGTGAATGTATTAGAGAGATTCTTAAGCAGATAAATCTACAGGACTTGTAATGGGTTACATTTCGGGGGGCATGGCTTCAGGTGGAAAGAAAAGAGAGTTATCAAGGGTGACTCCTTGATTTCAGGGTTTCAAAAATGGAAATAGAAAATACTGTCAGAAGAAAGGGAAGGCAATTCATGGCAAATGTAGTAGAGTGGTCTGCAAGGATTTCAAATGAGATGCTACTATACTTTTATTGTATGGTAGGACCCAACCCTAGAATGAATCGAAGTGAATCACTGTACACAAAGATGCCTGCTTTTTCAAAAGTTGTGGCCATTAAGTTAAGAAATGAAGAGACAGTAGCTGGAGAAGGTAACTGAATGCAGTGACATTGTATTTAGTATGCATTAGACTTTAACTTTTATTTAAAAGTTGAAGGAGAGTAGCTAGTAGAGAGAAAAGTGAGAAGAATCTCAGGTGCTCAGGTCAAATCCTGGCTCTCCAAGTTCCTATTTGTAAGACCTTGAGACAAGTGATTTAGCTTCTCCATGCCTCATTTTTCATGTTGGGGAAAAAAGGACAATAATAGCACCCACCATGTGGAGTTGATGAGAGGGTTCAGTGAGCCAAGTATGTAAAGTGCTTTAGCTAAGCTCCTGGCACCGTGGAAGCACTCAGTAAATGTTTGTTATTACTAAAAGGACAAGGGAAAGCTTTTCTACCATTCTCTTTTTTTTATTGCATGTAATAACTAATTCAATGTTCCATGGAAATAAAATTTATCTTCTCTGACAGGCAAAAGTATTTGCATTTGCTAAAAGACTGTATATCTTGCATTTTTTCTTAAATCTGGTAGTCTTCTGGTCCCATGAAAGAGCTATGGTTTCCAGTTTTGCAGGTAGGCAAGCCAAGTCTTAAGTTCCTCTTTTGTAATTGACCATGAGTGTGTTGAGTAATAATGTGGATTATTTCTCCCTCTTTTCTTTGATCTTCCCTGTTGCCAAGGATTGCCTGACAGTCTGATTCTTGGCCGGTTTACTTCCTTCTCAGAATGCACTAAGATAGAGAGGAATTGACCCACAATAACAGAGAAGATTTAAGCTAGATTATAGGAAGTATTGACTTTCTTAATCCCCAAACAAGGAATTCCCTGACGGAATTTCAAACTGAAAAATACATATGAACCAGGTTTTGGGTAGCAGTTCTCAAGCTCATTTTGTACCAGAATTATCTGGGGAGGTTGGGAAAATGAAGACTCCCAACCCGCAAAACGAAAACAGAATCAGTAGGAAGAGACCAAGAAACTCCATTTTAAACAAACACTTCCCCCATTCTCACCTTAAGTGATTTCAATCCACTGAGACACTCTGAGATTCTGAAATCCAGAACTCCATACTCACTAGGCACTCTTGACCTCTCTTATTCTGCTTTACTTTTTTTCTATACTTTTTAGTATCCTATATTATTTACTATGCTGATTGCTTATTTCATGTCTCTCTCACACACAGTCCAGTAGAAATTAACTTCCTAGACTCTAAGGCTATAATGCCTGCTTTGCTCCTTGAGGTATCCTCAGAACAGGGTCTAGCCCATAGGAGCCCCTTAGTCAATTCTTGTTCAAATGAGATAAATGGAATTCTCACTCTTCAGACATCTCATACATATATCCCCCATCTAACTGACACTGACCCTCTCATTTTAGTATTCTTCAACATTTGAGTCAGGAATATTTAGAAAATTTGCTGATGCCATGGATCTATCTTCCTGAAGAAAAATACAAATAATGTAAAATTCTGCAAAACCTTTCTAGGGATGAGCATCCCAAGATCCTATAAAGTCAAGGATCTCCAAACCCAAAATTAATAACTCTTGCCATAAAATTAGCCCTGGTCCCTGTAATTCATATTCTAATGTTACTACAGTTGCTACCCTAAGACTCAAATCTAGTTACATCTCTCCCTTGACCCACAATCTTGAAGGGCTCCTTATGGTTTGCACAGCACCCAAATTTTAAAACATAGTATTCAAAGTTGCCCACAATGCAGCCTTCTGCCTATCACTTTTCTAGTTTTATTTCTACCAAATCTTTTAAGCCTATTGCAAGAATGGCTGACTGAACATAAAAGCTGTGGACTCAGACATCCTGGGTTTGAATTCTCACCCCACAACTCACTAGCTGTGTTATCTTAGGTAAATTATTTACCTCTGTGAGGTCTCAGGTTTTTGTTTTTTAATTTGTAAAGTAAGCATAATAGTGAATACTTCAAATGTGCTGTAGGGGGACGGAGTGAGAGAACATATATTAATAGACATGAAGCACTTTTTAAAATGCCAGGCATATAGTTGGCACTCCATAATTATTAGGTTTTATCCTTCTACATGCTTGGCACATAGAATTTGACACATTTTTCTGTCCCTTGGTTTTCCAATATTGCTTAGTCTATCTAGACCAGGGTTTCGCAAACCTTTCGTGTAAAGAACTAGCAAGCAAATATTTTGAGCTTTGCATACCGTATTGTTTTCTGTAGCCACTACTTAGCTCTGCTGTTGTGGCAGGAAAGCAGTTATGGAAGAAATGTAAATTAATATATATGGCTATGTTTCACAGACTTTATTTATAAAAATAGGAAACACACTGGATGTGGCCCAGGGCCATAGTTTTCCAACTCTGGTCTAGACTAGCTTTGAAATTTTAAGACCTGGGTTCAAGCTTCTCTAGGTTGAAGGGGACCATCTCCTCGTCTATTAGATAAGGATAATTATAGTACTTCCCTCAAATGCTGTTGGATGATTAAATTAGATAAAGTATGCAAAGTCCTTAGCACAGTTTTTGGAACATAGTACATACACATGTATTTGGTGGATATTATCATTTTCATCAGCAAAAACACTTGCTTTGTGGTTCTACTCTGTGCCCACATCCACCTACCCTTCTTCAAACATCTTTTCCAGATTCTCCCCTCAGAGTTTCTTTCTCTCTTCTAACACTGTTGGAATGTCTATTGTACTACTCAAAAAATAAATCATGCATTTGTGTAACACATGTAAGTAATTATAGTGGCATATGTGTCCTTGTCACTAGACTGTGTGCTCCTTGAAGGCACAGTCTGCATCTTGTTCCTCTCTATAGCACATCTTCTAACACAGTGTCTGGCACACAGGAGGCAACCAATGCAAGATAATTGCAGTGACAGGGCTATAGTGAGGGCGATGCTGGTAGTGATAGCAGTGGTGTAGTGTAGTGATGCTGGTAGTGGTCATGGTTGTAGTGATGGTGGGTAGTGGCAATAACTGGGGGAGCGGGTGAGACTTGGCTGTTAATTTCTCTTCAAAGAGTAGTCATTTGGAATTCTCAGTTTGAGCCAAAAAGTGGAAATGAAACAAACAAGCTTTTCTGGCAGAGAGAAAGGATCTGCTGGAAGGTCAGACAACCACAAGACCAAAATTACACATGACTCTTCCTAGGGCAGCATGAACAGAAAATGCTCACAGGATTGGAAGTCAGAAAACCCAAGGGCTAGAAAGAACCATTCAGATCTACAGAGTATTTTACAGCCTTCAAAACACTAAAAGTCTCTTAATTTTTCTACAGACATCTGTGGGGAAAGTTACCATCACCCATTTCCCAGATAAGAAAACTGAGCCTTGGAAAAATAAAATAAGTCATGTCTTACTTCAAATTCAGCCTTGGCTGTGTGACCTGAAAAAAGTCAGTCCTCAACTCTGTTCTTAGTTTTACTGTCTGTAAAATAAAGAGGTTGATTTGTAAAATAAACAGGGTATGATTTTAACAGCCCTCTCTGCTCATAAATGCTGTGTCATTGTGTGCCCCTGGGATGGAGTGCAAGATATGCATATCTCTCTTCCCAGTATTAAATTTAAGGAGTAAAACTGGCATTGCCTCTGGATGGGAAACAAATTTCAGGTCACAGGATGCCTCTTCCAACCTCAAAATATTTGCTTTATATTCTGGGCAGAAGTTAGATTTGACCTTATCACAGTGCCAAAGGGGACCTTGGATGAAGTTAGCCTGCTTTTCTCAACATACAGATAAAGAACAGGAGACCTAGAGAGTAGAAGCATGTTCAATGCCGTATAATAATCAAGGACAGAGACTAGTTCAGATTCTTGGTGTCTCCATTTTCTAGTTTTCCCAAAGGAAACTCTCAACCCTGAGATGAAAAGGAATAAATACTAGATTGCCTACTTTACAAATGAGTAAAAGTCAGGTCACATAGACAGTAAATGGCAGAGAAGGGATTCAAATCCAACTCTGTCTGGCTCTTCACGATGCCACTCCTCTGCCTCCTCCACTTGGAAGACTCTTTCACCCAGAAGCTAAGTTAACAACCACACAAAGTCTTGTACATTTAAGCACCAGTTGTGCTGAGCCAAGCTCTGTGGCTTTGGGCCGTGTAAGAGGCATTTAACAGGTGGAGGGAGGAGATTTATGCATTAATCATATTCTCCACCATAAAGAGTTTTTTCCTGCTTGTCTTGTTCAAAACCACAGCACAAAGTATATTCAAGGGCTCCTTTCCAGCTTAGGCAGAAGGCATCATCTTTTCCCATGCATTTACTGGAATGTACCCAAGAAGACCCCAACCTCTCAAGGAGCTAATGTCCAGTGGTCCCCATGGCCAACCACAGCATACCTTGGTCTGGAATCAGAGGACAAAAATACCCCACAAACTTCAGACATGTCATATCCTCTCTCTGTTAGTCCCTAACTGTGCCATAAAATAGGGCTCAGGATTTTACTCAGAGCCTCTACTCCAGGGGTCAGGGGTTCTTATACAGAGGAACTTCCACTCTGCATTAGAATGAGCTATGATATCCATTGCCGACACAGTATGAGTTCCAGCAATGTTTATAAAGTGAGAAAATACTCCTGAGATCCCTCCATTTGTAAAGTGCCCTTTGGGTTAGACAATGGCTTCTCCCATACAAAATATAAATCCTATACTAAAATGTCATGTTTCCAGCACTTCGGGCACCAGCAAAGTTTTCAAGTACTACCTAGAAGAGGAGTTACCAAAGGAAACATAGAAAAAGAAAAGAGCCATTTAAAATAAACATTTTTATCAGTATCATAGATAACATTTGTCTGTTAAGTGATTTCATCCTGGACATTATGCATTCATTATCTCTTTTGATTCCCATGAAGTAGGGATTGTGAGACGACATTTTACAAATGTAGAAACTGAATAAAGCCACCATTCAGCATAACCCAGTGAATGGGGATTGAGGAAAGATCCCAACCCAAGCCCGTGGAGCAAAGAATCTCTACTATCTGCTTTCATGTAGATAAAGTGTCTTGGAGAAAACAGAAAGAAAGAGACCCAACTTATCTGTTTTCTGTTTGTTTGTTTGTTTTGAGGTAGAAACAGAAAGTCTCAGAAAGGTAAAAGAAAAGGTAAAAGAGTCTTGCTATGACTCAGTGTGAAAGCCCAGGCCCCTCAATTATAGGTCAAGGCTCTTTAGTGTCTTGTATCCATGAGGCCTGTAGAGATGATAGAGAGATGGAAAAGTCATGGGAGGAGGGGTGATGAGAGCTTGAGGCAGAGCTGGAGAAACAAATTATAAACAAAATGAGAGTAGCTGCTTTTTCTTCCCATCAGCTTTGTTTTATGGCCATATTCCCCTCCTTCAGGATCACTTTCAGACCTGCAGCGGGCCTGTCCCACTCATTCCCACTGCAACCTGGCTCCCTTGGAAATGTCTAAAGCACTCCATCCCCTAGGCTGCCATGACACCTTAAACAGGCTTTTCATTTGTGTTTGGGGAGGGAGAAAAGAAGCTGGAGACTTAGAGGAAGCCACCTATAGTCCTTCAGCTCTAACATTTCTTTGCAAGGATCACTAAGAGGAAAAGAGACTGGAAGTGAAAAGACAGTGCCATGCCTGTCTGTCTGTTCTAACATTTACTGGCTTCCCTGCTGCTCTGGGGCTAAGCTCCTCATCCCACGTTGTACAGCTCTGACTGATTTCTCTTCAGCATTGTCCATGGAGTTTTCTCCCAGTCTTAGCTCCAATCACACTGGTTTTCATTTTTTTCCTTAAATGGGTCACATTTGTTCATTCTTCAGGTCTTTGCAGAAGTTGGGCATTCTATCAGAAATGCTCTCATTCACCTCCTCCTTTCTGAAACCCAGTCCTCCACATTCATTTTACGCATTTGGCTCCGAAAAGCTCACTTTACATGTCACTTTCTCAAGAAAGCCTTCTCTGACTGCACAAGGCCCCTTGATAAATGCTTGCAACCCACCAGCCTAGTAGTACTCTGTACAGTCTTGACTCTTACTCATGTGATTGTTTCGTTAATATCTGTCTTCTCCATAAGTCTGTGAACTCCATAAAAATAAAGACTACATCCGCTTATCATACCATTCGCTCTTTGGGGTATAATGCAGTCGTAGCATACAGTGGGGTCTCAAAGATACTTAATGAATGAATGATTAGCGTTTCCTGCTTTACAGGTCTCCTGCAAGGAGAACAGTGACATCTAGTGACCACTTTCACACTCATGGGATTCTCTGATCACACACCACTAACTGGCCTCAAAAAGACTTCACTGTATTTCCAACAAATTGAATATTTCAATGATGCTGAGGGAACCTGGCGTGGAATTCAGACATAGGGGAATCCGGCTCCTATGCAAACAAGAAAGGCACCACCGGAGCCTATCTACTACTATGCATGTGCCAAGAACACATTGCAAAAGTCCCGGGGCTTGGCTTGTAGTGTGCCACATTGCAGATGAGTATAGTGTGGCCCAGAAAGTCCATCACTGGGGCGAGTTCGCAGAGCAGCAAACAGGGAAATTCATAGGCTCATTCATCAAGTCCTGGAAAGCTACTCATAGACAGCTACATCCTCACTGATAGATCACTCATTGAACCACTAGTTATTTTTATATATTGATGTTTTGGAGACAGTGTTTCACTCCATTGCCCAGGCTGAAGTGCAGTGGTGCAATCACATCTCACTGCAGCCTTGACCTCCTCCTTGAGCACTTGATGTGTTCAAGTGATCCTACCACCTCAGTCTCCCATGTGGCTAGGATGACAGGTGTATACCAACATGCCAAGTTATTTTTTAATTCTCATTTTTTTTTTAAAGAAATGGGGTTCTCCTTGTATTCTCCAGGCTGGTCTTGAACCCACTGGCTCAAGGTATCCTCCCACCTCAGCATCCCAAAGTGCTAGGATTATAGGCATGAATCACTACCCCTGGTCCCATTCTTGTTATTTATTGTAATCTGCAACAGCCTGCTCATGGACCTCCTTGATTCTACTCTCACATTCTCACAGTCTATTCTGACCCTGCAGTTGAAAGTGTGGAGACATGCACATATGTATTTTATTGTTGGTGTTAGCTTGAGGACCACTGATGCACAGAATTAGATTATTTGCAACGTTCAGTTTAGGGCGGAAGCTCATTGTTGAGCTTGGTAGGCTGTAATTATTTGTTCAGTTAGCTAGTTTTAATAATTCTTTAAACTTTAATGAACTCTCACAAATCTACCACCAAAAACACCAGCTAAGGGCCGGGCATGGTGGCTCATGTCTGTAATTCCAGCACTTTAGGAGGCTGAGGTGGGCGGATCGTTTGAGGTCAGGAGTTTGAGACCATCCTGGCCATCATGGTGAAATGCCATCTCTACTAAAAATAAATAAATTAGCCGGGTGTGGTGATGAGCACCTGTAATCCCAGCTACTAGGGAGGCTGAAGCAGGAGAATTGCTTGTACTCAGGAGGGAGAGGTTGCAAACAAACAAACACCAGCTAGAACTTGATTACTTACATGAAACATATGCTTCCTCATGCCATTAACTTACTTTTCCTGACTCAAGATTACCATCATCCTGACTCCTATGTTCATCACTTCCTTGCTTCCCTATTTAAATCATATTATTGCATCTGTATTTATTCCTAAAAGGTATTATATTTGAGGTGTGGGTATGCTTTTATTAAAGAAGGAAGGAAAGGGGGTTGTGCTACGTAAAATCTTTGGGACTTACTTTCTTCAGTTAATAATATGTTCATTCATTTCATATTGACAGGTATCACTATGGCTCTTTCATTTTTGTTACTGTAGCATAATCTATCAAAAATATATCCCATGCTTTATTTCACTATTGTCTCATGGATGGGAATTTGGGGTTTTTACAGAGGCCTCCCTCTGCCACATGATCTAATCCCAACAGCCTTCTGCTAATAATCATGCATCGCCATCATCTCATGGCCTTCAGGATAGGGTCCAAATTCCACAATTTGACTTACAACATCCTAAATAATCAGACCTCATTTTGTTTCTCCCCCCATCCTTGGTCTTAGTCATGGGGTGTTTTTTTTCGGTCTTTGTAGGGCAGACCATGTTCTTTTCTTCCTTAGATCATCTACTTGACACTTTCTCCACCTCCTTACTCCCATGCCTTCTCTTTCCTCTATGAAAATCTGTATGACCACTCAATACCCTCCAGTACTTAGCCTAGAAAGATGCTGTGGGAGGGACACAAGATCCATAGAGTTCTACTAAACTTAGTCAGTAGTCTACTAGTGGAGGCCCAGGGCCGTCTGGGAGCTGCCATAGAGGAAGGAGTGGGGATCAAATGAACGATGCTTTATCCACCTTCCTCTGCCTCAGTGAAACAGTGGCATCACCATTCCTGATTTTTATGGATTGAGGTTCCAGAAAGATTGCATTTGGAAAAAGTGTTCTATAAAGATACATTCACAAAACAGTGAACCAATAATTCATATGGTCCCCTCAAGCCTTGACATTCTATAACTAAAAGTGAGAGAACCAAAGAGAAAAAGAGGAGCAATAATTTCACGGCTAAGCATGTAAACTCTGGAGCAGACCAACTTTGAATAAATCACTTAACATCTTTGAGGTTTCCTCAGCTGTAAAATGGGTAGGATATTAAGAGGAACCACATGAAATTGCCATTTTATAAGTAAAAAATGGACAAATGTCAGCCATTTTATATGACTCGAACCAATGTATATAAGTAAATCACAGATTTGGAGGGCAGAATAAATGAGATAATTCAAATATTGTACTGAGGTAGACACTCCTAGGTTTTCACCAAACCCATGTCTTCTCCTAGGCACACAGCTAAAATCCATTTCCCTGTCTTCATTTCAGGCAGGTATGGACAATGACTGAATTCCAATTAATGGAATGGGAGGTGAAATGACATTTGCCACTTTCAGGCTTGGTCTATTTAAACCTTTGATGTGCAACCCTCCCTGTTATTTCTTCTTCCATAGCAACTGTGGATGCATCAGGTTAATACAGCACAAGGAATAGGCTGAATCCCTGCACTAATTCTTTCTTTTTTTTTCTTTCCTCTTTTTTTTTTTTTTTTTAAGGCCAAGTTTTGCTTCTTTTACCCAGGCTGGAGTGCAATGGTGCAATCTCGACTCACTGCAACCTCTGCCTCCAAGGTTCAAGCAATTCTCCTCCCTCAGCCTCCCAAGTAACTGGGATTACAGATGCCTGCCACCACACCTGACTAATTTTTGTATTTTTAGTAGAGACAGGTTTCACGATGTTGGCCAGGCTAGTATGGAACTCCTGACCTCAGGTAATCCACCTGCCTCAGCCTCCCAAAGTGTTGGGATTATTGGCATGAACCACCGTGTTCAGCCTGCTCTACCTCTCATAAAGCCACTCATCAATCAAAAACATTTATTTGGGATGCTGCATAAACAAAATAAATAACCTTGATTGTATTAAGCCACTGAGACTTAAGGTTTTATTGTTTACAGAAACTAGTATTATCAAACTATGTAAGTACTTAGAACATGGTAAGGAATCAATAAATGCTAGTAATCACCATAATGAGACATGATGATGATCATGATGACAATCCCCATGTACAAAGGGTCCACAAGGGCAGGAGGTAGGAGGGTTGGTCAGGTTTGACTGAGTGGCTGGGCCAGGGGACCTCACCTCCTTTGTGCCGTTGTCTTGGATGAGGGTATAAAGTGGCACCACACGGTTGATTTCCAGCAGCACTGGTGTGGGGCTCAGCTGCTCCTTGCCTGGCCGGCGGCAAAGGTGACAGGTAGATGGACAGCGCCCCTTTTCCTCACAGCGAATTTCCACACCTGAAATGAGCTGGTCATCTGAGAGCATCTGGGCTGTGAGCAAACCTGAGAGGTAGGTGATGAAGGGCATGGACTTGAGCTCCTTCTTGCTGCCCAGCTCTGTGGTCTCTGGAGAGGCACAAAACAGGAAGAGGGAAAGGCAAATTCAGGACTGCTCAAAAGGCCTGACTCTGGAATTCACAAAGTACAGATACTAAGAAGCTGGTATCCACTGAAGAGGTAAAAAGATGATAGAGTGATTTATTCATGATGTCTTGGAAAGACTGCTGGACTGAGGATTCAAAGATCAGAATGGCGTATTGTGCTACCACTTACATTGCTTTGTCTGGCCCTCATTTTCCCCATATTTAAAGTTGGGGCCAGGCACAGTAATCCTAGCACTTTGAGATGCTGAGGTGGGTGGATCACCAAAGGTAGAGTTTGAGACCAGCCCGGCCAAAATGGCAAAATCCCATCCTATTAAAAATACAAAAACCTTAGCCAGGCATGGTGGTACATACCTGTAATCTCAGCTCCTTGGGAGGCTGAGGCAGGAGAATTACCTGAACCTGGGAGGTGGAGGTTGCAGTGAGGTGAGATTGCACCACTGCACTCCAGCCTGGGCAACAGAGCAAGACTCCATCTCAACATAAATAAATAATAAATACATAAATAAATACAATAAAGTTTGTAGGTTGAACTAGATTACTATTCAATAATTTTGCAAGATATATATATTCAAAAATATTTTTACCCAACCAAAAATTCCTGTCTACTGTCAACTTACACAAAGTATATCCTTTCTTTAAAATTTATAACCAGTCCTATATTTTCCATGCAGCCCAATATTACAAGGAAAACACAAGATTTGGGTCAAGCCAACTTCACTTGAAATCTCAGTTCTGCTTGAAAATACCTCTGCAACCTTGGGAAAATCTCAATATCCAGGCAACTCCAGTGATGCATTCTGAGAAATGGGGTTAATAATACCAATGAAATCAGTTATGAATAGCAAATGAGAGAGATGGAGGTAGGACCGTCTGGAAAAGACATTATTTCTCCTTTTCTGTGTGTGCTCACCTGTTCCCTTGTTCACACTTTTCCTGCCTCTTTCTTCCTGTGCACACTGAGATCTGACTTATACACACTTCATCCTTTGCCATCTCTCTTGATCTATAAACCAGTATTTTCCACCTCTGTGCTTTTGCTCACTCTATGCTGCTTTTCCCTTCTGCCTCTCCATCAATACTCCATTCCAATGTCACTCTTTTCAGGAAGTCATTCTTCATTGCCCCAGCCCCTTTTCTGAATAAGTGTTTCTACTTATGATATCTTATTTAAGTTCATTTTCCCTTCCAATTTTCTGCTGAAAAATTTCTCTACAATAATATTATCAACTCTTAGAGACCATAGGCCATGGCTCCCATTACCACCCACCTTTTGGTGCTGCACACAGTACAAGGAATGTATTTGATGCTCAGTCAAAGACAGAGATTATAGAACTCTGAATGGCTAGAACTGTATTAATGATCTAGTCTACAGACTCCAAAACTCTTCTGAGGAATCCTAGGGATCCTACGAAGCATCACAGCAATTGATTATATAGAAAAAGAGGGAAACTGAGCAGGCAGGGTTCTAAACTCTCATCTCAGTTTCAAACAGACCAGTTTCACTTTTAGTTCTTTTATAGACTGGCCTTCTATACAAGATTTTGTAAAAATAAAGGGTTCTACAGCTATATCAAATCTTGAAGCAGCAAAGTGATTTGTAGAACCCAGAGGGTTCCTTTTACATTAGACTAGTGAATGGTGTCCTCACAGATGTGCAGTGTATAATCTGAGTGGAAAAACATGATGATTTTATACTGAGAGCTTAATCCATCTGGCAGCTTCAACAAAGCCTGGTAATGTCAAGGCAAGCTCCTGCCTCAGTGGAAATAGGGGTCCTGGGCCCTGATGTCAGAGAGAAAAAGGAGAGTTGTCTCTTGCTCTTGTTCTCGGCTTGTAGTGGCATGCAGCTGATCTGGAAATGGATTTGCCAATTAGAAATACAAATAAACGCAGCCTTCATTCATTACTCTCTGGGCCCTCAGGCCTGGGATCTGGCCTCCACCTTTTCTGTCTGGCTGTAAGCAAATGCTTATGAGCATCAGATCAAAGGCTCTGGGGGAGGAAGACAAGGAAAATTCCAGTTAACCAATCCTTCACAGGGATTATAGAAGGGTAGTTACTAAGATAAACAAAACAAGGGTGTAAAGAAGGCATCCCAGCAGCTAGAGACAGTCTTATATCCACACCTTTCAAAATAAGAAGATGATGATGACTATTTGTAGACCAGAGGGATAGTTTTGGGGAAAGATGACTTCAAACTTGGGAGAGAATAGCCGTTCGGGGAGAAGGTCAAGAGAGAGTCAGAGCAATGAGGACACTAGGGACTCATTAGCCCACACTCTGGCCTAGGTCAACAAACTATGGCCCATGGGCCAAATCCAGTCCACTTCCAGCTTGTGTAAATAAAGTTTTATTGGAAGACAGCCACCCCCATTCATGTATTTACTGTGAATAGCAACAACAGCAGAATTGAGTAGTTACAACAAAGACTCTGCAATCACAATGCCTAAAAATATTAACTATCTTACCCTTTACAGAAAAAGTTTGGCAACCCCTGCTCTTGACGTAGTTTATAGATGGGGAAACTGAGTGTCAAAGAAAGAATCCAACCACACAGAAAGATGGAAGTATGATGGATTAGGTAAAGTAAAAATTATGGAATCAAATGCACCATCAATATACTTAGATTGTGAATCTCCAGGGAGAAAAAAATAGGGAGGGACATCTTTTCTTCATAAAATGGATTTCAAAAACTATTGAAAGAACACACTTTTATGCTGATCTAGTACAAATCTTTACATTTTATAGAAGAGAAAAGTGTGTCGCAAAGAAGTAAAATGACTTTTCAAGGTCACACAGTGAGTTGGTGATCCTTTCAGCACACAACCCCAGTCTTCTAATAACCAACTCATCATTTAAACTACTATCTCATCATATTTTAAAACACAGATGGTATCCCCTCATAGCACATTGCAATATGCACATAATTTCATTGAGAAGAAACTAAACTTGGTGCTAAGAGTAAAAATTCCCTTGATCAAACAAACATTCATAGTCATTGGGTTAAAGATATAACTATCAATTTAACAACACAATAATCTATAGACCTTTGTTATTCTGCTTCTGTTCAATAAATCTTCAGCTTTTTAAATTTATCATCCCTATCAGTGCAGCTAAAAGCCCACAGTCTTAACTGAAAACTGCACCACAGTAGCAGTATAGAATTTACAGCTGAATTTAAGGGTTTTGCCAATCTGGTCCAACTCCATTGAAACCTATGACCAAAACAGAAAAAGGGATTTATTTCTAAGTCTCACACACTTGTATTAACAGGGATCCTTTTCTTAGAGATTGTATCATGCCTAAGTTATGATCTAGGTAAGAGTTAAGATGAAACACCATTAGCCATTCCATTAATTATTCCTCTGTAGACATTACAATTGCAAAAGCTAATTGCTTCTGATTCAACCTTATCCTGTGGCTAGAGTCAGCTATTCAAAAGGCAAACCTTATATTGCTCTCCTGCTTAAAACTCTTCCATTGCACTTCACTGCTCATAGGTTAAAGAACAAAATCCTTAAGACAGCACATAGAAAATACGGGATCCAGACAACACACTGCCTCTTCAGTTGGATCTCTTATTTTCTTCCTTCTAGTTCAGCTACAATGTCTAAATTCCTTGCATATACCCTCTCCCTCTCTCAATCCTGGCACATGCTTTCCCTCTGCACAGAATTATTTCCCCCACCCGATCCTTGGCCCTGCCTTTTCCACGCTAACTTCCACTCATCCTTCAGGTCTTAGGTCTAGTGTCAGTTCCTCAGAAAAGCCTTCTCAGAACTCCTTGTGCCACTAATGTATACTAATATTTTTATTTATTTATTTATTATTTTGATACAGGGTCTCACTCTGTCACTTGGGTTGAAGTCTAGTGGCACAAACTCAGCTCACTGCAATCTCTGCTTCCTGGGCTTAAGCAATCCTCCCACAGCAACCCCCCAAGTACTGGGACCACAGACATTTGCCACCATGCTGGCTAATGTTTTCTTGTTCCTTTGTGTGTATTTTCAGTAGACACAGCATTTCACTACATTTCCCAGGCTGGTCTTGAACTCCTGAGCTCAAGCAATCTGCCCACCTCAGCCTCCCAAAGTGCTGGGATTACAGACATGAGCCACCGCACCAGACCCATTAAGGTTTTGTATTACAGATCCTCATAGAATCCTGTTCTCTATATCACCTATTAATGTCCCGAGATTGTAAACTACATAAAGGAAAAGACAACATCAATTTTGCTGATCCCATATCCATCTTACACAGTACCTGGAACACAGCAGGCTTTCAAAAATATTATAAATATTTGTTAAATATATAGTAAACATATATACCCTGTGCTGCCTTATCCAAGCAACAATGAACCTAAGAGCTGGAATTGGTAAATTACAAGGATGGTAACAATACATGATTATAGTCAATACACAACCTCTTCTCAAAGTAAAATTAGTGCTCTAATCAAAAGATCAACAGATGAATAGCTGAGCGCTTTTCCAGTTGCTCTGACACTCTCTACGTTTTTACGTAGGCCCTTGCCATTAAGTGAATGGGAGAGTTAGGTTAAAATACGGTGTCTTTAACAGGCCAAGGAAAAAGAACATTTTTGAAGAGACTTATCCTCTGTTCACATTTCCCATCCTTCTTAACAATGCTTCCAAAATAGGATCATGTCTGGTTTCAAGCCCAATTCAGTTCCAATGACACTACAACCCATTCATTTGAGAACCTGCCAACTGAACTCTCTTTTTTCTCCTCCCAAATTCCTGCTGGGTATTATTTTGTTGCCACCAAAAAAAAAAAAAAAAAAGCCTCAGTTGAAGTGACAACTTCTTGTTGGGAGGGCAGCCAGGGCGTTTCGGCAGGAGGTGATGGCACCGCTTGCCCTCATCTAGAAAATAAAACAAAGCATCAGACCAAGGGCTTCTGGGAGAGCCAAAGCTGCACGGATGTTTGTTCAATATTCAGCAACGGGGCAGGGCGCTACCTCCCTAGTCAGACAGGCTTGCTTTGGCAATAGGCTTGCACTTGAAGCATTTAAAAGCTCCACAGGGACCAGAGGGGCTCAAATTAGAAACATTAAGGGAGAGGGGAAAAGGGTGAGACTTTTATATCATAAAGAATGGCCTTTATTACAGCATTGGCCTCCTAGGAATTACTGAAATTGGATCATTTCTTAGGCGGAGTTACTGTCTCCTGTTAGGGGAAAGCAATTGCTCTGAGGCTTGACTCAAGGACCCACACAAATATCTTTAAGAAAGGGAAAATAACCCACTGAAAGGCCATTAGCAAGGCCTGTACTTCTCTGTTGTGCAATGTGAACTTCTCAGCCTAACAGTCCAGCCTCATTAGTGTGCCCTTTATAAATAATAGTACTTTATTAAAAAAAAAACTTTAAAAAAGTACTTTAAAAAATAATAAGAGTACTTTATAAAAAAAAAGGTAGCAAGAAAATATTTCCTTTTTTTGTGAAGTACTTAAGAACTTTTTTAATAAAAATTTTTTTTCTTGTTACTTTTTTTTATAAAGTACTATTAAGTATTTTATAAGTACTTAAAATATTTTCTTTTTTTAATAAAGTACTGTTTTTTTAATTTACTTTATAAATAATAGTACCAACCTAAAACAGTAATTGTGAGGATTAAGTAAGGGTCCTGGAACAAGTTAAGCATTCAATATACTATTTGTTATTGTTGTTATTGCTATATTTATTATAATTACATTGTTATTGTTGTAACAGGACATTAAAACTGAAATTTCTGTTGAGATACCAAGGCATAATAGAAGTAAAATTCCAAAGTCATGCCCTTAGATACAGAATTTACAAAGAAGATGAAATCTAACCAATTTTGTAACTCTAGAAACCTCAGCCGAAACAAGGACACAACAAGAAGTTAGGCTAGGTATGGTGGCTCACACCTGTAATCCCAACACTTTAGGAGACCGAGGCGGGTGAATTGGTTGAGCTCAAGAGTTTGAATCCAGCCTGGCCAACATGGCAAAAACCCATCTCTACTAAAAACACAAAAATTAGCTGGGCGTGGTGGCACACACCTGTAATGTCAACTATTTGGGAAGCTGAGGCCCGAGATTCACTCGAACCCAGGAGGCGGAGGTTGCAGTGAGTTGAGATTCCACCACTGCATTCCAGCTTGGGTAACAGTGAGACCCTGTCTCAAAAAAAAATGGAAAAAAAGAGGTCAGAAAGTAGCAAGAAAATATATATGTTTTCTGAGATGGAGTCTTGCTCTGTTGCCCAGGCTGGAGTGCAGTGGTACATCTTGGCTCACTGCAATCTCTGCCTCTCGGGTTCAAGCAATGCTGCTTCAGTTTCCCAAGTAGCTGAGACTTCAGGCCCACACCACTATGCCTCGCTACTTTTTTCATTTGCAAAAAAGATGTAAGGAAGATTTTTTTTTTTTTTTTGCAAAGAACTATTACCATGTTTGGAGTCTTTAGCACCCTAGGCAGCTCAAGTGGAACATGCTATCTTCTAACTCCAAGTTTTGTGAGAGGAACTCTCAGGAGTGCCACTTAGAGAACTTGGATGTATTCTCAGGAACTGGCAAGAAAATGGACTAGGGTCTGTTTTCACCTGAAAAATCTGTAGTGGCCTATACCAACAGAGCAGAAGGGGCTGCATGGGAATTAGGCCAAACCCCCAGAGATTGCCCAGTGAAATATGCTTGTGGTTCCTCTGAACTGTATATGGGTCACAAAGAAGAAATAACTGCCCTGGAAATGTTTTAAGCCCTGCCCAAGAGGAATCTAACAGTGATGGGTCCCCCACAGTGAATCTCCTTGAGGTAGGAAGCCAGAGAAACAGGAGGTGGAAAGGGATCACTGAAGCCAGCCAAAGAGTAATGGCACTGTTCCACATCTTGGAAGTCCCAAGCAACGGGGATCACTGAAAAGCCCGTGGACAAGCCCCCAAGAGAAAGGGCCAGCTTTATAAAGATGCCAGAACCAGAGACTGCAAAGACAGATAAAATGCTTCTAGAGCAAGTACAACCTTCCTAATCCTTTCCACTACCCTCTTTTTCTTGCTTGTACCGTGAAGGAAGAGGAAGAAGAGGTGCAAAGTAAAGAAAGAGCATGAAGGCCAACCATATCCCACTCCTTAATGCTCCTTTTGGGAAAGACATAGAGACTTTATTTGTCAAATTAAAAGATTTGATTAAAATATTGGACTGGACATCCTAATTCCTGATTTGAAAGTATGTTAGCAATGTAAAATGTTGATAGTGCTGCCTATTCCATAAGTTAATAATAGATTAGATGTGGCCTGCTAAGATTTTCATCTAGAGGTAGAGGAAAATTATCCCAGTAAACATATCACAAAGAGTATAGGAATCAACACATACATATCTGCTTTTGAGCATACATGTTTTCACAGACTATATTTTGATTATTCTCAACTTGTACTGTGAACTGAACCATTTGTATAATCATTATAGTACATGTCACATTTTTATTATTTGATGTAATATGATAGTTACATGAACAAAGCATCATGAGAACAAGGACCATGGCCAGTTTTAATGAACATTTGCATTCTCAGCACAGAATTCACTGTTTGGTATCATGTAGATAGTCTGCAGGTAAATATCTGAACAAATGAATAAATGAATGCATAAATCTGACTCCTGTTCCACTAGTGAAATACTTATCAGACTTCATACTAACTATTCAAATTTATCACCACAACCTCAAAGACAGTTAGTTGGTCTTTGCTTTTTTAAAATTAATGTACACTTGTTAGATTAGAAAGGTCAAGTAACGTGTCCAAAATCACACAACTAGTAACCCATCTAGCTACTTCCACCCAGTTTTACTGCTCTTCCACTGTCCATATTTCCTCTCTGAAAAATTTTCAGCACCAGTTTTCACTCCTACAGGATGAGTCATATCCGTTCCAAATATCTGTGTCTTCCCATCCCTCAGGCAATGCCCACAACCTCTCCCACCCATTTCCATGGGCGAATAGGGTCTCTCCAGGGTAGAAAGCATTGTAAAGGTCACCTGGTCAGAAATCCCATCTAATTTTTCATTTGCCACCAAATCATCCTCCAATTTATTCTTGGACATTTCTAAAAATGTGGAAATTGGTACCTTTCTAGGCCTCAATTCCCGAAAGGCTCTGTTAAACTTAGACTAACATCTTATCCAGGAACCACACTTCTCCTCCTAAGTATCAGACCCAAACCCAGAGTTACGTACTTTACGCTATTGAATGCCTTATCTATGGTATTCATGCCTGGTCTCTAGTTGGGGAGTGGGATCATAGTAAAATTAAACAATTAACTAACTAGGTAGATAAAATTCCCATCCCAGGAACTGTGGGGCATTCTTCAGTGGCTTCTGATAAGGTACATGTGTATGAGTATGTGTATGTTGTGGTGTATGTGTTGTGTCCATATTGCATGCACACACACACATACATATACACACACATTTGGGGAATGGAAAGAGAAGCAACAGTGGAGATTCCAGAAGTAAGAATTATTTAAAAAAAGACAACAGAAGTATAAAACTGCCAAACCCTAGGACAACTGATCTCCTAATCTAACTGAATTTGAAAGCTCTTCCCTTAAATGTGTAAGTAATAAGTACAATTACAGAGGAGCAGCTATAGCATGGTGGTTTGCTTGAGTTTAAATTCCATCTCTTTCATTTTCTAGCTGGGTGACCTTGGAACGAGACCTTAACCTCTCTAAGGCTCCATCCATTTCCTCATTTGTAAAATGCTAATAATTTTAGTACCTAAATATTGGATTATTTGGAGGACAAATGAGGAACTTAATGAAACTTAATGAAAAGTATCCAATGCTAGGGTGTCAAGAGCATCATCAGAGGTCATTTGCTCTAGCCTGTGGCATTCACCCTAGAATTATTCAATTTTTGTGCATGTCTGAATAAATCTTCCCTTGAAACCTGCCTGATGCTTTAACTGTCAAAAATTCCCCCTTAAATTACCTGCCTTCTACCTATGAGAAGACAGTAGACCAGGGTAGAATTGAAGGTTCAAGTCCAAAGCTGTTGAGTCAGGCTGCCTGAGTTCACCTCTCCAGCCTTAGTTTCTTCATTTGTAAAATGGGGATACTAATTCCTCATCGAACTGTTCTAGGAATAAAACAAGAGATGTGCTAGCCCATTTTTACCTATGATCTCATACAGTTCTCCATCATCCTTCAAAGTAGGGATTGTTGCCCCCTTTTACAAATGAGAGAACTAAGGCACAGTGTGATAAAGTATAGCTTGTAAGGGGATACCTGTCTTCAAGTGAAAGCTGTTAAATTTCTGATGCAGGTCATTCTCTCTGTGGGAGAGGGACCCCTGGACACTGCCCAATAGCCTAGTAGTTGGCCAGAGTCTTGGCCAGAATCAGGAATCAGTTGGCATTGAAGGGTAACATTTATTTCCTCCTGAGACAAGGCAGGTTGTGGCCAGTAACAGGAGGCTGAAAAAAAAAAAAAGGCCATATGTGATCTCGTGCTGCCCTCTAGTGCCTACTTAAGATGATTGCTCTGGGGAAATCTCTGTTCTGATCCTTCCATGCCAAAGACTGATCATTCTGTGCAAAGCAACTTGCACTGAGGGAAGCAAGGGAAACAGTAAAAGTTAGCTATGATACAAGGAAGCTTAGTGCAATGACTAAAGGAATTCTGAAAGAGCACTGGCTGAGAAAGCCTATTCAGTGCCAGGTTTACAGCTAGGCACAAGGGGTAAAAATATGAGTAACAATTTGTTTCAATCCTCGTGGTACTCAAGTTTAGAGATCTGATGGGGCATATCTGCTGGGAAGGGAAAAACAGAGATGAAGAAGGAGAGCCTAAAGATATGGCAGAGAGAAAAGATAGTTGATGGAGCAGGATCTTAAAGGAGACAAGAAGAGAAAAATTCCTGGGTGGTAATGGAAAGGATGTGGTCTGTATTTCATATAGATCTGGATGTGAAATGCAGTTTGGTCAAAACTAGGCATGCCACCAGGGCCTCTATGTATAGTTACACAAGTTGGGCTCTGTAAAAAGGAGACAAGGCAAAAGGGTGAGTGGAGACTAAATCCAGTCTCAGCTCCATTTGCCATGCCTGTGCTCATGAGACTGAATCCAAGTAGAGGAGCTTATTTTCCTAATTCATATAAAATGTGACTTACAGGCTAGCCACAGTCCAAAATGTGATCACAGACAAGCTTCTTCCTCGTAGTAGTCTCTGCTTTTAATGTGTAAAATACGCTAATATCACTGACAACATAAAGTTGTTGAAATTTAAGATAATGGGCTGGGCACATCACCTGAGGTCAGCAGTTCAATACCAACCTGGCCAATCTGGTGAAACCCTGTCTCCCCTAAAAATACAAAAATTATCTGGCTGTGGTGGTGGGTGTCTGTAATCCCAGCTACTTGGGAGACTGAGGCAGGAGAATCACTTGAATCTGGAAGGCAGAGGTTGCAGTGAATCAAGATTGTGCCATTGGACTCCAGTGCAGGTGACAAGAGTGAGACTCCATCTCAAAAAAAGAATAATAATAAATATGTATGTAGGTTCATGCCAGACAGTAGCCACCCAAAACCTTCCAGTTTTTGTTATTATTACTATTACTAGTCTTATTTTTAATGCAGTTTTATTTTTTAGATAGTGACAAAAAACGTGCTCGGAAAAGGGAGAGGACAGAAGAGAAAATCACATTTCCCAATCTTCTATTCTTTGCCAAACACAAGACATTGTGGATCTCATCGAATCCTTACAATAGTGCCTTGGACTAGTAATGTCATAATTTTTTACAACTGTAATATACAGCTGAAGAAACAGAGTTTCTGAGAAGTGACAGATTGCAGCTGAAGGTCATTAGGCATTCAAAGTCTGACTCCAAAGCCCCTTTTCCGTCCAAAGGAGCTGAGATGCATCATTAATAGAAAAACTGCCTTCTCTTTCTTGGGATCAAGTTCTTTTACTTTCTTAAAAACTCTGTTTAAAACTTACCCCCCAAGAAAGGATTTGAAGATTAGTTCCTTCCTAATTCCTTCTTCCTCCTTCCAATCACTTCTCAGGCTAGGGGTCAAAGAGGAAATGCTCAGCAAAGATTATTCTTGGACAAGGCTTATAGAATTGGAGGTCTCTGAGATGCTAATGGCCTGCTTTAGATAAAGACTCCCAGATTGTCCCACTTGAACATGTTTGAAGCAGGACAGAAGGCCAACAAGGTATACAAGGCCTGCTTGGGGCCGGTGGGAGGTTGCCAGTTTCAAACATCCAGGAGGGTATGAACATCGGCTGGAGTCATCTGGGAACCATTAGTCAGTTAAGGGAACCATTAGAAATCAAGCTGCCACCCTTACCACTTTTCTGGGGGTTCACAGTCTTGCTTTTATATTTCTAACTCCTTATTTTTAACAAAATGTTAAAACTATGTTAAAAGACAACTTTTAAACATATTAGCAGGCATTACTTTTGGAGAACAGGTTTAAGATTAAGTTACTTCTCCATGAGCTCCCCTCTGCTTGTAACTCTGCTACTAGGGGCAGGGAGAAGGATTAATGAGCCCACTCGACAAAAAATAAAATAAAATAAAAGGATGGAAACTCATCAGAGAGTCCCTGTCTTACATTGAGGCAATCAGTAAAATTAATATTAACAATAGCTACAATTTTACAGGCACATATTCCAAGCCAGATGTTCTGCTACTTGATTTGCATACATTACACCCCTTCGTCTCTATAAATCGTAACAGTGAGAGGTAGGATTCATTATTGGTTTTTAAAGACGAGCAAATGGCAGCTCACAGAGGGACAATCAGAAATCCAAGAAGACTTGGATTGCCATTGTGACCTTCCTTACTTCTAAGCATGCCTCCACAATATTAGGCTGTCTCCCACTCTGCTACATTGCTAGAGATTCAGGTTCAGGCAGTTATAAATTCTGGAAATTGAATACACAATTTCCGTTGCTTCTGCCCATTACATCACAGTAATCAGCAATAAAACTCTTACCATAGTAGTCTGGACAATCAATAGGTAATTGGTTGAAAAACTATGAAGTGTCCAAACAGTGGGGTACTATGTACTTAAAAATGAATTAGAATAATATTGTATGTGCTTGGAGTAATCATAAATATATTTTACTAAACGGAAAAAAGGAAAATGCAGAACAGTGTTTACGGGGTTTTTTTTTTTTAAATAGGCATGAGGCCTCACTATGTTGCCTAGGTTGCTCTCAAACTCCTGACCTCAAGCAATCCACCTTCCTTGGCCTCCCAAGGAATTACAGGCATTAGCCACCTCCTGGAATTACAGGCATTAGCCATCATGCCCAGCTCAGAGTAGTGTTTAGAGTGCTCTCTTCTGCATAGAAAAGTTGGGAGTACTATACATATGTATAAATTTTTAAATTAGGAAACACTGACAGGTTAACCAAACCTAATAAAATAGTTACCTACAGGGATAAGAATAGAAACCAGAGTTTTCCAGTATATCTTCTTTTATAAGTTTTAGCTTTGCACCAAACAAAAGTTTTATATACTTTTTTTAAATCACAAAAGAAGGGGAGGGACTCAAAATGGCGTGGTGAGAACAACCCAGGATTGAAGCTCTCAGTGAATGCGCGGAGGGTGAGTCAGGGCTGCATTTCCTAACGGATCTTTGTTGCCCACAAAACGGGGAAATTCCCAGGTATAAAAGAGACGCGGAACGCCAGGCAGAGGTTTTGACCGGCGCTATAGGGCAGCGGCGCTCCACAGTGCTCCGCACAAAGCGCACTGGTCCGAGTGCCCTGTTGAACTGGCAATCTGAGACTTGAGAGGGCAGACTGGCATATCCATCTGACTGAACAGGACTTGGACAGTGAGCCAAGCCAGGAGATTCCAGGGAAACGGCATTTGGGCCAGTGCAGTGGGACAAACAAAAGGGAAATTCCAAATGCTCCAGGTGAAGAGTTTCACTGCCGGCACAGCTGAACCCAGGATAATACAGCGTGGTGGGGGAGGGGCATCCGCCATTACTGAGGCAATCCACCCCTACTGAGGTATGTACCCATTGCTGAGGCAGCCTGCCATTGCTGAGGCAACCCACCACAACAGAGAGACTCCGCTGCAGGGCGTAGCCCACGGCAGCAGGGCGGAGACCGCAGCAGCAGGGCAGAGCCTGCAGCAACAGGGCAAACCTCACACAAGCAGGGCAGAGCCTCAGCAGGCAAATAGTAACTAGACTGCCTCCTAGCTGGGCAGGACAGTGCAACGGACACTCACAAAGAAAGCCCAACCCCCCGAGACAGAGCATCTGAGAAAAAAGAGGTTTTCTTAATGAGTTCTGCTGCAGAAGGATTAAACGTAGCAGCCTAACAGCCCTGAATGAACAACAGAGCTCACAGCTCAGCACTTGAGCTCCTATAAAGTACAGACTGTCTCCTCAAGCAGCTCCCTGACCCCTCTATATCCAAAACACTGACATTTGGCAGGCATCATTCTGGGACAAAGATAGCAGAAAAAGAAACTGGTAGCATCCCTCACTGTTCCACAGCTGCTACAGGTGTACCCCAGACAAGCAGGGACTGGAGTGGACCTCAGCAGTCGTACAGTGGAGGGGCTAGACTGGTAGAAGGAAAACCAAGTAACAGAAATACTTCATCATCAACAATCTGGGCATCCACTCGAAGACACAATAAAAAAGTCAACAACTACTCAGACGACAGGTGGATAAATCCACACAGATGGGAAGAAACCAGCGCAAAAAGGAGTAAAACACCCGAAACCAGAACACCTCACCTCCTACAAAGGACCAAAACTCCTCACCAGCAAGGGAACAAAGCTGGACAGAGAATGATTGTGACAAAATGACAGAATTAGACTTCAGAAGGTGGATAATGAGAAACTTTTGTGAGCTAAAAGAACATGTTTTAAATCAATGCAAGGAAACTAAGAACCTTGAAAAAAGATTTGAAAAACTATTCGAGGAAATGATAACAAGAATGGCTAACTTAGAGAGGAATATGAATGAATTAAAGGACCTGAAAAACACAATATGAGAACTTCACGAAGTATGCACAAATTTCAACAGCCGAATTGACCAAGCAGAAGAAAGAATACCAGAAGTCAAAGATCAACTCAATGAAATAAAACGAGAAACCAAGATTAGAGAAAAAAGTGCAAAAAGGAATGAACAAAGTCTTCAAGAAATGTGGGACTATGTGAAGAGACCAAACCTACATTTGATAGGTGTACGAGAATGTGACAAAGAGAATGAATCCCAGCTGGAAAATACTCTTCAAGCCATTATCCAGGAAAATTTCCCCCACCTAGCAAGACAGGCCAACACTCAAATGAAGGAAATACAGAGAACACCACAAAGATATCCCGCAAGAAGAGCAACCCCGAGGCACATAATCGTCAGATTCACCAGGGTTGAAATAAAGGAGAAAATACTAAAGGCAGCCAGAGAGAAAGGTCGGGTCACCCACAAAGGGAAGCCCATCAGACTCACAGCAGATCTCTCGGCAGAAACTCTATAGGCCAGAAGAGAGTGGGGGCCAATATTCAACATCCTTAAAGAAAAGAACTTTCAACCTAGAATTTCATATCTGGCCAAACTGAGCTTCATAAGTGAAGGAAAAATAAAATCCTTTGTGAACAAGCAAGTACTCAGAGATTTTGTCACCACCAGGCCTGCTTTACAAGAGCTCCTAAAAGAGGTGCTACACATAGAAAGAAACAACCAGTACCAGCCATTCCAAAATCACACTAAATGCTAAAGAGCTTCAACATAATGAAAAATCTACAACAACTAACGGGCAAAACGGCCAGCTAGCATCAAAATGGCAGTATCAAATTCACACATAACAATATTAACCCTCAATGTAAATAAACTAAATGCACCAATCAAAAGACACAGACTGGCAAATTGGATAAAAAAACAAAACCCATCGGTGTGCTGTATTCAGGAAACCCATCTCACATGCAAGGATACACAAAGGCTCAAAATAAAGGGATGGAGGAAGATTTACCAAGCAAATGGAGAGCAAAAAAAAGCAGGAGATGCAATTCTCATCTCTGATAAAATAGACTTGAAAGCAACAAAGATCAAAAGGGAAAAAGAAGGTCATTACATAATGGTAAAAGTATCGATAGAACAAGAAGAGCTAACGATCATAAACATATATGGACCCAATACAGAAGCACCCAAATACATAAGGCAAGTTCTTAATGACTTACAAAGAGACTTAGACTCCCACACAATAATAGTGGGAGACTTTAACACTCCACTGTCAATATTACACAGATCAACCAGACAGAAAATTAATAAAGATATCCAGGGCTTGAACTCAGACCTGGAACAAGCAAACCTGATAGACATTTACAGAACTCTCCACCCCAAATCCACAGAATATACATTCTTCTCAGCACCACATCACACCTACTCTAAAATTGACCACATAATTGGAAGTAAAGCACTGCTCAGCAAATGCAAAACAACGGAAATCATAACAAACAGCCTTTCAGACCATAGTGCAATCAAGTTAGAACTCAGAATCAGAAACCAACCCAGAACCGCACAGCTTCATGGAAACTGAACAACTGGCTCTTGAATGCTGACTGGATAAACAATGAAATGAAGGCAGAAATAAAGAAGTTCTTCGAAATCAATGAGAATGAAGACACAACAAGCCAGAATCTCTGGGACACATTTAAAGCAGTCTCTAGAGGAAAGCATATAGCAATAAGTGCCCATATGAGGAGAATGGAGAGATCCAAAATTGACACCCTATCATCAAAATTGAAAGAGCTACAGGAGCAAGATCAAAAAAACTCAAAACCTAGCAGAAGACAAAAAATAACTAAGATCAGAGCTGAACTGAAGGAGATAGAGACACGAAAAACCCTTCAAAAAATCAATAAATCCAAGAGCTGTTTTTCTGAAGAGATTAACAAAATAGACAGACCACTAGCCAGATTGATTAAAAAGAAAAAAGAGAATAAACAAATATATGCAATAAAAAATGATAGAGGGGAAATCACTACAGACTCCACAGAAATTCAAACCATCATCAGAGAATATTACAAACAACTCTATGCACATAAACTAGTAAACCTGGAAGAAATGGATAAATTCCTGGACTCCTGTGTCCTCCAAAGCCTAAACCAGGAGGAAGCTGAAACTATGAATAGACAAATAACAAGGGAAGAAGTCGAGGCAGCAATTAAGAGCCTACCACACAAAAAAAACCCAGGTCCAGATGGGTTCACAGCCGAATTCTGCCAGACACACAAAGAGGAGCTGGTACCATTCCTTCTGAAACTATTCCAAATAATCCAAAAAGAGGGAATCCTTCCCAAATCATTTTATGAGACCAATATCATCCTGATACCATAACCCAGCAGAGACCCAACAAGAAAAGAAAACTTCAGGCCAATATCCATGATGAACATAAATGCAAAAATCTTCAATAAAATATTGGCAAGCCGATTGCAACAGCAAATCAAAAAACTTATTCATCATGATCAAGTAGGATTCATCCCGGGGATGCAAGGCTGGTTCAACATACGCAAGTCTATCAACGTAATTCACCACATAAACAAAACCAAAACAAAAACCACATGATTATCTCAATTGATGCAGAGAAGGCATTCAACCAAATTCAACAGTCCTTTATGCTAAAAACCCTCAATAAACTCGATATTGATGGAACGTATCTCAAAGTAATAAAAGCTATTTACGACAAACCAACAGCTAATATCATACTGAATGGGCAAAAACTGGAAGCATTCCCTTTGAAATCCGGCACTAGACAAAGATGCCCTCTTTCACCAATCCTATTCAATATAGTACTGGAAGTTCTAGCCAGAGCAATCAGGCAAGAAAAAGAAATAAAGGGTATTCAAATAGGAAAGGTGGAAGCCAAATTGTCTCTATTTGCAGACAACATGATAGTATACCTAGAAGACCCCATCGCCTCAGCCCCAAAACTCCTGAAACCGATAAGCAACTTCAGCAAAGTCTCAGGATATAAAATCAAAGTGAAAAAATCACAAGCATCCCTATACACCAATAACAGACTTAAAGAAAGCCAAATCAAGAACGAACTGCCATTCACAATTGCTACAAAAAGAATAAAATACCTAGAAATACAACTCACAAGAAACGTAAGGGACCTCTTCAAGGAAAACTACAAACCACTGCTCTACGAAATAAGAGAGGACACAAACAAATGGAGAAACATTCCATGTTCATGGTTAGGAAGAATTAATATCGTGAAAATGGCTATACTGCCCAAAGTAATTTACAGAATCAATGCTATCCCCATTAAGCTACCATTGACTTTCTTCACAGAACTGGAAAAAAACACCATGAACGTCATATGGAACCAAAAGAGAGCCTGCATAGCCAAGTCAATTCTAAGCAAAAAGAACACAGTTGCGGGCATCACACTACCGGATTTTAAACTATACTACAAGGCTACAGTAATCAAAACAGCATGGTACTGGTACCAAAACAGAGATATAGACCAATGGAACAAAACAGAGGCATTGGAGGCAACACAGCATATCTACAACCATACAATCTTTGATAAACCTGAGAAAAACAAGCAATGAGGAAAGGATTCCCTGTTTAACAAATGGTGTTGGGAAAACTGGCTAGCCATGTGCAGAAAGCAGAAACTGGACCCCTTCCTGACACCTTTCACTAAAATTAACTCCAGATGAATTAAAGACTTAAATATAAGACCTGGCACCATAGAAACCCTAGAAGAAAATCTAGGCAAAACCATTCAGGACATAGGAGTAGGCAATGACTTCATGACCAAAACACCAAAAGCATTGGCAACAAAAGCCAAAATAGACAAATGGGACCTAATGAAACTCCACAGCTTCTGCACGGCAAAAGAAACAGTCACTAGAGTGAATCGGCAACCAACAGAATGGGAAAAAAATTTTGCAGTTTACCCATCTGACAAAGGGCTGATATCCAGAATTTACAAAGAACTCAAACAGATTTACAGGAAAAAAACAAGCCCATTCAAAAATGGGCAAAGGGTATGAACAGACACTTTATAAAAGAAGACATATATGAGGCCAATAATCATATGAAAAAATGCTCATCGTCACTGGTCATCAGAGAGATGCACATCAAAAAACCACATTGAGATACCATCTCACGCCAGTTAGAATGGCAATCATTAAAAAATCTGGAGACAACAGATGCTGGAGAGGATGTGGAGAAAAAGGAACACTTTTACACTGTTGGTGGGAGTGTAAATTAGTTCAGCCATTGTGTAAGACAGTGTGGCGATTACTCAAGGCCTTAGAAATAGAAATTCCATTTGATCCAGCAATCCCATTACTGGGTATATATCCAAAGGACTATAAATCGTTCTACTATAAGGACACATGCACACGAATGTTCATTGCAGCACTGTTTACAATAGCAAAGACCTGGAATCAACCCAAATGCCCATTGATGATAGACTAGATTGGGAAAACGTGGCATAGATACACTATGGAATATTATGCAGCAATCAGAAATGATGAGTTCGTGTTGTTTGTAGGGACATGGATGAATCTGGAGAATATCATTCTCAGCAAACTGACACAAGAACAGAAAATGAAATACCGCATATTCTTACTCATAGGAGGGTGATGAAAAATGAGAACACATGGACACAGGAAAGGGAGTACTAAACACTGAGGTCTATCGGGGGGGGAAAGGGGAGGGCCAGCGGGGTGGGGGGAGCTGGGGAGGAATAGCCTGGGGAGAAATGCCAAATGTGGGTGAAGCGGAGAAAGGAAGAAAACACACTGCCATGTGTGTACCTATGCAACTGTCTTGCACGTTCTGCACATGTACCCCAAAACCTAAAATGCAATAAAAAAAAATAAATAAATAAAAATAATAAAAAAATAAAAATCACAAAAGAAAACAATCTCTACAAATTATATGCCTACTGAAAAAAAATATAACTCTATATCAAAGTGTTGATATAACTGTATAGAGAAAATAACAATTTAGAGTGGCTTTTAAATGCAGTATTTTGATTTTACAGCTTAGTGAGGAATATTCTAAACACAAAACGATCTGTAAATCTGGATTTAATGGTCATACCACTAGCTGTAATATTGGTGATATAACTTGGATGTTTGTCCCCTTCAAATCTCATGCTTAAATGTGATCCACAGTGTTAAAGGTGGGACTGGGTAGGAGGTTGTTTGGGTCATGGGCATGGATCCCTCATCAATGGCTTGATGCTCTCCCTGTGGTAATGAGTTACTTTGAGATCTGATTGTTAAAAAGTGTGGGGCCTCCCTCCCTCTCTCTTTCTTGCTCCCTCTCTCTTGCCATGTGACACACCTACTCTTCCACCACCTTCCACCATAAAGCCTCACAAGAGCTTCCTAACAAGAGCTTCCCAAAGCCTTGCCAGAAACCAAGCAGACGCTGGTGCCATGCTTGTACAGCCTGCATAACTGTGAGCGAAATCAACCTTTTTTTTCTTATAAATTACCCAGTCTTAGGTATTGCTTTATAGTGACACAAAATGGACTGACACAATTGGTATTGCTATTTTGAAATGACTATGTGTCTGTTGTAGGCTATAGGTAAGTAAGCCATTATGTTACTGTGATTGGGAACTAAGATTTTTCATCGTTACAGACAACCAATTCAGGTATTAAGAAGAGCTATGAAAAATTGTGTAAACTGAAATTTCAATTGGAAATCATAAAATCTTAGGATTTGTTTTTCTCTTTGAAAAAATAAAAACATTTATTTTTTCTCTGCCTACTGAAAAGGCCTAGAAATAATGATAATGTACTAGGCAATAAATACCCCTATTGCCCAGACTCTGGTTTCTAAATGCTATTTTTTCATTAAAAGGAACAAAAGATACTTGGAAGAATTCCTGAATTCAAGTCTGGAACAAGTAGGGTACAAATTGAGCCTGGGATGTTTCGTTGTAACAAAAAAAAAAAAAAAAAAGACGAGGACCAATGAAGTCATTTCAAAAGGACATACAAACCAACTTAAAGGGAATTACAATGGTCTAACATTAAACAATTCAAACAAGGAAAACAATAATGATTGCCATTGATTGAAATGTTTCAAACAAATACACTTTCTTTAATTCATAATGTTCTGAAAACTGAAACAAAAACCAAGAAACAAATAAAAACCAAATTAACAAAGCTCATCAGTTACTATTGGAGATTACTAGGAAACAAACACATTATTATAAAAATTGATAAAGAATGAAGTATCAGCCATGCTTTGGACTGGATGTCAGGGTAACCATATTTTTAATGGAAATACTGCAGGTTATAAGAGCAGTAATAATGACAGATTAAAATATTAGCATTTCAAATTTCTAATAAAAGAATAGATCTAGACAACTATCATTGATGAATCCTAAAACTACTAGGAGAAAGGCTAATGAGAGCATTTCTAATGAATGGATTGGATTGATAGGTACTGAACCTGCTGATCAAACTTAATGTGACTAAAAGTAGTACAACAGGTCGACTAAAGATGGCGCTGTGAGAACAACCCAGGATTGAGGCTCTCGGTTAATCTGCGGAGAGGTGAGTCAGAGCTGCATTTTCTTTTCTTTTTTTTTTTTTTTGAGACTGAGTTTTGCTCTTGTTACCCAGGCTGGAGTGCAATGGCGCAATCTCGGCTCACCGCAACCTCCGCCTCCTGGGCTCAGACAATTCTCCTGCCTCAGCCTCCCGAGTAGCTGGGATTACAGGCACGCGCCATCATGCCCAGCTAATTTTTTGTATTTTTAGTAGAGACAGGGTTTCACCATGTTGACCTAGATGGTCTCAGTCTCTTGACCTTGTGATCCACCTGTCTCAGCCTCCCAAAGTGCTGGGATTACAGGCGTGAGCCACCGCACCCGGCCCAGAGCTGCATTTTCAGACTGATCTTTGTTGCCCACAGAACGGGGAAATTCCCAAGTATAAAGGAGACGGGGGACACCAGGCAGAGGCTCTGCTTGGAGAAGCCGGCAGCCGGGGTGGCAGCGGCCGGCCCTACCCAGTGCTCCCCACAGGGCGTGCTTGTCTGGGTGCCCTGTTGAACCGGCAACCTGAAACTTGAGAGGGCTGAACTTGAGACTAAAGGGGACTTGGACAGTGGGCCAGCCCAGGGGATTGCAGGGACACAGCATTAGGGGTAGTGCAGTGGGACAGACAAAACGGCGATTCCAAACGCTCACTGTGGATACGGTCCCTGAGACGCTCCACGGCGAAGGGGCGTCCACCATTACTGAGGCAACCCGCCCCGACTGAGATACACGCCCACTGCTGATGCAGCCTGCAGTTGCCGAGGCAACCCGCCCCTACTGAGATGCACGCCCACTGCTAATGCAGCCTGCCGTTGCCAAGGCAACCCGCTACAACAGAGACTCCGCTGCAGGGTGTAGCCCGTGGCGGAGACCGCAGCAGAAGAGCAAGAGCCTGCAGCAACAGGGCGAACCTCACAACAGCAGGGCGGAGCCACGGCAGTCAAAAAGTGACTAGACTGCCTCCTAGCTGGGCAGGACACCTCAACGGACATCCAAAAACAAAGCCCCAAACCCCCAAGACAGAGCATTTGAGAAAAAAAGAATTTTTAAATGACCTCTGTTGCAGCAGAATCATACATAGCAGCCTAACAGCCCTGAATCAACAACAGAGCTCACAGCTCAGCAATTGAGATCATATAAAGTACAGACTGTCTCCTCAAGCAGCTCCCTGGCCCCTCTATATCCAAAAGACTGACAGTTGGCAGGCATCATCCTGGGACAAAGATAGTAGAAAAAGAAACTGGTAGCATCACTCACTGTTCCGCAGCTGATATAGGTGCACACCAGACAAGCAGGGCCTGGAGTGGACCTCAGCAGTCGTACAGCAAAGGGGCTAGACTGGTAGAAGAAAAACCAAGTAACAGAAATACTTCATCATCAACAATCTGGGTGTCCACTAAGAGACCCAATCGAAAAGTCAGCAACTACGCAGACGACAAGTGGAAAAATCCACAAAGATGGGAAGAAACCAGCGCAAAAAAGAGGAAAACACCCGAAACCAGAATATCTCGCCTCCTAGAAAGGACCAAAACTCCTCACCAGCAAGGGAACAAAGCTGGACGGAGAATGACTGTGATGAAATGACGGAATTAGACTTCAGAAGGTGGATAATGAAAAACTTTTGTGAGCTAAAAGAACATGTATTAAATCAACGCAAAGAAACTAAGAACCTTGAAAAAAGATATGAAAAAAGATTTGAGGAAATGATAACAAGAATGGATAACTTGGAGAGGATTATGAATGAATTAAAGGAGCTGAAAAACACAATACGAGAACTTCGCGAAGCATGCACAAGTTTCAATAGCCGAACTGACCAAGCAGAAGAAAGAATATCTGAAGTCGAAGATCAACTCAATGAAATAAAATGAGAAACCAAGATCAGAGAAAAAAGCGCAAAAAGGAATGAACAAAGTCTCCAAGAAATGTGGAACTATGTGAAAAGACCTAACCTACGTTTGATAGGTGTACCAGAAGGGGACGAAGAGAATGAATCCAAGCTGGAAAATACTCTTCCGAACATCATCCAGAAAAATTTCCCCCACCTAGCAAAACAGGCCAACACTCAAATGCAGGAAATACAGAGAACACCACAAAGATATTCCGCAAGAAGAGCAACGCCAAGGCACATAATCGTTGGATTCAACAAGGTTGAAATGAAGGAGAAGATACTAAGGGCAGCCAGAGAGAATGGTTGGGTCACCCACAAAGGGAAGCCCATCAGACTCACAACAGATCTCTTGGCAGAAACTCTATAAGCCAGAAGAGAGTGGGGGCCAATATTCAACATCCTTAAAGAAAAGAACTTTCAACCCAGAATTTCATATCCAGCAAAACTGAGCTTCATAAGTAAAGGAAAAATAAAATCGTTTGCGAACAAGCAAGTACTCAGAGATTTTGTCACCACCAGGCCTGCTTTACAAGAGCTCCTGAAAGAGGCACTACACATAGAAAGGAACAACCAGTACCAGCCATTCCAAAATCACACTAAATGCTAAAGAGCTTCAACATAATGAAGAATCTACAACAACTAACAAGCAAAACAGCCACTTAGCATCAAAATGGCAGTATCAAATTCACACATAACAATATTAACCCTAAATGTAAATGGACTAAGTGCACCAATAAAAAGGCACAGACTGGCAAATTGGATAAAAAACCAAAACCCATCAGTGTACTGTATCCAGGAAACCCATCTCACATGCAAGGATACACAAAGGCTCAAAATAAAGGGATGGAGGAAGATTTACCAAGCAAATGGAGAGCAAAAAAAAAAAAAGCAGGAGTTGCAATTCTCATCTCTGATAAAATAGACTTTAAAGCAACAAAGATCAAAAGAGACAAAGAAGGTCATTACATAATGGTAAAAGGATTGATACAACAACAAGAGCTAACGATCCTAAACATATATGGACCCAATACAGGAGCACCCAGATACATAAGGCAAGTTCTTAATGACTTACAAAGAGACTTAGACTCCCACACAATAATAGTGGGAGACTTTAACACTCCACTGTCAATATTAGACAGATCAACCAGACAGAAAATTAACAAGGATATACAGGGCTTGAACTCAGACCTGGAGCAAGGAAACCTGATAGACTCTCCACCCCAAATCCACAGAATATACATTCTTCTCAGCACCACATCACACCTACTCTAAAATTGACCACATAATTGGAAGTAAAGCACTGCTCAGCAAATGCAAAACAACTGAAATCATAACAAACAACCTCTCAGACCATAGTGCAATCAAGTTAGAACTCAGAATTTAGAAACCAACCCAGAACCGCACAGCTTCATGGAAACTGAACAACTGGCTCTTGAATGCTGACTGGATAAACAATGAAATGAAGGCAGAAATAAAGAAGTTCTTCAAAATCAATGAGAACGAAGACACAACATGCCAGAATCTCTGGGACACATTTAAAGCACTCTCTAGAGGAAAGCATATAGCAGTAAGTGCCCATATGAGGAGAATGGAGAGATCCAAAATTGACACCCTATCGTCAAAATTGAAAGAGCTAGAGGAGCAAGATCAAAAAAACTCAAAACCCAGCAGAAGACAAGAAATAACTAAGATCAGAGCTGAACTGAAGGAGATTGAGACACGAAAAACCCTTCAAAAAATCAATAAATCCAAGAGCTGGTTTTTTGAAAAGATCAACAAAATAGACAGACCACTAGCCAGATTGATTAAAAAGAAAAGAGAGAACAACCAAATAGATGCAATAAAAAATGATAAAGGGGAAATCACCACAGACTCCACAGAAATTCAAACCAACATCAGATAATATTACAAACAACTCTATGCACATAAACTAGTAAACCTGGAAGAAATGGATAAATTCCTGGACTCCTGTGTCCTCCAAAGCCTAAACCAGGAGGAAGCTGAAACTATGAACAGACCAATAACAAGGTCAGAAGTCGAGGCAGCAATTAAGAGCCTACCACACAAAAAAAACCCAGGTCCAGATGGGTTCACAGCCGAATTCTGCCAGACACACAAAGAGGAGCTGGTACCATTCCTTCTAAAACTATTCCAAATAATCCAAAAAGAGGGAATCCTTCCCAAATCATTTTATGAGACCAACATCATCCTGATACCAAAACCCGGCAGAGACCCAACAAGAAAAGAAAACTTCAGGCCAATATCCATGATGAACATAAATGCAAAAATCTTCAATAAAATATTGGCAAGCCGATTGCAACAGCAAATCAAAAAACTTATTCATCATGATCAAGTAGGATTCATCCCGGGGATGCAAGGCTGGTTCAACATACGCAAGTCTATCAACGTAATTCACCACATAAACAGAACCAAAAACAAAAACCACATCATTATCTCAATTGACGCAGAGAAGGCATTTGACAAAATTCAACAGCCCTTTATGCTAAAAACCCTCAATAAACTCGGGATTGATGGAACATATCTCAAAGTAATAAAAGCTATTTATGACAAACCAACAGCTAATATCATACTGAATGGGCAAAAACTGGAAGCATTTCCTTTGAAATCCGGCACTAGACAAGGATGCCCTCTCTCACCACTCCTATTCAATATAGTACTGGAAGTTCTAGCCAGAGCAATTAGGCAAGAAAAAGAAATAAAGGGTACTCAAATAGGAAAGGTGGAAGCCAAATTGTCTCTATTTGCAGATGACATGATAGTATACCTAAAAGACCCCATCACCTCAGCCCAAAAACTACTGAAACTGATAAGCAACTTCAGCAAAGTCTCAGGATATAAAATCAATGTGCAAAAATCACAGGCATTCGTCTACACCAATAACAGACTTAAAGAAAGCCAAATCAAGAACGAATTGCCATTCACAATTGCTACAAAAAGAATAAAATACCTTGGAATACAACTCACAAGAAACGTAAGGGACCTCTTCAAGGAGAACTACAAACCACTGCTCAACGAAATCAGAGAGGACACAAACAGATGGAGAAACATTCCATGTTCATGGTTAGGAAGAATTCATATCATGAAAATGGCTATACTGCCCAAAGTAAGTTACAGAATCAATGCTATCCCCATCAAGATACCATTGACTTTCTTCACAGAACTGGAAAAAACCACCATCAACTTTATATGGAACCAAAAGAGAGCCCGCATAGCCAAATCAATTCTAAGCAAAAAGAACACAGTGGGGGGCATCACACTACCGGATTTCAAACTATACTACAAGGCTACAGTAATCAAAACAGCATGGTACTGGTACCAAAACAGAGATATAGACCAATGGAACAAAACAGAGGCACCAGAGGCAACACAACATATCTACAACTATACAATCTTTGATAAACCTGACAAAAACAAGCAATGGGGAAAGGATTCCCTATTTAACAAATGGTGTTGGGAAAACTGGCTAGCCATGTGCAGAAAGCAGAAACTGGACCCCTTCCTGACACCTTACACTAAAATTAACTCCAGATGGATTAAAGACTTAAACATAAGACCTGGCACCATAAAAACCCTAGAAGGAAATCTAGGCAAAACTATCCAGGACATAGGAGTAGGCAAGGACTTCATGAACAAAACACCAAAAGCATTGGCAACAAAAGCCAAAATAGACAAATGGGACCTAATGAAACTCCACAGCTTCTGCACGGCAAAAGAAACAGTCACTAGAGTGGATCAGCAACCAACAGAATGGGAAAAAATTTTTGCAGTTTACCCATCTGACAAAGGGCTGATATCCAGAATTTACAAAGAACTCAAACAGATTTACAGGAAAAAAAACAAACAAGCCCATTCAAAAGTGGGCAAAGGATATGAACAGACACTTTACGAAAGAAGACATATATGAGGCCGACAATCATATAAATCATATGAAAAAATGCTCATCGTCACTGGTCATCAGAGAGATGCAAATCAAAACCACATTGAGATACCATCTCACGCCAGTTAGAATGGCGATCATTAAAAAATCTGGAGACAACAGATTCTGAAGAGGATGTGGAGAAAAAGGAACACTTTTACACTGTTGGTGGGAGTGTAAATTAGTCCAACCATTGTGGAAGACAGTTTGGCGATTACTCAAGGCCTTAGAAATAGAAATTCCATTCGACCCAGCAATCCCATTACTGGGTATATACCCAAAGGACTATAAATTGTTCTACTATAAGGACACATGCACACGAATGTTCATTGCAGAACTGTTTACAATAGCAAGTACCTGGAATCAACCCAAATGTCCATTGATGATAAACTGGATTGGGAAAATGAGGCACATATACACCATGGAATATTATGCAGCAATCAGAAATGATGAGTTCGTATCGTTTGTAGGGACATGGATGAATCTGGAGAATATCATTCTCAGCAAACTGACACAAGAACAGAAAATGAAACACCGCATATTCTCTCTCATAGGTGGGTGATGAAAAATGAGAACACATGGACACAGAGAGGGGAGTACTAAACACTGGGGTCTATTGGGGGGAAAAGGGGAGGGCCAGTGGGAGGGGGAGGTGGGGAGGGATAGCCTGGGGAGAAATGCCAAATGTGGTTAAAGGGGAGAAAGCAAACAAAACACACTGCCATGTGTGTACCTATGCAACTGTATTGCATGCTCTGCACATGTACCCCAAAACCTAAAATGCAATAAAAAATAAAAAAAGTAGTACAACAGGCATTAAGTGCCTCTGATATGATTCTATAGGATGTCCATGGCACTGCTTGTATAATTCAGATGGTACTCCTTGGATGGTACACAGAACTTGGGGGTCTGCAGACTTGTATAGGGAAAAACATGCACCTTTATTTTTAGTATCTTATCATTGCAATTTACTATTTCCTTAAATTACGAATGCCATTAACAAAATATAGTAGTATTAACATTTCCTATGACTTTGACATAATGAAACTCACATATACTTCTATCACATTAAAATTATTAAAAAATCTCAAAATACTTATGGTTTACCCTACTTAGAAATTATGATACTACCAGGGAGGATCCAAGATAGCCAAATAGGAACAGCTCTGGAGTGCAGTTCCCAGCAAGAACAACACAGAGGGTGAGTGATCACTGCATTTCCAAACAAGTTTTCACTGCCCACAGACCAGGAGATACCCAAGCTGAAAAGCGCCATGAGTTTCCAGCATGGCTGTTTCAGCCAGCACTGCAGATTTCTGCACAAAAACTCACACAAATCTGGGTGGCCCTTTCAACCATTTCCTAGAATGCCTGGGAGACAGAGCCACCCATTCAACTGAAAGGGAGGGGGCTGAGACAGGGAGCCAGGTGATCTGGATTGGAGGGTCCCACCCTCACAAAACCAGCCGTCTAAAATGCTCTGGATTGAGAGTTTCTCAGCAAGTGCAGTTGGACCCAAGATGGTTGAGCTTGCTGAAGGGAAGGGTGCTCGCCACTACCGAGGCAGTTCTAACAGTACCTCTATAAACACCACCACAAGGAAGTTTACACAGCAGCTAAGCAGAGCCTGTGGTAGCTCAGCAACACCTCTGCTGGCTGACTGTGACTAACTACCTCCTTGCTGGGCAGGACATCTCTGAAAAAAGGCATTAGCATGTCAGGAACTTAAAGCCCCACCTTCCTAGGACGGAGCACCCAGGAAAAGAGATGGTTATGAGTTCCGCTGCAGCAGACTTAAACATACCTGCCCAACAGCTCTGTACAGCAGTTTCCAGCACAGTACTTGAGCTCATATAAGAAACAGACCGTCTCCTCAAGCAGCTCCCTGACCCCTGTATATCCAAAGAGACATCTCATAAAGGAGAGCTCAGGCTGACATCTGGCAGGTACCCTTGTGGGACGAGGATAACAGAAGAAGAAACCGGTGGCAACCTTTCCTTTTCTGCAGCCCCTGTGGGTGATACCCAGGCAAGCAGAGTCTGGAGTGGACCTCTGGCAATCCTGCAGCAGAGGGGACAGACTGTTAGAAGGAAAACTAAACAGAAAGAAATAGCTTCAACATCAACAAAAAGGACACCCACTAAGAGACCCCATCCAAAAGTCACAACTACAAAGACCACAGGTGGATGATGGGAAGAAACCAGCACGAAAAGGATAAAAACACCCAAAACCAGAACACCTCTCCTCCTAAAAGGGATCACAACTCTTCAGCAGCAAGGGAACAAAGCTGAATGGCGAATAAGTCTGATGAATTGACAGAAATAGACTTCAGAAGATGGGTAATAACAAACTTCTCTGAGCTAAAAGAACATGTGCTTTGGGAGGCCAAGGCAGGTGGATCACTGGTCAACACGGTGAAACCCTGTCTCTACTAAAAATACAAAAAATTAGCTGGGCATGGTGGCGCGTGCCTGTAATCCCAGCTACTCAGGAGGCCGAGGCAGGAGAATTGCCTGAACCCAGGAGGCGGAGGTTGCAGTGAGCAGAGATCACGCCATTGCACTCCAGCCTGGGTAACAAGAGCGAAACTCCGTCTCAAAAAAAAAAAAAAAAAGAACATGTGCTAACCCAAAGCAAAGAAACTAGGAACCTTGAAAAAAGGTTAGACGAAATGCTAACTAGAATAAACAGTTAGAGAAGAATATAAATGATTTAATAAAGCTGAAAAACACAAAACGAGAACTTCACGAAGCATACACAATTTTTAATAGCCAAATGAACCAAGCAGAAGAAGGGATATCAGAGACTGAAGATCAACTCAATGAAATAAAATGAGAAGACAATATTGGAGAAAAAGGAGTGAAAAGAAATGAACAAAGCCTCCAAGAAATATGGGATTATGTGAAAACACATTTGATAGGTGTACCTGAATGTTACAGAGAGAATGAATCCAAGCTGGAAAACACTTTTCAGGATATTATGCAGGAGAACTTCCCCAACCTAGCAAGGCAGGCCACCATTCAAGTCCAAGAAATACAGAGAACACCACAAAGAAATTCCTCAAGAAGAGCAACCCCAAGGCACATAATCGTCAGATTCACCAGGGTTGAAATGAAGGAAAAAATGCTAAGGCAAGCCAGAGAGAAATGGTGGGTTACCCATAAAGGGAAACCTATCAGACCCATGGCGGATCTTCAGCAGAAACCCTACAAGCCAGAAGAGAGTGGGGGCCAATATTCAACATCCGTAAAGAAAATAACTTTCAACCTAGAATTTCATATCCAGCCAAACTAAGCTTCATAAGTGAAGGAAAAATAAAGGCCTTTACAGACAAGCAATTGCCGAGAGATTTCATCACCACCAGGCCTGCCATACAAGAGCTCCTGAAAGAAGCACTAAACATGGAAAGGAACAACCAGTACTAGCCACTCCAAAAACGATGGTCAATGGTAAAGACCATTGACACAATGAAGAAACTGCATCAACTAACGGGCAAAACGTCCAGCTAGCATCAAAATGGCAGGATCAAATTCACACATAATTATATTAACCCTAAATGTAAATGGGCTATATGCCCCAATCAAAAGACACAGACTGGCAAATTGAATAAAAAGTTAAGACCCAACAGTGTGCTGTATTCAGGAAACACATCTCACATGCAAGAACACACATAGGCTAAAAATAAAGGGATGGAGGAAGATTTACGAAGCAAATGGAGAGCCAAAAAAAAAAAAAAAGCAGGAGTTACAATCCAAGTCTCTGATAAAATGGACTTTAAAACAACATCAAAAGAGACAAAGGGCACTACATAATGGTAAAAGGATCAATGCAACCAGAAGAGCTAATGATCCTAAATATATATGCACCCAATATAGGAGCACCCAGATACATAAAGCAAGTTCTTAATGACCTATAAAGAGACTTAGACTTCTACACAATAATAGTGGAAGACTTTAATACTCCACTCTCAATATTAGACAGATCAATGAGACAGAAAATTAACAAGACTATCAAAGACTTGAACTCAGATCTAGACCAAAGAGACCTAATAGACATTTACAGAACTCTCCACCCCAAATCCACAGAATATATATTCTTCTCAGCACCACATTGCATCTACTCTAACACTGACCAAATAATTGGAAGTAAATCACTCCTCAGCAAATGCAAAAGAATGGAAATCATAACAGTCTCTCAGACCACAGTGCAATCAAATTAGAACTCAGGATTAAGAAACTAACTCAGAACTGCACAAATTCATGGAAACTGAACAACTAGCTCTTGAATGTAGACTGGATAAACAATGAAATGAAGGCAAGAAAAAAAGATGTTCTTTGAAACAAATGAGAATGAAGACACAACATACCAGAATCTCTGGGAAACATTTAAAGCAATGTCTAGAGGGAAATGTATAGCAATAAATTCCCACATGAGAAGCAACGAAAGATCTAAAATCAACACCCTACCATCAAAATTGAAAGAGCTAGAGGAGCAAGATCAAAAAAACTCAAAACCTAGCAGAAGACAAGAAATAGATCAGAGCAGAACTGAAGGAGATAGAGACACACACACAAAAAAAAAACCCTTCAAAAATCAATAAATCCAGGAGCTGGTTTTTGAAAGGATCAAGAAAACAGACAGACTACTAACCAGATTAATAAAAAAAGAGAGAAGAATCAAATAGATGCAATAAAAACATGATAAAGGGGATATCACCACTGATTCCACAGATATACAAACTACCATCAGAGATTACTACAAACAACTCTATGCACATAAACCAGTAAAACTGGAACAAATAAATAAATTCCTGGACACTTGCACCCTCCCAAGCCTAAACCAGGAAGAAGTTGAAACCTTGAATAGACCAATAAAAAGGGCTGAAGTTGAGGCAACAATTAATAGCCTACCAACCAAAAAAAAAAAATCCAGATCCAGACAGGTTCACAGCTGAATTCTACCAGATGTACAAAGAGGATCTTGTACCATTCCTTCTGAAGCAATTCCAAACAATACAAGAAGGGGTCATTTTATGAGACCAACATGATTCTGATACCAAAATCCGGCAGAGAGTCAACAAAAAAAGAAAACTTCAGGCCAATATTCATGATGAACACTGATGCAAAAATCTTCAATAAGATACTGGCAAACCGATTGCAACAGCACATCAAAAGAGCTTATCCATCACAATCAAGTAGGCTTCTTCCTGGCGATACAAGGCTGGCTCAACATACGCAAGTCTATAAACATAATCCACCATATAAACAGAACTAAAGACAAAAAACACATAATTATCTCAACAGATGCAGAGAAGGCCTTTGACAAAATTGAACAGCCCTTCATGCTAAAAACTCTCAATAAACTAGGTATTGAAAGAATGTATCTCAAAATAATAAAATCTATTTATGACAAACCCACAGCCAATATCATACTGAATGGGCAAAAACTGGAAACACTCCCTTTGAAATGTGGCACTAGACAAGGATGCCCTCTCTCACCACTCCTATTCAATATAGTATTGGAAGTTCTAGCCAGAGCAATTAGGCAAGAAAAGAAAATAATAAAGGGTATTCCATTAGGAAAAGAAGAAGTCAAATTGCCTCTATTTGCAGATGACATGATTGTATATATGGAAGACCCCATTGTCTCAGCCCAGAATCTCCTTAAACTGAAAAGCAACTTCAGTAAACTCTCAGTATACAAAATCAATGTGCAGAAATCACAAGCATTCCTATACACCAATAATAGACTAACAGACAGCCAAAGCAAGAGCGAACTGCCATTCACAATTGCTACAAAGAGAATAAAATACCTAGGAATACAACTAACAAAGGATGTAAAGGCCCTCTTCAAGAAGAACAACAAACCACTGCTCAAGGAAATAAGAGAGGACACAAACAGATGGAGAAACATTCCATGTTCATGGTTAGGAAGAATCAATATCATGAAAATGGCCATACTGCCCAAAGTAATTTATAGATTCAACACTATCCCCATCAAGCTACCAATGACCCTCTTCACAGAACTGGAAAAAACCACCTTAAACTTCATATGGAACCAAAAGAGAGCCTGCATAGCCAAGACAATCCTAGGCAAAAAGAACAAAGCTGGAGGCATCACACTGCCTGACTTCAAACTATATACAAGGCTACAGTAATCAAAACAGCATGGTACTGGTACCAAAACAGAGTTAGAGACCAATGGAACAGAACAGAGGCCTCGGAGGCAATGCCACACATGTACAATCATCTGATCTTTGACAAACCTGACAAAAACAAGGAGTACCTGTTTAATAACTGGTGTTGGGAAAACTGGCTAGCCATGTGCAGAAAGCAAAAACTGGACCCCTTCCTGACACCTTACACTAAGATTAACTCCAGATGAATTAAACACTTAAACATAAGACCTAACACCATAAAAACCCTAGAAGAAAACCTAGACAAAACCATTCAGGACATAGGCATAGGCAAGGACTTCATGACTAAAACACCACATGCATCGGCTACAAAAGCCAAAATAGACACATGGGACCTAATTAAACTCCAAAGCTTCTGTACAGCAAAAGAAACAATCATTAGAGTGAACCGGCAACCAAGAGAATAGGAAAAAAATTTTGCAATCTACCCATCTGACAAAGGGCTAATATCCAGAATCTACAAAGAACTAAAAGAGATTTCAAGAAAAAAAAACAAAAAAAAAAAAACAAAACCCTTTCAAAGGTGGGTGAAGGATATGAACAGTTTTCAAAAGAAAACATATATGAGGCCAACAAACATATGAAAAAATGCTCATCATCACTGATCATTAGAGAAATACATGTCAAAACCACATTGGGATACCACCTCATGCCAGTTAGAATGGTGATCATTAAAAAATCTGAAGACAACAGATGCTGGAGAGGATGTGCGGAAATAGGAAAACTTTTACACTGTTGGTGGGAGTGTAAATTAGTTCATCCATTGGGGAAGAAAAATGTGACACTTCCTCAAGGACCTAGAAATAGAAATTCCATTTGACCCAGCAATCCCATTACTGGATATATACCCAAAGGATTATAAATTGTTCTATTTTAAAGACACATGCACATGTATGTTCATTGCAGCACTGTTTACAATAGCAAAGACCTGGAATCAACCCAAATGCCCATCGATGATAGACTGGACAAGGAAAATGTGGCACATATACACCATGGAATACTATGCAGCCATAAAAAACGGATCACTTAGCGTCCTTTGTAGGAACATGGATGAATAGGGAAATCATCATTCTCAGCAAACTGACACAAGAATAGAAAATCAAACACCGCATGTTCTCACTCATTGGCGGGTATTGAACAATGAGAACACATGGACACAGGGAGGAGAGCATCACACACTGGGGTCTGTTGGGGTGTCTAGGGGAAGGATAGTAGAGGTTGGGGAGGAATAACATGGGGAGAAATGCCAGATATAGGTGACAGGGGGATGAAGGCAGCAAACCACATTGCCATGTGTGTACCTATGCATTAATCCTGCATGATCTGCACATGTACCCCAGAACCTAAAGTGCAAAAAAAAAAAAGAAAAAACTTTAGGTCGACAATCACTTGTTTGGCCAATTTTGTGTCATGTTGTAGGTGTTATGGTATTCACCAGGATTGTAGAAAGTAATAAGGGGAAAAAGTTATACACTTATTAGAAATGACTGACAAATACAGTAAATGTTTTAAAAGAAAATTGCACAGCATGCCATGGGAAAACTGAAGAAGGTGATTTAACTCATGCATAATGTGCAATTGGGTGGGGCTAGAAAAGGTGGGAAGATCTTGAAGAGTATCTTATAGTAAAGAATACTAGAATTGTGTTTTAGAAGACTTGAAGTTACATAGACAATGAAAAGAAGGAAAAGTAAAGAAAGAAGCCTGTATAGATGCATAGAATTTGGAAAGAACATTGTTTTGCAAAGACAAGTTTAGGAAGACTAGAACATGGGGTGTAAGAAGTGCATTAATACAGGACATGCATAGAGAAATGAGTAGGCACATTCACAATGTGTATCATAACCTACAGAAAATAGTTGGATATTTATGTTAAAAGCAACTTTTAACGATTTTAAAGGGATGGTAGGCAGATAATGCATTTTAGAAAGTTTACTCCACCAGCATATTAAAGATAAATAAACTCTATGATGTTTATTTCATTGGGGAAAGAAAAAGAAATTATGTTAGTTACTTAGATTCTCTACTAGATCTTGTTATTAATAAAGGTACACATATATTACTGTATCACACTTTTTAAATATTTTGATAATTATATATTGACATAATTTTTCTTTTGTAGTCTTTTATATATTATTTTATGCATTTTAAAACATTTTGCCTAAAAAATGGGTAATAGTCTTCATTATTCTACAAAAGGAATGTATAAGACAAAAAACAGGTGGCAAATTTCTAAAAAAGAAGAACAAACAACACCATGAGGAAGCAATTAGCTAAATCTTTAATTTGAGTAGTCTTAAAGGACAAATGAGTCACTATCTTCAATAACAGCAGGGGCAAAATTAAAGTGGGGAGCTATTATAGATGAAAAGATCACCATATAGATGTTTTGATCATTTATTTATTTATTTATTTATATTTATGTATTTATTTATTAAGACAGAGTTTTGCTCTGTCACCCAGGCTGGGGTGTGAGGACATGATCCTGGCTCACTGCAACCTCTGCTATTCTCCTACCTCAGCCTTCCAAGTAACCGGGACTACAGGTGTGCACAACCATGTCTGGCTAATTTTTGTATTTTTAGTAGAGATGGGGTTTCACCATGTTGGCCAGGCTCTTCTCAAACCCCTGACCTCAACTGATTCACCTGCCTTGGCCTCCCAAAGTGCTGGGATTACAGGCATTAATCACCGTGCCCAGCCTTGATCCATATTGAAATATACAGACTATGAAAGGTATTTTTGAAGTAGTTAAGGAAATTTGAATATGAAATGCTAGATGTGATAATGATGTTGAGCTTACGTTAAAAAAAACTATCTGTTTACAATATACACTGGGATATTTACAGGAGGAATAATTTAATGCCAGATCTGGGATTTGCTTTAAAAGACTTTAGCAACAAAAAAACAAATTGGAGACAGGCAATAGCTGAGGCAAAGTTGGCAAAATATTAACAACAATTATTGCCAGGTGATGAATACACAGACATTTACTACCCCATTTTCTCTCCTTGTGTGTGCTTAAAATCTTCCTTAATAAAACATTGAGAAAAGACAGCTGCCAGATTATACAAAATTGAAAATTGAAAAAGAAAATTATTGCTGGGAAATAGAATGAGGGGAGATTTTTCATATTCTACATTATATACTGTTTTGATTCTTTCTTACAAATATGTGCTCACTGTATTGTTTTTTAAAGACTATTTTTAGAACATTTTAGGTTCACAGAAAAAATGAAATGAAGGCACAGAAAATTTCTCTACTTTAATGTCCCCCGACTCCCCTACCACATATCTTCTCTTGTTAACATCCCCAACAGAGTTACACATTTGTTACAACTGATTAACTTATACTGACATACAATCACTTCAATTGTAGTAATCAGTGCTGGTGCAGAACATTCTATGGGTTTGTACAAATGTATAATGACATGTATCTACCATCGTAGTACCATGCAGAGTATTTTCACTGCCCTAGAAATACTGTGTGCTCCACATATTCATCCATATCCTCTGCTCCCAATTCCTGGAAACCTGGAAACTCCTAGAATCTTTAAAGTCTCCACAGTTTTGCCTTTTCCAGAATGTCACACAGTAGAAATCACACAGTATGTAGGCTTTTCAGACTCGCTTTTTTTTTTTTTTTTTTTTGAGACCAAGTCTCTCTCTGTCGACCAGGCTGGAGTGCAGCGGCATAATCTTGGCTCACTGTAACCTCCTCCCTGGGGTTCAAGTGATTCTCCCTTCTGAGTAGCTGGGATTACAGGCACCTGCCATCATGCCTGGCTAATTTTTATATTTTTGTAGGCAGGTATGAACCACCATGCCTGGCCAGCTTAACTTACTAATATGCATTTAAGCTTCCTCCATGTATTTTCATGGTTTAGAAGCTTATTTCTTTTTATTGTTCAACATAGTACATTGTCTGGATGTACCACAAGCTATTTATCCATTCACCTATGAAGGACATATTGGTTGCTTTCAAGTTTGGGCAATTATGAATAAAGCTGCTATAAATGTCCATGTGTAGGTTTTTGTGTGGATATATGTTTTCAACTCCTTTGGTTAAATGCCATGGTGCACAATTGTGGGATCACATGATAGAACTATGATTTAAGGGATATGAGAGGAATGCAGAATTTTGCTAGGACAGATGTAAGAATGGATGGGCTTGGTGGGCTAGAAATAGCTTAGTGTATTAGTCAGTGAAGACAGAGATGTAGGAGGTGAGACCCAACTCTAGAGGTAGAGACTCAGACAAGAGACCAGAGTGAGAACTAGATTAAAAAGGGCTAGGGCAGAAACAGCTTTCCATAAGACCTGCCCACCAAAGTGCCATTGAGGTAGGAGGTGAGCCTCAACTCTGGAGGTGGGGATTCAGACACTGGCCCAGATTAAGGACTAACTAAAACAGGATCAGGCAGAAACGATTTTCCATAAAAAATGCCCACCAGCCAGGTGCAGTGGCTCACACCTGTAATCCCAGCACTTTGGGAGGCCAAGGTGGGAAGATCACCTGAGGTTGGGAGTTTAAGACCACCCTGACCAACATGGAGAAACCTCTTCTCTACTAAAAATACAAAATTAGCCGGGCATGGTGGTACATGCCTGTAATTGCAGTTACTCAGGAGGCTGAGGCAGGAGAATTGTTTGAACCAGGGATATGGAGGTTGTGGTGAGTCGAGATCATGCCATTGCATTCCATCCTGGGCAAGAGTGAAACTCCATTTCAAAAAAAAAAAAAGACATGACTACCAGCGTGCCATGTCAGTTCACCATTATCATGGCAACACCTAAAGGTTACCATCCTTTCCCATGGCAACTATCCCACAACCCAGAAGTTACCTCGCTTATCCTAGGAATTTCTGCATAAATCACTCCTTAATTTGCATGTAATTAGAAGTGGGTATAAATATGTCTGCAGAGCTGCTACTCTGGACACACTGCCTATGGAGTAGGCCTGTTCTACAGAGAGCAGAATCTATGCTGCTGCTCTATAATTCAATAAAAGTTGCTATCTAAAACAAACAAACAAAAACAGCCAGCATGTTTAGGTTTGTAAAAAACTGCCAAACCACCTTCCAAAGTGGCTGCGCATTTTGCATTTCCACCAGCAATGAATAAGAGTTCCTGTGGCTCTGCATCCTTGTCAGCACTTGATGTGCAGCATCTTTTCATATGCTTATTTGCCATGTCTATTTTCTTACGTGACATGTATATGAAAGTCTTCAGTCGGTTTTTAAATTGGGCTGTTTGTTTTATTATTATTGAGTTTTAAGAGCTTTTTATATATTTTGGATAACATTCCTTTATCAGACATGTCTTTTTCAAATACTTTCTCCCAGTCTTTGGCTTGTATTCTAATTATCTTCACATTGTCTTTCACAGAGCAGGGGTTTTCCATTTTAATGAAATCCAGATTATCAATGATTTCTTATGTCTTATATTTTAAAGTTTAATAAAGCAATAACATTTTCCTATTCTTCAAAATAAAACATAAGAATAGATAAAAAAATGACATGAAAATAACACAATGGGTGGAGGTGGGGGGTTGGGTAAAGGAGATGATCTCTTTGTCTGTGGCCTGGCAGTCTTACAGATGCCAGTTGATGGAGTAATTAATGGTAGCCCCATAAAGAGGAAAGCTGGCTGAAATTCTGGAGCAAAGAAGAGCAGGAGATCTGGGACTGGGGCTGAGATGTAGGGCTTGACAGAAATTTGGCCTATGGGAAATTTTCCCAGCAGCCTGATTTAGCATTGAGTTGAATTGAGGTTGTCAGCATTGCATAGGGAATTTTTCTGGGCAATAACATGTATTAAACACCTAGTCAGCCAGTGTTTGATTATTTCTGACGTCTGACTATCCACACTAGTTCAAACCATTACAAATTGGGTTTGTCAATAAATAGAAACGTATATGATATTAAAATAAAGCTTCAAAATTCAGAACAAGTTGTTTTCATATAAACTCAAGGAAATAAACCAGAAATGGAAAAAATATATATATATGCACAAGGACATTTAGGCAATCTTATTTGAGCTAGTTCAATGTTCAAAGTTGAGTCTGTCAACATGACAAACTCTTAGGTAGCCAGTTTGACAATTAAAAAGGCCAGAAAAAAATTATTTCAAACATTTTTCATATTAAGTAAATAAAATACCAAAATTTATATTTATTAGGAAAGAAAAGTTTTGAATACCTAGCATTATTATTGATATATAGTAGCAGAGAAAGAGGAACTCAGTAAATGTTTACAATTAGATATATAAAAAACATAATGATTATATTAAGGTGGCTGATAAAGTTGACTCTTTTAAAATGCTCTTTTATGCTTTAAATTTAAATTGAATTCAAACATCTATTGATCACTTACCAAGTATCAGGTATAAGCTAGACTGAAAAATATAAAGGGGCTGAGTACGTCATATAGAGATTAGTGTCAGAGTTTAAGCAAAAAGTAGAACTAAGTAAACCAACAGATAATTTAAAATAAGGAGAGAGGAAAGAAATAAAAAGGGAAGAAGAGAGGGCAAGTTGCAGGGAAACAACTCTAAAATGGCCCTCAACAATCTCTCTCCCTCATATTACAGCCTGTTATAACCTCCTTCACTTGAGTTACTTGCTCCCAACCAACAGAATGCAACAATATTGAGAGGATGCCACTTCTATGATTAGGTTACAAAAGATGCAACTTCCATTTTATCAGCAAACTCCCTCTTGCTGGTTTAAAAAAACCAAATGAGTCATGAAGAGGTACATGTGGCAAAGGACTGAGGGCAGTCTCCAGCAAAAAGCCAGCAAGGAACTGAGGCCTTTGGTCCATCCACCCTTCAGGAACTGAATCTCATCAAAATATGTATGTCTTCTTGAAAATGGATACTTCCCCATTTCAGCCTTCAGATGAGACCACATCTCCTGCAATTAACTTGATTGCAGTTTTGTAAGACACTGTGAAGTGGAGAAACCAGATAACCTGTGTTTGGATTCCTGCCTCACAGAAACTGAGAGAAAAAAATATCTGTTGTTTCAAGTGGCAAAGTTTTGGAGGTAATTTTTCATATAACAACAGATAAGTAACACAGATAAAATTTTATATTGTTTCATAATAATTCCAGGTAAGGCTTGGTGGCTCACACCTGTAATCCCAGCACTTTGGGAGCCTGAAGCAGGTGAATCACCTGAGGTTAGGAGCTTGAGACCAGCCTGGCCAATATGGTGAAACCCCATATCTAGTAAAAATACAAAAATTAGCCGGGCATGGTGGCATGCACCTGTAGTTCCAACTATTCAGGAGGTTGAGGCAGGAGTATTGCTTGAACCTGGGAGGCAGAGATTGCAGTAAGGCAAGATTGCATGACTGCACTCCAGCCTGGGTGACAGAGCAAGACTCTATCTCAAAAAATAATAATAAAAATAAAATTCTGGTGCTGGGCACAGTGGCTCACACCTATAATCCTAGCACTTTGGGAGGCTGAGGCAGGTGTATTGCTTGAGCTCAGAAGTTTAAGAACAGCCTGGGCAACATGGTGAAACCCCTTATCTACAAAAAATACAAAAATTAGCATGGTGATCTGCCTTGGCCTCCCAAAATGCTGGGATTACACCCATGAGCCATTATGCCTGGCCTGATTTATTAAGTCATTAAACACTCACATTTCTGAGTGGTAGATAACCACTATTATCCCCCATTTTGCAGAGGAGGAAAGAGGGAAGTATGGAGAGGCTAAGTTAGTTACCCAAAGTTACAGAGCTTGTCAGTTGTGGAGAGAGATCCAAGATGGCCGATTACTAGCAGCTCAGGATTGTAGCTCCCAGTTAAAGTGCAGAGAACAAGAGAACACCACACTTGTGGAGGAATTTTTGTTGCTCACGGACCGGGAGATTCCCAGAGGAGGAGCCCCATGGGTCGCCAGCATGACTCTTGTGGCCAGCGTGGCGGTTCTCAGTGTAGAGTAAACGGGACTGGGTCCCATTTTGCTGGATGTCTGGAGCTCCGAGAAGGCAGAGTCACCCGGCTGATTGAAAAAGGGACTCAAGAGAGAAGTCAGACTGGAGATTCCTGGGAAGAAAAGCACCTCGTATCCCGGCACAGTGGGTTGCTCAGATTCCGGCGCTGGGAATCAACAAGTTGGATGTCCACTCAGAGACCTAATTTGAAAGTCAGTAATTACAAGGATGACAGGTGGATAAATTTACAATGATGGGAAGAAACCAGCATAAAAGGACTGAGAATACCCAAAATCAGAATGCCTTTCCCTCTACAGGGGATCAGTTCCTCATCAATGGGGGAACAAGGCCTGATGGAGAACGAGTGTGTTCCATTAGCAGATTTAGACTTCAGAAGGTGGATAATAAGAAACTTCTGTGAGTTAAAAGAACATGTTCTAGCCCAACATAAAGAAACCAAGAACCTTGAAAAATGGTTTGATGAAATCCTAACAATAGACAATTTAGAGAGGAGTATAAGTGAATTAATGAAATTGAAGAATACAATACAAGAACGCCACAAAGTATGCACAGGTGTTAACAGTCGAATTGATCAAGCAGAAGAAAGGATATCAGAGGTCCAAGACCAACTTAATGAAATGAAATGAGAAGACAAGATTAGAGAAAGAGTAAAAAGGAATGAGCAACGTCTCCAAGAAATATGGGACTATGTGAAAAGACCTAATTTACATTTGATAGGTGTACCTGAATATCATGAAGAGAATGAATCCAAGTTGGAAAATATTCTTCAGGATATTATTCAGGAAAGCTTTCCTAACCTAGTAAGGCAGGACAATTCTCAACTCCAGGTAATACAGAAAACACCACAAGGATATTCCTCAAGTAGAGCAACCCCAAGACACATAATCACTAGATTCACCAGGGTTGAAATAAAGGAGAAAATTCTAAGGGCAGCTGCAGAGAAAGGTCAGGTTACCCATAAAGGGAAGCCTATCAGACTCACAGCAGATCTCTCAGCAGAAACCCTACAAACTAGAAGAGAGTGGCAGTCAATATTCAATATCCTCAAAGAAAAGAATTTTCAACCCAGAATCTCATATCCAGCCAAACTAAGCTTCATAAATGAAGGAAAAATAAAATTTTTCACGAACAAGCAAGCACTCAGAGATTTCATCACCACCAGGCCTGCTTTACAAGAGCTTCTGAAAGAAGCATTACACACAGAAAGGAACAACCAGTGTCAGTCATCCCAAAAACTTACCAAAAGGTAAAGAGTATCTCTATAATGAAGAATCTATATCAACTAATGGGCAAAATAGCCAGCTAGCATTAAATGACAATATTAAACTCACAAATATCCATATTAATCCTAAATTTAAATGAATTAAATGCCCCAATCAAAGACATAGGCAGGCAAATTGAATAAAAAGTCAAAACCCATCAGCTGTATCCAGATCCATCTCATAAGCAAGGACACACAAAGCACACAAAGACTCAAAATAAAGGATTGAAGGAAAACTCACCAATCAAATGGAGAGCAAAAAAAAAAAAAAAAAAAAACCCACAAAAAACATACAAACAGAAAAACAACAGGAGTTGTAACTTCTGTCTCTGACAAAATAGACTTTAATAGTAACAAAGACTAAAAGAAACAAAGAAGGACATTACACAATGGTAAAAGGATCAATGCAACAACAGGAGTCAATGATCATAAATATATATGCACTCAATATAGGAGCACCCAGATACATAAGACAAGTTCTTAATTACTTATAAAGAGACTTGGACTTTTAATATTAACATTGTTAATATTTGATGGATTGACGAGATAGAAAATTAACAGAGACATCTATGATTAGAACTCAGACCTGGAAGAAGTAAACTCAGTGAATATTTATAGAATTCTTCACCCCAGATCCATAGAACATACATTTTTCTCAGTATCACATTATACCTATTTTGAAAGTGACCACATAATTGGAAGTAAATCACTCTTCAGCATTTGCATAGCATTTCACAGACTTAAATGAAATATTGGTTGGCTGTTTGTTTGTTATTTTCTTCCCTTATTCCTTTCTGTCTCTGCTGTTAAGCACAATTATCGGCATAAAAGATGTTTTTAATACCTATTTTTAGATTGCATTACAGCCTGGGCAATAGAGCAAGACTCCTGTTCTCTCTCCCCCTTTCTCTTTCTCTCTTTCTCTTTCTTTCCTTCATAAAAACAAAACAAAACTTCTCAGTTGCAAAAAGATACCAAGGATTATTTCAAATTATCCTTTCAACTATTCCCTAAAATAACCATCCAGCTGGGTGGTATTGGGGTTGTGTCTGATTCCAAACCCCTCACTTTTTTGACAATGGTGACCTTAATAAGCAAACATATTATTAATGATAACAAATGTAATATAATGAACATTACTATATATTAGGCAAAGAGCTAAATGTTTTACATCCAACTGAGGCAGGAAAACAGGGTCTGGAGGCAGGGAACATAAGGCTGATTCACAGGTAAGCTATAACAGGAAACATCCTCTCCAAAGGGCATAGGCTGAGTAAATAACTTTGTAACTTTACTTCATCCTTTTCCTTTACATAGAGGGAACACCCAAGTAACCAATGGAATCCTCTACAGTGTATTTAAACTCCCCCAAATTCCAGCCCCTATGCTTGGGGCTGCTCCAACACTGTGGATTGTACTTTCATTTTCAATAAATCCCTTCATTCCTTTCTTGATTTGTTTGTGCATTTTGTCAAATTCTTTGAAGAACCTGGACACCCTTCACCGGTGACACAATATCTCATGTTGTCCTCAACAATCCTGTGTTAGCTATTGTTATATCTATTTTAAAGACAATAAAAGAAAACTAGAGATCTTCTTTATAATGAAGAAAACAATATTAAGCTCATAGGGTGGTGTTATCAGTAGAATTATGTCCTCCCCCAAAATACATTGAAAGCATAATCTCCGGTATATCACAATGTGATCTTATTTGCAAATGGGGTGATTTTAGTTGTAAGTGGTTAAGATGATGTCATACTGGAGTGGGGCAGGTCCTTAATCCAATATAACAGGTGGCTTTAAAAGAATGGGTGGATATAGACACAGAGGAAATGCCATGAGAAGGTGGAGAATAAAGTTATGCTCACACGGGCCAAAAAAATGCCTGGGGCCACCAGAAGTTGGAAGAGGCAAGGAATAACCTTTCTCAAGAGGTTTTGGAGAGAACGTGTTCCTGGTGATTCCTTGATTTGGATCTTCTATGCTCCAGAACTGTGAGAAAATAAATTTCTCATTTTAAGCCACCTAGCTTGTGGTACTTCGTTACTGCAGCCTTAGCAAATTGATGAAACCACCTTTGCAAAATTATGACTGAGATAGTAAAAGAGATCTAACTTAACTGACTCCATCTTGCTCTTAATCTTCAAACGGTACTCGTTTATTCCTGGGCATAGGCTGAACTAACTTTGGGAGAAACTTAGTTTGTAGTTTATCGTTTAAACAAAGACAGTTAAGGGCCCTTTCCCAAAGCAGACCTCCTCCTTGCCTGGGGACTAGATTGTCTTTGTAGGACAAACTTTAGCCACAATATTAGAAATTATGGTTTAGGAGTCATGCAACTGAAGGCTATAAGATGCTGTCCCTCCCTAAACTGCTCCTGAGATCAGTGCTTGAGATATTTTGCAAACCCTGCACTTGATGGATCGGCTGGCACTACCCAGATCAATAAACTGGCTCATCTGATCTGTGGTCCCCGACTCAGGAACTGACTCAGTGCAAGGAGATAGCTTCAACTTCCTGTGATTTCATCCCTGACCAATTAGTACTCCTGGCTCACTGGCTTCCGCCTACCCACCAAGTTATCTTTAAAAACTCTGCTCTTCAAATCTCGGGGAGACCGATTTGAGTAATAATAAAATGCCCGTCTCCCACACAGCGAGCTCTGTGTTAATGACTCTTTCTCCACTGCAATTGGCTCTGTCTAGGCACTGGGCAAGGTGAATCCCTTGGGTGGTTACAAATTTGGGGGCTCGTCCAGAATTGCCCTTGTGGCTACCTGCCCGTGGTTCAGTACCCACCCCACCCTTGAGTGATGGATCCAGAAGCCAGCCCAAGTGGCTGCCTAGTTATTTTGGACTGGGGCTAACTCTGGTACTGTATTGGTGGGGCAGTGCCAATCCCAATGTGTGTGGACTTAACTGCAATAGAGAAATAGTCCTGGGGTGATGTCCCTTAACTGTAGTGCTATCACAGGGTGTCTGTCTGTAGCACCATGGTGGGGTGACTGTCTGTAGCTCCATTGTAGGGTGTTCAGATTGGTATTTTAGGTGCTGCCAATATCTTCTTCCTTTTCCCAAATGGTCTGTAGCCCTACGGTGGGGTGTCTGTTTGTAGCTCCACCATGGCACGTCTGTGTCTGTAACCCCATTGCAGGATGTCTGTTTGGCTCCCTGATGGGGGTTCTCTGTCGGCTCTTTCTAACCGGTAGGAAGAGTCTTGGTTTGGGAGACTTCTCAATCAAGAGAACTTAGAGGAGGTTTCTAAGATGGAGAATAGAAAGAAAGTTGGAAGGGATACTCTTGGAGTTCTCAGTCAGTTATTGGTTCTGATTTGGAAGGGCTTCTGTCCATCATGTCTTTGTGTGTTGTAGAGGGTATCTCAGAAGGATTGTGGAAGTCCAGCAGGCTTAACTCAGAGAACCCTCCTTGTTTGTCTAGTTACATTTGGCAAACCCTAAAGAAAGCTCAACAGGCCTGTCTCAGGGTGACTACCTGCTCTTGGCCTTGCCCCGAGACACCATTGCGAATTACCATTCAGAAGTCATCCCTTCCCACCTGGAGTGGATCAAAGACAACAGGGACCAACAGGAAAAAGTTTGAGCTTTGCCAGGTTGATACTGGGTACTGAATAAGGTGACTAATGTTTGTTTTATTATGTGTATTTTAATGGAATGGAAAATGTTAATTTGGTTCCCCATGCAGCCCTGTTGGACAGCATCTTGCAAATTAAGAATCTTGTCTAGAGAGGAGCAGGGGAAGATGGTGCTGTAGGAGCAACTCAGGATTGCAGCTCTCAGTGAAGACGCAGAGGGTGAATGCACACCGCATTGTCAGACGGATCTGTGTTGCCCACAGAACGGGGAAATTCCCAGGTGTAGGAGAGACACGGGTTGCCAGCGCAGCTGTTTCGGCTGGCGCAGCCATTTCGGCCGGTGCTGCAACGCAGCGGAACTCCATACAAAACGCACTGGTCTGGGTGCCCTGGTTTAATCTCAAATTAAACCAGCAATTTGAGATTTGGGAAAGCAGATTAGCATATTCATCTGATTAAATGGGACTTGGACAGTGAGCCAGGCCAGGAGAGTCCCAGGAACCGATGTTTGAGCCGGCGCAGTGAGTCGCTGCACGGGATATCACACAGATTCTGGTGCCCTTTCAGCAGGCGACTGAAACACCTGGGAGAGAGTCAACCGTTCAATGTAAAAAGAAAAAAAAAAAGGGCTCTGAGGCAGGGAGCCAGGTGATCAGGCTCGGCGGATCCCACCCCACAGGTACAAACAAAACGGTGATTCGAAACGCTAGGGGTTGAGAGTTTCACGGCGGACACAGCTGAACCCAGGATGGTGCTCAGTGGGGGAGGGGCGTCAGCCATTACTGAGGCATTCCACCCCTACTGAGGTACCCTCCCATTGCTGATGCAGCCTGCCGTTGCCGAGGCAACCCGCTATAACAGAGAAAATCCACCAATACAGAGGCGAGCCACCATCACCACAGCAGTTCTAACCACACCCATATAAGCAGGAATATAGAAAATTACACCCAGCAGCAGGGCGGAGCCCATGGCAACAGGGCGGAGCCCACAGCAGCAGGGCAGAGCCCACAGCAACAGGGCGGAGCCTAGGGAGCAGGGCAGAGCCTAGGCAGGCAAATAGTGACTAGATTGCCTCCTAGCTGGCCAGGACAGTGCAACGGATACTCATAAATAAAGCCCTAACTCCCTGAGACAGAGCATCTGAGGGAAAAAAGTGGTTTTATGAGTTCTGCTACAGCAGACATAAATGTACCTGCCTAGCAGCCCTGAATGAACAACGGAGCTCACAGCTCAGCACTTGAGCTCCTATAAAGTACAGACCATCTCCTCAAGCAGCTCCCTGACCCCTATATATCCAAAGAGTCACCACAAAAATGACTGATCAGACTGACATTTGGCAGGCATCATTCTGGGACAAAGATAGCAGAAAAAGAAACTGGTAGCATCCCTCACTGTTCCACAGCTGCTACAGGTGTACCCCAGACAAGCAGGGCCTGGAGTGGACCTCAGCAGTCTTACAGCAGAGGGGCTAGACTTTTAGAAGGAAAACTAAGTAACAGAAATACTTCATCATCAACAATCTGGGCGTCCACTCAGAGACCCAACTGAAAAGTCAGCAACTACTCAGACGACAGGTGGAGAAATCCACAAAGATGGGAAGAAACAAGCGCAAAAAGGAGATAAACACCCGAAACCAGAACACCTCGCCTCATACAAAGAACCAAAACTCCTCACCAGCAAGGAAACAAAGCTGGATGGAGAATGAGTGTGATGAAATGACGGAATCAGACTTTAGAAGGTGGGTAATGAGAAACTTCTGTGAGCTAAAAGAACATGTTCTAAATCAATGCAAAGAAACTAAGAACCTTGAAAAAAGATTTGAGGAAATTATAACAAGAATGGACAACTTAGAGAGGAATATGAATGAATTGAAGGAGCTGAAAAACACAACAGAAGCTGAGAACTTCGCGACGCATGCACAAATTTCAACAGCCAAATTGACCAAGCAGAAGAAAGGATATCAGAAGTTGAAGATCAACTCAATGAAATAAAACGAGAAGCCAAGATTAGAGAAAATAGCGCAAAAAGGAATGAACAAAGTCTCCAAGAAATGTGGGACTATGTGAAGAGACCTAATCTACGTTCCATAGGTGTAACAGAATGTGATGAAGAGAATGAATCCAAGCTGGAAAATACTCTTCGGGATATTATCCAGAAAAATTTCCACAACCTAGTAAGGCAGGCCAATATCCAAGTCCAGGAAATACAGAGAAAACCACAAAGATACTCAGCAAGAAGAGCAACCCCAAGGCACATAATCGTCAGATTCACCAGGGTTGAAATGAAGGAGAAAATGCTAAGAGCAGCCAGAGAGAAAGGTTGGGTCACCCACAAAGGGAAGCCCATCAGACTCACAGCAGATTTCTCAGCAGAAACCCTATAAGCCAGAAGAGAGTGGGGGCCAATATTCAACATCCTTAAAGAAAAGAACTTTCAACCCAGAATTTCATATCCAGCCAAACTGAGCTTCATAAGTGAAGGAAAAATAAAATCCTTTGTGAACAAGCAAGTACTCAGAGATTTTGTCACCACGAGGCCTGCTTTACAAGAGCTCCTGAAAGAGGCACTACACATAGAAAGGAACAACCAGTACTAGCCATTCCAAAAACATACCAAATGCTAAAGAGCATCAACAAAATGAAGAATCTGCATCAACTAACGGGCAAAACAGCCAGCTAGCATCAAATTGGCAGTATCACATTAACACATAATATTAACCCTAAACGTAAATGGGCTAAATGCACCAATCAAAAGACACAGACTGGCAAATTGGATAAAAAGCCAAAACCCATCAGTGTGCAGTATCTAGGAAACCCATCTCACATGCAAGGATACACAAAGGCTCAAAATAAAGGGATGGAGGAAGATTATCAAGCAAATGGAGAGCAAAAAAAAAGCAGGAGTTGCAATTCTCGTCTCTGATGAAATAGACTTTAAAGCAACAAAGATCAAAAGAGACAAAGAAGGTCATTACATAATGGTAAAAGGATCGATACAACAACAAGAGCTAACGATCCTAAATATATATGGACCCAATACAGGAGCACCCAGATATATAAGGCAAGTTTTTAACGACTTACAAAGAGACTTAGACTCCCACACAATGATAGTGGGAGACTTTAACACTCCACTGTCAATATTAGACAGATCAACCAGACAAAAAATTAACAAGGATATCCAGGGCTTGAACTCAGACCTGGACCAAGCAAACCTGATAGACATTTACAGAACTCTCCACCCCAAATCCACAGAATATACATTCTTCTCAGCACCACATCACACCTACTCTAAAATTGACCACATAATTGGAAGTAAAGCACTCCTCAGCAAATGCAAAACAATGGAAATCATAACAAACAGTATCACAGACCCTAGTTCAATGAAGTTAGAACTCAGAATTCAGAAACTAACTCAGAACCGCACAGCTTCATGGAAACTGAACAACTGGCTCTTGAATGCTAACTGGATAAACAATGAAATGAAGGCAGAAATAAAGAAGTTCTTCGAAAACAACGAGAACGAAGACACAACATACCAGAATCTCTGGGACACATTTAAAGCAGTCTCTAGAAGAAAATATATAGCAATAAGTGCCCATATGAGAAGAGTGAAGAGATTCAAAATTCACACCCTATCGTCAAAATTGAAAGAGCTAGAGGAGCAAGATCAAAAAAGCTCAAAACCTAGCCGAAGACAAGAAATAACTAAGATCAGAGCTGAACTGAAGGAGATAGAGACACGAAAAACCCTTTAAAAAATCAATAAATCCAAGAGCTGGTTTTTTGAAAAGATCAACAAAATAGACCACTAGCCAGACTGATAAAAAAGAAACGAGAGAACAACCAAATAGATGCAATGAAAAATGATAAAGGGGAAATCACCACAGATTCCACAGAAATTCAAACCATCATCAGAGAATATGACAAACAACTCTATGCACATAAACTAGTAAACGTGCAAGAAGTGGGTTAATTCCTGGTCACCTGTGTCCTCCAAAGCCTAAACCAGTTGGAAGCCAAAACTATGAATAGACCAATAACAAGGTCTGAAGTTGAGGCAGCAAATAAGAGCCTACCACCCAAAAAAAGCCCAGGTCCAGATGGGTTCACAGCCAAATTCTGCCAGACACACAAAAGGAGCTGGTACCATTCCTTCTGAAACCATTCAAAATATTCCCAAAAGAGGGAATCCTTCCTAATTCATTTTATGAGACCAACATTATCTTGATACCAAAACCTGGCAGAGACCCAACAAGAAAAGAAAACTTCAGGCCAATATCCATGATGAACATAGATGCAAAAATTGTCAATAAAATACTGGCAAGCTGATTGCAACAGCACATCAAAAAGTTTATCCATCATGATCAAGTAGGATTCATCCCGGGGATGCAAGGCTGGTTCAACATATGCAAGTCTATAAACGTAATTCACCACATAAACAGAACCAAAAACAAAAACCACGTGATTATATCAATTGACGCAGAGAAGGCATTCGACAAAATTCAACAGCCCTTTATGCTAAAAACCCTCAATAAACTCGATATTGATGGAACGTATCTCAAAATAATAAAAGCTATTTACGACAAACCAACAGCCAATATCATACTGAATGGGCAAAACCTGGAAGCATTCCCCTTGAAATCCGGCACTAGACAAGGATGCCCTCTCTCACCACTCCTATTCAATATAGTACTGGAAGTTCTAGCCAGAGCAATCAGGCAAGAAAAAGAAATAAAGGGTATTCAAACAGGAAAGGAGGAAGCCAAATTGTCTCTATTTGCAGATGACATGATAGTATATCTAGAAGACCCCATCACCTCAGCCCAAAAACTCCTGAAACTGATAAGCAACTTCAGCAAAGTCTCAGGATATAAAATCAATGTGCGAAAATCACAAGCCTTCCTCTACACCAATAACAGACTTAAAGAGAGCCAAATCAAGAACGAACTGCCATTCACAATTGCTACAAGGAGAATAAAATACCTAGGAATGCAACTTACAAGGAGCGTAAGGGACCTCTTCAAGGAAAACTACAAACCACTGCTCAATTAAATAAGAGAGGACAAAAACAGATGGAGAAACATTTCATGTTCATGGTTAGGAAGAATCAATATCATGAAAATGGCTATACTGCCCAAAGTAATTTACAGAATCAACACTATCCCCATCAAGCTACCATTGACTTTCTTCACAGAACTGGAAAAAATCACCATGAACTTCATATGAAACCAAAAGAGAGCCCGCATAGCCAAGTCAATCCTAAGCAAAAAGAACACAGCGGGAGGCATCACACTACCGAACTTCAAACTATACTACAAGGCTACAGTAATCAAAACAGCATGGTACTGGTACCAAAACAGAGATATAGACCAATGGAACAGAACAGAGGCATCGGAGGCAACACAGCATATCTACAACCATACAATCTTTGATAAACCTGACAAAAACAAGCAATGGGGAAGGACTCCCTGTTCAATAAATAGTGTTGGGAAAACTGGCTAACCATGTACAGAAAGCAGAAACTGGACCCCTTCCTGACACCTTACATTAAAATTAACTCCAGATGGATTAAAAACTTAAACATAAGACCTGGCACCATAAAAACCCTAGAAGAAAATCTAGGCAAAACCATTCAGGACATAGGAGTAGGCAAGGACTTCATGACCAAAACACCAAAAGCATTGGCAACAAAAGCCAAAATAGACAAATGGGACCTAATCAAACTCCACAGCTTCTGCATGGCAAAAGAAACAGTCACTAGAGTGAATTGGCAACCAACAGAATGGGAAAAAAGTTTCACAGTTTACCCATCTGACAAAGGGCTGATATCCAGAATTTACAGAGAACTAAAACAGATTTACAAGAAACAAACAAACAAGCCCATTCAAAAATAGGCAAAGGATATGAACAGACACTTTACAAAAGAAGACATCCATGAGGCCAACAAACATATAAAAAATGCTCATCATCACTGGTCATTAGAGAAATGCAAATCAAAACCACATTGAGATACCATCTCATGCCAGTTAGAATGACGATCATTAAAAAATCTGGAGACAACAGATGCTGGAGAGGATGTGGAGAAATAGGAACACTTTTACACTGCTGGTGGGAGTGTAAATTAGTTCAACCATTGTGGAAGACAGTGTGGCGATTCCTCAAGGCCTTAGAAATAGAAATTCCATTTGACCCAGCAATCCCATTACTGGGTATATATCCAAAGGACTATAAATCGTTCTACTGTAAGGACAGATGCACATGAATGTTCATTGCAGCAGTGTTTACAATAGTAAAGACCTGGAACCAATCCAAATGCCCATCGATGATAGACTGAACTGGGAAAATGTGGCACATATACACCATGGAATATTATGCAGCAATCAAAAACGATGAGTTCGTGTCCTTTGTAGGGACATGGATAAATCTGGAGAACATCATTCTCAGCAAACTGACACAAGAACAGAAAATGAAATATCGCATTTTCTGACTCATAGGTGGGTGACGAACAATGGGAACACATGTACACAGGGAAGGGAGTACTACACACACACACTGGGGTCTATTGGGGGGAAATAGGGGAAGGACGGCGGGGGGAGCTGGGGAGGGACAGCATGGGGAGAAATGCCAAATGTGGGTGAAGGAGAGGAAGGCAGCAAAACACACTGCCATGTGTGTACCTATGCAACTATCTTGTGTGTTCTGCACTTGTACCCCAAACCTAAAATGCATTAAAAAGAAAAAAAAAAAAGAATCTTGTCTATGGTTCCACAAAACAGTAAAGGGTGATTTTCTCTTGTAAAGTGGCTTGAACCTCACAGCTCTAACACAAGAGACCAGGGTCATTAGAAGCTGCTCCATTCTTCTGGTAGCTGCAGAGAAAGGGAACCTGGAAACCTGGTATGCCAGCAAAAAGGGTAAGAAATTCTTACCAAATTTCTCTCTCACTCTTTCTCTGTCTGAGTAGACAGTAAATTATTTGTCTCCCCTGCAAGGGTTTGATTAATAGAAAGAAGGATTTGTGAGGCTAGTCTTATGCTGTAGCCTAATCTAATCTGTATATTTTGTGTTTAAGAATTTGTCTTTCTGTGTTCTATAATGGAGAGAGGGTTAACACAGGATAGAATGTGGGTTTAGGACCTCTATAAGCCTGCTTTTCAAGCCAGTTTGGCAGGCTGGTCAGTTACAAACTTTGCTATGGGTCCCTGAAACTAATATTGTGTAAAATTTCCGTCTTGTGTCCTTAAGGGCTTAACCTTGTAACTATGTGGGGATACTTTTGGTTTGCGCTACCCAGGACAGAAATTTGGGGGCTCTTGCCATAGTTAGCTCTAAAAAATTTCTTGAGCAGTTAAAAGCCTTGCAAGCTTGAAATTGGCTTCTCTAGGCTCCTGGGAAAAGCAGTAGAAACTGCTCCATGCTGTATAGCTCAGTAGCTAAGCCTTTATCTTTTGAAAGTGGTAGCCTGGGTTCAACTGTTGGTTTATGGAATGATTCCTTTCTGGTTATTTGTGCAACATTGCCATTTATTAAGTACCCCCAAACCCATGGAAGTTTCTGATTTTTTCTCTTGAATTTTCCTTTCTCTGAACTACCTTGTGGAAATTCTAAATCTTGTTAAAAAAAAAAAAAAAGAAAGAAAGAAATTACTTATCATATCTTTGAAGCACCTAGGAGGTTACCTTTGGTAAAGTTTAGAAGCTAGAAATATTGGCCACCTGGTATGGCTAAAGTCAGCTAATAAAAGATTTAAAATGTTTTTTTTTAATGAGTACTATGGTTAAAAGTCAGCTTAATTAAAAGTGAATAAACAAGCTATAGATATATTTAAAAGGCCTTTTTTTTCTCTCTTCTTGAAACTTGTTTTTCTGGAGAAAAGGTATTTTTAGCCTTCTCAGTCTACTGAATTATTTTTCTTCATTTTTTTTGTCTTGCCACTCTAAATGTACACAGGAGAGGCCATAAGATAACTTCTGGTAGCTTTTTACTCCTTGGGAAAAACAGAGGAGGTGTCACAGACTCCATTTTGGAAAAAACAAAAACATTCTGTTTTCCTCATTAAACCCCAGGAATTAAAGGTGGATAGATCCCTCTCAAAATCAAACATTGCTCTGTTTTGCTCTGTGTTACCTGACAGTTTTTAGTTTTGGGGGTATCAGAAGTTACTTGGCATTATAAAAGAGCTTTGGTGTGTAATAACTAGGTAGGAAATATACTTTAAGGGATGGCTAATAGTAATTATAGAGGGCTACTTGATTCTGCACACTTGGATCAGAGAAGCATGCTATTGGCCACCTAGAAGATAAGGAAACATCCCCACTTCTTATTGGGAGATGAGACTCCCATGAGAGATGGGCTGGTTACAAAATGGGCTGATTGGCTTTGGATTGCCCTGCGATGAAATGCAGGGTAGAAGCACTGCATTGCCTTCTCCCATAGTATTTCCCTCCTTTTGGTGACCCAGGAGCCAGTATAAAAAGGTACCCTTATTGGGGCTCCATCTTTGCCTTCGATTGCTTATTTGGCCCTAAAAATGCATGCTTTCCTGGCCCTATTCCTCCAAGAGCTCCACCCTGAAGGCAGTAATCCAATTAAGAAACTGGCAAATGAAAAATCTTACAAGTGCTGAATCTTCTGCCTGTCTGTCCATTTATATGTGTTGTATATTTATATATAAAAGAGCTCTAATCGGCTTAGAAAAATAAGCACTTAAATATTTTATCAGAAAAAATAGAAATTTTAATGCCTTTTTGTTCACATGACTTTAGTAGTCTTTTGGAAATAAAGACAGTTTTAAGGATTATTGGTAAAATAAAGTGTCTTAAAAATGTAGACACTTGGACTCAATTAAGGTCAGATATCAGATTTATTAAATGCTTTAAGGTCAAACTGTTGAAAACTGTTCGATTTACCCACTTTAGAGAATTAGATTATAGATAAGGCCTGGAGACAAATGGAGAGCCATGCCCACTAGCTATGCTAAAAAGAGTCAGACCTTATCTTCACTTCAGTCTGATGCCCTAGGCTCCACCCCAGTACATAATTAAAATTGCTTACTTATCGGGTTTTTCACTAAAAATAAAAATTGGTAAGAGTTAACACTGTAACAGGTTATGAGACCACTGGAGAAACAGTTTTATATACAAGGTGCATAGGGAATGTGTTTTTGGTAAAAGATTATAAGAAGGCATGGGAATATGGCTTTTAATAAAGGGAATCTAATTTTGTCTAGTTCAGAGGGTTTTAAAGATTGTCTCAACCTAAAAGAGTAACAAAACAAAACAGAAGGTTTAAGCAAAGTAAAAACGGTTTATAAAGGTTGATCTTGTAAAAAAATTCTGTGGGTATAAACAAATTGGCTAAGATTTGAAAGAAATTATTTAGCTTTTCTTCATAGGATAAAACATTAAAATCATACTGATGTGGGGCCAGAATCTGGGTCCATGTGTCTAAGTAACAGGGTTTTCTTAGAAAATTGATAAAATTGATCTGTTTGATGGAAAATTGTAAAGGGGTCTAAAACATGTATCAAAATCTTACCTTATGGTCAAATTAATTAAAACTGGACATAAAATTTTATTTAAACAACTAGTTTTAACATTAAAAATGCACTAATGCAAACACGAAATTTGATTTCCTCTTTTGAAGACGATTTTTATGTAATGTTAAAAGATAATCAAAGGGTTTTATTTCTCCCTCTGGGTAAATGGCAGGGATAAAAACGGAAGACAGAAAAGAGATAAAACAGCCTCATGCTATCTTCATTGAGTCTTCTTTGGAAAGCTAAGTCTCCTCTATAAAAGTAAAGGTTTTCTTTTCGAAAATTTTTGAAGTTATCATTTTGGTCAAATGAATGACTTTTGGTTATCATTTGGGCCAAATGGATGACTTATGGTGACCTGGGATTCCATTTTGTAATATCGGTGTTTTAAACCTTTCATATTTGACAAAATTTCGAAAATCAAATTATAAATTATGTCTCTTTCTAGCCTAATCTTTTAGATATTAAATCCTCTAAAGTCCAGAAATGACATTTGGCTTATTTCATATGAGACTCATACAGCAAGTACTGTCAAATATGAAATGGTGTTTGGCTTTCTTTGGAACATTTGTGTAAACGTGTTATTGGCATATGTTCCAAAATTACATAAAACTCCTGTAATTCTAATGACTTAATATGTTATCAGTAATAATTATTATGTTAAATGACTACGCTCCAGGTAGGTAACAAATTCCCTTGTCAATCGTGTCTTCAAGTGTAGCTGACCTAAAATGTTTTGTCATCCACTTATAATTGTTGTCTCATTTTGGTCCTCTTTAAAAGATGATTTCATAATCAGCTATAAAATTTAAAAGTCACTCTTAAATGCCAGTTCTGATTAAAAACTTGAGATTGTGACATTAGAATCAAGGAAAAACTTTCAAATTGGAGAGTAAATGGTGTTTGGTTTTCATTGGACTGTATTTGTATAAATATGTTACCATGAATTCCAAAAATTATAGGAAACTTCTATAATTCTGACACGATTTAGAGTACATTAATAATTATAATTGCTATATAAAATTGTTGTATGTCACAGAAGTAACCAAGATTCCTAGCTAATTGTAGCTTTAATTGTGGCTATAGACTTTTGTCATCTAAAACATTTTGTCTTGTGAAGGTTTCAGGTAACTTTAAATTATTGTTTTATGGGAATAGAGGAAAAAAATGAAACTTCTAGGATTCTCATGGATAGTTGATGTATTAAACATTGCTAATCCTTTCATTTTAAGAGTCAAGATAGCTTATTTCTTTAGAGTTTTTTAAAATTTTTAATGAGTAAAAAATACTCTGTGAAAAAATGTTGGAGCATATTTGTTTCTCTCTACGTGACTTCTCCAGAATATGGCAACTATTTGTAAGTAATCGCAATTTATGGGAGTATAGTTAATTACATAAGTGCAATAAAAATCTGTTTTCTTTTATAACATGACACAATTGGAGAAGTTGGTTATTTTACCAAAGCTTTCACTGGAATGGCATGTTTCCTTCAAAGAATCAAAATTAATGTACAGAGCCAATTAAAGCCCCTTGGGGAATCTAACATCAGACCTTGTCTACACAGTCCCTGTAAAAGTTTCCTGATCTGTGGTAAGTAAAGAATGTCACTTTCTAGGCCAGGCATGGTGGCTCACGCCTGTAATCCCAGCACTTTGGGAGGCCGAGGCGGGAGGATCATGAGGTCAAGAGATTGATACCATCCTGGCCAACATGGTAAAACCCCGTCTCTACTAAAAATACAAAAAAATTAGCTGGGCATGGTGGTGCGTTCCTGTAATCCCAGCTACTTAGGAGGTTGAGACAGGAGAATTGCTTGAACCCAGGAGGCAGAGGTTGCAGTGAGCTGAGATCATGCCACTGCACTGCAGCCTGGTGACAGAGCAAGACTCCATCTCAAAAAAAAAAAAAAAAAAAGTGTCACTTTCTAAGAGACCCAGGAACTCCAAGTTATCTTGGGACCTTGAGAAGAGAGGAATTTACCCAACTCAGGTATTTGAGGGTACAAACCCATGGCTCAGCTTAGCTTTTAAAAAGTTTCATCTGAGATTCCTCATGGAACAGAGTTCCATCAAAGCCAATTTAAACAAAAAAGACCTTAAGTGAAAAATAATTATTCTTGCTGCACTTTACGCAAATAATCAGGCCAAATCAGTTCTATCATGATGTGTTTTTAATAAAAATGGGGTCTGGAGAGAGAAAAAATATGATTCAAAAGAAAACCTATTGTTAGCTGCCCTTGAGTTTTTTCTAGTTTTGACTAAATCCTAAATTCATTGTGGGTTAGAAGTCCCCAAACTAATGCTTTCAAATCTTTGCTTTTAAAATTGAAGATTGTACTCCTATTCCTAGGACTTATTAATTACCTTATGGTAGACTATTCACTTAAATGGTGTGTTAAAACTATAGATGAGAGTTTTTGCCATGCAAGCCTTGGAAGCCCAACCAGGCCTGCATGAGTACGCTCAGACAGTTGCAAAGCAGTCTGACTCTCTTCACCCTGGGGTTCACTCCCATTCCCACAAGGTCCCCTGTCAGCAAAAGGAAGCCAGAGTGACCAACGGCATTTTCCTATCTTCATAACCTACACCTTAAGATTAAGGTGTTATAAAACCCAAAGGGAGGGACTGAAACTACCTTTGGAAAATTATGATTGAGACAGTGAAAGAGATCTAACTTAACTGACTCCATCTTGCTGCTAACCTCCAAGCTGTCTTTGTTCATTCCTGGCATAGGCTGAAGTAACTTTGGGAGAAACTTAGTTTGTAGTTTATCATTTAAACAAAGACAGTAACAGCCCTTTCCCAAAGCAGACCTCCTTCTTGCCTGGGGACTAGATTGTCTTTGTAGGACTAACAGCCACAAAATTAGAAATTATGGTTTAGGAGCCATGCAGCTGGAAGCTACAACACGCTGTCCCTCCCTAAACTGCTCCTGAGATCAGTGCTTGAGGTATTTTGCAAACTCTGCACTTGATGGATCAGCTGGCACCACCCAGATCTATAAACTAGCTCATCTAATCTTGGGGACCCCCATTCAGGGACTGACTCAGTGCAATGGGACAGCTTCTACTCCCTATGATGTCATCCCTGACTAATCAGCATTCCTGGCTCACTGGCTTCCCCCTGCCCATTAAGTTATCCTTAAAAACTCTGTTCCCCGAATGCTTGAGGAGACCAATGTGAGTAATAATAAATCTCCAGTCTCCCACACAGCTAGCTGTATGTGAATTACTCTTTCTCTATTGCAATTCCCCTGTCTTGATGGATCAGCTTTGTCTTGGCAGTGGGCAAGGTGAACCCCTTGTGTAGTTACACTGATAAAGGTGGTTTACGCGTTAAATAAAAATCTATTACATTAAAATACTGAATAAAGAGTATTTAAAGCACTCCACAAAGATTATTTTAAAAATACCTCTGTGTAAGAAGAATGCTAATATTGTGCCACGATATGTCAAGGTATAAAATAAAAATGAGTGCATTTCCTAGAGTGTTTATTTTACTTTAACAGTTTGTGGGCAGTATAATAATTCATTTAACTGGTAAGTAATTTAAACATTAAAAAAAATTCAAACACTGATTTTTTTTTTTAAGAGAGAGGAGTTTTTTTTTGTTTTTTTGTTTGTTTTTTTCAAAACACTTGCTTGAGATAGATCCCCAGGAATATTTTTAACACTTTTCTGTCATTAGGGAAACATCGATATGTCTGTATTGAGATATATATATATATACACACACACATACATATACATATAACATGTATATGTGTAAGACTACGAACAGTCCGAAATTTATACATTGGGCTGATAACTGTGGTTTTCAGGAAAAAAGAATGCAAAGTCTCCCTAACTCGTATAAGAAGGGAGTATAAGTGAGAAAGCATTTGGCACCGCCTCTCCCTTATCCCCTACTTGCTAATTACAATTTTTCAAATACAGTTACCAACTGCAAACTACCATAATCTTGGTTTATCTTCATAGCAAACTTCATTTAGAAATTTAGAAAATGGGGAGAGAGAGTAAACAAGGTTAAGAGAGTGGGTTCCCAGATAGAATCGGGTACAAATCAGGGCTCCAACAGGCACAGGTTTGCTGTGTAACCGCCTAGGTTACACAACAGGTGTAGGTTAACCACCAGCTGCCTTATCTTATGAAGTCCTTAGGAGGATTTAGTGAGCCACGCACCTGAAGTCCTTAGCTATAGCCAGACAGCAAGTATCCAAAGGTGTTAGTTATTGTTTTTGTTCATGGTTTTATCATTGTGCAAGGGTCGCATAGCTAAGTGGAATTTCAAATCCAAGGCCATCCTACTTCAAACTCCTTTGTGCTCCTAAGCTATGCAGTATAGTCACCTTGGAGAGCATGCGATTGTCCCCAAACTACCTCAGGGACTGCAGGTTATGGCCAGCCAGTCCTCTATCAGACCTCGTCCTTGCCAGATGCCTAGTGCCCCAGATTCCCTCAAATCTCAGGCCAGACAACTTCCCACCCGGTAAGACTCCCCCACCTTCACCCCTGACTCTCCAAAACTAGACTTGGTGTGGGTTCCCGGGAAGCTCTGTCTGCAGGGACAGTATTCCCCACGTCTGCGTCTGCTGTCGACTTCCCAGCTGAGTAGGCAAAACATTCATTCCTTTACAGAGCAATGTGTTCATGGATAAACTTGTCTCTAGCGCAGCTCTGTGTCAGAGCACAGAACATGGAGCCCAAGCACTGCCCTTCCCAGGGAGTCCCGGTTCTCGACTTCCCCAGGATGGAAGTTTGATTCTACCGTTGGCCCATTTCTTTGATAGAAAAACTGAGACTCAGCGAGGTGCCAAGGCTTTGATTAGGACTACCCTGGAAGCCACGGCTTTGTAAGGGGTAGACATTGGGACTGGAGTCAGAAACGCGTTCTGGCTTATCTCCTGACTTACTGAATGAACTTGAGCAGGTCCCTTTCGCCCGTGGGCCTCGGTTTCTTCATCTGCACAACGAGACGGAAAACTGGATTACGTGTAGCTAAGGCCCCCGGGTTCTCAGAGGAATGCTCACCCCTGCAGGGCCGACCGGCCCCGCGGCACTACAAGACCCAGCTTGCCTCGGGGGGCGGGGCTCAATGACTGACAGGGAGCTCTGCGAGTTGCCGCCCGGCAAGGGGCGCTCAGCGGCGCGTGCGCAGAAGGCGGCAGGCGGGTGGGCTGGCGGCGGTGGACTCGTTGGAGCCGCGGGCGGTCAGGTAGGGGGCGGGAAGGAGGGTTGGGGACCAGGGACCGCGGCCGGAGTCGTGGGCGGTGGCACAGTAGCGGGGCGGAGGGCCGTGCCGGCGAGCAGCGGCCGCGCCCGAATGGCAGAGTCTGTGGACCGGATCTGAGGGGCAGGACTGGGGTGGGGGTGGGGCTGCTAGGGGCAGGCTCGGGAGAGATTCATGGGGCTGAGGAGATCCGAGGAGATGCAGCTGGGGGAGGGGAGCGAGGTGCTCTGAAGAGATTTGCGTTTGAAGCATTTCGGGAGGTATGAGGTAATGTGGGGGCCGAGAGGAGAAATGGGGTGCAGCATGTGGGAGATGGGAGGGAATCAGGGCCCTGGAGGGACCTGGGTGCAGAATTTCAGAAATATGAAGGAACTGGGGACCCCCGATGAGATTTAAGGGAATCTGGGGGCGCTAGGCATCTGGCAAGGACAGGGTCTGAGATGATAGGAGCAAGGTCTAGGTCGATCCTCAGTGCTAGTGAGAGAGGGTTTTCGGAGTGGGATGAGCGTGAGATTGAGGGGATGGGGATGAGTTCTTGAGGGACTCTGTCTTGTTAGCAGAAAGAAGGGACCTGGCTGAACTGTGAAGCCAGCATGTGACATTCAGTGCGTAAGAGGAAGGAACAGGGTTTGAGAGCGGCACAGTGCCTGATGGAATGCAGGAGATGGGGGGCTCAGAATGAGGGAGAGCAGAAATCAAGTGTGGAATTGGGCCGTTGAACTGAGGTGCAGGGCTGAGTGCAGCAGAGATTTGGAAACAGGGATTAAAGGATCTATGTCCGAGGGATTTGGGGCATAGGAGTGAGGAATTGATGAGGGTTGCAGTATACAGCGCCAGAGATTGGAATTTGGTATTGTAAGAGGGTTGGGGACAGGGTTTGGAGAGGATTGAATCATAGGGTAGAGATGTCCTAACTGGGCTATAGAATCAAAAAACCCTGAGTCGGTTTGTGGACTGGTGTCTTGGACTGCTGAAGAGATTTTCCTTAAATCGCTGCATGGGAGACAGATGGAGTTCAGGGGACCCAAGGACCTAAAAGTAATGTATGATATAGATGAGTATATGAAGATGAGCAGAGTTCAGGTGTTGAGGAACGAAGTGATACATCTTCAGTTCAGAGATCCTGAAGGAGTGTGGTGATCCTTGTGAAGGGCAGAATCTTCTTCATTTATTAAACAAATATCCATTATCATGAGGCAGGTATGGTATTGCCACTAACTCCCCTCTGACACCCCCAGGCCACTGAAAATGGTGGGCTTTGGGGAAGAAGAAATGGAACTATTCAAGGTCATCTACCTAAGCCCCTTTTCCTTGTACCCACAAGCTGCGATAGCAGATAGAATGTGAGACCTCCAGGGGAATAAGTGGAATAATTAATCCTATCTAAGATCCATTACAGCTTGAAGGGGCGGTGCCTCTGTGAATGAGGTGTTTGGGCTCTGAGAGAGACAAAAATAAAAGGGAACCCTTATGTATTGAGCATTTAGTCCTGTGCCAGACTATAAAGAAGTGGTTCTTAACCAGGGGTGGTTTTGTCACCTTGGAGACATTAGGCAATGTCTGGAGATGTTTTTTGGTTGTCACAGTTAGGGTGGGGAATACTACTGGCTTCAAGTGGGTAGATGAAACATGTTAATGTTTTATGTTAATGTTAAACATTTGATAATGCATGGGATAAGCCCCTGCTCCCCAGTAAGGAATTATCCTGCCTAAAATGTCAGTACTGCCAAAGTTGAGGCACTCTGCCCTAGAGTCAGATATCCTGGGTTCAAGCCCTAGCTCTGTCTCTTCCTGACTTTGTGGCCTTGAATGAGTTACTTAACCACCCAGTGCCTTGACTCTTCACCTGTAAAATGGGGTTATGATAACGACCTATGTCACAGAATTGTGAGGATTTAGTGAAATAAATTAGCATGCCTAGGATCTGGCACATAGTATGTTCTCAAAATCTAGTAACTTTTAGTCTTATATCTACTTCTTTATTCAGTTTTCGTATCTTTCTAAGTAGGCTCTGCTGTTTTCAGTTTTACACGAGGGAACTAAGGCTTAGGAAGTGACTTGCCTAAGTTTCCATAGCTAGGAATGACACATAAGCTCATACCCAAATCTCTGTAGCTCTGTATATTCCCTTTTTCCTTGCTACTTCCTTTCTAAGGCCTGCTTAGTCTTATTTTCTCAGCCCATTCCCCTCTAATGAAAAAGAGGATTGCCCAGTGACTATCAAAGACGGGGTGGCGGGGTGGGGGGGTGGGGGGGCGGAGAAGGTAAATCTCTCTGATTAGGTAGGGAGGAGCCCTGGACTTTGTTCTTGGTTTGCTCTTAGACCAAGACCAGGGGCTAGATAAGGAGACGAGTTTGAGGTTACCAGGCAGAATGAGGTGCAACAGACTATGGGGTGAGGTATGGAGGCCGTTGGCTTGAGAAAACACCTCATAGCAGGGACTGAGGCTTAAGGCATTCATATTCTGAAGGAGAGTAATCACTGTTCTGTGTGATCTCTTTTGGGCTGCTTTTCCCTGGAACAAAATAATAGCATTGGCTCTATCATCTCCAGGACTAGCTACAGCGTTGCTGAAGCCAGTTCAGAAACAAAGCTAGACTGCATCTGACTGCTAAGGTTTAGCTGGAACATCCGCGCACATCCCTAAAAGAAAATATGTCATGGGAATTCAGTCAGCCCTGTCTAAACTCCTTACTCTGTTGCTAATTTCTTATGCTACTTGGACAAGTACTTGTCCTGTCACCCTCAATCTATTAAAAATGCACATGATGATCATTTATTGAGTGCTTATTATGTGTGTTATCTTAGTGAATTCAATCATCCTGCTAACATTCTGGGTTTTATTCCTTGTTTACAGATGAGAACGTACCCAGGGCTACAGAGCAAGTGGCTAGGGTTGGGATGCAAACCCAGTTCTGTCTTATTCCTATGTTACATTATAGTAGTTTTCTTAGAAGGCTTTTCCAGCCCTTCAGAACCCCTATGTTTATGTCTGGAGAGTAGTTGGAAGCCAGAAGTTTGTAAGGCCCTTAAAGTAGATCATTGTCTATGCACACTGATGTGTAACCTTTGTGACATTCCCTTCATCATGTCTTTCTGGTAAAACAATCAAATTTAGAAATCATTTCTAGGAGCCCTTACCAACATATCAGCCAAACTTTGTCTAAAGCCAGGAAACTATACAACATCCTTTAAGTTAGTGATTTTATGGCTGGGAGTTGAAACTGGGATTTGAATCCTTGTTCTGTTACTTACTGGTTTTGAGACCTTGGACAGGCTACTTTTCTCTGAGCATTGGTTTACTTGTTTTTGAAGAGGAATGACACATACTTTTACATGGTTATTATGATAATATGAGAACGTATAAAACATGCCTGACAATAAGTAGTAGTTGAAGACAGTTACCAATTATGAGAGGAAGGCAGTGCTGAAAGATAAACTAAGTGTTGCTTTGTCAAATTTATTTTTTTATTTTATTATTTGTATTTATTTATTGAGACAGGGTCTTGCTGTGTCACCCAGGTTGCAGTGCAGTGGTGCAGTCACAGCTCACTGCAGCCTTGACCTCCTAGGCTCAAGTGATCCTCCCACATCATACCTCCCAACCACACCTGATTATTTTTTAAATTTATTGTAGAGACGGGTTTCGCTATGTTGCCCAGGCTCTTTGCCAGATTTTGCTAACCCTAAGTGGTCTCTGCTAGTCTCCCCAAAATTTTCATCCCATTTTGTATATTTCCTAGGATCTCCTTGATTCTTTAATCAAAATCTCATGATTAAATGGACAGATGTTATATGCAGAGAAAGGAACTGAAAGAGAGAGTGGGTTAAGGTGAGATGGAGGTCCATGAGAAAAGGCTATTTTTCCTTTGTCTTGTATTCCTTGAGTCATACTGGCAGCATAGGTACTACTAAAAGGTTTGTGAAAGATGCAAGGGAGTCTTTCTTAGGTCCTGCAGTTTTAGAGGAAGACAGAGACAACAGGCAAGCATGTTTTTCAGGAAACCCTGTTACTCATTTAGCCTGCTCTTGACATTGTTTAGCTAAAGTTTTCTTTTTCTACAAACATACTTCCTTCTGGATCGTTTTGTTTGCCCCAGACTGGTACAACTTCAGGAGCATGCCTGTGTTTCCCTATAAGCCCCTACTTGTTGTTTATCTTAGTTGTCTGCAGGTGCCTTAAGTGCCCTGAATAAACTTCATCAGAATCCTGTCCCACACACAGGACTGGATGTCAGGTGATGACCTCACTGACTTCCTTAAAGTCAGTCCAGCTAACCAGTGGCTTTTGGTGGCACAGAGATAGTTTTGCACTTGATTAGCATTCTGTTAGACTATATGAGGAATAAAGTTTAGAAAGCTGACATAAAAGAAAATACGAGGAAGCTGAGGCAGGAGAATTGCCTGAAACCAGGAGGCGGAGGTTGCGGTGAGCCGAGATCGCACCATTGCACTCCAGCCTGGGTAACGAGCGAAACTCCGTCTCAAAAAAAAAAAAAAAAAAAAAAAAATGGAAATATGATAAATCTTGCAAAAAACCTAGTCAAATCAACAGAGCATGTCCATAGCAGGATGGACCTTTATATCTTGTGAAAGGAAATGCAGTATTTTACATGTTGTCTAGTTTTTAGGGGAAAGCACTGTTTATATCTGGGTTTTGCTCAAAATTGTATCACTAGTACCTTTCACAGGACCACCAGACACATAGTAAATGCCCAGTAAAGATTTGTTTCATTAATTGCTTAAAGTTCCCCAGTTTTGCTGGTGGCCTAAGCCACGAAAGGCTGATACAAGTATAGGAAATAGAGACATCTAGAGAACTACCCATGGTGGAGATTCAAGCATTAGATGAGGATTTGAAACTTTAGATCATCTCTAATCTTTTGATTCTGGGATCAGGTAAAGCAGTTTCTAGGAGGGCTCAGAATTTTTATTATTTAGGTATATGTATCTGAGGCTTTGGATACAGTATGCTGAAAAGTGCCTATTCATTTCTTCTAATAGGTTGGGTGGTAGCAGCAGCAGCTGCTCCTCCCACTACTACTGTTGCTACTAATAATAAAAACTATTATTTATATATAATAAATTGTATGCCTGGCTTAGTACTATACTTACTGCTTTACACACATAATCTTATTTAATCTTTATAATAATCTTGTTAGGAAGATACTGTTTTAAAGCCCCTTTTCATAGATAAACTGAGAACTACGGAAGTATTGATAACTTGCCCATGTCTCCATAGTAAAGAGTGTGAATTCATATCGAGAAAGCCTGATCCCTCAGGCCTGCTTCCTTAATCTGCATAATACTGCCCACTCCTAGTTCGTGTCTTTTCGTCCTAGTTCTGTTGAATGATGTGTGGTCTTAGTTTCCCTCTCCTGGTCTTAGTTTTCTCATCTATTTTACAACTTGAGATTACTACCTTTTTTTCCCTTTTCTCCCAGGCTCAAGTACAGTGGCACCATCATAGCTCACTGCAACCTCAGCCTACTGGTCTCAAGTGAGGAGATTACTATGCATTCTAGCATTTCATACTAGAAAGAGCTACAGCAGCTCATTTTCTGGGCAAGAGAAGTTGTAAATTCATTTACCCATCAGTTTTTAGTCTGGAGTCTAGCATTCTCAATCAGAACACTCAAAAACTGACCAGCCCTTTTATTAATTTTTATGTGCCTTTATATGCCATGAAAAGAAAGGTTCTTCATACTTTCAAAATTAGTTTGTAAACTGAATGCGTTATTACTACTAGTACTAGTTATTGTTAATGCTGTTTCTGGTGGTTATTTATTTAGCATCCTTTTATTGTGACCTACAAGTATCAGGCTAAGTACTTTATATGCATTATCCCTCAGCATTACAGAACTCTTTTTGTAAACTAAGAAAACAGGTTTAGTCAGGTTAAATAAATTGCCTACTCCCCCACAACTTGTGACAGTACTAAGATATGATCTCAGTTCTATATAACTTCGGGGTTCATTTTTGTGTTTTGTTTGCTTTTTTTACTATCTTGGTTGCTCATTTCATGGGATGGGGAAAAACCCTGTGGTGCTAGAAGAGGCTAGATTAGTATGGAATATAATTATGTAATTTTTCTGAATCTTAGGGTGACAGGGGTAGACACAGCTTAAGGAGTAGATTCTCATTGGGAGCTGAAGAGATGTGCTGGTAAAATATGGTGGGGGATGTACAGTATTAATCATTAGATCAAGGGATGTGGGAAGCTGGTAAGTTGATGTTAGATGAGGTGGGAGGTCAAGAATTAATGGCACAAAGTGCACAACAGGAAGCAGACATTCAAGAGATCATGAAGAGAGCCAAGGTGATATAGCAGGTTGGATATTCATTCTGATTGGTTGCAGAGTTTATAGCCGGCAGAAAATCGGCAGCTTACTTAAAGATTTGGAATGATAAGACAATTCCTTTCACTTGTGTAGTCTTTTGGGGAAACTGAAGTCAAATTGACCTTCTATCTGAGTCATTATCAGTATTAACAATAATGACAAGATGTGCCCTGCTGGAGGAGACAGGCTGTATCTGCCTGTCTCTTAGCTCCGTTTCAGGCTAGGATCCTTTACAAAGCATGTTTTCAAGTCATGGAAATGGGAAAAGTGGTTCTGGCTTTTTCCGGGTCTGTAGCTATATCCATGCCTCATACTTTAGTGAGGGGAACACAGGTTTTCCTGGCAAAGCACGGCAGCTTTGGGGCAGGAATTAATTCTTGATATCCTCAGAGAGCTTGGTGAAGCTGTAGTCAGCTGAGATAATTTTGGGATGTGGAAATAGCAAATTCATTTGTTAAAGTCGATGTCTTAGAGAGGTAGGAAGCTTTTTAATTGAAGGAGTGATAAGATATTCCTGAAAGGTGGGAAATAATTGGCTGTTATTTTTGCAAGTTGACACCCTTATTTAATAAGCTGATCTGCATTGCCAACTCTGGGAATAACACAGATGTCCCTGTGCGTTGTAAGGTAACATTCTAGATTCAGACTCCAAATGTTGCCCTCAGTCTGTTGTCTCAGACAATAGAAGAGAGAACTGAAGCTCTTGATTTAGCATTGAGAAGGGCTGCATGGACCCTGAGTTGAAATTTCTATCAATATGTCTATACTATTGCCCCAGACACTTGGCATTTGAGAATTCAGCATGCATAGTTTCAGATATCCACATCAGACCTCATAGGCTCATGATATGTGGTAAATGTTACTTTGCTGAGGTATGGATTTGAGTCATAATGGATTGCAAGATTGCTATGTGAGAGTAGCTCACTCAGCTAATAAATCAATCTATCCCACTTTATAGCAGCAGAATCTCATAACTATATTATTGTTCCTTCTCTCATATGGAGAAAATGCAGATGCTATAAGGCAGCATTCCCCAGAGCATGGTCAAGAGAACATAGTTAATCATTGTTATGTGACAGTAAAAAATAGCTATGTTGGGTTAAAAAAAAAAAGTAAAAATATCTGTACTGCAAGGTTCCACCATGTTTGAGCTGCATGACCTTGAGCAAGTTTTTCTGAATATTGTTTCCTCATCTGTAAAATCGTAAAATAAAAATATTACCTACTTCATAGTGTCATCATGAAGATTCAAAGAGATTAAGCACATAGAATATCTGTCATAATAACTAGTACATAATAGGCACTAGATGCATAGTTTTTCTTGCAGTACAAAGGAAGTGGGATTTCAGGGAGGAAGGATTGACTTTAGATAACTGTGTTTGTCTGCTGCTGTTTGTCAGATTGTATTCCAGAGCTAATATGGTAGAAATTTGTTATAATATGTATCTCTACATTAACTCCCCTTCTCTATGCCTGGAGAAATAGTTGATGTCACGTGCAAAATGTTCTTGAGCTAGATGCATTGTCCTTAAAGTCAAGCGAACTTGCCCTTTACTTCCTCTTCTCCTTGTTGGGTGACCATCTGCAGATCACAAGACTGCACAGGTACAGCTGCAGGATTTGCATATATGAAATGCTAAATTTATCATATGCCTCACCTTGCTAGACCTATTCATTCTGATTTGGGGTATAAGTAGACAGTGACATAAGGCTACAGAGCATCAAGATCTTTCTGGATCAACTTCATAAGCAAATCAAGCGGGTAGGCGTGTTCATAGTTGGTACTCGGTGAAGCAGAGGGTACTCAAAACCAGAAATAAACTGTCTTGATAAGACACTACTATTTTTTTCTTTTCTTTTGAGACAGAGTCTCACTCTGTTGCCAGGTGCCAGGCTGGGGTGCAGTGGTGCTCTCGGCTCACTACAACCTCCACTTCCCAGGTTCAACCAATTCTCCTGCCTCAGCCTACAGGCACACACCACCATGCCCAGCTAATATTTGTATTTTTAGTAGAGACAGGGTTTCACCATGTTGGCTAGGATGGTCTTGATCTCTTGACCTCGTGATCTGCCCGCCTCAGCCTCCCAAATTGCTGGTATTACAGGCATGAGCCACCACGCCTGGCGGCACTACATTTTTTTAAATCATCTGGGCTTGAGTCTTTAGTTATCTTAGCTCTTTACCACTCCCCCACCATAATCCATTCACCTCTCAAATCTTACTGATTATACTTCTGGATATTGCTCAAATGCACCTTTCTGTTTCCACCACCTGCTTCCTAGTTCAGACTCCCCATTACCCCTATCTTCTCTGATTTGTTTCTCCACTCCATTCCAGCTTTGATCATATTACTCCCTGCTCCAAAACATTAATTGTCTCACTATGCCCTTGAAAATGAAGTCAAAAATCTCATTTTTGGCTCTGAAGACCTTTTCTAATTATTCCCCCAATTTACCTTTTCAAGTCTGTTACTCTATTTCCCATGTATACTCCTGCAGTTTTAATCTAAGGGTAATAAAAAAGAGAACAAAAATTCATTTAGGACTTTTTTGGTGCAGAGCCAAATCTTAGCACTCTATACACTCTATATTATTTAACTCTTACATTAACTCTGTAAACACAGTATTAGTTCCATTTTACAGATGGAGAAAATAAAATGCATAGAGTTTAGGTATTCTCCGTTTTCTTTCTAATACATACAACTTCTTGTCCTTTCCCATGCCTTCTAAACTTGGTTAAGGTTGTACCTTTTGCCTACTTCTTTCTTCCTTTTCCACATATTTATGTATCTTTCTAGGCCAATATCAAATGTCATCTTCCCTTTGAAAATTCTGTTTCCCTTCAAATTAGAACGACTCCTCAACTTGTCCCATCAAACTTAGTTTTTATTTCATTTATAGTACTACTTTCTGCATTCATTATTATTTGCCTACATGTCTTTTATAAAGCTTGAATATCTGAAGAGCAGAATCTGTATCCTGAAGACCTCTTGTATCTAGTACAGAACAAGATACCTAGACTTAGATGGGTGGATTGGTGAGTTAGGTAAGAGGATAGATGCATGGAAAATGTGTATTTTCTGATCTGATGTTTTGCACTTCACCTAAAGCTAATCATCACAGTTTTCTACTTCTGTGGATGATTCCTAGGTCCCCAAACATGACACAATAAACTCTATGACATGATTAAAAAAAGAAAAAAACCTCCACACTTCTGCTTACGGTTTTCTTTTCTTAAAGTACCTTTATCCCTCATTGCTTTATTTCTTTCAAGACGTATCTTAAGGATAATACTGCTTTGTCCTTAAAATCAAGCGAACTTGCCCTTTACTTTTGGGAAGCCTTCCCCAAGTCTGTTAGGTAGAATCCATCATTCCATTCACCATATCTATCATGACATCGTGTGGACCTGCATGTTATACTTATTCCTTTTACTGTATGTAATTCTCCTGTGCTTTTCTCTTAGTGTAAATTATGAGTTGTAAAATTCACGAAATAGCAAAATAATTATTAGCATTTATTACAAGTATATTACTTCCCTGGTGCTATATCAAGCATATCGTATTTATCTTGCTACTTAGCCCTTACAAGAACCATATAAAGCAGACACCATTACTACTTCTATTTTATAGATGAGTGATGGGGAAAGAGCTTTTGGAAGTTTGAATTACTTCCTTATGGTCATTGCAACTAAGTAAGCATCTTAGACTACAGAATCTGAATTATTATCCACTATGCAGTGTTTCATCTGTTTTGTTTCCCTATGAGTCACCCTCACGTGACACATAATAGACCTCTGTAAGATAGTTGTTAAGTAAGTGAATGACTGAACGACTGATCATAGCTATTCTCTAAATGTTTCTTCAGTGAACTGATTTATATAGTCAGAGGAAATTGAATAATGGTTTCTTTTTCTCTTTAGCAGGAACTTGACCCTCTAGGGCATGAATACTGTGCTGTTCAGTTCTGAGCTGTGCTAGCAGTACCCTTCAAAGAAAGAGCAATGGCTACAGCAGCAGCTTCTCACCTGAACCTGGATGCCCTCCGGGAAGTGCTAGAATGCCCCATCTGCATGGAGTCCTTCACAGAAGAGCAGCTGCGGCCCAAGCTCCTGCACTGTGGCCATACCATCTGCCGCCAGTGCCTGGAGAAGCTATTGGCCAGTAGCATCAATGGTGTCCGCTGTCCCTTTTGCAGCAAGATTACCCGCATAACCAGCTTGACCCAGCTGACAGACAATCTGACAGTGCTAAAGATCATTGATACAGCTGGGCTCAGTGAGGCTGTGGGGCTGCTCATGTGTCGGTCCTGTGGGCGGCGTCTGCCCCGGCAGTTCTGCCGGAGCTGCGGTTTGGTATTATGTGAGCCCTGCCGGGAGGCAGACCATCAGCCTCCTGGTCACTGTACACTCCCTGTCAAAGAGGCAGCTGAGGAGCGGCGTCGGGATTTTGGAGAGAAGTTGACTCGTCTGCGGGAACTTATGGGGGAGCTGCAGCGGCGGAAGGTAGCCTTGGAAGGTGTCTCCAAGGACCTTCAGGCAAGGTATAAAGCAGTTCTCCAGGAGTATGGACATGAGGAGCGCAGGGTCCAGGATGAGCTGGCTCGCTCTCGGAAGTTCTTCACAGGCTCTTTGGCTGAAGCTGAGAAGTGCAATAGTCAAGTGGTAGAGGAGCAGAGTTACCTGCTTAACATTGCAGAGGTGCAGGCTGTGTCTCGCTGTGACTACTTCCTGGCCAAAATTAAGCAGGCAGATGTAGCACTACTGGAGGAGACAGCTGATGAGGAGGAGCCAGAGCTCACTGCCAGCTTGCCTCGGGAGCTCACCCTGCAAGATGTGGAGCTCCTTAAGGTAGGTCATGTTGGCCCCCTTCAAATTGGGCAAGCTGTTAAGAAGCCCCGAACAGTTAACATGGAAGATTCCTGGGCCATGGAAGCTGCAGCCTCTGCTGCCTCTACCTCTGTTACATTTAGAGAGATGGACATGAGCCCGGAGGAAGTGGTTGCCAGCCCTAGGGCCTCACCTGCTAAACAGCGGGGTCCTGAGGCAGCCTCCAATATCCAGCAGTGCCTCTTTCTCAAGAAGATGGGGGCCAAAGGCAGCACTCCAGGAATGTTCAATCTTCCAGTCAGTCTCTACGTGACCAGTCAAGGTGAAGTGCTAGTTGCTGACCGTGGCAACTATCGTATACAAGTCTTTACCCGCAAAGGCTTTTTGAAGGAAATCCGCCGCAGCCCCAGTGGCATTGATAGCTTTGTGCTAAGTTTTCTTGGGGCGGATCTACCCAACCTCACTCCTCTCTCAGTGGCCATGAACTGCCATGGGCTAATTGGTGTGACTGACAGCTATGATAACTCCCTCAAGGTATATACCTTAGATGGCCACTGTGTGGCCTGTCACAGGAGCCAGCTGAGCAAACCATGGGGCATCACAGCCCTGCCATCTGGCCAGTTTGTAGTAACGGATGTGGAAGGTGGAAAGCTTTGGTGTTTCACAGTTGATCGAGGATCAGGGGTGGTCAAATACAGTTGCCTCTGCAGTGCTGTGCGGCCCAAATTTGTCACCTGTGATGCAGAGGGCACCGTCTACTTCACCCAGGGCTTAGGCCTTAATCTGGAGAATCGGCAGAATGAGCACCACCTGGAGGGTGGCTTTTCCATTGGCTCTGTAGGCCCTGATGGGCAGCTGGGTCGCCAGATTAGCCACTTCTTCTCGGAGAATGAGGATTTCCGCTGCATTGCTGGCATGTGTGTGGATGCTCGTGGTGATCTCATCGTGGCTGATAGTAGTCGCAAGGAAATTCTCCATTTTCCTAAGGGTGGGGGCTATAGTGTCCTTATTCGAGAAGGACTTACCTGTCCGGTGGGCATAGCCCTCACTCCCAAGGGGCAGCTGCTCGTCTTAGACTGTTGGGATCATTGCATCAAGATCTACAGCTACCATCTGAGAAGATATTCTACCCCATAGGAGATGAGAAATACCAGTTTCTTCTGCTCCCTAGCCAACCTCCCTTCCCTTAGTTCTTGGTTGTTAGTGGCTCATATAGAGTAGACTTGGCCTATGTCTTGATTCCAGCTGGGTAGTTCTAGAACTTCAGAAGCTCCATCTTTTAGTGTTTTTTATTTTCCCCTCCCCGCTTTCCACCTAAATTTAGAGCTTTAAAAGATGCACTGCCCAAATAGGACATACGATGGTGTTAGCTGAAGTTTGATTAGCAATTAGGCACTTCCAAGGCTTTAGTAGAAAGAGCCACTTTAGCCCTTTGTGCCATGTTTGACATTTGCCCTTGTATTAAATCCTTGATTTTTTTCCTTTTGGCTTTGATGCCCTTGATTCATTGTTTCCTTCCTATTATAATGTGCTTCATCTGTGACACTTCCTCTTCAACTCTGATTGGATTCAGTGTGCATGCTTCAGTGGTCTCTGCTCCACCTTTCAGTGACGTTTCAGACATCATATTCCTGTAATATGATGTCTCAGTCCAGTCATCTTCACCAGTGTGAAAGCTCATTCATTTAGTGCTACCAAAGGGGATACACAGGCCCTTTAGGAAGCAGTACCTCTTGGCTGGAGGATCTGTGCCATCTTGGATTGAAAGTTGGAGATGTGACAGAATGGATTGACCCTAGTTGGATGGTATTGACGACTTCAGCCTGGAAATTGCTGGCCTTTTAAAGAAGCATCTGTGGATTGGAATTATGCCAAAGCATTGGAAGCTGGGAATAAGCGAACAACTGCTGATACAGTCAGCATACTTGGATAGTCATTAGGGCTCATCATTTTTCATACTACCTCTCTCTTCTGGCCTGTGTCTATTGAAAGTGCAACACAGGCCAGGGCCAACAAAGTGGGGAGGTGGACACATTTTCATGTTTATTACTAAAACAAAGAGCAAAACTGTTGGTTTGTTATTCTGTATTTTCCTCAAGTGAGTTCATACTATTTGGTTTCAGGATCTCTTTCCATTTCTCTGCCAAGCATTAAATAATTGAGAACTGTTTCTTCCTCACTGGTGTTTATGTCTTTTAATTAAATACAGGATTTTGGAGATGATAAGAGGGATAACTTCCACTATGCCATTTTGCTTCCTTAGCTCACACTGTGTTCTTTGAGAGTGTAGGTAGCTACCCAGATTAAAATTCAGCCAAAAGCACTATTATGTAAATATAATAATCCAAATCTTTCTCCCAAATACACGTGTACAGAATCATCCACCCAAGGTTTATGGTCACCAATACCCTATTCTAAATTGAGCTTCTGCTATATGTTTTATGTTTATAATTACAGTTCACAAAAGGGAAGTTAGTTTTGTTTTTAAGATCAGAAATGGGTGAGAGAACCTGTGATGAGGTTCCTGAGGCTTTGATGTTTACTAAGCAGTATATCTTACTCTACGTGCAAGGCTGATGCCAAGCCAAAGAGCAACTCCCTTGCTTTCATGGAAACAAAATTTGCTAAAATGAGCTGCTCAAAATTGTTTTTATGGTAGTAATGTTTCTTTGGCTTGTGTTGTAATAGCTGCCAAAGGGTAGGTGAAGAGGTCACTAAAATGATGTTGAACTAGTTTGTCTTGTTTTTTTAATCTGGAGAAAGCCCCATATTCTGATTATGAAATTGCATCAGATTTTCAAAGATTGGGTAATTGAGAGGAAATTGATACAATTAAAAGTGCATCACAAATGACTCCACTAGTTGTTAGAGCCACTCTATCTGTGGGGGCACCTAGCAGCAGGACGTCTGTCTTTGGGGACTTGCTGAGGCAGTAAGTGACTCAGGCCTTTGGCACACTGCAGTAGAGAAATAAATATAATATTGTGGGCTGACTGCAGGTAAATAAGGCCAGGAATCCTCCAGTTGCCCATGCTTTTGGAAAGAGGTGCTATCCCTGAGTGACATTCAGCATTTAGATCTCTACTTACCTAAACCAGTCATGCCTTTCCCCTTAAGTAAAGCAGGTATCTGTTGGCTCAAAATGGAAATGTGATTTGAGTGTTTTTTCTTTTTCCCCTTTGATGTGCATATTTTAGGCTGTGCTTAGTATGGTCAATTTTTAATTATCTGCCATGTTGACTAAATTGCAGACTAGGTTCCCAAGAAACTACTTTGCTCAATTACAGCTGTTTTTTTGCTTTGTTTTTTAAAGCAGCAGTATCCTTGTCCAAATAAAGTCTTATATGGAAGTCTATAATGCAAAGTAGATCGAAGAGCAGCTGCTCTGGTTGAAGCAGGTTTGTGCAGCTGGAAAATATGCTGTTTCCTCCCTTTACCTTACCTCCTGTGCTACAATTGCAAAACTTGTGAATCTACAGAATACTTTTCTGAAAACCACTGAACTACAACATTGGTCATCTACTTCTGTGTTATTAGTCATGTGACCTTGATCAAGTCATTTAACTCTTCCTCTTCTGGAAAATAAAAATGATCCCTGTCTCCTAGAAGGGAGTGAGATAACAGATGTGAAAATTCCTGGTTTCTTTTCTGGAATATTCAATAAATGATGGCTTTTATTCTTTAGTTGCCCAAAAGATCTAGTTGCCTGGTGGTAGGAAGTGGTCCAACCTTGCAAAACAATTCCTTTCTTCTTGCTTAACAGGTTTCTATTTGGCGATTAAAACCTTTCTTGGATATGTCTTTCCCCTCACAAGTCTCCAAATATATCAAGTTCATCTGTTTCTTTCTACTGTCTCTCTATTTCATATTCCTATTATCATATAAATCACTGTGTTGCAATTATCTGCTGTCCATATATTTGAGCTTTATTGAGGGCTAACTAGCTAACAGCATGTAACATGGTGCCTAGTATAGAATATGTTCTCAGTTGTTTAATTGGTTCAGTTATTGACCTGACTTAATGGGACTCCAGTAACCTGATTCTTCCTACTGTAGCCCCCTTAGATTAATAAAAAGGGATACTCAGACAAGCCCTTGTATAAGGTGTATAAAAAACTAGTGGCAAACAATTGACTTACAGGTTGGTTAAGTCCCTTTATCATTTTGAGTGGTTACATAGAATTTAAGGTTTTGGAGCAATGATTCATTCAGTATTTATTGACTACCTACTATGGGCCAGTGTACCCTCCAGTCTGAGTCTGCAGAGGGGTACTCTGTTACTCCAATCAGTAGAATAAACGTGGCTTGAGCTTCACAGTGTTCCTCTGGGTAAGGCAAGTAATGCTTAAGTAGTTGTACTTTTAATCTAGTGCTAATTAATGGCCTCTTAAAAGTGAAGTGTTACTCTACTCTGTAGGAGGGAAATGAAAGGGAAAAGCTAGTATGAGACTCGGGTCTCCACTCTGCATCTTACTAGGATGCTGATTTGCACTCAGGACATGCAACCCCTCAAGGCATCTCAAAACAAATTACGGATATGAAACAACAGATGTCTGGATGAATTTTACAGGCAGGGTAGCGGGGAGGTAGAAGGCTGTGTAGCAAAATACACACTTAGACTACAAACCTATGGCTTTATCTTGTCAGAATCATCATATTCATGGGATCCAGGCTAAGTCTGAAATTAGTGAGCTAGCTCTGGGACTGGCAATGTATTCCAGTGAGAAGATCACTGGACTTGAAGCCAGGCTTGTGTCTGAATCACAGCTCTGCATTTTAACTAGATGTGTGACCTCAGGTGATCATCATAACTGAGCCTCAGTTTCCCTATCAATTTAAATAAGGATGTTGGTATGTCACCAAAATCCATTCTAGCACTATGATTTTAATTAGCTTGTTAACCAATGGAATTGCTGAGCTCCCCCCTCCCAATATTTTTGCATAGTCTTTGTTATAATTGTGTTTTGTTTACATTAGAATAGTAGAACAACAACAAAACCCTGAATCATCCCCACCTTGATACAATTGCTTCTCCACCCCATCTGTTGTGACTTTGTGTCACTTAGCTATTGTCACCCTGCTGAGCTACAATTTTCTTTGGTAAAAGAAAATGACAATTTATGTTTTAAAGGGCTGTTGTGATAATTAAATGGGATAGTATATGTAATACCTAATTCAGAAAATGTGTAACTTCGATTGTAGGGGGCAAAGGCATCCTTCCCTTCATGGTGAGCTGATAGACATTCACACGAAAGCCAGGGGAGATTTTCAGACCTGTATCAGTGATGCAATAGCATGTTCAGCGCTTCTTGGCCTCTTAATTAAAAAGCCTATTGGAAGACGAGGGATTGCTGGAGGGGCAGAAGCAAGACTCAGTCACAGCAATGTATCCTATTAGGAAAGCTGCAGATAAATCCTAAAGTCTAATCATTTGATTAATGTAATTAAGATGGTATCTTGACTCTTTCTGAGGGGTAAACAGAGCCAAGATTTTTAAAAAGATCTTATATATATGCACTAATATGTAGTACATACATCAAATTATGTATATACATGTATATATAGAGAGGAAAAAAATTTTTAAGACCCTAGAAACATGCATGTTTAGCTATTTCTTTAGATGGCTAGCTTCAAAGAAATTTTCTCTAGGTCAACATTTATTAACTCAAATAATTATAAAAATGAAAGTAAACCACAAATCTCTCTATTAAGTGGTTAAAGCTTGAGCTTTGTAAGCAGGGAGTCCTGAGTGTAGCCCTGTTCCCCTCATTTATTAGCTCTATGGCCATTAAGTCATTTAATCTCTCAGTCTGTTTTCTCATTAGTAATGATTCTGTTTCACAGTTTACTGCAGTATTGTGAAGAGATGATGGATATGTAAATGCCTTTTAGCAGACTAAAAAGCATTTTTGAAATTACAGTAAACCAAATGTGTCTGAGAGTTACTTCATTTTTATGATATAAAGATGATAGACACTGGTAAGGAAAGCCTAACACCTGAAACCCCAAAGGAAAAGTTATTTACTGACTCACTGAAATCTTGATTAAAAGCATGAGGAGTTTGTATGAGTGTGTCTAAGTCAAATTCATGCTTTCCCTATACAGATAAAACTGGGATTTTCTTTTGGTGACTTACTCAGTTTACCTGGTTGTAACTATAATAGCATTGCATATTATCAAAAAGTATCAAAACCTGAGATTCCATTTATTCACTCACTTATTAAACATATTTAAGACATCTTTATTATTATTAGCAATATTTATATGACTAATGGATGCAAAGAAAATCAGTCATGAACTTTGCGGTCAAGTAGCTTGTGATCTGGCTGCAGAGATAAGGTGTATAAACAAATAATAAAAAATACAAGAGAGTAAGATAAATGGTAAGAAGATAGATATGGAGTGCCAAGTATTTGAGCAAAGACTATTTCTAGTTGAGATCTGGTTGCTGAAGGGCCGTAAAAGTAAAGGGAATATGAACAAAGGTTCAAGATTAGGATGAAGAGTGAGAAGTTGGTGCCAGAAGTTAAAATCACCCCAGAATGAGGGGACATTAAATTCAAAGGTCTAAAGTGGTTGAGTCATAATTCAAGTGGTTCTCTTGTTTTTCTGCCCTAGTACATATGACTTACTCCCAACAGTGCCCATGGCACAGTGAGGCTTCATACTTATAGAGGTGGTACAGTATGGATCAGAATCTTCTTAGAGTCCTGAGGGTGAAGGGCAAAGGCATAGTTTGAAAATGTATCCCCTCTTCAATATTCTAATATATCTCCTTATGGGGAATCACTGATTGGCATTGTCTCAGAAATACATTTTCTGTCTTTTAAAAATCCTGAAATACCAAATTTTTCTCCCCTCAAAAGCCTAGGTCAAAAAAATGCTGTAAACTTAGTACAACTTTATAGTACAGTCTGACTCATTTGTTCATGTCTGACTGGCTGAGTTTTTAAAACCTACCATTCCCCCTTCTGCCCCATATCAGGACATACCAGTAAGAAAGCTCCAATGCTTCCACCTTTGTGGCCACTGGAAGTTCAAACCACCTAAGAATCCTCACTGCAACCCTACCTCCAAGCCACTAGGAAAAGCCAAGCTTCCTCTCCTTTCCCTGCTGAAGCCATTCCTGGACCTGCTTGAGAACTCACACTCCTCTTTCTAGAAAGCCTCCTGTGAGTGATAGATCTTTTCATATCTACTTGGTCCTAGTGTCACATCACTATTAACACTTAAACCAAGTTTTGGGTAAGGGTTCAAACTCTCCTCTGGGGGATGACTGAACACTTGATGCAATCAGCAGAGGGTCTAGGAGATGACCAGTACTATTGCAGGGCTTTCCTCTTGCTTTAGTTTGCTAACTGATTCTGTTGCTGGCTAGAATTTTTTTTTTTTTTTTTTTTGGTCACTGCTGGCAAAAGCTCATGCTTTGTGCTGTGCTGCTTTGTGCTGCATTCACTGAACCTTACCAAGCTTCTGTTATAGATGTCCTCAGCTAAGTTGGAATTTTTGATAATTGGCATTTAAGAACAAGAATAAAGTGGCCCTGGGTCATGTGTCTTGGTTCAGACTTACCTGTGTCTCTGAATTGTGTTTCTGGATCCCCATATAAGCTGTGACTGTCAGGAGGCTCAGAGGAATGAGTCTTACCCTGAGTCATTTTGGTTGGTTGTGTCAACCAGGTATTGCCCTCATTGTACGGAGTACTCAGAGAATACAATGACACCCTGTGCAATATGCAGGCTGGTTGATAGTCACTTGTGGAGGAAGACCATGTTGAATGCTATGGAACACACTCCCAAAAGCAGATGGTTCACTAGGGACTTTACAAAATGCCTTTGCTGCTATTTCTGCCTATGCCACAATGCCTGCCCCCAGCAAAAAAAAAAAAAAAAAATTATCTTTTAAAAATCCTGAAATTATATGAAGGGTTCTAGGGAAAAGCATCCATGATATCTCCATGGTATAGCCAAGGAGTTATTTCAAACAGAACTTAAGCACAGGATCCTAAAACCCTATAAAGCAACTGTTAGCATGGGAGAGACCCTAATCCTGATCATACACATTAGCAACTGTTAGCATGGGAGAGACCCTAATCCTGATCATACACATTAGCAACTCTGGTGGAAGAATCTTATAAATATGAGCAGGATCGAGAGGATGTTCCCTCCTCCCCAGCCCCTCCCCACACCCCTACCACCACCATCCACCAAATGATCTATGGTAACCACCAAAAGGAAAATAAAATAAACTTGGATACTGGGGGAAAGAAACAAAAAAACTGAAACAAGTCCATACTCTGACTCAACAGGAAATCCAAAATTAAAGAATTTATGCAAAAATAACAAAACCAGATAAAAGGTTACTATTTGGCTTTTGTACCTCTACAACCTGGATTCTGAATTAACTTTTAACATCTGAAATGTACCAGTTGTCAAACCCTCATGGCCTTAATACTGGGTTTCAAATTATATCTGGGATTCCCCTAAATTTAAACAAAGTACCCCTATAATCTTAGTGGAGTTAACTGAGGATATTTCAGGACATGTTAGTGAGACAAATATGTATGCCTCATCTTAATTAGAACTATTGCCCTGCCTAAATTCCCCATAGCCATACCACCCATGAACCTAAAATATCCCATAATGGGCATAGATGCTCTAACCCAATGAACAATAAATTAAAACTGAATTAAGTCTTTGGCACTTACAAATCAGCTTGCCAAAATGGGATGACATGGACCTTCTCCTCCTCCACTATTTAAAATGGTTAATATGGCCCAATTTAAATTAAAACAGGGTCTTTGAGGTATGAAACCCATAAATCAGACCTATTTAGAAAAGAGTGATTACCCCCACTGCTTCACCATTTAATGGCCTAATGTAGCCTGTTCAGAAACCTAGAAAGAATGAATGGCATCTCACAGTAGATTACTGCCATCTTAATGCTGAATTTCTAGCCAATAAGGCTCCCATATCCAATATTATTAAAATAACTAACTTGATCTAATCAACAACTGGTAAATGCTTTTAAGTCATAGATTTGGCTAATATTTTAACTGCCACTCAGGTACAATTTGCCTTCACCATCAAAGGGGCTCAATATTCTTTTACTCAGCTACCCATGGGTAACAACAGCCAGTCCTTCACACAGTCTGCAGATAAGACCTTAACCACACCTAACTTTCTTCAGGAGCACAGTAACGACACTGAACGTACTGATCACATCATGCTCCAAGAACACTCATTTGGTACACTTGCTGAGGACATACAAATAGTCACAAAAGAGCTCACTAAAAAGAATGGACCATTACCCCACACGTAGCAGCAAGTCCTTCCACCTTGGTTAAATTCCTGAAAGCTATTTAGCTGAGGGCCATTCTATCCCTGACACTTGCAAGAAACAGCATTCACAATTTATTTAAAAGCCCAATAAGTTTTAGTCTATTTTGAGTTCTGGAGACAGCATATTTCTCATTTACAAATTTTACTTAAACCCATTTATGCTATTACTTAAGCCCACTTATGAATTATAATACAACAGCCACTGCAATTAGTAACCCCAGAGAGTCCTTTATATAGAGGCTTTAAGCAACCTCCTCTCATGCTTCCTGAAGTCTCTGGCCCACACTTGATGTCTCTAAGTTGCCCACAGGCATCTTGTGCAAGAAATTGTCCCTTCAGCCCCAAGCTATATGCCATTAGAGTGCAATTGCTGGCTGCATAGTGGGCTCTTGTGGACACAGCCTGGTTATCATAGGCCCTCAGCCTTCCACTCTTCATACCAGCTGCCCATTATCCCTTGGCTTGTGAAATTAGCATCCTAAAAGTTCAGCACAGCTACTGAAGTTTCCTTGCTGTAGCACAGAGCCTATTTCATCTATAGGAAAAGATCCCCCACCACCATCCTCAGCCCCTTGCTGGATGCCATGGTGCTGGTAAAAGTCATCCCCTTCTCAAACCCTTGGATATCTACAGAGGTCCTTGCAGTCAATGAAGTGAAGAGTAAAGCAAGTTTATCCACTTTGTTAGATGGTATCACTACAATTGTATGTAATGGAACTTGCTGGGAAGTTTCTGATTTTTATCCCATAACTGGGACATACCTGATAATGAGACAGGACCTGAGTCAGCACAACTGGCCAAACTTTATGCAGTCATTTTAGCACTGAATACCCTGACCAACAGTTAACCCCATCTGCACAGTTCTATAGACTCTTGAACCATTGCCAGTGACTTGCTCATCCATCTGCTCCAGCCAATAGCAGCAAAAACAGTTCTCTATCCAAGTTTGCCTCTTTGGATTAAATAACTCTGTGACTCTCTTGCCTCACAGATATATACTTATACTCAAAGTATAAGTCAAGGTCAGCTCTGCTTATAATAAATCCACAATAAAAGGCACCATTAACACTTTAGCCCCTTCAGTATTCTAGAAATTATTAATAGTGACCAAGGCATTTGTTTCCCTTCTCAGAATACATAATATTGGGCTCTTGGACAAGGCATTTAATGGAATGTTCACCTCCCTTACCAGCCTCAGGCTGCAGGCCCCATAGAAAGTCATAATGGTTTACCTAAACAAATTCAAGTTCAATTAAATGAAACATGCCACATTTCAGTCATCAGTCAAATATCATGGATGAATTGAAATAAAGATTCTGAGTCCGTTGTTGGTATTTGACTGCTAGCAGCTTTCAAATTCTACTCCCTTTTCTCCTTCAGCCTCATATCTGGGCAAGCTGATAAGAAAGCCTAGGTAGGCCTACCTTTAATGCTGGAGGAAAGGTCAATCCATGCAAGCCCCAGATAATATATGGGAACTTCCCCAACCTCACCCTACACCCCCCTACCTTCCACTCCAAGCCAGTCTCCTTTCTCTGCTTTCTCAAATCATGTTTGGACCTGCTTGGAAGCTCCCTCTCCTCTCCCTAGAAAGCTTCATTATGTGAGTGATACATCTTTTCATATCCTCTCGGTGTGTGTGTGTGTTATCATCAGCCTCAACATCTGAAGCAAATGTTGGGTGGGGTTACATCCCACAACTTCAGAGTGACAACAGATGTTTAGACTTAAATGTTGAAAGAAACTTCATACTATGATAAATGAAAATTTCATAAGTTTAATTTCTGAGCAACCACATGAATAAAGCCATGTGTCTTGTGAAATGACATTTAATATTTAAACTTAAAAATAGTAATAAATCTCTAAATCTCTCAGGCCCCAAGATATGAAACTTGCTTGACACATTTAATGATTCTGTAAAGTGTAAAAAATAAATGAAAAATATCATGGCCTCAAAGGATGGAAAAGGATTAGACATGCATATTACCTCTACTGATCCAAGCATCTGGAACTGGATATAGGAGAATAAAACTTCCACTAATAGATACACTGGAAGAAAGGCCACATACAAATAAGCAAATATACCCTAGACCCTGCATAGAAGGCTCATTGTTAGCTAGTAAGGTGGAAATGCTCAAGCAAAAACCCTGAAAGTGTATATTCCTCCTTTCTGCTCTGGTGACGATGCCTATTTATTCTCCTCAATGAAATGGACGTATTATCTCCAACCTATTTAATATGTACTATGACTATTGTTCAATGTCCCATAACATTTTACACAAGTAAAAGCTGCCTAAAATGAGCAGCATAGTCAGCCTCTCTGGATGAAATAAAGTGTCTCTAAATAAAATGTCAGAAATAATACTAAGTATGGCAGCAGGAAAGTAGCTTAAGAAAACAAATTGCAAAAGGGGACATTTATTTTTATTCTGGAAGATACCATCTTTTCCTCTGACTTCAATCACATATGCAGCTAAATACCAAACTGTATTTTTCGTGTCCTACCTTTCTTTTGACCACCAGATTGGTGTATACCCAGTTGCCCATTTTATATTGCCAGTTGTATATACCTTAGGAACCTCAGACTCAGTATATTCAAAACTGAACTTGGCTCTACCATACCTGCTGCTCCTTTTTTGTTTCACCTAAGGAACTCCAGCATTCACTCAGGCACTTAAGTCAGAAAGCTTAGAACCATGTCTAATCATTTTCATCACCTCTCACCTTCTGTTCAATCATGAAGTTCTCAGCATTCTAGCAACTTAGTATTTTTCACATAATTTTTTTCTGACTCCTCATGGCTGCTAAATTTTAAGCTATTATTTTTCTCCTTGAAGCACTACTACAACTCCCTAACTGATCTTCCTAACTCTCATCTAGAATCACATACATTTCCTCCCATTCCAACTCAAGCCCTATCACACACTAGCCAGAGTCAAATTCTAAAATGCAAATGCTAATGATAATATATAAAACCTTTAAATGGCTTTAGTTACTCCTAGTAAAAGTACAACTTTCTTAACATGGATTATACATCCCGGGGGATTTGGTTCCTGTCCATCTCTATTTCTAGGTTTATCTTTTTTTTTTTGAGACAGAGTCTTGCTGGAGTGCAGTGTTGTAATCTTGGCTCACTGCAACCTCTGCCTCTCAGGTTCAAGCAATTCTCCTGCCTCAGCCTCCTGAGTAGCTGGGTCTACAGGCACGCGCCACCATGCCCAGCTAATATTTGTATTTTTAGTAGAGACGGGGTTTCACCATGTTGGCCAGGATGGTCTCGATCTCTTGACCTCATGATTCACCTGCCTCGGCCTCCCAAAGTGCTGGGATTATAGGCGTGAGCCACCGGGCCTGGCCTTCAGGTTTATCTTATCACCACTTCCATCCCCTCTAGAACACTGCTCCATCTAAAATTTTCTTTTCTTATCTCAGGGACATTTTTGTACATGCTTTTCTTGTATCTTGAAACATTTACCCTCTCCATACCCACCTGTGTTGGCCTAAATCTTACCTCCATCAGGTCTTCTGGAATGCCCTTTCAGATTCACCTTAATGTTTTGAGTCAGGTGTTCATGCCACACTTTGTTTCTCCCTCTAGCATTTACATACTTCATTGTGATTTTTTTTCATTAAATATATTTTTCCAAGACTAAAATGAGCTCTCTGAAGGCAGAGCAATATTTAATTTACTGCTGCATCCATAGCACCTAGCACAGTACCTGAAACATAATAGACACTATAATTGTTGCTGAATAAAACCGGGGGTCAGCTTAGCTCATAGGTTGACATATGTGAGCACTCTGGGTCACAATTGGCATCAGCTGGTTATGCCACCTCCTGCTTCTCCCACCACCTGCCTCCCTGAATCATTTAGTCTAGCTGCAATAGAAAATAGGTTATAGCTGAAAGGTAGGAGGAGTGGTTCCCTCTGATTTGTTTCTCCTTAGAGAATCTTCTCAACTATAAAATAATTAAAAGTTGTGTTCCTTTCTATCAACCCAAACTTTGATTTGGTACAGTATCACCACTGGAAGAGAAGGCTTAAATATATACCTTCCATTGTGTGGTATATGAAATATATCTCAATAAAACTGTTACAGACATAAAAATGCAACCTTGAGCAGATGAGTTTCCATGTTAGGAAATGGAGATAATAAATGCCCAGCATACCTCCTGGCATGTAACGAATTCTCAGTACATGTCATGTGGACTTAGGAGTCAGACAGTCTTGGGACAGAATCCTGTCTCTGCCTATTAGCAGCCATATGACCTTTGGACACATGGCCTTTTGAACTGCCACTCAACACACTTCCTTGGATGGGGAACAAAGAAAGAGTACTGATCCTGTCTGAGTCCCAATCCTGTTATTAACTAATGGTTCCCTTTGGGCAAATTTTTTCTTCTCCATGGTACTCCATTTCCACCATCTATATTTGTAAATTTAAGGATTTTTCTAGTTGTAAACTTCAATGATTCTGAGGTCCCATTCCCTGGAGACTTACTGAGTCAAGATCTCCAAAAGGAGCCTTCTTTCTGGGCATCTGTGGAACAGGAGGGAACAGTAAGGAAAACCCTAAAGACAAAGGAGCTTACAGAGGAAAACCTGAGGTCTAGGGCTGCTACGTTAGATGAAGACAACCAAGGCCAGCTCCTACCCAGTGTATCAATGGTCAAGTTGATCTCTAAGGTCCGTCTCAGAGCCAGCACTCTGACTCAGAGCCAAGGGGTTGCTAGGAAACAAGGATCTGGAGCCTGCTGGTCTTGCATCATGCTGATTGATTAGTCTGCCTCTTTTTTCACTCTTCCTAAGTACTTCTAATTGCTGCAGGGAGAAGAGAAATGCCACTCAAAGAGAATGTTGGGAGTGCCCACTTTGGCTAATAGTAAAATGTAAATGGTAAGAGAATTGCAGCAAGAAAAGATAGAAGAAAGAGAAGGCTTGAGAGAATACCATTGGCCAACTGTGTGTCTTTGGGTTGCATATCTTACCCCTCACTCCCGAATCTCAGTTTACTAGCATATAGACAACAGCTTTAGGGAGTTATAGGGATTAAATGAAATTATGCATGTGAAATGCCAAACATACCTCCTGGCATGTAGTGAATTCTCAGTACATGACATAAGGACGTAAGTCAGACAGCCCTGGGATGGAATCCTGGCTCTGCCTATTATTAGCCATGTAACCTCAGTCAGATGCGTTTTCACATTAAGAAGATGGAGAAAATAATCTGGACCTCACAGGGTTGTTATGAAGACAGCATGAGATCAAGTGATTAACTGGCTCATAATAGGAACTCAACACATGTAAATCATTGTTGCCCCCTCCTTTGTCACCTTCTCTTCCAACACGGACACACACACACCTATACATTCTTCTAGAATAATATAAGCTTGGTATTTGGCTGTGCAAATGTGCTCCTGTGTGCCCTACTGCTGAGCTCGACTGTGCTATCTGACAATTTCACCTTCTATTCCCACCTCCAGGTTTAGTAAGAGCTCAAATTCAAAAGCTGGCAGATTAGCCAGGAAGAAACAGCCATGACATAGGAAGTCTGGCAAAAAGAAGACATATATCTTAGGCTGCTGTAGTCAGGACTGGAAAAGGCTATATTATTAAGCCTTTTGCGTGAGAAAACTAATAGTAATAATATTCATTATTGGCTTAATTATATCTCATGATAATAATGAATGATGATCATAACAGCATTTCCTAAGCATTTGTTATACGCCAGGTACAGTGATAATCACTTTACAAATGTCAGTTCATTTAAATCTCGTAACAATACTGCAAGATAAGCATTATTATACCCATTTTAAAGACAAGAGAATTGAGTCTCAGGAATCAGAAAGACCTGACCTAAGTCAGGTCTAAGTCAGACCTAAGTCTAGAGAATGGAACAGAGGACACAGAGCTTCCTACATATGTTTCCATTTGTTGAAACTTACACCTACGGTAAGGAGACTGTATCAATGACTGACCTGTCCATTTGTTGAAACTTACACCTACGGTAAGGAGACTGTATCAATGACTGACCTGTGTGGAGTCTGAGTTCCTGCTATGAGCTGCATAATCACATGATCTCACATTATCTGCATAAGAATCATGTAATCATGTGAGGTCTAAATGTTTTTCAGCGATTCCCCTGGTAACTCCCAAAGTGGCCAGTTGTTTTCACTTAATTTAAGGCATTTGGAGATTCAGTCTTTCCTATTTGTAACAGTTCTCAGCTGAGGACAGAGGCAATGGGAATTTCTCTACTTGGGAGACTGAGGCCCAGTGACATTCAAAGGTGAAAGAAAGAAGCCAATAGCATTCCCTAGGAGCACCTGAGGGGATGCAGGCACTATTGCTTCTAACTGGTCCAAGAAGCCTCACCATTCCCAATGGTGCCAGTCCTTGCCACAAATTTAGCTTTGCATTGTTGTCTCCTTGTGTGGAACCTCCTTCCTCCCCACCTTTCCAGTTGGCAAATGCCTATTCACCCTCAAGTTCCTGATTAGACATCTCCTCCAGGAAGACCTCCCAGGCCACACTCAGTAGGTTAGGGATCCATCTCTTAGCTTTGCTCCCTCCATTCCCCACCATCCATACACATGCACACCTCATGCTTTCTCTGTCACAGCATTTATCAAATTATAAAGCATTTATAAAATAATCTGTTTATCTATTAGTCTTTCCCATTAGACTGTGGGATCTTTGAGAGCAGGTACTGTGTCACACTTTCCTTGGCCTCCTTAGCACCTCATATTAGGGGTTCAAGGAACTATTGTGGAATGATAGAGGGGTGAGAAAGGATAAAGGAAAGAAATGAGAGGCAGAGGGGGAAGAACAGGGCCCCGTAGGGTGTGGCATCTTAAAGGACTGTCTGTGAGCAAGGCTGCTCTCAAATTGGTAGGTTATACCTGCTGATGATGACCGAGGGAAGGCAAAACCTTCAGTGTGTGTATCTGTTTTCCCTCCAGACCATTTTGTTCTCAATTAAGGGGCCGAAGGCAGAGAGACAGCAAAAGCTCCACATTCATCTCCAGGGAGATTCCACATTCTTAGGGCCAGACTGCTGAGAGAAAAGGGTCCTCTATAACAATCCTGCTCCCCCAGGCCCTGTATCTCTGTCTGGGACTGTGATTGGGACAGGGGAATGAGTATGGTTTGGCCCATGTGAATCAGGATAACTAGGTTATAACCTTGTCAATCTCTTGTTGTTCCACTAGGAAGATGGATAATGGGGATGGTCTCCAGTGCTTTAGGTAATGATGCACACACATATATCCCAAATAATATAATGAGCAGTTTGCTAACCAATGACTCTGCCAGCTACGAGTAGGTGGGAGCCTCTGGCAGCATGTAATCTTTGAATTTGTTCTAAGTTTTCAGGCGAGGGAAGGCCAAACAATGCTTCTACCTGGTTATTACATTTCTCCCTTCACCACTGCAGTTTCTAATTGATTGCAAAGCTGACCTCAACTTTCCCATCTATAGAATGGGAATGGCTAACCAAGATAAAAATGGAAAACACATTACACAAGTCACTATTTCTTACTGTCACCCCCTGACAGACATTGCTCAGTAATCACTGCATTGTTTTCTACTGGCAGAGTCCTGGCCCAGAATCTCAATGCAGTGTTCCAGGCAGTTGATTATAATGGGCGCATAAAGAAAAATTCAGGTGTGACTACGTGATTACTAATGCCTCTTCCCACTATGAATTAGTAGGGTTTGGCTTTACTTTATAATTCTGCCCCAAAGCTAAGCTTTGGAAGGAAGTTATGCAGGGGGATGTTGGTGAGTAAAGAGAACATTTCCACCTTTGCTCAAGCCGAAGGTCTAAACTCTAAGGCTTAGCTTTCCTCAGTTCTTTTAACTGTGGATAAGAGAAACAACAGGGAGCAGTATCTTTGGTTTTGACATCAACATCTAAAGAGTCCTCTGAGGCTGCTGTGGTCTGGTTGAACCAACACTGACTCCGTGCTTAAAGCAGCTTGGATTCAGATCTCTGTTTTGCCAAATTCGCTGATGTGACTCCTGACAAGTCACTTTCCCCTTCTGAGCCTCAGTTTCCTCAAGCATGAAATGGAGATAACAACGCCTGCCTTACAGTAAACTGGATGAAATAATGTAAGTGAAAGTGCTTTGTGTGATGCACTGCATTGAGCACATGCAGAGGATTATTATTCTTGGTATGCACCAGTAGGAAAAAGACTAGGGTGTTCCGTTCCAGATGGACTCAATCTCAACCGGGAACAAATGCTTTTTTTGGTAATTTTATCTTGTGGAAACGGCAGTCTCATGGGCCTATTTGTGTTTAATGAACCACATCCTGTATCGTCTTTTTGCATGGTTCTGAGGAGAAATAAGTTGGCTCCTGTCTTTTGGCGTGCTATAGGCTAGTGAGTGTCCAGCTCATATTTAACCTCCTCCAGTCTCTCTGCCTTCTCCAAGAAAATACACTTCCCCAGAGCTAGATTGATCCTACCAATAATTGCACAGAAGCTAAGGCACAAAGGGAGAGGAAAGGGATAGTTACCCAACTTCCCCCACCATGCTGGGACCCTACCATAAACAAATGCAGCCAGGCTGGGATTTTTCATCTATGACAAAATTAAGGAGTTAAGATTCAGAGGTGACTGGCCTGGGATCACACAGCTAGGAATCAGAAAAGCCAGGTTTAACTGAGTTCAAAGTCAGGGCTCTCGAATCTTTGACAAAGCGTTTTTAATACATCAGTAGTCTTCATCCTTTCTGGAGTCAGAGAACCCTTTGAGACTGCAAGAAATCTATGAAAACTTTATTCCCAAATAAAACACAAATGCAGATGAGCACTTTGCCTATACTACTAAGGCATTTATTATGACCCTCCCAGGCTCACTCACTCACTTATGCACTTATTTATTTCAATAAACATTATTGAATCCTATCTATATGCCAGGCACTGGTTAGGCATTACCTAACCAGGCACGGTCCCTGCTTCACAATGCAGCAAGAGAGAAAGATGTGTAAACTAATAAATGTGAAATTACAAACAGGTTATGTATAGCAAAGGAACACCATTCTAAGAAAATAAAAATGTAGCAAAGGATCCTGACATTGCCTGAGGCTTCTTGAAAGGTTTCCTAAGAAAGTGACATTTGAGTTGAGTCATATGAAGTAAGCTCAGAAAAATAGGGGGGAAATCAGCAGAAGACCAAGTGACAAAAGCATTGCATGGCTTGTGCTAGGACTTGAAGGACGGTCAGTATGACTAAATGGCAGAAAGCACGGAGACACCTGGGGCTGAAGAGGATGGCTGAGGACAGATCAGATCTGCTAGAGCCTTGAGGCCATGGGAAGGAAATTGGAAATTATCCTTAGGGCAGTGACAAGGCACCTAGAAGTTTTAACTCAAGGAATAACATGATGGGATCTCTATTTTAGAAACATGATGGTTAATTTCATGCGTTAACTTGGCTGGGTTATCACACTGCTTAGTCAAATCGTATTCTGGGTATGTATGTGAGGATGATTTTGGAGAGATTAACGTTTGAATTGGTAGACTGACTAAGCAGATTGTCCTCCTTAATGTGAGTGGGCTTAAACCAATCAGTTGAAGGCCCCAACAGAACCAAAAGGTTGACCCTCCTGCCTGAATGCCTTGAGCTAGGACATTGGTCTTTCCTGCCTCTGGACTCCAATAGAAACATCTTTTCTTCTTGGATCTTAAGGCTGCCTACCTTCAGACTAGAACTTACAGCATTGGCTCTCCTGGGTCTCAGGCCCTTGGATTCAGACTGGAATTACACCATCAGCTCTCCTAAGTCTCCAGCTTGCTGACTGCAGATGTTGGGACTTCTCAGCCTCAGTAATGATGTCAGCCAATTCATTATATTAAATCTATATCAATGTCATCTATATTTATATATCTATATCTGTATCTACCTATAATTATATTTATATCTGTATCTGTATCTATATATCTACCTGTAAGTCTCTCACTATATATCCATCCTGTTGGTTCTGTTTCTCTGGTTTTGTTACCCTGACTAATGTACATCCTAAGGGCTGCCATGTGGTTAGGATTCAGGGAGGCAGGGTAGATGTAGGCAGACCAGGCAAGAGAACAAAGCTGGAGTCCAGACAAGACATGATGGTGACTTGGGATAGGGTGGCAACAGTGAGATGGAAAAAAGTTTACAAATTTAAGAGTTATTTGAGGATTAAAATTGACAGGACTTGGGATGATTTGGAAATGAGGGTGGGTGGAAATCATCAGAAGACCTGTACAGAAGCTAAGGTACAAAGGGAGAGGAAAGGGATATTTACCCAACTTCCCCCACCATGCTGGGACCCTACCACAGACAAATGCAGCCAGGCTGGGATTTTTCACCTATGATAAAATTAAGGAGTTAAGATTTAGAGGTGACTGGCCTAGGGTCAAGCAGCTAGGAATCAGAAAAGCCAGGTTTATCTGACTTCAAAGTCAGTGCTCTCAGATCTTGAGAGAGGGTGTTGAGAAGGATTTCTAGATTTCTGGTTCAGTTTCTAAATAATAATGTTGCTTTTCTCTAGAACACTAGAAAAGTATTGGGCTGTGTGGAGTGGAGTTTGGGCTGGCAAAAGAACTAGAATGACAGCAAATATCAGAGGAAAGCTTGAGGTTGGAGGTACAAAGTAGGACTCATTACTGTGGGGATGGCAACAGAGATCATGACTAAGCTTCCCCATAGGGACAGTTTAGAAAGAGGAGCCCATGTGACAGGCTTCCGTGAAACCTCCCTTAACTAATGTTGCAGAAGAGGATGCACGTGCAGAGGAGACAGAGACACAACAGTCAGGGGAGGTAAGAAACCATGGAGATCTGGTATCACCGAAACAAACACTGCAAGTGCCTCAAGCAGGAAGCAGTCAGCTTTGTCAAATGCTACTGAAAGGTCAAGCAAGATGGAACCTGAAAACTCCTCAGTGGAGGAAGTAAACCAAGACCCTGCAGGTCTCAGATCCTAAGAACAACTTCGCTCATGTCTTGTTGCATCTTAGAAGCAAGTTTTCTCAGGAAACTGAAGACTGGAGATTTATCCAGCTCTCATCAGCCCCTTGGCCACACCTGTCCTCAAAAGAAGAAGTGACAGTTGAATAATCATTCCCTTCTCCTCTTCCACCAGCAACCCCTGAGATGCCTTTTAAGCAGCAAAAACTCCTTTCAAAAGTAGTATAGGAATGTTTCAGCTGACATCCAGAAGCGCATTGTAATTCAAATGGAAATACAGAAATGCAATCCCTTGGACAGTCTAGGAAAATTACAATAGAGATAAGACACCTTTTAAAAGTGGCGACATGTATTTATCTATGGGGAGATTTCTATACTGTGGACTCTCCCAATCTAGACTCAGGAGCAGTGCAAGCTTCACATAGAGAATGTCCTTCCACAGGGGTCACCTAGGCAGTAAACTTGGAAAAGCCATGTTAACTGCATAGCATTCTTTCACTTCTAGCCTCTCTTTGTCTCTCCATTTCTCTTTGTGGATTTTGGTATGCCTTTAGACATACCAAGTCAGATAAACCTGGCTTTTCTGATTCCTAGCTGCTTGACCCTAGGCCAGTCACCTCTAAATCTTAACTCTCTCTTTGTTTTTCTGTCTCCTCCCCTCCCTCCTTTTCTCTCTCTCTCTGCCTTTCTTTTTTCTCTCTTGCTTTAGCTCTCTGTCTTTCTCTCGCTGACACACAGAGAGAGAATGAACAATTCTTTCCATACACACATCTATCATCTTCCATAATCAGTTTCTCTATAAAAAAGAAGCCATTAAAAATTCAGCAAACTTATAATACTGCTAATTCCTGCATCTATCACTATCCTCCCTAAGTAGAGAACGACAGGATGTCAAAAGTTACAGATTCCTTTTGATATCTCCCAGTCCAGTTCCGCAGCTCCCTGCCTTCACTGCCCCGAGTCGACTTTGCATTTTGCATATGGGAAAAGTGAGCTTAGAGAATGAATCACTTTGCTCACAATCACACATTTGGTAAGAGGTAAAGCTGGGATATGAATTGGGGTCCATCTGATTGTAAACCTGTGCTTTATCTCCAAATGAGAAACTCTTTATCCAAAGTAGCCCCAGTGAACCCTAATCATGATATAAAGTTCATGTATCATGATCATAGCTAGGGAGAATGTGTGAATACCAAGTCAAAGGGTGAAATGGAGCCCAGGTGGGAAGAAGGTAGTTTTCTCAAAATATAGAAGTATCAAGAGCATAGCAACATATAGTGAAAGTATTCTGCTAGAGCAAGAGACTTAGAAATTCATACAGTGCTTGGGGAAATGACATGGGAGCAGAGATGATGGCTAAAGGAACCTGACAGGCTAAACAGCTTCATGCTAATCATGCCTGGAACCTGGAACTTCCAGGGATGACTTTGCCTACTCTAGTTGTGTCCAAAGGCCCAGCTCTTCCTGGCTTAGATTAGATTCTACCTTATTGACCTGTTTGGTGCTCCAGTCCCCTACAGACTTATGGAAAGCTAAGAATTCCCACGTGTCAATCTAAAACTCTGCCTTCCTGCCTGGAGATCTTACCAGTGGCTATCGTTATGCCCAGTGCCCGCTCTGGAAGCAACATCAAAAACTAGATCTGTTCTTCTAGCTTTTATTTTTGCCATATTACAAAATGGCAAAAACACCATTTAATTACCCATCCAGCTCCAAGTTGAGGAACCAGACTACCACACTTCCTTTCTGTGTCTAGAATAGGCATTTTTCATAGCTCCTGTCTCAATGATCCCAGTAACTTGCATACAGTGTTCTAGACAAGCCACTCCCTAGTTGATCAGAATTGGCATATGAACACTAGAGACCATAAGATGATAGTGACTGGGTATCCCACCCAGCCTGGAAATGTCAGCCTCCTCCCTCTTCACAGCTATCTACCAGTGGATTTTTAAAAGTCTGTAACAAAAGTGATGAAACATTGGGAGGCTAAGGCATGCTGGTAATGAACAATGTAGGAACAGAGCTCGTATCTTCTTTATTTGGTGCCACAACATCTGACACAAGAAAACAGAGAAAAATCAGTTGGGAAATGTTCAAAGAATCAATGAATGACAACTAGGACTTTATTTTCCCACAGAATGTACCTTTAGAAACATCTAGGGGAATGAGAAACATTTCCATCAGGCACATTGACTCCTGTCTCCCTTGGCTTTCTAGTAATTTCCAGTGGCTTCCCCAGATCATAAAAGTGGCCAGGGTCCTATTGTTATGAAACCTGGAAAGACTAGGGCATTTGTTTCTAATGTCTAGGGTGAGGGACACCAGAGCTAGGGTGAGGGAAGCACTGGGCTCAAGCTGGGACTCAAATACCATCCCCCTCGGTAATGAACAGTGGCCTCTGTAAGTTAAGGTTTTCCTTCTGTAAAGGGAGAAGTGAGTACCCTTGCCTTCTTTGCTTTGTGGGGTAGATGGGAAGATCACAGGAAGGCCATCTGCAAACTGTAGAGGGCTGTACGAATGCTCGTGGTGGTTATATGCCCTATTTGGTCTATCTTCTCTAACCTACTTACCAAGTTTGACCCCTCCACTCCTCCCTTCCCTAAAAGTTAAAAGGACACCTACAAGGATTGTCTTTTTCTAGTGACATGTAGTTCACTGAGAAAAATGAGGGTTGAGTTCACACATTAGGAAGGTATGGGGCTGGGACTAGAATCCTCAGCTGATGCCCACAATTTTTACCTTATTTCAAGCTCCTGTTTTCTATGTACTTACTATGTACCAGACATTTTACCTGCATCATCTCATTTTATTCTCCCAAAAGCCACGCAAGAGAATTACTATCCCTCATTTAACATACGAGGAAATTGAGACTTAGAAGTTCCTTTACCTGAGGTTACCTGCAAGGCATGTAGAAAGAGGAGTACAGACATGAAATACCCTCCATCCCCCTTCAGCACTGCACTATCTCTCCTCTTCTCATAAGCTCTGCCCCCAGAGTTTTCAGCTTCCAAGCCCAGATTCATCCTGGCCTGGTTCCATGTTTAGCAGATGTCAGTGACACATAACTCATGGCTGGGGAGAAAAGGGACGCCAGCTATCTTTAAGTCCAAAGGCTTCTTTCAACTCTACAGATGCAAATCCCCAGCTTCTCATCTCCCCATTCCCTAGGATCACTCCCAAATTTAAAAAATAAAACCAGAGTATTTGATCTACCATCTAAGTGGTCATAACAGGCAAAGACAGAGTGGAAGAAACATACAGAGAATGGTTAAGTTGACCTCAATGCATCCCCTGTGCTCTTCTTGGGAGCAAGTATGGATGGTGGAAGGAAGAAAAGTGCCTTTACAGACTAGAAGGCCAGGAAGGAAAACATCAGGTTTACCCTGCAAGTTTGTGGCAAAGCCAAGTCTTGAGGGGGACCCCCAGCTATTGTTTCAGCATTCTTTCTGCCCCTCTCCCATCTTATTTATAACAGATACTATGATCCACTACGCAAGGAATGGGATTTTCCGGAATGGGAAAGTCAAGTCCATAGCCTGAAGACAGCTAAGGATGGAAAAGGGGTGGGATTTAGAATCAGAGTAGTGTCCCAGGCCCCAAATGGGTACACAGTGAATGAAGGTTTTTATAAACATAACCTAATTGTATTACATCAAAGTCCTGAAGCTTATTGCCCTGCTTAATGATGTGTCACATTATTTGTAGGGTAGCACAATAAGACTTCTATTGATTTAACGTACTTCCTTAAAGACTGTCATTGTCACAGCCATAAAACGGAGCTATTCCCAGACAACTCAATTATATCCACTGTGCCCATAAACCACCCTGTGCCCCACACAGTTTCACACAGGAAGCAGAAAGGAGTGAGAGCATGACTGGGGATGCAAAGCCCCCAGGGATAAAAGGGAAGGGATCTAGAGATTAGGAAGGCAGGTGGACTTGGGCTTGGTCCAGTTGGGAATGTGCAGCTGCATATAAAGCACTAGACAGGGGGTGTAGAGCACCCCACTTGGTCTTGGTCCCACCAAGCAGAGCTGTGTGCAAGATCCCTTCTCCCCTGTAGACTTAGTTTCCTCAGCTGCAAAACTGGAGGGCTATGCTCAATTAGATCTTCCAGATCCCTTCTGGCTCCCACACCGTGGTTTTTTGTTATGATTGCATTCGTTCTTGGAGATAGGGTGGCTGAGCTGTATGAAAAGATGCAAGTATGCTTTTAACATTGCTCTTCACCCTTCCCATCAATTGAGAGGCTTTCTTTTTACAAATAGTTAATAATAATAATACTATTAACTATATCAAAAAAGCACTTCAGTATGTTTGAAAAAGGAAGGGAACACGGGCTTTTGCGGCCAGCCAGCCCTGGGTTCCAATCCTGACGCTGCTACTTATTAGCTGTGTGTCTACCGGCACTCAATGTGGCATGACTGAAAATGTTGACTCATTTTCTCATATGTAAAATGGGAGTATGACTATAAATACACTGACCTATTAAAATACATGTATACACATGTGCAATATTTCTAACTTTCTCAGAATGCTATTATGTAAACAACTTATCTTTAATATTAGAAGCAGACAAGAATAGCTACTTATGTACCCATTTCATAAGGGAAAACTGAGGTGGAAAAGGGATAACTTTCCTAAGGTGAGTGGCAGAGACTGGTCTCCTGCACCTGTTCTGAAGAATTCCAATTCTGATAATACCTGAGAATCAGAGGGAAATGAAATCTGCTGGCCCTTTCTGAGGATAAAAGCCCCTCCACAGGACAGAATGGAAACCATCTGCTTGGTGGAGAGGTGATTGTTTTTTCAGAAGAAGGGAGCTCTTCTTAGGTGAGAAGAACCATGCTCTTCTTGGGTTTTCCCAAGAATGTGGAGAGAAGAAGGTGTCAAGCAGGCAGCACTTGCCAACCCCCACCCTGATCCCTGGCAGTTGTTTCAAGGAGAGGATGTGGGAAGCAAAGTGCCTGCAGGAGAAGATAAGGGATCTGGAGTCTAGAACACTAACTTGGGGCCTCAGAAAATGCCTGACTTGAAAGAATCCTGCAAAATCATTGTGTGATTCCTCACTCTGCCCATTGTGAAACTGAAGCTCAGAGAGAGGCAGGGATTTGCCCAAGGCCACACAGCTTAGATGTGGCAGAACCAGAATTTAGATCCAAGGCAACTCAGTTGTCTCCCCAGACACCTTCCCTCCATACCCTGCCTGGCCACCTCCTCCATCAGGCGCTCTGTGCTTACCTTTCTGATACTGGAGCCATAGCTGCTGCTGGACCTTCTTACTGGGAAAGTGGATGATGCAGGTGAGCTCTGAGCCATAGAGGGCCTCTGCAATGTAGTGGGAGCCATAGTGCTGGATGAAGGACAGCAGCTCCTCTCGACTGCTCTCCTTGGTCAGGATCTTGAGGACATTAGTGAAGCCTGGACAAGAGAGGAACATGTGGAAGTGGTCAGACGTGGGAGGCTGGAGGCTAGCAAATTATACAGTGGCAGGGGTTCTTCCCAGCCTGGATTTGGTGCCTTACCTCTCAGCACAGTGGCAGCTTGGTGGCTGCACTAGTCATACACATATACACAATTCCCTCTCTTACATAAGAAAGAACACTCTGAGGGGCACATCAGACACAATGACCAAGAGGGAGTCTGCAGGAGAAGAAGGCCTAAACTCAGCATCTTAGACCATGGAACTTAAAAAAGACAAATCAGGAAGTCAAAGCCAATATCTATTCACTGAGCAACCAGTGTGTACTAGGAAAAATGTCAGATGTTTCTCCCTGTTTATGTAACTAAATCTTAGCCACAATGCTATATACCATCACAACAACAAACCCCATTGTGTCATGAGCATTGCAAAGCTGAGAGACTACCAATAACTTATCTTGAACTTCCAGCTAGAGAAGCTGAACTCAAACCCACTTATGTTCTCACTGCAAACTGCATGCATTTTCCAGTGTACCAAATAAACCAGGGCTTGAACTGTCCATGGCTAGAATCCTAAGGCTGCATTTGCCCGGACTCAGCATATATTCTGAGCCCATGAATCTGATTACTGGTTTAGCTTCCTGTAGCATTGCTTTTCTTCATATCTCTGCTGTTCCCACTCTGAGACAGTGGTGTGTTCTCCCTAGATTTCCACAGAGCCTTCTTGCTGCCCCATTTCTTTTAGTCCTAGGGAAGTCCTCAGCACTTAGCATGGAGCCTGCACAGCAGTCACTCAGTAAAAACTACTCCCTCTCACTCTCCTTCCTCAAGCAGGCACATGACCAAACTACTCTTCCAGGGACATTCCTGAGCTCCTCTCTGGTACTGAATAAAGCCTAGTGACCTTCTTTAGTCATTCAAGTTTCCAAGCTCTTTTCTCATGCATCACCCACACTAAGCTTTAGCTCCAGCCAAATTAGTTTTATCATTTATCCTGAATGTGACCTGGAATTTCCATCATTCTATCCTTCCTTGCATCCTCACTACCCTCAACACACACACACACACACACACACACACACACCTGAAATGGCCTTTCTATGTCATCCCTAAGTCACACCTATGCTTCAAGGCCCCTGGGAGTCACTTCTCCTCCAAGAAGCCTTTCATACCATCATGGATGGGAGTGCCCACTCTCTGCACTTTCAACTTTCACCACCTTAACGTCAGAAGCTCAACCTTGTCTCTGAATCTGCACATGCATCCTCCTCGCACACCCACCCCAACTGAGTACATGGCCCAGTTCCTGGGGCACAGCAAATACCCCAACAACAATTATTACAGGAACAACCAATGCTGTGCCACACCAAAGTAAAATGTACAAGAACAAGCTTCTTCCAACATTACAAATCAGCTCCAATTTGCCAACATTTGATTGACAAAGGGGTTTTCCAGGAGCATCATTTTTGATTAATTAAAGCAGATGCACCTTTGTACTTCTAATAGGAACATCACAGTCTTATTCACAAGTGCAGTGTGGGGTAGGGCGGGGGGAGAAAACAGAAATAGGGCTCAAAGAATGGGTGTTTGATGAGAACCCCTCTCCATCAACCTGTTAAGTAATGCAACTGGGTAATTAATAGAGCAGTGTTAATAATGAGATGGTTTCTGTCAAGTAATAAAAAAAACAACACCACAGAGGTGCCCCGAGGCTTTTATCCAGGCAGACAAAACTGCAATCAAATCCTTGATTTTTCCCCTGCTTTGCCACTTACTAGCTGTGTGACCTTGGGCAAGTTACTTAATCTCCCTGACTCTCAGAATCCTTAAATGAAGAAAAATGGGATAAATAATGCCTTCCTCACAGTACTGTTCTGTCATAAGAAATGAAGCATTATAAAACGCTTGACAGATGTCAGCAATAATTACTATTTCTACTTCCCAGAGGGTGAAATCCTCCAATTCCCAGGCTATAAGAGCTCCATTTTGCTGATGAACAAAGTGATACTGAAAAAGAAAAGACAAAAAAAGAACTCATAGATAATTACAGGACACTCAGACAATAAGCCAGTGACACTGTTATTTGTAAGAGTCAGGGTAGAAAATCCTAGGCCGGGCCTCATCTTTTCGGATTCCTTCATTTGTTACTTATTTTTCAGTTTTCATTTATTTTTTAAAATTCCTCCATCATACATGAGCAACAACATGTGCTGATCTGTTAGTTTTGTAGATAATGGAATAAGTAAGACCCAAGCCCTACCCCCAGTTCTCAGGTCATAGACACGATTCTGATATAAATCAAGCACTTATTAGTTTCTTGATATAGATATGCAAGCACCAAGAATTCCTTGAGTTGTTCTGAGGGGAATGGAGAATGGGGGAGGCATCACAAAGCAGTATCGTATACGTTCTCAAGGCAAGGAGGTCCAGGCAGAGGGAGCAGTATGTGCAAAGTCACAGTTGCATAAGAGAAACGTGTCAATTGGGGCACTATAAATTGTTGCCAACTGTTGGAGCTTAAAGTTCATGTAGATACAAGGTGGGCGGTGCATGTGTGTGGATGGGGATGTGGGGGTTATATATTATTTTTGTATAGGAAAATAAATTAGCCAGGAGAAAAAGAGAAATTGGTGTCTGAGGAGAATTTATAATTCATAAGCTTGAAATACTTCAAGAATGTAACTATGACTTAGATGATTGTTTATCCCCACTCTTCTACTCAAACTTCCATACCCTATACAGATTTTCCTCTAGGAAGCCTCTCTAACTCCCCCAGAATAATCAGCTCCATCTTCTGTGCCACTGCTTCCCCATGATTGCATTAACCCTACTGTCTGTCGGTCTGTCTACCCACCCTTCCCGGGACTCCTTGATGGCAAAGAGGATGCATCCTCATTTCCTCACCATTCCCAGTGGTCCCATGCGCCCTGGCACATGCTAGGTCCTTGGGATCAAGTGCTAAATTACTCCAGGTCCCCTGGCTGCCTAGGCAGTGGTCCTCACCTGCTGAGAGGGTGATGGTGCTGAGCTTCACACGGTAGAGGTTGCTCCGGACCCGCCACTGCTGCACCATGGGGTAACCCATGGCCTCGTCATACCTGATATCTCCTGGGAGAGGAAATAAGATGGTCAGGTGAGCCCAGAATTAAGACACTTCACACCACAATGCTCACCCTGCAGCTCTTGGCTCTGGGTGAAATAAGCATCTCTTTGAAATGCAGGCTTTCATTGGGATTGACAATTTTACCTGAACCCCACCTCCAGGACTCTTCCTGGCCTCTAATCTCAGCCCTACCCCTCATTTTTCTCTCTGCTCTATTAGCTTGCAAGTCCCCTTTATCCTATAAGCAAGAGCAACCTCAGGTCAGACCTATGTCTTACCTAACCCCATTGGCAACTGGCCACCAGGTACGAGATATCTCAGTGCTTCAGTTTCCACATCTGACACTGTAGCTATCTCTGATGCTCTTATTTCATAAGCATGTTATGAGGCTCAAGTAAGGTACTAGAACTGGGAGCCCTTCGATAACCTAGAAATGTGGTGGATATAGACCAGGTATCAGCAAGCTACAGCCTATTTGTTATGTATTAGCTATAGCTGCTTTCACACTATGACAGCAGAGTTGAGCGGTTGGAATACAGACCACCTGCAAAGCCTAACACATTAAGTACCTTTCCCTTTGTGTTTGCTGACCCCTATATAGACTATCGTTTCTTAACAAGGAAATGCGGATGTTCATAAGTCTTATGTAAAATGTGTTTTATATATAAATAAACTCTATTTCGAGTAAGACTGAGAAACGCAGGCAATACCAAGTTTAACTGTATAATTTCTCAGCATCTTAATGAGGTTAATATGCATGAAGGCAGTGTGCAAACTTCTTTGACCAGAAAACCTCTTTTGCATAAAAGTTCCTTTGGAATTCATGTTTTATAGAAATAGATTTCAGGAAGTACAGGTGTAAACAAAAAATAAAGAAAGACACAATAAAGTTATCAAATCATTAATTTGGGGCAGTGGTATATGGAAAATTCTTTTTTTCTGATTTCTATTCATCTCTATTTTCTAAGTTTTCTACCCTAAGCTTTGCAAACTCTCTCTTTTATAAGCTGAACAAAAATACATTAAAAAGATGCTAGTCACATCAGCAGTTATTATTACTGTTTTGATGTGTCCTTGCTTTTTTTGTGCCTCTGCAAATGGCAGGCACATTTTCTATCCTTTTCTCTTGTCCCCTGGTGAGTAGGCACTTGAAGAGATATTTGATACCAAGATTAAAATGAGAATCTCATTGGAACAAATGATTTCTTCCTGGACATTACTGCAGTATTAAAGTTGTCCATTACTGTCAACTTTTTTTTTCCCTCCTTATCCTCCTTAGCCTTTTCAGGAATAAAATAGTTTTTTAGAGGCTTTCATTTTAAAGTAAAATATTCATGATCCCCAAAGATATGTCCATTGGAGTGAGGCTGTTTGTTATAAATATGTCCTCTTTGTTTATCTGCTCTGCCTCTCCTGTCCTTGCTTTGCAGAGACTGGGGAGAAAAGGAGATTGTGTGGAGGGAGGAAGGGAAGGGCCATGTTTTTGACTAAGGGCAGAGAAAACATCTGCACAAGAAGATTCAGACACCAGGGACAAGGCAGTCTCTCCTCCTTCCATTATTGCTCATTCATGTTCAAAGCACACTTGGTGGGGGCACTGGCAACCAAGGCCTATTTCCAACAGAGGGAGGCAGAATGATGCAGGCTACTGAGAGGCAGCTCTTTCACTTGGTGTCATGAAGTCCAAATGTAAAAACAAAACAAAACAAAAAATTTCTGATTATCAAGTCACTTATAAAACCATCTTCTCACTCCATCCCTCGCTTCTTTCATCCCTGCTTGTTCCTGGATTCAAGCCTGAAATAAAAACCTCTCCACCGGAATGAATGTCAGCTTCTTGAGGCCAAGGTCCTGGTCTAAATTCTTCCCCTTCTACAGAGCCTAGAAGAGAGCCTGGCATATATTAGCCTCTCAATAAATGCCTATCCACTGACTGCCTAACTCTCACTCCATTCCTGACCATAAACTCATCCTGGGTTCCCCTATCACTGACTCCCATCTTGCCCTTCCTATCCCAGCTCCCCACCTGGGGATTACAGTTGGAATGAAGCTATGTGATGGGGGGAGGAATTTTTTCCTGGTAATTAAAAAACAAAAAACAGACAAAAAATCTTTTGAAATGCAACAGTTACCTTTATTAGGAAATCTCTAAAGATCCTTGAGTCAAAACACAGAATTGTAACAATTTGAACCACTAACAGATACCCATAGTGTGCCATGCATTTTAAATACAGGATCTCTGTTTCTCAGTAGAATCCTAAAACATAATTATCATACCCAATTTTTTTTTTTTTTGAGATAGAGTTTCACTCTTGTTGCCCAGGCTGGAGTGCAGTGGCACAATCTTGGCTCTCCAACCTCTTCCTCCCAGGTTCAAGCAATTCTCCTGCCTCAGCCTCCTGAGTAGCTGGGATTACAGGCACCCACCACCAAGCCCGGCTAATTTTTCTGTATTATTAGTAGAGATGGGGTTTCGTCATATTGGCCAGGCTGGTCTCGAGCTCCTTATCTCAGGTGATCCACCCACTTTGGACTCACAAAGTGCAGGGATTACAGGTGTGAGCCACTGCACCCAGCCCATACCCTATTTTTTAGAGGAAGAAACTGAGGCTCAGAGAGGGAAACTGCGGCTCAGATAGGGAAACTGCGCAAGGACACACCAGGATCAACGACAGATTCAGGGGCCTTTCCATTAAAGCACAGCACCTTCTCACAGATCATGGACATGTCTGCCTTAGGCAGCAGTAAACTCCCATCACTTGGGGTATCTAAAGAGGGAAAACCCCTCAGGAAGGATATTATAGACTTGATTTCTCATCAGGAAGGAAGATTAGACTAGTTGCCCTTTGCAGTCCATGTTAGCTCTGAAACTTTATGATCTTATAAAAAATGAAAATTAAGGAAGGCATATACATTTTTTGAAACACTTTACAAGGCATCTTTTACATCCATGATTTCATTTGATCTATATCTGTGCCCCTCTTTGAAGTAGCACAGGTCAGGGGTGATATGCCATCAGCTTTGGGGTCAAGACTGACTATGTTTAAATCCTGTCATGACTATAACTAGCCACGTGGCCTTGGAGGAGTTCAGGACCTTTCTAAGCCATTTAAAGAGGACAATAATGGCCTTGCAGGGTTACATGGTTTAAAAAGTGCCTGGCTCCCAGGACCCCTTAAGCACATGTGGGCCTCTCCTCCATCTATGCTTTTTCACAGGAAAGACTCATGGTGGTTAGATGACCCTTTTGAGGTTTTCCAGAGCTTGCAAGTGATGGGGAGGGAAGGTGGAGATTTAAATCCAGGTCTGTGACACTGTGGGGTCTTCCCTGGGGGACAATTCTCCTCTCAGTGACAGAGTTCCGTTATCCTTCCCTGTGTAACAATTACCCCATGATGATTCTCCCTGGGCAGGGGATAAGACACACAACCACAGTATCACAAAGGCAGAGTCAGGAACCTCACATCTTAGGAAATTTCTTAAGAAAAGGGTAGGAAAGGAGCTTGGAACAGAAAAAGAGAAGAGCATCCTGGGGTTGTGCAGAAAACATAAAGTCTAAGGAAAGCCTGCAAAAGGCAACTTCCCAGTGGGGAGAGAAAGTGATTGCAAGGGTTGGGGAGCTGCAAAGTGGAGTGAAAAGGGCAAAGACTTGGTGCTATGGCACCCAGGTTTTCATCTGGGCCGATACACTGTGTGACCTTGGGCTGGTCCTGTCACCTCTCTAAGTATAGATTTCTAATCTATCAAATGGTAAAAATAATACCCACCTAATGGAGGGCACAGTGCCCACGTACAAAAACAAGCTGTCTAACTCAAGTGCTTTCAAGCAGGAGGGTTTCCTGGTTGCAGAGTCCACTTCTTTTATTCTAGAATGACTTAAAAATGAACCAGGAAAACAAAATACTAAAAGTGGAAAAAATATCAGAAAATTGTCCATGACAATGAAAAATGTTTTCAGACTCATTCACAGAGGCAAAACCCTCACTGAGAAAAATTGTTCCTGTTCTCAGAGAGGAACCTCCTCTCAAAAGATGACCCCAGTCTAGAGTCTGGGGTCTCAGGGAAGTCCCTGGTTCTGCACAGCCAATAGCAGGAGCCCAAGAAGGGGCAAGTTCCTTCCCATCCTGTCCCTCAGGAAGGAGGAAGCTTGACTGAGCCTGTCTTGGATCTGCTGAAGACTGATATGCCCTAGGTATGTGGTCAGGGAACCCGGGAAAGGTCTGGCACATGTGTCTTACCAGTGAGCAGTTGGAGGTCCGGGAGGGGCTCGGAGAGGACCCCCCGGCACTGCTCCTCCACCGGCAGCGGGATCACCAACAGCCCATCAGCCAGCTGGGGAAAGTCCTTGATGAAGTTGTTCTCCCTGTGGAGAGGAGCAGAGAGACTGCCAAATCGAGGAAGTGGAGGCTGCTGGGGGCTGCAGGGCAATGAGGCAGGATGCTATAGTCAGAATAAAGACTCATGGTGGGGTGGCTTTGCTGTGATGCCTCTGGTTTCCTGAATCCCAGCTCTGAAAACATGGTTCTACCTACAGTCTCCTGAATCAGGCAGGCTGGGGTTCAAATTCTAGCCCCACCGCTTACTTGGCTGTATGATCTCAAGCAAGCTACTGTTCCTCTCAGAACCTCAGTTTCCTTGTCTATAAAGTGAGACTTAGATCGAAGGGCTGTTGTAAACACTTATTGGGATACAGCTGCCAATTATTTAAGATAGTCTCTGATGCTCTATAAACTGTGTATTTGGCTGCTAAATGTCCCCATGCATAAGCAGTGGCAGTGCTTTACCAGGATGTGGGAACTGAGAATACTGTGTTTGAAGAGCAAGAGGGAAATTAGGCTGAAAAAAAAAATCTTGAAAAAATAGAAGTTTGTTAAAATGCAAAGGCCCTAAGAGATTTTTTTTTTTTTTGGCTCAAACTTTTTCTTTTACTGACGGGGAAACTGAGGCCTGGAGAAAGGGAATGACTTGCTGAATCACAACCTGATAGGTCAGACTCAAGCCCATGTCTTCCAACTCCAGATGAGTGCTCTAACTTCTTCAGGCACCTCTATCCCTTTCCTGCAGGCCAGTCCCAGGGAACAGAAGACAGACCCCTGAATGACCTCAGAAAACTGAACCCTGAACAAACTTCTGAGAGGATAGTAGTAACAGTGCAGCAGAGGGAGGCAGCTTTCACTCTTCTAGACGATAGAGCTGCCTAAAAATTAACAGCCTGCCAAGAGAGGTGGTGAGCTTCCGTTACTGAGAGTGTGCAAGCAGAAAGCTTGACCATCAGTTGGCATGGATGGTATCGAGGGCTTTTCCATATTAAATACGACTTCTGAGGTCCCTTTCTATTCAGAGATCCCCAGCATTAAAGACACAAATTATGATCTGGAGAGGAGGAGGAGAGAAGGTGGAGGAGAAGAACAAAAGAAGGAGGATGTTTATTACTTCATTTTGATACATGGAATGGTCAACCTTGAAATGAAAATCAGAAGCAGGAAAAGAAAAACGTGTGATGCCAAAGCAATGCCTTTGAAGTCGGTATCTCAGACAGTTCAAAAGCAGCTGTAAAAGTGTTGACTGGCTTGGGTCAACTCTGTCTGCTCAATGTCTCTGCACCCCACTCCAGGCACCTTTGAAGCTCATCATCAATTCATCCATTTAATGAACACTTTCTTCATTTCTGAGTCTAGAGGATGTGACGTTATCACCATCTTTAATATCACCATCATCATCATCACCGTTTTTGTCATCTCTATTATTCATTGAATCTTTATAATTTGCTAGGAAATAGCTAAACACTTTACATACATTTTATCATTTAATCTTAACCGCAATCCCAGAAGATCAATATTATTATCTTTAAGTTGCAGATAAGTAACATGAGACTCCGTGTTGATAGGTGGTAGATCTGGGATGTGAACCCCGGTCTGGCTGAGCCTGGGACTGTCGGGCCCAGGCATGCATGTGCATGACGGCGAGTTTTAAGGTCCACACTTGCCATTTAAGCATGCTACTGTGTGTGGGTATGCCATGTCTGTCTGTGGAGTCATACTTGTTTATGTCTGTGTGTGCACGTGATAATGGGTTCTACTTAGATGGTGTTTGGTTTGTCTGCAAATCTGGGAGTGTGGAACAGCAATGTGAATTTAAAAAGAGGCTTCTGGTAGATGGAAGTGCCACCATATAGCATGTAACCCTATCCAGGACCAAGTGTCCTCATGCATCTCTTGTGAGGTGGCCTCTGGTGATAGATTTTCCCTGAAAGATATAGCAGGATGGAGGGGGTATTCCAGGCCCTAGTCACTTGACTAGCATGCACTGAGCACATACTTGGGTAGAATCCTGTGCTGGGTACTAAGGACAAAGAGACAGATTTGGCTAGTCCCCTTGCCCTCTAGATCTTCTCAGCCTAGTAGGGAAAACACAAATTGGCCATGGAGAACAATCACTGGGGGCTGCTATCAGGAATTCTGTATGTGCTGGGTGCTGCTGCACAAAATCTCTTCCCTATGCGATCCCCAGCACGTTTTTCACTCTGGGCAGGAGAGGCCAACTACCCAAGGACGCGAGGCTGGAAAGTTCGAGATCCCAGGTGGTTAGGCCCCAGATCAAATTTTAGTAATGTATTGCTTTCACCCATGAGTCACATTTTAAAGTTGACTCAATCTAGTGTTTAAATTTTCCAGAATTCTATGAGGTTTAAAAGCAAACTAAATGTTTAAGTCGAATATATTTTATACTTTATCATGCACTAAAAAATGACCAGTGTGTGGTGTTATTTCTCAACTTGCCTTTCCCTAAGCATTCACTCAGACAGTTGAATATGGAAGAGTTAATATTTACTGTATACCTGGCATAGAGTCTTTGTTTCTCTAACAGGTTGCGGTAGATATCTTCAAAAGACATCCTAGCACTCCTCATCACTGCTTGGGTGCAGGGTGCTGAAGGACCTGCCTGTCACAGACACAGGCTGTCAAAGCTGGAAGGGCCATAGTGCCTGGGAGAGCACTGAGCCCACACCGGCTGCAGCCAAGAGAAGGGCCTTGCTGCTCGTACAGCTTCAACATATGCCCGACGCTTGGTTCTCCATGTGATTTCTTCAAGCCTCACACCAATGCCACAAGATAGGCATATATTCCCCTTTTAACCAACAAGGAAATGGATTTTCCACAGACTTACATGCTGAATGCATTTGGGATATGAGATCTGAAGGCAAATCTATCATTTTTAACTTTACCACCCAAAGATCTCCATTTCAAATCTCTAGAAACATTCTTATAATTGCAGAGGAGGGAAGGTAATGCCATCTTCTCTATCCCCATGTCCCCTCCTCCAATCCCCCTGCCTTCCTGTCAAGTAAATCTTAGCTCTGCAAAGAAATCTGACCCCAAAGGCACCACACAAGGAAACAGAATGGGCAAATTCAGGAGGCAGGGGCTTGACTCGGGACGACCCTTCTTGGAGGAAGGTTTTCCTTCCTGAGCTTCCAGAAAGTAGAGGGGTTCTTAGAGAAATGCAGACAGAGACAGAAGATGGAAGGGTGAGAGTTACCCAGCCAATATGGGAGGCTGGGAAGGAGGGACGCAGGTAGGTGAAGATGAAGCCCGAATGAACAAGATAGCAACTGCATGGTCTCTCGGGTACTGGGTCCCTTCCAACTGCCTGGGCAGTGACCACGAATCCTGCAAGACCTCTGCCAGCAGAGGGCGCCCGGGGCCTTTGCATCGATCAGCTCTTTCTGGAGGCAAAACACAGATGAGAAGAGCAGCTGCTGGGAAAGTTCCGCTGGGCTGAGAACCTCAGATGGAAGCCCAGACAGCAGCTGCAGAATCCACCCACCTGGGATAGGGACCAGGGAGCTGGCAGAGTGCTGGCTTAAACTTGGGTGGTCAGAAATAATTCAGATTCTCAGCACTCGTGTGTGTGTGTGTGTGTGCGCACGCGCGTGCCACACACACTAATTCATGTAATAGGAAGACAGAAATAATGGGCAATATTTATTTACTGATCATATCTGTTGCTCATCAGCTATGCTTTAGTTCATGTGCCAACATTGTGTGTGTGTGTGTGTGTGTGTGTGTTAAAAGCTGCTAGGTAACTAATCCTAGCAATTGAAATAATGATAATATTTACAAAGATTTATTGATTGCATTTGTTGACCATCTCCTATATTTAAGGTAGTGTGTCAAGATACAGTAGTGTACAGGAATGTAAACCAAATATTGTATGTTCCCACTTAGAACTGGGAACTAAACTACGAGGATACAAAGACATAAGAACTTTGAGGACTTGGCAGGGGAAGGTCAGAAGAAGGATTATATAAGACTACATATTGATCCAGGTGCAGTGGCTCATGCCTGTAATCCCATCACTTTAGGAGGCCGAGGTGGGGAAGATCACCTGAAGTCAGGAGTTCAAGACCCACTTGGCCAACATGGCAAAAACCCATCTCTACAAAAAATACACAAATTAGCCGGGCATGGTGGCACACACCTGTAATCGTAGCTACTCAGTAGGCTGAGGCATGAGAATCACTTGAGCCCAGGAGGCGGAGGTTGCAGTGAGCAGAGATCATGCCACTTCACTCCAGCCTGGGCAACAGAGGGAGACTCCACCTCAAAATAAAAAAGACTACATATTGGTTACAAGGTATACTGTTCAGATGATGTACCCTAAAATCTCAGAAATCCCCATTAAAGAACTTATTTACCTAACCAAAAACCACTTGTGCCTCTAAAACAATTGAAATTAAAAATTATATAGGAGTGTATATGCCATTTTAACCTCATAAAACCTCTGAGAAAACTACTATCAATATTCCCATTTTATAGATGAAGAAACATGTTCAGAGAGGTTATGGAACCTGTCCAACTGAGGTCCACAGTTTAGAAAGTGGCAGTGGCCAAGACCACATTCCAACACCCCTAGATTCTAGCTGAGATGCCGGCATACAGTGAGTACATGCTCAGGGAATCATCCAAGCCTGTGCTCTTGATCACTGGGATAGCTTGACTCATTTAGAGATGAGACCACGCAGTTCTGTTATTCACCACCATGGTGAAGTGTGCTTTCATGAAGTCATTTTTGAGAGATGCTTGTTTAAACAAAGAGTGGCTCTGTTTCAAGTGAACTTGAAACACAACGTTCACTTATACACACACACACACACACACACACACACACAAACACGCAAACACGCACACAGACAAGCACCTCCCAAATTTATCTGTGAAAACAGTTCAATCTCAGTTGACATTCTAGGGAAACAATTCATTGATTTCAAAATAGTAGATCTTGGGCACTGGGGCCTCTGGCAGTGAGAGGTCCCCTTCATTTCACAAACACTTATTGGGGTTCTACCCTTTTTCAGGAACTGCTTTGGGTGCTAGGGACACAGCAGTGGAAAATCAGGAGCTGCCTCTATTCGTGAAGACCAGGAGAGCATCAATGCTGCAGTGAAGTCTACAAGATTCCTCACAATCTAGACCCTACCTACTTACCCTGCTTCCTTGTCATTTGAGCCACAGCCCGCTGGGCCACTGTTTTCCTCCTGCTATACTGTCCTTGGGTTCCTTTTCTGGGGCATACTCCCATCCCACACAAGGATCCACTTAGAATTTCACCTCGCTCTGGAATGTTTTCTCCCCTCCCTCTGCACCTGGACAACCCCTACTCATCATTTAGACCATCTTCTATTCCTCTGCCTTTAAGAGCTCTCCCTGGAATCCGTTCTTCTGTTACACACCCTTATAGTATCTTGCTGTTTCCTTCTGTGAAGGGCTTTATAGTTTCTAATGACACATGTACTCATGGGAGAACTTGTTGGACACCTGTGTTTCCCACTAGACTGTGTGTTCCATGCAACCCAAAACTATGCCTCTCCAGTGCACTGCTGCCTCCTCAGGGCCCAGCGGTGCATATTCAGTACCTGAGTAAAACTGAGAAAAAGTAGGTGCGCCACGAGCATTTGTTGAGGCAGTGAAAGAAGAAAGCCCACAGACAATGATAATGTGTGCGTGACCTATAATCTATTGATGGAGCACTTTCTGATGTTTTGCTGTAGAGTCCCAGACGCTTCAGGATCTAAAAGATATTGAGGATTAGAATCTAATATTCCATAAGAAACTTCAAAACCCTACTTTCTTCCCCTAAATTCCTAAGTGCACGCATATTGTGGCTCCCATGGAGCTTGGACAGAGGGGCCAGGAACACTGAGTGGGTGGGGACCAGATGGGAAAAGATGATCTCCCTAAGAAAGGGGTTGGTTGAGCCTTCCATTCTTGGTGTGCACATGTGCATTCAGGTAGAGGTAGAGGTATGGGCACATGCTAAAATGAGCAATGCCAGTGGGCACAAAAGGCCCCATTCAGAAACCACCTCTTCCATAATATCATTCCAGTTTTCCCAGTTGAAATACATCTTTTCTATCACTTTAATCTCATGCACCTTGTTTGTAAATAGATTCCAGATGTGGCTTGGGATCTAGTGATAGAAAGGGCATGGATTTAGAACTCATATAGACATGGATACAAACTCTAGCTGTGTGACCTTCAGGAGTATCACTTAAAATTTTATGAGCCTTAGTGACTTCACTTGCAAAATGGGGATAATGAGTTTAGCCTCAAGGGGTGGGGAGGAGGATTTGTGTAAAATTATTTTTAATGCTAGTTTATTTTTAAAGTATTTCCTTACAGTTATTTTAATGCTAGCTTATTTTCCCTGGTGAGGAGTTCTACTCTGAGTGGACTAAATGTTTACCTTAGAGAAAATGTTTTATATCCTTAATCAAAAAATGGAAATAATATATATATATATATTTTTGAGATCAAGTCTCACTGTTGCCCAGGCTGGAGTGCATTGGTGCAATCTTGGCTCACTGCAGCCTCCATTTCCTGGGTTCAATAAGCTAGCATTAAATATAACTTTACCTAAGCACCTTGTAAAGTTGTAGAAAACACACTAGATTCTGAGCCTCTCCAAGGGTCTCAGAGAGCCCAGCACAGTGCCTGTCTCACTGTACATGGCCCTGAGCATCTGTGGAACCATGTGTAAATAGAAGAGGAAGGTCTCTTTACCCTCCCAGGCTACCTGCATATGACCTCTGAATGACAGAAATCCTACAAAGCATTTCCACTGAGGATGCACCATGCCTAGCTTCCTTCTGATCAGCCCTGCTGACAGCAAAGACAAACAAGGGAAGCCGAACTCCTCTGCCATTCCGTCCTACCCTTCCTCAGGTCTCTGCTGCCTGCTGCCCCCTTTTAAGAATATGTGTGTTTTGGGTACATTAATACACAGCAACCAGCATGCAAGAGCCATCACCCCTCAGTTCTAGGGAAATTAGCATTTAAATTGAGGTATCTCAGGAAGGTAAATCACCCTAGAGCCAGCCAGCACTGTCTGCAGTCTTTTCTTACTTGGGGGAAAGCTAGGAGCCTTGGCTTGGGAGGTATTCAGTTTGCAGGGAGGGGAGTACTCTCCCTGCCTGGTTCTCTGGCTCTTCCTACACTGCCTAGATGCCTCCAAAAAATGTTGCCTTAAATCCCAAAGCTGATGAGGACATCTTCCGTGGTGTACACTGTACCCCATCCCTCATCTCTGACTGAACTGAGCCTTTATGCCAAGTAACAGGGGTGACTTTGGCTGAGATCTGGTGTCCTCTGTGAACAAGCAGTTGGGAGACTTGTGTTCTCATCTTGGCTCCATCACTGGCTGGCTGTGTGTGTTGTGCAGAAGCCACTGTCCTCTGGAACTGAGAGGAATGGGTTGGTACAAAATGTTTGTCTGAACCTCAGGCTGGGAGGTGCTAGGCTAGATTTTGTGGCTGATCTGCAGGTGCTGGAGACTATAGGATCTGGTGGTAATAAACTGACACTAACACCAGACCTTCCCACTCTGAAGCTCTGCCCTTCTTAAGCAGCAGTTAGAAACTGTTCTCATATGCTCTTCTTCTTAATTAGGCATCATAGTTTAAGTTCTCTGGTCAAGCGCTCAAGACTTGGGCATTCTTTCATTTAGCCATTCGTTCATTCATGCCAAAAAATACTTGCTGTTGTCAGGCATGAAGAATACAACAACAGGGCCAGGCGCAGTGGCTCACGCCTGTAATCCCAGCACTTTGGGAGGCCGAGGCAGATGGATCATGAGGTCAAGAGATTGAGACCATCCTGGTCAACATGGTGAAACCCCGTCTCTACTAAAAATACAAAAAATTAGCTGGGCACGGTGGCACGTGCCTATAATCCCAGCTACTCAGGAGGCTGAGGCAGGAGAATTGCTTGAAGCCAGGAGGTGGAGGTTGTGGTGAGCTGAGATCACGCCATTGCACTCCAGCCTGAGTAACAAGAGCAAAACTCCATCTCAAAAAAAAATATACAACAACAAAAATGACATTCTCTGTTCTCCAGTTACTCACAGCCTGATAGGAGATGCATATGTGTATAAATGCTTCCTATGTATGTATGTACATGTGTGCAAGGTAAATAATTGCTTTGAAAATGTCACAATGATTTTTTATTCTCCAGAAATCCTATTGAGCTTTGCCTCTCAAAATTGACTTTGCAGTGTTACAAGCTGGACAATAGTTTCAAAAGCCAGCCTGTGCTAAGGGTGCCGTTCCCTTCTCTATCAAAAGCCAGACCTGCTGACTCATAATATTATGTTTTATTTTAATATGCAGATTGTGCAGGTGATGGCCTCACAGTTGTTCCCACCAGATAAGAAAAGGAAGTAGTCACACTCTTATTTCTGCCCCTGATGCTGCAAGAAATTGTTGAAGAGGAAGGTCAAGCAGCTGAGAGTTCAGATGGGAATGTCTCAATGACCTCCTTCTGGCCTTTTGAAGTCAAGCCACCCCTCATCCATCCCAAGTGCAAGGGTGGTGCCAATAAATGCTTAAGCTATTTAAGAATCTTGAGACAGATGAGCAGGAGTGATGGCGTTTGCACGCCTAGACACAGAATATAGTCTGGGAAGTGTGCAAGCCCCTTGTTCAACAAGCCAACAGGAGCTCCTGGAGAGGGTAGCAATAAGCAAAGAAGAGACTTGAATTTGGTGCCACCCCTGCCAAGTTCTGCATGCACAGGGTAAAGGGATAAGACTGTCAAGACTTCCTGGCCCCACAGATATGTACAATTATTATATGTCAATTAAAAATATAAAATAATTAAAAGATTTCTGGGCATATCCTGCCTGCTCCCATGGTGGCAGGGATGGTGGGTGAGGCTGAGATTAGAACATTAAAGCAAAGGGGGCTTCCGAATGTGGAGCCCTAATGACTTTGGACCTTGGTTGCGGGTTCCAACACTTTGCTCCTCTCAAACAAACTGCCCGAGACCATCCATACCTCAGTGGATGCCAGTGCTAGCGACCAGAGCCAAGCTCAGACAAAAACATCACAGAGAATACCAGCAAGGATTCACAAGACCACATTTGTACCAGAGACCTTCCCTCACCAAACTCTGCCTTCTCTGAGGCCAAGGGGTAGGGGAGACTTTTTGGTAAAAAGGAGAAGCAAGGCTGGTGGGGAGTTCAACTCAGAGTGGACTAAATGTTTACCTGAGAGAAAATGTTTTGTAGCCTTAATCAAAAAATCGTAATACTTTTTTTTTTGAGATGGAGTCTCACTCTGTCACCCAAGTTGGAGTGCACTGGTGTGATCTTGGCTCACTGTAGCCTCCATCTCCTGGATTCAAGTGATTCTTCTGCCTCAGCCTCCTGAATAGCTGGGATGCACCAGCTCCCAGCACCACCGTGCCCAGCTAATTTTTGCATTTTTACTAGAGACAGTGTTTCATAATGTTGGCCAGGCTGGTCTTGAACTCCTGACCTCAAATTATACACCCGCCTCAGCCTCCCAAAGTGTTGGGATTACAGGAGGGAGCCACCACACCTGGCAGAAATATGTTTTTGCTATCAGTGGAATAAAAACTTGAGAGAATTATTATGTCAGTTGTAGAAAATTAAGAAAACAGTGTTTTTGCATACTGAGTTGTAGCAAAATAATTTTTGAATACTTGACTGTGAGAACAGATGGTTATAGGTTAGAGGGATAAAGTTTAAGTTTCATCGGGAAAGTTCAGGAACAAAGGAAGTGAAGGAACACTTAATGTGGACTGAGGAGGTCAGGAAGGCTCCCTGGAAGAGGTGAGACTTGACAGATTAGGAGCGGTTAACTAGGAAAAGGGCAGGAAAAAGAGGTGAGGGTGGGGCCCAGGCAGAAAGAACAACATGCACAAAAGTCCATAGAGGTGTATGTGTGTGTGTGCATGTGTGTGTGTGTGTGTGCGCGCGCGTGTGCACGCGTGTGTATGGAGGAGGCACAGATATAACATTTACTTGGCATGCTCTGGAAATTGCAAGAAGCTAAGTTTCAAGATGCTAAAGCAGTAAGTGAGAAGCAAGGCTGGGATGGGGCTAGAGGAGGCCAGGTAGGGATCAGATTGCACGAGTTTTCTTTCTTTTTTTTTTTTTTGAGACAGAGTTGCTCTCTTGTTACCCAGGCTGGCGTGCAATGGCACTATCTCGGCTCACCACAACCTCCGCCTCCTGGGTTCAGGCAATTCTCCTGCCTCAGCCTCCTGAGTAGCTGGGATTACAGGCATGTGCCACCATGCCCAGCTAACTTTTTGTATTTTTAGTAGAGATGGGGTTTCACCATGTTGACAAGGATGGTCTCGATCTCTTGACCTCGTGATCCACCCACCTCGGCCTCCCAAAGTGCTGGGATTATAGGCACAAGCCACTGCGCCCGGCCCCTGCATGGGTTTTCTAAGAGATGGTACAGAAGGCGAGCTTCATTCTTAGGGTAAGGAGACCCAGTGTAGGATTTTCAGCAGGAAAACAATACCATCAGATAGGAGCTTCAAAAAGACTGCCTCACTACAGGGTAGGGGATGAACAACAACAACAAAAGAGGAATAGGGCTGGAAGGAGGGAGACCAGTTAAGAGGTTTTGCAGTAATCCAGAGAAGAGGCACAGAGTTGAGAGAGAGTCAGGAAGTAGAGCCTGCTGATCTCCATGGCCAACTGCATGTACTGGGGAGTAGAAGAGTCATGGGGCATGTTGAGCAGGTTTGAGTCTCCTTACCCTTAGAATGAAGGGTCTCCTTACCCTTAGAATGAAGCTCACCTTCTGTACCATCTCTTAGAAAACCCGTGCAGGGGCCGGGCGCAGTGGCTCATGCCTATAATCCCAGCACTTTGGGAGGCCGAGGTGGGTGGATCACGAGGTCAAGAGATCGAGACTCTAGGGACCTGCCTTCCCAAGATTTGCTTATTATTAATACTAAGAACTACATCCCTCCACACATGCCTGATTTCATAAGCCATGGCCAGAAAACAGACTGCTGTGCTTTGTCCCACCACAGATGTCCTCAGCTCCTTTCTGCCTCTGCTAGCTGTCAGTCCACCTCAGCTTAACTGCTACCCATGAGACACGCAGGAAGATGGCCATATCTCCAGCCTAACCTCCTGCACTTCATGCAGGCCAAGTCACCTCTCGGACAGAGACTCTCAGAACTGCCATTGGCTCTATAGCAGAATGCAGCTTGTGACCCCTATCATCCATGGTGTTTCAAGAACCATGGCTGCAAAGTTGCTTCACTGGCCATCCAGTGGCCCATACGCAAGGGGCCACTCTAATCACAGCTGATGCTCCCAGATATGATAAGCATCACTGTTACCATTTGAGAGGAAACAAAGCAAAGGCAGTATACAGAAGAGCCTTATTTAAGGCGTTGTAGGTGTTTTCTTCGCAGAACTAGGACTGACTACCAGTCCCTATTCTTAGTTTCCAACCTAGTCCTGTTTCCACTTGTGCATTCTCAAGGGTTAGTAAAAGTGACCTCTCTACCTGCCTGACACCCTCTCTAAACTGTGAACTTCTTCCAGGGAGGGGCTGTATTTGTTTCTTCTTTGCCACCTCCTCTGAGCTCTCTTGTGGACTTCCCAGACAGACCTCATGGTATCATCTCCTTCAGGAAGCTGTCACTGAGTCCCTTCTTTGGAAGTAATGTCCTTCTGTTTCTGCAGCACTTGACTTTGGCTCTGATCTCAAGGTCACCACCTCTGCTAGGCGGAATTGTTCTCTGCACGTGTTCCCCATCTCAGATTCAATGTTCAGTGTTGCAAGGATCTATGTAACTAGTTTCCCTCAGAGCCCTCCTCCTTCCCACAGTCTGATTCCTGGGTTTGGTGCAGACACAGCCCCTAATAGCTGTTTGTTCTTTAGGCCACCATCCCCTCTCAGAGGGAGTATTACAACGACCTGTTAACTGTGCTTTCTGAATTCAGCCTTGCCCCCTCCAAGATGCCTTTACTATCTTGCAGCCAGAACGGTTTTCTGAAATGATGATTCTAACGCAAATATGTCATTAGCTCCACATGTTAGCATTCTATTGTAGCCGGAATGCATCCCCACAAAGTTAGTGGCTCAAAACATTAATTGATTTTATAGTTCTGTAGGTCAGAAGTCTGACATGGGATTCTGGGCTAACATCTAGGTGTGAGCAGACGTGATTCTTTCTGGAGGCTCTCGGGCAGAGTTGACTTCTTTGCCTTTTACCCACTTCTTAAGGCTGTCTATACGGCTCATGGCCCCTTTCCTCCATCTTGAAAGCCAGCCAAGGCAAATCGAGTCCTTTTCACATCACACACTCTTACTCATTCTGTCCTCTGCCTCTCTCTTCCTCTTTAAAGATCCTTTTGATTTCATCCGGGCCACTGTGTTAATCCAGATGAGCTGACTGGCAACCCTATTCCACCTGCACTTTGAATGTTTTCTTTGCTACGTAAGATAACTTATTCATGGGTTCCGGGGATTGAGACATGGACATCTCGGAGGGCCATTATTCTGCCTGCCACATTCTAGGTTTTTGTTTTGTTTTGTTTTTTAGTTTTCTTTTTCCCCCAGGAGGACTTTGTTAACGCTCCTCCTTTCCTTTGGAAGTTAAATGTTCCTTCTTCATGTTTGTGCAACACCTGTTCTGCTGCTATGCTGGCATTTTCACACCGGACTGTTGTTCCCGGTCACCCTCTGTCTCCATCATTGGACCATGAGCACTTGAGAGCAAGAACTATGTCTCTCTTATTCACTGCTGCACACCCAGCCCTAAGGCAGCGTCTGATGCATGCACTATGGGCTCAAGAAGTGCTTATTCAATACATTGCTGAATGTCTCTTAGCTGAATGGCAATGTAGGGGAGGCAATCCACTCAGCCGTGGTACTGCAATCTCCCTCCCCTGGGCCATAGTCACTGCCTTATTCATCTCTGCCTCCCTTGCCATCCCTCCCTCTCTTCCCTAGATATCTAGCTCACAGAATAACAAGTATCATTTTTAAAGCTAATATCTGTTCATTGTTTACAGTGTGCTACATATTATTCTAAGGGCTTAGCATATATGATCTCATTTCACATGCACAACGACCATGCAAGGTAAGTACTCTTGTTCTACTTTTTTAAGTGAGGGAGCAGAGACATAAAAAAAGAAAAATGCACAGAACTTATAAGGTGAGCTTTGAACAATCTAGCTTTACGTTCTTAAACACTATGCAAAAATATGCTAGTAAATGTTTAATTTTGCCCCAAATGAAATCCTGAAGCGTAAAGGTTGACTTGTAAATGCCAATGCTGGCTGAATGTCTTAGATCGATGCCCTTTGTTAAATGTATACTGTGTGTTAGGTTCCCTGCAGGCTTTGCTTCCAACCTTCTCAACAATCTTGTGAGCTAGGTATTATTACCTCCCTGACAGAGGTGAGGGAACTGAGGCTCGGACGGGTGAGAATCACTTTCCTGGAGTCACGTACAATAGAATCAGGGCCATCTGCCTCCACTCACCACCTGTTTCTCCAACCACTGTCATACTTGTCTTCTTCCTCTTTCCTGCCTGCCCTCATTTATACACAGGTATGCATGAGTGTGCCTGTGTGCGCGCATGCGTGCGCACAAACACACACACACACACACACACACACACACACACACACACACCACATATACCTGCTTACACAGAGTCAGAGTGAAGCCTGGGTTACACAAAGCACACGTTTTCCCTCTTTAAATGCAAAACAATTTCCACCAGTGCCACCAAACTCACTTAAGCATTCCAGTCATGGCTGTTACTAACTCTTGCCCTGGTAATTGCGATCGCTGAAATTGAAAGAAATTGCAGGCTAGAGAAACATTATCTTCTCCTCGGCCACTTCACCCTCCATCTCCTTGCCTGTGTTTATTAGCACTGGGATTCCTTGTCCTGTCACAACACTGAGAACAAGCTGAGCTCTGTCACCAGGGCTTCTTCCAGAACTTTCCCCTCCACTACTCAAGGAAGAGAATCAAAGGTCCTCACACCTTGGCATAAAACTTTAGAGGTGTGGCTGGAGAAAAGTCAGCATTACTAGGCATTTTTCTGATGAAGTATTACCATTAGGTCTGTTTTCCAGATGCTATAAATGAGATTCAGAGAGGAAGATTAGCCTTGCCCCAGAAGCTAAACACAAATTCAAACCTAATTCCTTAACAGATCTGCAGGGCCTGGGTGAATAAGTCCCTGGTTCAAAGTGGCAGCTGAGCTCCTCCATGGGGGAGCACCTCTTAGTCCAGCCCTCCCACTCCAGCTCCAGCCCCAGCCCAGGATGCATATTATCTCCCTCAATCCCCGAGGGGTCTAGCTGCTTATTTTATCACAGCCAAGGGCAGAAGCCCATATCCCTGTAACTTTAGATATGTTTCCAGTTCAATTAGGATAATTATATTCTAGTGTTGAGAGCATTTTCTGTTCTTAGGAATCCTCTATCCCATACCATTTCACTACACCCTCCTCAGGGGCAGGGCCTGGACTCCATTCACATCATGGGTATCTCATGGGTCTAGAATAAGAGCAGACACAGAGTAGGTACACAAAAGCATTTGCCAGATGAGTCCAAGGGTGAAGGCGACTGACTCCCCCAAACCTAGTGCACGTTATCATCATTCCTCATGCACCTGGTCCTGCCCTGGACGGGGGGCCAGGATGCCCACGTTTTATGAAGCTGTGCCAATAACTTGCTGTGTGATCTTGAGCCAGTCACTTCTCATCTCCAGGGAATGTTTAAGCCCTGAGGTCATTGATTTGAATAACACAAGTATCCCCAAATGGCTCCAGTTCAAAGGATTGAGAAAAAGTTCTCAAGATGGGAAGGTTGATTTTCACGGGCACCTTGTGTCTTCTCTCTCACCATTTGGAAGTAGTCTTTCCAGTCACATACCCGGCTTTGCATCCCGGTCCACTTCCCATCCCCTGTTTAGCACTGGTTGGGAAGAAGATGGAACCTTTCCTGGGCCTTCATTTCCTCATCAGAAAAATGGAAATAATAATCATCCTTGCCTCACATACTTGCTGTAAAGATGAAAAGAGCCCATAAAATGAATTGCTTAGCAGAAGGCCTGAAAATAGCAGGCTCTCAATAAATGGTAGCTATCGCTGCTGTAAAATGCACCACTCTAGCACATTTTAATTTAACACACTCAAAAAGCTTGTTGTGATTAGGCGTAAGAAGGATGCAAATGGCCCTCAAACCCTTTTTTCCTCCTCCTGCCCTGACAGCATGCACTGTGTGTCCAAGCCACACAAGAGGGCTATAATGAGAACACCAGACATATGGCCACCAATTTGGGGTTCTTTTCTTTATATCATGGGAATCTTTTTTTCTCTCACTGGTAAATCTGATTCCTTCCGAACTACAGAACTTACCCACAACCTCTGGTGGAGTTTTTAAGGCTATAAGCAATGCTCTTAGCACCATAAGTTGAACATCTCTCTTCCTATCACAGCATGCCCTGAAACTGCCATGGTGTGTCGATTTCCCTACTTTTGGGGGCAGGAACTAACTGATATGGTTTGGATATTTATCCCCTCCAAATCCCATGTTGAAATACAATCCCCAGTGTTGGAGGTGAAGCCTGGTGGAGGTGATTGAATCTCGGGGTGGATCCCCATGGATGGTTGAGCACCATCCTGTTGGTGACAAGTGAGTTCACTTTCAGTTAGTTCACACAAGACCTGGCTGTTTAAGAGAGTGTGGCACCTCCCCTTCTCTCTCTTGCTTTCACTCTTGCTATGTGGTGTGCCCATCTTCCCTAATCTTCCAACATGCTTGTAAGCTTCCTGAGGCCCTTCCCAATAGCAGAGGCTGCAGCCATGTTTGCACAGCCTGCAGAACCATAAACTAATTAAACCTCCTTTCTTTAGAAATTACCCAGCCTCAGGTATCTCTTTACTTTATTTTATTTTGTTTATTTTTTTATTGCATTTTAGGTTTGGGGGTACATGTGAAGAACGTGCAAGAGAGTTGCATAGGTACACACATGGCAGTATGATTTGCTGCCTTCCTCCCCTTCACACATATCTGGTATTTCTCCCCATGCTATCTCTCCCCAACTCCCCCGCCGCTATCCCTCCCCTATTCCCCCAACTAGACCCCAGTGTATAGTGCTTTCCTCCCTGTGTCCATGTGTTCTCATTGTTCATCACCCACCTATGAGTGAGAACATGCGGTATTTCATTTTCTGTTCTTGTGTCAGTTTGCTGAGAATGATGTTTTCCAGGTTCATCCATGTCCCTACAAAGGACACGAACTCATCATTTTTGATTGCTGCATAATATTCCATGGTGTATATGTGACACATTTTCCCTGTCCAGTCTATCATTGATGGGCATTTGGGTTGATTCCAGGTCTTTGCTATTGTAAACAGTATTTCTTTATAGCAATACAAATAGTCTAACACACTAACTGTGTTTTATCTCTCCTTCTGCAGCTCCTAACAAAGTACCGGGTTCATACTTTGTACCCCATTAGAAATTTGTAGAATTCAGCCTTCAGTACACTGGAGAGCAAAGTAAAGAATAAATAATATTTAAAAACCCTTAAAGCAAAAGATAGAAAAAAACTAAAGCCACATTGTAACTGACCACACAGCATCGATTCATTTGTTACTTCATTCCTTGTAGTAGTTAGAAAGAAAGAATGTTATCATTTAAAACCAAGCCATACATGGGCTTTGGAATCAGTACATGCCGCATAAATACAGCTGGTTCTGGTGTGAATTTGTGGCTGGGGTCACGTTTTCTGTAAGTTTCTTCTTCCTTTTCGTCTTTCCCGCTCTCCCTGGGGCACCTTGGAAGTCCTTCCATATAGCCACCTCTAATGAGCTTTGCAAAATGAGAAACCTGCTGTGGTAGAAGAAAATCTAATAGCAATTGCTTTCTTTCTCTCTCTCTCTCCTCTTTCTTGCTTTCTTTTTTATTAGTCATTAGCAATGGAGAAAGAAAACACCCGAAGGCAATAGAAAGGCAGTAATATTCACATGTGCTTTCTGCAGCACTGCATTAAAGCGGAGCCCTGACCATCTCACACATTCCTTCCTGTTCAATTCCAACAGTCCTGTCATAAGTTGGAGCCATAAGCAGTACCCAGCTAGTGTGGACATTAGCCAGTTTGCTTCATAACAAAGGTAAGGTGTATATACTGATACAGGACAGTTGGAAATTATTTTTAAGTGCTCCTTAACACAAAAAGATAACAAAACTTTAAAAGGGCCTAGAAAAATAAAAATCCAATTAATGAACACAATTTTTGTTATTTTCAAAATTTGACATAGAAATGTAATTGAATCCAGTTAATAAGAACCTGGATCCAGCTTCCCATCTTCTTAGATATTGATTATGTTGCCATATGCAATCACACAATCTTGCTGAGCCTCAGGCTTGTCTGTAATAACCCTACTCTACTCATTGAGAGAGGGCCATAGACTGCATCTCTTATTAGATGTGCTATCCTAAGCAAGTTGTTTAATTTCAGGAGCCTCAGTTACCTCATTTGTAAAAAAGGATCATAATAGTACCTACTTTTATAAACTCAATTATGAGGATTAAAAGGGATGATGCATATAAATAGTCTGTGTGGTTCATGGGGTAGTAAAAGGGACAAAAACTATAAACAGCCTATGTATATATTTGTCTGTGAGGTAGTTACTGTTATCATGGTTATTTATTTCCTAGTGAGAAATTCACAGAGCTCTGCCTCCACTCTTTCAAGTGTGGACAAATTAGCATTTCTTACTAAGTTTCAGTCTCCCGATTCATAAAGGGGACAAAATAACAGTAGCAGTGTTGCTGAATTGTTGTGGAATTAACAAGAAAATGCATGCAGCATGGCACCTGGCACATCACCCTGAGTGCTCCATGAGTGTTAACTATTGTTACTGTTATTATCATTAGAAATGTGGTTTAGGTTTAAAAAAATAATATGCAGTAGGAAATCCCAGACAACCAACAACAAAATACCACTGGAATTAGTAAGTGATTATGACAAGCTTGCAGGATACAAAGTCACATACAGAAGTCTATTGCTTTCCATATGCTAGCAGTTAACAATTGAAATTTGAAATTAAAAACAAAACATCATTTACATTAGTGCCAAAAAATAAAATACTTGGGTATAAATCTAACAAAATACATAGAAGATCTATATAAGGAAGACTACAAAACTCTGATGAAGGAAATAAAAGACTGAAATAAATAAAAGGAGATTCCATGTTCATGTTCAATATTGTTAATATGTCAGTTCTTTCCAACTTGATCTATAGATTCAATGCAATCCACATTAAATCCTAGTAAGTTATTTTGTAGGCTTGACAAACTGATTTTAAAGTTTATATGAAAAGGCAAAAGACCTAGAATAGCCAAGACAATGCTGAAGAAGTAAAACAAAGCCCAGAGGACTGTCACTACCTGACTTTAAGACCTACTATAAAGCTAGAGTAATCAAGACAGTATGATACTGGGGAAATGACAGACAAAAAGATCAGTGGAAGAGAATAGGATAAATAGACCCACACAAATCTAGTCAACTGATCTTTAACATAGAAGCAAAGACAATTCAATGGAGAAAAAGTAGTCTTTTTGACCAATGGTGCTGAAACAGATAAACATCCATGTAAAAAAGAAAGTAAAAAGAAAAGAAGAAGGAAGGAAGGAAGAAAGGAAGAAAGACAAAAATCTAGATATAGATCCTACACTTTAAAAAATAAATAAAATAACTCAAAATTACTGAAAGTCTAAATATAAAAAAGCTACAAAACCTCTGGAAGATAATACAGGAGAAAATTTTGGTAACCTTGGCTTTGATAATGTGTTTTTAGATATAATACCAGATACATGATCCATGAAAATAAAGTTGGTAGTTGGACTTTATTAAAATGAAAACTTCTGCTCTGTGAAAGACACTGTTAAGAGAATGAAAAGACATGCTATAGACTGGGAATATTTGCAAAACATACATCTGCTAAAGGATATCAAAATAAACAAAGAATACTTAAAATTCAACAAGAAAACAAATAGTGCCATTAAAAATGAGCAAAAGAGCTGAACAGACACCTCAGCAAAGAAAACATACAGATGGCAAATGAGCATATGAATGTACACACATCATCCCATGTCATTCTGGAATTGCAAAGTAAATGACAATGAAACACCACTATATAACTATTGGAATAGCTAAAATCCAAAATGTTAAAAACAACAAATGCTGGCAAAGATGTGGAGAAACAGAAAGAGTTCATTGCTGGTGGGAATGCAAAATGGTACAGCCACTTTGGAGAATCGTTTGGCAGTTTCTTACAAAGCTAAACAGTCTCAACACAAAATTCAGCAATTGCATGCATTCCTTAATATTTACCCAAATGAGTTTAAAACATGTCCACACAAAACTCTGCACATGTTTATGTGAACTTATTCATATTTGCCAAAACTTGGAAGCAACCTAGATGTCCTTTAATAGGTGGCTGAATAAAGAAGCATCCATATAATGAAATATTATTCCTCAATTAAAAAAAACTCAGCTCTAGACACAACAAGACAGGGAGGAATCTTAAATGCACACTGCTACAGGAAAGGAGCCAGTCTGAAAGGGCTTCATACTGCATGATTCCAACTATGTGACATGACATAGTGGAAAAGGCAAAGATATAAAGACAGTGAAAAGATCAGTGGTTGCCAGGAGTTCAGGGGGAGAGACAGAAAGAGGAACAAGGGGAGCATGGGGGATTTTTAGGGGAGTGAAAGTCTTCCACATATTCCATATGACACCGTCATGGTAGATACACGAGATTATGCATTTGTTTAAACCCATAGAACTATATAACACAAAAGGTTAACTGTGAACTTTAGTAACTAATATTGAATCAATATTGGCTTATCATTGGTATACATTTTACAACATTAATGCAAGGTGAATAATAAGAGGAGAAACTGGGAGGAAAAGTGGAGATGATATATGAAACTCTGTACTTTCTGTTTAATTTTTCTATAAACCTCAAACTTCCTTAAAAATAAAATGTATAAAAGTAATATGCATAGTCTAGATATTTTTTGTAGTAAATTCTTTTTTTTTTTTTTTTTAAGGTGGAGTTTCACTCCGTTGCTGGGCTGAAGTACAGGGGTGTGATCTCGGCTCACTGCAACCTCCGCCTTCTGGGTTCAAGTGATTCTCCTGCCTCAGCCTCTCAAGTATCTGGGACTTCAGACGCATGCTAATTTTTGTATTTTTAGTAGAAACGCGGTTTCACCGTGTTGGCCAGGATGGTCTCAATCTCTTTACTTCATTATCCGTCCACCTTGGCCTCCCAGAGTGCTGGGATTACAGGCATGAACCACCGCACCTGGCTTTTGCACTAAATTCTATTGTTACAAAGTGAGAGTCAGCAAACTATACCTCTCTAGGCAATCCAATGTCCACCTATTTTTGTAAATAATCTTGCATTGGAACGCAGCCACACCCATTTGTTTTTTGCACTGTTTATGGTTCCTTGGGTATTACACTGGCAGAATTGAGTAGTTGTGGGCGAGCCCATGTGCCACAGAGTTGAAAGTGTGACAATTTGGCCTTTTACAGAAAAAGTTTGCCAATCCCTGTTGTAGATTTTTGAGCTGACTAGTGTGTTTCGGAGTTGTTTGGTCCAATTGCCTAAAAAAATAAAATAAAAATGCTAGAGTCCTTACAACCACATCATTCTGGGAGGAACAATTGCATAGTCTAACCTCTCCAACAAGTGTGAACTTTGACACAATAAAAATCACAAGATTATTATGGGAAAAATCAACTTCTCTTCCCTTGCTATTCCTGTAACCCACCAGGCCACAGCTTCTGATCTAGCAATAGCACATCAGAGTAGGACTTGGACATGTATTCATCACTCACAGTCTTCATTCTGAACCAGTTTTCTTCACTCAAACCCATCCTGCTCCTGGACCTCTTGGTACCGACCTGCTCATGCCCCCGCCACCAACTCCTGCTTCTGATTTTTAGTTTCAATACCAGATCTGGGTGCCCCAGCTAGGACCTGGGCTCCTTTGGATCCATTTAAATGAAAAATACCATTGTAGGCTAAATAATGACCTTCAAAAATATTCAGGTTCGAATTCCTGAAACCTGTGAATGGCACCTTATGTTATGAGCTGAATTATCCCCTCTCCCCTGCAAAAAGAAAATCCTCATGTACTCAAGTTTTCAGAGTAACTCCCTCCTTGAGAAGCATAGAATGTGTCTGTATCCAGAGACAGGGTCTTTAAAAAGGTAACTGAATTAAAATGAGGCCATCAAGATGGATCCTAATCCAATCTTACTGGTACCCTTTTAAGAAGAGGAAAATTGGACATATTGACAGCAGGAACGTGAACACACAGAGGAAAGACCAGGTGATCACACAGAGAAAAGGCAGCCATCTGCAAGCCAAGGCGTGGGGTCTTGGACGAGACCAGCCCTGCTGATGTCTTGATCTTGGACTTTTAGTCTCCAGAACTGTGAAAAAAAAAATAATACATTTCTTTTGTTTAACCCTTACAGTTGGTAGCATTTTGTTGTGACTGCTATGGGAAGTTAATATATCTTATGGGGCAAAAGGGACTTTGCAGAGAAACAATCCACACCAGTCTAACTTTCTATCTGCATTTTATCAAATCTTTTTAAATAGCTCTCCCCATTTAAAATGTATTATCTGGGTGGGCCCTAAGCACCATCACGTATATCCCTATAAGTGGGAAACATGAATATCTGAGTATAGAAGAGATGGAAGATTAGGTAAACATGGAAAGGAGACTGGTGTGATGTGGCCACAAGCCAAGGAATGTTGACAGTTGAGAGAGACAAGTAATGGCTTTTCCCTGGGAGCCTCCAGAAAAAAGTCATCCTAACACCTGATAGTAACCCTATAAGACTCAGTTTGATTGTCGCCTCCCGAGTTGTGAGAGAATAAATGTGTGTTTTTTAAATCACGAAGTCTCCAGTAATTTGTTACAGTAGCCATGTAAAACTAATGCATGTACTTTTTCAGATAAATCTTGTTTGAGGCTTAGCCTGATTTCCAGACCCTCCTCCTCCACAGCCACCCAACTTCGAAGCAGGCATCGGACAGCCACTTAACCACTGTCCTGTTCAAATGAGAGCAGCATGCTGATTTAAGCTACATTGCTAGGAAATCTGCAGAGCACAAGCTCTAGGGACTCAAACTTAGTCTTAACAGATGCCAGAGCTCATGATCTCAGGCCTATTACAGAACCTATCTAAACCTAAATTTCCTCATCAGTAAATGTGGATCAAATTTTCAACGTTTTAAAGTTGCTGTGAGAATTTTAAAGGATATAAGTAACACAAAGCACACACTTTCTGGAATAAAGTTATTAATATTCTCAGTAAGTAACATTAATGATTTCTGTCATTGTTTGGAGCTCTCCAGTCATTCTGAGTCTAACAGATTTCCATTTCCCAAAGCCACCAAGAGAACTTGCAAACCCATGGCTCGGGGCTTAGCTCTGGCACCCATTCAGTGAATTTATACCAATAAATATTTATTCTAAACCCTACCCCCAATTCCCTTCCACTAGTCAGCCTTCTTCTAGCAGCAGCTAGAAAGTCAGCTCAATTCGGCCTCTGTCCCTGTTACTTCCCTCTCTCATTCCTTGTTATCTCCAGTTATCTATAAGATGCTCAGAAAACACACACACACATGCACGTGTGCGCACACACACACACACACACACGGTCATCGGTGACTTCAGTACTGCTATTTTGCACTAAGGGAATCTGCATGGCTTAAATTCAGAAAGGCAAAGTGAAGTACCCAAGGTCGCGGAGCTAATAAGTGACAACTCTGTGATGAAAGCCCAGGTTTCCAATGAGCTGTCTATTATGCCACACTGTGTCTCACTTGCTAGGCCTGTCTCTCCAAATCCTCCACCCTGAAATAGAGAGCTTCCGCCTACGGCTCCTGCTGAGATAGGAAAAGTGTTTTCTGTCCACAGGCCAGTACCCTTTCCTTCCCTCTTTTGAGGACTCCTTTCCTCGGGGCAGCTCCCAGTGAGGAAACAGATAGGAGGAGTCCAAACAGGTGGTGCGAAGTTCTGAGTCTCCATGCCCTTGTGTTGAAGAATGTGGCAACACACCTAAGTTCTCCTTTCCCGCAGGAAACCAGGAAACCAGCACTTACCCGGAGTGCCTTCCCGCTCTGTCAGCAATCCAGACCATATGGTTAATTAGCTAAAATTTGCGACTGCATCTGTGAAGCATTTTTCTTTTTGGCATGCGTGAACTTAATTACCGAAGACATGAGGAGTTCCTGGCCCACTGGGATCATGGTGGGCATGGGTGTCATAGAACATGCCCATGGCTCAGAGAGTGAGATATGTGGGTGGCTGAGAGTTTGAGAAATGGAGGATAGAGTCGTTTGACCAGCAGATGATGAAGTCTTTCTTCTGGTGTTTATGAAGACATATTAGTAAAGAATTTCATGGTGGGACACAAAGTCACAAGGGCCCCCATCTGTGTATTTTGACAAGCATCCTCAGAAAAAGGCCAACTCCCTTGCACAGCAGAATGTAGGGCTCATTGTCTTATCACCCACTGCCCTGCAAATTCTATCATTAGTTTCTCCACAGAATATTTATCTTCCCAGCACATATCATCATCTCCCCAGCACACAGGGCAGGGCCTGAAACATAGAAGGCGTTCAGCAACGATGTCTGGTCCAGTGGATGAGACCAATCATCTTCTGAGCCTTTGGTTTCTCCTTGGGAGAATGAAGAGCATAAGAAAGTTATATGCTACCATTTGTTAAGAATTAAATGAGATAAAGTACATAGAATGCCTATCACAGGTCTTGATATAGTGACAGGTGTTTGATAAAAATTTGTCGAATGAATGAATGAATGAGTAGCAGATTGAACAGAAACTGAATGTCATTACTAGAAGAAGCCTGAGGGATCAAAATTTAGTTCAGTTCCTCCATTGTGCCTCAGTTTCCTCCCCTGTAAAATGAGGCCAATAAAATCACCTGCTTTATTGGATTGTTTGGGAATTCAAATAGCATATAGAACTTTTAGAGGGGTGCCTGGACTATAGTAAGAACTCAATATTGCTGCTGCTGTTGTGAATAACAGAAAATGGGGAACTCACTGCTAGCAAAGAAAATGGCCTTGCCCGTAGACTAGCCATTTGTGGTGTATCCAGCATTGTAACTTGGAGCTCCTTCTCTCAGTTCGCACTGCTACTTCCTGAGCAGTATGGGCTTGCTGTGCCAGGAGAGTGCCAGGGCTCACAGGACAGACATGTGCCAGCTCTCAGGGTCACTGGTATGATCGAGGAAACAAATGCCCCTTTCCCTCTTTGGAGGACATACAGGCTAAGAAGTAAGGTCCAGGGTTATTTTGGACATTATTGACAGAAGAATCTTATCCATTAGGAGCTCTCTGATGCTCCCCAACATAGTTCTGTAGATTGTGCAGTGGCTGAGAGGGCAAATGGAGGCAGAAATTCATCCCTGTTCTGCAAGCCAAGCTCTGTGCCTATACAGGGAAGTGTCTCCTTTTTTCAGTTCACACACAGGTACTATATTGGCAGCTGTGGCCCCGGAGCTTTCTCTTGGATCAAGGAAGAGCTTGAGGGCAGCAGAACTTCAAGCCCCAGAACACCGGGGCAGGTGTTTCATGGGACCAGGACAAGTGTCTGTCTTACTCATCTCTGCATTCCCAGGGCTGTCTAGTGTAGTGTCTGGATACAAACACATGTTGAATAAATAAGTCACCATGTTCTTTTTATTTTTTCTTTTTGAGACAGAATCTAGCTCTGTCACATAGGCTGGAGTGCAGTGGTGCTATCATGGCTCACTGTAACCTCAAACTTCTGGGCTCAAGCATTCCTCCTGCCTCAGCCTCCCAACTAACTGGGACTACAGGAGCACGCTGCCACGCCATGCTAATTTTTAAATTCCTTTATAGAGACAAGGTCTCCCCATGTTGCCCAGGCTTGTCTTGAACTCCTGGGCTATAGCTGATATCCCCACCTCAGCCTCCTAAGGGGCTGAAATTCTAGGCCTGACCTACCACGCCTGCCCCATGATGTTCTTAGTTATCTATCATAGACTCTACCATGTGGTATGGGCCCAGTTTGTGCTGGATAAATGGAGGACTGAAGCATGTGGAAGAAAAGCATGTATGAGAAATGATTTCCTAGACTTTTAGCCCTATAGAGAAAAAGCAGATAATTTACTGAGGGGCACTGAGCTGTATACACTTTCTACCTTAAGTCTCACAACACACATAACTGATTGTTTGCAATTTACCAATGAGGGCTGTGAGGCTTAGCAAGGTGGAGGGATCTGCCTATGATCACACAGCTCCTAAGGAACAATAATGATAACAGAACCTGGGTTTTGCTGCTGCCAGTGCCTGTTTTCACCACCATGCTCTTCTCTTCTGGGTCACTGACTTGGCTAGTGAGAAATATGCCATTCCCTCTGTCTGCTATTTTATTTCTTTCTGCTTATACTGATGGCCCTTTCACTTCATCCAGGCCTCTGCTTAATTGTCACCTCCTCCAAGAAGCCTGCCATGATCATTGTGCACAAAACAAAACTTTCCAATTCCTTACTCTGCTTCGTTTTTCTTTATATCACTTACTACCACTGGAAATACATGTTGATTTTCTCTCTGCTGCTGCCCCATCCCCATCTCTTCCCAGAAGGTTATTTCTATGAGGCAAGGACCTTCCTTAATCTGTCTTGTTAACTGCTATTATACCAACATCCAGAATGGTACCTGACACATAAACCTGCTTAGCACATGTTTTTGAAGTGACTGAGGATGACTGAAGGACGTTGGTTCAGGTGTTTGAATATCTGTTTAATGTAGGTTATGTTCTTTCTCCTGCAGGATCCTGGTTTCTCTATCAGTCAGAAAATACATGAGTGCCAGAACTGAGGCTTCCCTATAAATGGGGAAGGGTTATCAGGACAGGTTTAGGAGCTTAAGGACAGGTTTAGGAGCTTACCAAAAAAATAAAATATTATTATCATTGTCAAATATGTGTGCACACACTTCATAGACACAGACCTTTCAACCTGTCCAGGTAGAAAATCCCAGGTGACTGCCAAAAATTCTCCACCTTGCCAGGGTTGTGATGCACAGGCTAACCTCAAAGTGCCAGCTTTTGCCACACCCAGGAGAAAGGCCTCCTCTAAGCCAAATCAGTGTCTCGGTGTTAAAACGATTTTTTGAACAGAGAAGTATGGGGCAGCTTTCCTGGGACCAACACTTGGTGGCCACATAACATTGGGCAAGTCACTTGCATAAAACCAGAAAAATGGTAACATCCATCTTTGAGTGCACTTGCTAGAATGAAATGAATTGATAATTTTAAAAATATTTTGTGACATACAAAGCTTAACACTGACATCAGACCCTAACCGTAGACCTGAAAGCCAGGCTGACCAATTCAGACCTGATTGTGACTTGGGAACAATGGGAGGATCCTGAGCAAGGAAGAAACACACTCAGGCACCATCTTTGGGAAGCAAACCTGGTAGTGTGTGCAGGCTGGGCCTCCGCTGTCAGTTCCTTTTTTTTTCCTTCTAGATTGTGCCAGGGGAAGGGGGAGGGGAGAGAGGTAGACTCTGCAGGCTGAGGAATCCCACTTTGACTCTGCCACTTGCAGAAGGGAGTGGGGGTGGCAGGGAACAGGCTTGGGTGACAGGCACCACTTGTGCCACCCTGATTAACTGAGAAAATGCAAATCTGCGCTTCCTTCCCCGCCACAGCTAACAAGATAATGAATATTTTCATCAGCTGCAGAGAATACAAACATCTGTAGGAACACCAAACCTACTCTCAAGGGTTGGGGGAGGAGGGAAGGACGCGGAGGTGGGGAAATGCAGCTTCTCTGCAGATTTAGGGAAGAGGAAATGTGCTCAGATGCTCGAAGGGTGGCTGGGAGCTGGAAATGGGCAGCTCTGGCTGGCTCCTCCTGTGCATGGTACAATGGGGAATAGGTAACTGTCCTCTACCCCTCATATCTGCTGTTCATTCGTGGTTGTGCATGTTGCCACTTTGTCCATCAACCATCAATTTATTCACCTGCACCTGCATCAATCTCTCTGCCCTTCCACTCATCAATGCATTAAACATTTGCTGAATGCTACTGTGTCCCAGGCATGAACCTAGGCTCTTGGAGTACACAGATAAATGAGACATCCCTTCTCCTGTTGTCTTAAAGTAGCTCATTCATTCATGTAATGATTAAATGCTTATTCATAAAGTATCTACTGGGTGGTAGGCACTCATAATGCTGTTGAGGAGATAGACATATGAACTGGTCTGCTCTTGAAGGTACTGTTTGCAAGAGAAGAGTGCAGTGTAGGAAGAATCACTTAGCCTTTCCCAGGAAGAGTGTTCAAAGAAGACTCCTGGAGGAGTTGGCAGACTCCTGATATCAGTCAAAAATGAATTAGTATAGTTTAGGCAGAGAAACTAGAAGAGCATTCCAGGTAGAGGGAACAACATGTGCAAAGTCAAGGAGGCATGAGGAATCCCAGGTAACTCAGGGAATTACAAGCAGCTCTGTAGAAACAGATGACAGCTGGGAAGGCAGGGGGTGGGAACAGTGATGGGAGACTCTCAAGAGATGGGCTTGAGTCCAGGTTATGGAACTGTGTCCACCAAGATAAAGAGGTTAGACTTTATCCTGGGCACACTGAGGAGGACCTGACGAGCTCTGAACAGGGGAGTGAACTAATGAAACCTGCATGTTAGACGATCACTCTGGCTGCTATATGGAGAATGAATTGGAGTGAATCAGGATGCAGACGATCAAGGGGGCTGTTGAGGATTCCTGTCCCTTATGCAATATTCAGAAACACTATGGGTGGTGGCAAAGATTTGCAGATGTGGACTTGCAGCTTTGCCATTTAACAGGTGTGTGGCTTTGCATAGCTCCTTGAGAGTCAGGGCCTACTAATAACTCCTCCTTCGTGGAGTTTCAGTGAAGAACAAATGAGATAATTTGCGTCAAAGTGACCTCCAAGGTCTAAGGCACTGTTGAAATATTAGTTATCAGTTATTTAATTATAGCGGCAATATTGTCATTACTTTACTCTGTCTCTCATTCTTATAGTTGATATTCAGAAATGAAATACAGTACAAACTTGGAGCCTCAAGGTCCTGGTTTTGCCACTTGCTGTCTGTGAGCTTGGAAAATCCCCTGCATCTCTGTGCTTCAGTTTCCACATCTCTGAAATGGGGAAGATATTCTTCCCTTTGCCTTTCTTGCAGGGCCTCCAAGAAGAACTAATTTGGATAACTAACATTCAAGTGCTTTGAAAAACATAAATCCTTAGCAACTTGAAGAAGGTAGATACAGACTGTTCTCCACTGAGTGCCTGTCATGATCCCCACTTTTGTAGATTAGGTGTTGGCAAACTATTAGCTGCAGGTCAAATCCAGACCTCTGCCTATTTGGTATATACCATGAGTTCAGAATAGTTTTTATATTTTTTTACTGCCTGGAAAAAGATTAAAAGGATAATAATATTTTGTGTGATGTGAAAATTATATAAACTTCAAAATTTAGTGTCCATAGGTAAGTTTTATTGGAATGCAGCCGCAACACACTGAGTGAATGGGTGGCGGGATGGATCGGTTTCCATACAAGAGTTGTCTATGCCTGTTTTGCCAGTGCAACAGCAGAGCTGATTACATGCAACAAAGATCATGTGGCTGGAAAGGTCAAAATATTCACTATTGAGGCCTTTTCAGAAAGTTTGTTCACCCCTACTTCAGACACACTGACTTATTCGATTGTTTCAACCCTATGACATTGGGATTTGTTATTTCTCTCCATTTCACAGATGACGAAACTGAGGCTCAGAGAAATTGGCTTGTTTGCCCAGTGAGATACAGAATAAAAATTACTTCAATTCCATGACCACTTTATTCCAAAGTCCGTTCTCTTTTTACTGCACCATGATGCTCTCATAAGGGGCCAATTTTCCTCCTTTTCTGAGGACACCCAATAATCATGGATTCAGTGGCTGTCTTCTCCTCCAGACTACAAACCGTGTGAAGGTAGAGACTGAGACAACATTGTTCACCACTGTCTGTGTAATGTTTATGGCGCTTGGCTTGCAGTAGATGCTTACTAGTAATTCTCGCCATTTTGGGCACATGTGGCTAGGGGTAGCCATTTCATTCTATTAGTTCTCCCCGGCATTTATGAGTATCAATCTTAAATATATAAGGTATACTCCTTTTCCTTTTTGGAAGTGGGTATAACTCTGCCCCCTGAGTGCAGCGATTTGGAGACATTAGCACACCTTCTGTTCACACAGCCACTCAGGGCCCCTGAAAATCATCTTCAAATACCCAAAACTTCTTTTCCAGGCAAAACCCATCACTCAGACTTCCTGCAAACAGGCAAGAGAATACCCATGGAGAATGATGTGCTGTGAGAAAATACAGCCTCGGTTTGTTTAAGGATGTGGAATCAGCTAGACATGGATGTTCATCCCAACTCCCACAGCGATTGGCTGTGTGACATAGGGCAAGGTCTTTCACCTCTCTGAGTTTGTTTCTTTATGGATAAAGTGGGGATGCTAAAGCCCAGCTGTCAGCGTTACAGAGAGGACTGAACAGGACGATAGGTGGAGAATTTGCATTCCAGCATCTGGTTCATAGTAGATACTCAGTAAGCTCTGCTATGGTTTCTTTTTCTGCAACATGCAAAGCACTGAGCTAGGCCCTTGTGGGAGGGTGTGGGAGAGAAACAACCAGATAACTCCAGTACCAGCAGGGTAAGAGTGCTGCAGAGGAAGCCCAGAGAAAAAGAAACAGGAGGTAGCTTTCACTGAGTAAGGATCCTTTGGGGGCCAAATATTCTGGATACATCACGCACAGAACCTCTGAGTCTTTCTTTTTCACTTTATGGATAAGAAAGCTGATCAGAGAAATCACATGTCTGGGCCAAGGTCATACAGCTAGTGTGGCAGAGGCTGTGATGCTCCAGCCAGATTCCTGTTGGGGGGACTTGTCCCAGATGCTGGGTGTGGCATTTGCATGCAGTTTTTAGCTGTTGGCCCTTATGGGGACTGCCTCAGCCTCACCTAAGGTCCTGCCCCTGCCAGGTATGACCCACAACCATGACTGGTTATTGCAGGGCTATCAAGACCTAACCCTCTTAGCTCAGTTTGAGCCAATGTTAAAGGACCTCTTTAGCCCCGAGCTCCCTATGGGGTTGGCTGAAGTTGTCATTGAGCCTGGAGGGCAGCTGAACTTCTCTCTGGCCCCCCTTCTGCCCTGTTCCTTCCACAGTGTCAATCCCAAAGCCACTAATCAAAAAACATTCTGCTTGTTGAACTCAGATTCTGTTTTCTTAGCAAACCCAACTTGCAGTGACCATTACTCAGTGATGAAACTAACATTCGAAACACATCTATTTACTTCTCTATTCAACCTCTTTCTGTGGATAACTTCACTACTATTAATAAAGTCATTCATTCACTGACTTACTCAAATATTTCCCACATCTTCCAGGAATTGCGACCCCTTTCTTAATCCCTGTCTTCAAGGAGTTCAGAGTACAATGAGTTTACGTTAGTTGTTTCTGATGTAATTGTTTTCCTTCCTTTATGTGAGTGCTGACATCTGAGAACTTTAACTGTCCTTGTTATTTTAATTGGAAGTTGAGGGCAGTATAAATTTTAAAAAATCATAATGGTCTAATGCAGACATCAGTCTAATCCTCAGTTCTTCCACCCACCGTACCTTTGTATCTGCATGTGCCTGCATACTCAACCCACTTCAGCTTTTGTCTCTGGTTCCTCCTCATTTAACTCTGTGTCAATCCTCTTTATATTTGAGAGATCCTGTGTGAAATGCTGATGACTCTACAGAATGCCTGCTAATGACAAATTTGAGGACTGAAACAGCATGGGCTGAAGTAGGGTAATTAAGCCTGTAAATTCAGCCCAAGAGGGTTCATTCTGAGCAGAGGCCAAATTCTACCTGAGAGCATCATCCGATATGGCAGAGCAGCCTAATGAACCTTTCCTTGCAGACAAAGCCCTGTTCTCCTTCTCTCTCTGATTCATCGACCAGACACCCTGCAGCTGAGAGCATAGATAGCTCTTGGCCCTGGAGTCTTGGGCCAGCCAAGGTCCCCAGGCTATTCAAAACTCCTTGCCCACAACAATACCATCTACCTCCAGTATGGCTAGTTCAGTACTTTTCTGAAGCCACTGCCATCAGGGACTTGAAATGTAAACTAGTTTGACCTTTCTTAAGGCTACGTGGTATTAGATATTAACATTTAAATATGCATATCTTTTGCCCAAGAGGTTTTGCTTGGGATTTATGCTAAGAAGACAAGCAGGCAAGTGTGCACAGCTGTATTTACAAGGATGCTTACTGCAACATAGTTTATGATAGTTAAAAGCTGGAAACAATCTAAATGTCTATCAATAGGTAATTGATTAAATGAATTGTAAGTCTAGATAATAGAATACTGTGCATGCATTAAAAAATACAGCTGATCTTTAAAAATTAGAAGGGAAATTAGCTAGGGGGTATTATTAAATAAAAAAAAAGGCAAGGCACAGTGGCTCACACCTGTAACCCCAGGACTTTGGGAGGCCGAGGCAGGGAGATCACGAGGTCAGGAGATCAAGACCATCCTGGCTAACATCGTGAAACCCCATTTCTACTAAAAAAAAAATAATAGCTGGGCTTGGTGATGTGTGCCTGTAGTTCCAGCTACTTGGGAGGCTGAGGCAGGAGAATTGCTTGCAGTGAGCCAGCTGAGATTGCGCCATTGCACTCCATCCTGGGCAACAGAGCCAGACTCTGTCTCAAAAAAAAAAAAAAAAAAGACAAGTATATTCTGTGCCATCCTTATATATTTCTGTATATAATATGTGACTGCAAGCACAGAGTGACCTTTGGAAGAAAGTCCACTAAAATATGAAGGTGATCACCAGCATTTGGAACTTCAGAATTTTTTAACTTGTGAATTTTTAGAAATACTGCTTGAGTTTTCTACAGAAATAAATGCTAACTTTATTAGGGGAGGGAATAAAGGTTATGTGGCCTTGGGCAAATAATTTTCTCTTTCAATACTGAGTGAAAAGGGTACTAATATTATCTGTCAATATAACTATTGAATATTAAATGAAAATGTATCTGAGGTGCTTAAAACAGAGCCTAAAACATGGCAAGCCTCCATCTGTGGTCACTGGTAATAGTTAGTATAAAGACACTGGGATAGGTCAGACATCCTATACAAATGGCCTAAAACTATGACAAAGAGATGACAACCCTGCTGGGCCAAACTTCTGCCCTATTACCCCAATGGGTATACACAAACAAATACACACATGCACTGACACACACACTCATCTCACATTCACAGAACATCAGTTACACTCACATACACTTAACTACACAGTCACATCACACACATTCACACTCATGCACCTACATATAGGCATTCCTTCACACACATGCCCTTACACAATTCACACTCATATACACAAACACACATTCACACTCACACATAAACATACACATTCATACTCATACACTTAAACACGGTCACATCTCACACATACAAACACATTCACAGGAACTACACATAAACGCACACACACATACACAAACACATGCATTCACATTCACATATAAACACATGCATTCACACCCAGTCACATCACACAAGCACACATATTAATAATCACATACACATAAATGCACCCACATTCACACTTACATTCACAAATGCACAGATTCACACTCTCACATACACACATTCATACTTATACACTTAAACAGTCACATCTTACTCATACACTTAAACACACAAGCTCACACATTCACAGCCACATACACATTAATGCACACACATTCATACTCATACACTTACATGCACATTCATACACATATGTTTGAACACACAGTCACATCACACACAGGAACACATAGCTTTATACTCATACATAAACACACACATTTACACTCACATACACTTAAACACAAGCAACCACATACACACAAATAAACACACATTCACATACACTTAAACACACACATTCATACTTACACATAAACACATGCATTCATATCCATACACATAAACACAGTAACATCATACACAGAAGCACACACATTGACAGTCCAATACACAAACACATTCATACATACACAATCATACAAACATAAACAAGTCACATCACACACACATAAACACGTACATTTATGCTCACATACAGTTACGCAAACCCAGACACACACATAAAAAAAATCCTACATGTACACACACACACACACACACACACACACACGTGTGCATGCTCAGAAGATGGAGAGAACAGGGCCTGCAGAATTGACCCAGTGGGAACCTGCCCCTTCCCTGCTTGCCAATCTACTCACCCTAGGTACCTGCCACACAGGCCTCAGCTGCTCTTTGCTAGCTCCCAGAGCTTGTCTCCCTATGAGGGGAGAAAGGGGTGGCTTCGGAGAGGCGAGGGCGACTGTTTGGATTTAATTAAGCATGCCACCCAGAGACAGGCTTGGAGGGTGCACTGTAAGACACATTCCACTGAACTCAGAACCTCTGTTCTCTACGCATATGCAGGCCTGACAAAACATTTCAAAGCAGAGAACATTAGGAATGGAGGGAGCTGACAGCTCCTAATAGCACAGTAACAAGGAGACACTAATAAAGCGTGTGCCTGTGAGCTGAGCAGCTCCAGAGACAGATGGAGACCTCAGGTCTTCTTCAAAGGCGTGTTGGCAATGCATGGACCTTGTTTTTGGTGTCTTCTGTCCTCCCATGTGACAGAACAAAGAGAGAACCTCCTGGTGAACTATGCTCAGAACCCTCTTGAACAGGGGTCCCTGCAGCCAGCACTAGCAGATACATCCTTGCAAAGAGCCCTCTCAACAATGATGGGGAACACAGTGCAATGGAGCAATGTGGTAAATATCTCTGGAAGGAAGGAAAGCAGGGAGGGAGAGAAGGAAGAACGTCCTACATTTCCTGATTGTATGTCTACAGTAAAAGAATACTAATTACCTCCATAAGCAACCCGTGCAGTTATTCATAGATCTAGTTATCTTTTCAAGCCAAATGTTACCAAACACCTACTTTGTGCCAAACTCTATGCATTGAAGATGAAAACAAAACAAAACAAAGCAGAAAAATAAAAAAGACCCTGTCTTCAAGCACTTAGCATTCTAGTACGGTAGTCATACAATTAAAAAAAAAAAAATTAGCATATATTGTAAACTCCCAAATCCAACGGTCTCTCTGTCTCCACTTTCTTGTTAAATCTTCTTTGAAAAAAGAGTCTCACTGATTCCAATTTCTCACCTAACCCATTCCTATCTGCCATTTACCATATTTACTCACTCATATTTACTTACCATATTTATTTCACATATCCTCCTTTACCATGGTTATTGATGACTTCCAATTTGCCAAAACTGCTGGTCTCCATCTTTCTCTTAGTTGACCTCTGAGTAGTCTACCACACAGAGGACCAAAACCACACTATCCTCAAAAAGCACATTATCCTGGAGACCCTGTACCTTCCCCGCCTCTGGTGTTTCTCTGCCTCCCTGACCCCTCCTCCATCATCTTGGCTGACTTTTTGTTTTCATCTCCAAATAATCTTTCTGAGCTGTTTTCACTACCTATGTGTCCCCTAGACAATTGCTATGATCTGAACGTTTGTATCCCTGATAAATTCATATGTTAAAATACTAATGCCCAAGGTTATGGTATTAGAAGGTGAGGCCTTTGGGAAGTGATTGGGTCATGAGTATGGAACCCTCCTAAATGGGTTTAGTGCCCAGAGAGACCCCTTGTGCCTTCCACCATTTGAGAATACAGAAAGAAGGCATTGTCTGTGAGCCAGAAAGTGGCCCCTTAACAGAGAGCAAATCTGCCTTGATTTTGGACTTCCCAGCCTCCAGAACTATAAGAAATAAATTTATATTGCTTAGAAGTTATCCAGTTTATAATAGTTTATATAGGAATACAAATGAATTAAGATGACAATCTCATCTAAAATATTTTAAAATCATCTGTGTTCTGGTGACTACTAAATGGGTAAGTTTGAGACTCAACCATGAGGTATATTTGCTCACCAAATGAAGTTATTACAACCAGTTAGATAGACCTTACTTTACTGTAAAGAAAGACTCAGGGTGGAGATACGGATTTGGAAAACAAAATACATGGGATGCTCTGATAGTGCATAACCCAGAGAAAGTCTGTGGGGAGAGATGGCAAAATAGCCTAAAGCCCCCAGAAGTCTGAGGGTATCTAAAGAGGCAGAAGGAAAACCAGAAGTGTGCTCTACAGAGAAGTTAGGGACTAAGTTTTCAAATGAGTAAACAATGGTGCTAAATAAAAGAGTTAGGATGAACTGAAAAGTGAATCATGTGATTGGATATAACCATAAATTGGTGCACTTTTGGTCTTGGGAGAAGCAGTGACTGTGGGTGATGAGTGTAGAAGCCAGACTGTGGTGGGCGGGAGAGTAAGTGGGAAGTGAGGAAGTGGAGACCATTTGCATAGATTTCAGTTTCTAGAAGGTTGGCTGTGAATGGAAGACATAAGGTGGTAGCTAAAGGCAAATGAGGAGGGGATGAGACTGAAGAGACAAACATTTATGGGCTGAAGGATAAGAACGGGAGAGAGGGAGACACTTAAGACAAAAGAGGAAGTTATTTATGACATCGCATTTCTTAAAAGATTGGCAAGGATGGTGTAAGTATTAGGCAGGAGAAGAAACACCCATCTCGCTAAGGCAGGAAGAGATGCAAGAATAAATGTGCATGTGGCACAAGGGAAGAAAGTCTGAAAGCTATGCCCTTTCTCGCCTGATGATCTCACTTGTATTTAGTCTTTAAAATAGTGAATGAAGCTGGGCACAGTGGCTCATACCTATAATCCCAAAACTTTGGAAGGCCAAGTCAGGAAAATCACTACAGGTCCAGAGTTCAAGACCATGCTGGGCAACATAGCAAGACCCCATCTGTACAAAACTAAAAATATATTTATCTGGGGATGGTGACGGGTGCCTTTAATTTCACTTACTCAGGAAGCTGAAGAAGAGTATTGACGAGCCCAAGAGTTTGAATTTGCAGTGAGTGATAATTGTGCCACTGCACTCCAACATGGGAAACAGAGTAAGACCTTGTCTCAATAAATAAATAAATAGCGGATGTGAAAAGAAGAATGAGGTTGAACTGGGGGCTTCAACAAGGGCTCTGAAAGGTAAAAAGTTATTTAAAAACTACTGCAAGGATATAGAAAAGGAGATGATCAACAAGAGAACATCCCACTAGTGCTGAAGACTCAGCTGATATTGGAGAACACAGATGGGGGTTGTTGCCAATTTGCACTGTGGTGTGAACTGTGCCAACTGCAGATGGCTATTCCCAAGGTCATAGGAAAGATAGTTGATTTTCTGGCTCAGGTCTAGGGGTCTATACCAGACTAGTCCTTTCCTCACCTACATTTTCTATAGCACAAAATTATAGCAACAGCAGCTACCAGTTTCTGAGTGCTGGTTACATACCAGGTGCCTTATATACAGTATTTTTAATTCTTAGAATAGTGCTGAAAAACTATTTCCCCTTTCATCTTGAGAAACCCAGGTCCCAGAGAGGCGATGTAATTGACCCAAGGTTTTATAAGTGTGTCCGACTCCAGATCCCTGGCTCTTTCTCTATACCTTGCCACAACCTTTGAGACTTGACATCAGCTCCTGTGTTCCTTCTGGGCATTTGCCTCTCCAGGATAAACAATTCCAGGCTTTGAACACTTTCTTATGGAACCTTGATTCCAATACTCTCCTCTGGCCTTTCTGGATTGTTAGTTTCCTGTACTTGAACACACATGTACTTGTATGTGCATTTTTCAAGGTGATAATGAGTCCCCTATGGAAAAGCCAAGACTCTTCAATAAAATGTTCTTGAGAAGGACTCTCTTGAGGGTTTTCCCCTAGGACACCTTCACATGTCTTATTCTAGTTTCCTTCCTAAATCAATGTGCTAAGATGTTCTTTGAGGAGCCAAGAAAGTAGAGCATGCCATGATATGGAGCTTCACCACCTCTCTAGCTCCCCTTACAAAGATTGACTTGTGCTCCAGAAAGACCAAACCATTTGCAGTCATGCTTGTATCTTGTCATGCAGTATTTTCTTGTCATGCTTTCTGCTTTATTCATCTGCTGATCTCTCTGCCTGAAATATCCATTCCTTTGTCTTTGCCTAACAACCATTTACCCTTCAAGATTCAACTCAGACATCATCTGTTAGAAACCTCAGGTAGTCTGGCTACATGAGCCCTTGCACTTCATGCTTCTTCTAACATAACACAGGACTAGTAGGGCACAGTAATTAAGAGAGGAGGCTAACGGACTCACCAGTCAGACGACAAGACCCACTACAGGGCACTTAATGATTGTATCACTTTACCTCTCCATGTTCCTATTTTTTTCAGCAGCCAATGGGGGATGGTGAATGTCTACCTAATAGGGTTGTTGTGAAGAAGAAATAAGGTGATCCACATAAAGCACATGACACATAATCAATGGTAGTTATTCTTGTAATATGTGTCAAGTAGTACTATCTTTATGCTTATCTTTCTCCCACCATCCCATAAGTACCAAGAGGGTAGGAACAGCATCCAATTCATGGTTCCACTCCCATCATCTCACTCAGAATCTGACACATAGTAAGGGCTCATGAATGAATGAATGAATGAATCTAATTCATTTCAGTGTGTACTGTCCTCAGGATCACATTATCTGAAATTACCTACTTAATTTCCATTATATTTCTAGTAAAGATGAAGGGTAAGATATATCTTCTTCATTTAAAGGGCAAAAGGCCTCTCCAAGGATGGCCTGATGACCTGGAGATTTATAGATCAAGTGTCAGGCTCCCAGCAGGTCCATGGACAGTTGGCCATGCCCAACTGGAATATGGTCTCTTTCATTTAGAAGTTGTCAAGGCCAACAGGCTAGGCAGCCAGAAGTGTAGTCAGGCAAGAGAACATCTGGGGTACATGAAGGGGTGGGGACTCTACATCAGTGCCAACATTCCACTAATACTCATGCAAATAACCTGGCTTGTTTATGACTGGTGGTCAATCTGATAGCTCCAGAATTCATCCTGATTGCTTGGCAGCCATACGATGATATTTATCAAATATATTAAATATTTCCTCTTTCTGAAACATCAGAATTCCAGGTTCCCAGCAGGACTGGAAAAGATGATTTTAAAAAAACCAAATTAGAGAACTGCAAATGCAAAGAGTAGATTTCAGGTGATGATATAGTTTGACTATGTCCCCACCCAAATCTCAACTTGAATTGTAGCTGCCATATCCCCACATGTCATGGGAGGGACCTGGTGATAGGTAATTGAATTATGGGGGTGGGCTTTTCCCACGCTATTCTTGTGATAGTGAGTCTCATGAGATCTAATGGTTTTATAACAGGTAGTTCACCTGCACATGTTCTCTTGTCTGCCACCATGTAGGTCGTGCCTTTGCTCCTTTGCCTTCTGCCATGATTGTGAGGACTTCCCAGCCACGTGGAACTGTGAGTTCATTAAACTTCTTTTTCTTTATAAGTTACCAACGTCAGGTATGTCTTTAATGGCAGCATGAGAACAGAGTAATATAGGTGGTAACAAGCTAAGATAAATAATGTGGAGTTAAGGTCAGGTAAATCCCAACCATGTAGTTGAGCCAATGACTTAGAAATCTGAGCTCTGACATGTGAACTACTCCTTAAAAGACTCTGTCAGCCAGAGGTTCACTATGGGTTACAATGATTGCTGAGCCCCATTCTCAGGACTTCCCTCCTCCTCAGCTCCCATCTCCCTAGCTCTCTTCTACACCAGAGCCATGTAATGTCGGCCAGCAGTCTCATCTTGGCTGTAGTCCCCAGGACCTGATACCAGTCAAAGGAAATATATGAATTCCTAGGTCAGAGCTTAGGGGGTCAGAGCACTTGATTCTCACATCTGTTAAAAACACACCAAATGAGAGGACTCAAGATGGTGCTGTGAGAACAACCCAGGATTGAAGCTCTCACTGGATGCGCGGAGAGGGTGAGTCGGGGATGCATTTCCAGACGGATCTTAGCTGCCCACAGAACGGGGAAATTCCCAGGTATAAAAGAGACGCGGGACACCAGGCAGAGGTTTTGGCTAGTGTAGCCAGCAGCTGGTGTGGCTGCGGCCCACGCCGGAGCGCAGAGGCGCTCCACAGCGCTCCATAGAAAAGCGCACTGTTACGGGTGCCCTGTAGAACTGGCAAACAAAGACCTGAGAGGGCTGAACTTGAGACTGAATGGGACTTGGACAGTGAGCCAGCCCAGGAAATCCCAGGGACACAGCGTTTGGGGTAGCGCAGTGCGACAAACAAAACGGCGATTCCAAATGCTCCCAGTGAGGAGGTCCCTTAAAACGCAGCTCCGTGGGAAAGGGGCATCCACCATTGCTGAGGCAATCAGCCCCTACTGAGGTACACGCCCAATGCTGACGCAGTCTGCCATTGCCGAGGCAACCCGGTACAACAGAGAGACTCCGCCGCAGGGTGTAGCCCGTGGCAGCAGGGCGGAGACCGCAGCAGAAGGGCAGAGCCTGCAGCAACAGGGCGAACCTCACACCAGCAGGGCGGAGCCTCGGCAGGCAAATAGTGACTAGACTGCCTCCTAGCTCGGCAGGACAGCACAGCGGACACTCAAAAATAAAGACCCAACCCCTTCAGAAAGAGCAGCTGGGAAAAAAAGGTTTTTTTTTTATGAGTTCTGTTGCAGCAGAATTAAACATAGCAGCCTAACAGCCCTGAATGAACAATAGAGCTCACAGCTCAGCAATTGAGCTCCTATAAAGTACAGACTGTCTCCTCAAGCAGCTCCCTGACCCCTCTATATCCAAAACACTGACATTTGGCAGGCATCATTCTAGGACAAAGATAGCAGAAAAAGAAGCTGGTAGCACCCCTCACTGCTCCGCAGCTGCTATAGGTGCACCCCAGACAAGCAGGGCCTGGAGTGGACCTCAGCAGTCATACAGCGAAGGGGCTAGACTGGTAAAAGGAAAACCAAGTAACAGAAATACTTCATCATCAACAATCTGGGTGTCCATTCAAAGACCCAATCGAAAAGTCAGCAACTACACAGACGACAGGTGGATAAATCCACACAGATGGGAAGAAACCAGCACAAAAAGGAGGAAAACACCCAAAACCAGAACACCTCGCCTCCTAGAAAGGACCAAAACTCCTCACCAGCAAGGGAACAAAGCTGGACGAAGAATGACTGTGATGAAATGATGGAATTAGACTTCAGAAGGTGGATAATGAGAAACTTTTGTGAGCTAAAAGAACACGTTTTAAATCAATGCAAAGAAACTAAGAACCTTGAAAAAAGATATGAAAAAAGATTCGAGGAAATGATAACAAGAATGGATAACTTAGAGAGGAATATGAATGAATTAAAGGAGCTGAAAAACACAATACGAGAACTTTGCGAAGCATGCACAAGTTTCAATAGTCGAATTGACCAAGCAGAAGAAAGAATATCAGAAGTCGAAGATCAACTCAATGAAATGAAACGACAAACCAAGATCAGAGAAAAAAGCGCAAAAAGGAATGAAAAAAGGCTCCAAGAAATGTGGGACTATGTGAAGAGACCTAACCTACGTTTGATAGGTGTGCCAGAATGTGACAAAGAGAATGAATCCCAGCTGGAAAATACTCTTCAGGACATTATCCAGGAAAATTTTCCCCACCTAGCAAGACAGGCCAACACTCAATTACAGAAAATACAGAGAACACCACAAAGATATTCTGCAAGAAGAGCAACCCCAAGGCACATAATCGTCAGATTCAACAAGGTTGAAATAAAGGAGAAAATACTAAGGACAGCCAGAGAGAAAGGTCGAGTTACCCACAAAGGGAAGCCCATCAGACTCACAGCAGATCTCTCGGCAGAAACACTACAAGCCAGAAGAGAGTGGGGGCCAATATTCAACATCCTTAAAGAAAAGAATTTTCAACCCAGAATTTCATATCCAGCCAAACTGAGCTTCAGAAGTGAAGGAAAAATAAAATCCTTTGTGAACAAGCAAGTACTCAGAGATTTTGTCACCACCAGGCCTGCTTTACAAGAGCTCCTGAAAGAGGCACTACACATAGAAAGGAATAACCAGTACCAGCCATTCCAAAATCACACTAAACGCTAAAGAGCATCAACATAATGAAGACTCTACAACAACTAATGGGCAAAACAGCCAGCTAGCATCAAAATGGCAGTATCAAATTCACACATAACAATATTAACCCTAAATGTAAATGGACTAAATGCACCAATCAAAAGACACGGACTGGCAAATTGGATAAAAACCCAAAACCCATCGGTGTGCTGTATCCAGAAAACCCATCTCACATGCAAGGATACACAAGGGCTCAAAATAAAGGGATGGAGGAAGACTTACCAAGCAAACGGAGAGCAAAAAAAACCAGGAGTTGCAATTCTCATCTCTGATAAAATAGACTTTAAAGCAACAAAGATCAAATGAGACAAAGAAGGCCATTACATAATGGTAAAAGGACCGATACAACAAAAAGAGCTAATGATTCTAAACATATATGGACCCAATACAGAAGCACCCAGATACATAAGGCAAGTTCTTAATGACTTACAAAGAGACTCAGACTCCCACACAATAATAGTGGGAGACTTTAACACTCCACTGTCAATACTAGACAGATCAACCAGACAGAAAATCAACGATATCCAGGGCTTGAACTCAGACCTGGAGCAAGCAAACCTGATAGACATTTACAGAACTCTCCACCCCAAATCCACAGAATATACATTCTTCTCAGCACCACATCACACCTACTCTAAAATTGACCACATAATTGGAAGTAAAGCACTGCTCAGCAAATGCAAAACAACTGAAATCATAACAAACAGCCTCTCAGACCATAGTGCAATCAAGTTAGAACTCAGAATTCAGAAACCAACCCAGAACCACACAGCTTCATGGAAACTGAACAACTGGCTCTTGAATGTTGACTGGATAAAAAACGAAATGAAGGCAGAAATAAAGAAGTTCTTCGAAACCAATGAGAACGAAGGCACAACATGCCAGAATCTCTGGGACACATTTAAAGCAGTCTCTAGAGGAAAGTATATAGCAATAAGTGCCCATATGAGAAGAATGGAGAGATCCAAAATTGACACCCTATCATCAAAATTGAAAGAGCTAGAGGAGCAAGATAAAAAAAACTCAAAACCCAGAAGACAAGAAATAACTATCAGAGCTGAACTGAAGGAGATTGAGACACGAAAAACCCTCCAAAAAATCAATAAATCCAAGAGCTGGTTTTTTGAAGAGATCAACAAAATAGACAGACCACTAGCGAGATTGATTAAAAAGAAAAGAGAGAACAACCAAATAGATGCAATAAAAAATGATAAAGGGGAAATCACCACAGATTCCACAGAAATTCAAACCATCATCAGAGAATATTACAAACAACTCTATGCACATAAACTAGTAAACCTGGAAGAAATGGATAAATTCCTGGACTCCAGTGTCCTCCCAAGCCTAAACCAGGAGGAAGCTGAAACTATGAATAGACCAATAACAAGGTCAGAAGTCGAGGCAGCAATTAAGAGCCTACCACACAAAAAAAGCCCAGGTCCAGATGGGTTCACAGCCGAATTCTACCAGACACACAAAGAGGAGCTGGTACCATTTATTCTGAAACTATTCCAAATAATCCCAAAAGAAGGAATCCTTCCCAAATCATTCGATGAGACCAATATCATCCTGATACCAAAACCCGGCAGAGACCCAACAAGAAAAGAAAACTTCAGGCCAATATCCATGATGAACATAGATGCAAAAATCTTCAATAAAATATTGGCAAGCCGATTGCAACAGCAAATCAAAAAACTTATTCATCATGATCAAGTAGGATTCATCCTGGGGATGCAAGGCTGGTTCAACATATGCAAGTCTATAAACATAATTCACCACATAAACAAAACCAAAAACAAAACCACATGATTATCTCAATTGACACAGAGAAGGCATTTGACAAAATTCAATAGCCCTTTATGCTAAAAACCCTCAATAAACTCGGTATCAATGGAACGTATCTCAAAGCAATAAAAGCTATTAATGACAAACCAACAGCCAATATCATACTTAATGGGCAAAAACTGGAAGCATTCCCTTTGAAATCCAGCACTAGACAAGGATGCCCTCTCTCACCACTCCTATTCAATATAGTACTGGAAGTCCTAGCCAGAGCAATCAGGCAAGAAAAAGAAATAAAGGGTATTCAAATAGGAAAGGTGGAAGCCAAATTGTCTCTATTTGCAGACGACATGATAGTATACCTAGAAGACCCCATCGCCTCAGCTCAAAAACTCCTGAAACTGATAAGCAACTTCAGCAAAGTCTCAGGATATAAAATCAATGTGCGAAAATCACAAGCCTTCCTCTACACCAATAACAGACTTAAAGAGAGCCAAATCAAGAACGAACTGCCATTCACAATTGCTACAAAAAGAATAAAATACCTTGGAATACAACTCACAAGGAACGTAAGGGACCTCTTCAAGGAAAACTACAAACCACTGCTCAACAAAATCAGAGAGGACACAAACAGATGGAGAAACATTCCATGTTCATGGTTAGGAAGAATTAATCTCGTAAAAATGGCTATACTGCCCAAAGTAATTTACAGAATCAATGCTATCCCCATCAAGCTACCATTGACTTTCTTCACAGAACTGGAAAAAACCACCATGAACTTCATATGGAACCAAAAGAGAGCCCGCATAGCCAAGTCAATTCTAAGCAAAAAGAACACAGCGGGGGGCATCACACTACCAGATTTCAAAATATACTATAAGGCTACAGTAATCAAAACAGCATGGTACTGGTACCAAAACAGAGATATAGACCAATGGAACAGAACAGAGGCATCAGAGGCAACACAACATATCTACAACCATACAATCTTTGATAAACCCGACAAAAACAAGCAATGGGGAAAGGATTCCCTGTTCAACAAATGGTGTTGGGAAAACTGGCTAGCCATGTGCAGAAAGCAGAAACTGGACCCCTTCCTGACACCTTACACTAAAATTAACTCCAGATGGATTAAAGACTTAAACATAAAACCTGGCACCATAAAAACCCTAGAAGGAAATCTAGGCAAAACCATCCAGGACATAGGAGTAGGCAAGGACTTCATGAACAAAACACCAAAAGCATTGGCAACAAAAGCCAAAATAGACAAATGGGACCTAATGAAACTCCACAGCTTCTGCACAGCAAAAGAAACAGTCTCTAGAGTGAATCGGCAACCAACAGAATGGGAAAAAATTTTTGCAGTTTACCCATCTGACAAAGGGCTGATATCCAGAATTTACAAAGAACTCAAACAGATTTACAGGAAAAAAACAAACAAGCCCATTCAAAAGTGGGCAAAGGATATGAACAGACACTTTACGAAAGAAGACATATATGAGGCCGACAATCATATGAAAAAATGCTCATCGTCACTGGTCATCAGAGAGATGCAAATCAAAACCACATTGAGATACCATCTCACGCCAGTTAGAATGGCGATCATTAAAAAATCTGGAGACAACAGATGCTGGAGAGGATGTGGAGAAAAAGGAAAAGTTTTACACTGTTGGTGGGAGTGTAAATTAGTTCAACCATTGTGGAAGACAGTGTGGCAATTCCTCAAAGCCTTAGAAATAGAAATTCCATTTGACCCAGCAATCCCATTACTGTGTATATATCCAAAGGACTATAAATTGTTCTACTATAAGGACACATGCACACGAATGTTCATTGCAGCACTGTTTACAATAGCAAAGACCTGGAATCAACCCAAATGCCCATTGATGATAGACTGGATTGGGAAAATGTGGCACATATACACCATGGAATATTATGCAGCAATCAGAAATGATGAGTTTGTGTTGTTTGTAGGGACATGGATGAATCTGGAGAACATCATTCTCAGCAAACTGACACAAGAACAGAAAATGAAACACCGCATATTCTCACTCATAGGCGGGTGATGAAAAATGAGAACACATAGACACAGAGAGGGGAGTACTAAACACTGGGGTCTATTGGGTGGGGAGAAATAGCCTGGGGAGAAATGCCAAATGTGGGTGAAGGGGAGAAAGCAAACAAAACACACTGCCATGTGTGTACCTATGCAACTGTATTGCATGCTCTGCACATGTACCCCAAAATCTAAAGTGCAATAAAAAATAAAAATAAAATAAAATAAAAAAAATTAAAAATATATATATAAAATAAAATGAGATAAACATTTAAAAAAAAAAACACCAAATAGCATAGTCATTATTTCTTTAGGGATGTGTCTTTCCTGCTAGCCTGAGGCTTTCCTAGAAGCAGTAGAATAAAAGATGGAATCGAAAAAGAAATAAAAGAGGCCGGGCATGGTGGCTCATGCCTGTAATCCCTGCACTTTGGGAGGCCGAGGTGGGCAGATCACAAGGTCAGGAGTTTGAGACCAGCCTGGCCAATATGGCGAAACACAAAAAGACAAAAATTAGCTGGATGTGGTGGCAGGTACCTATAGTCCCAGTTACTGGGGAGGCCGAGGCAGGAAAAACTCTTGAAACCGGAAGGCAGAGGTTTCAGTGAGCTGAGATTGAGCCACTGCACTCCAGCCTGGGCAACAGAACAAGGCTCTGTCTCAAAAAAGAAAAAAAAAAAAAAAAGTTATAAAAAGAAACAAAGGAATGGAAGGGGAAGAAACTGAGCCTGGCTTCTACTTTTACTGTCTCTGTAGAAACCAGTTTTGGACACTGGACCTCCTCCCCGCCCCCCATATGTATGTGTGTGTATATATATATATATATACATATATCAAAGGATATAAAACCTGTAAATACATTAGTGGTCTGTTGGAACAGTGGTTTGTACATTTATTTGTAGTACAATTCATGTTTAAAATTCCCATCCATGAAACTGACTTTGCATGCAGCAGACTCTTCAGTATTCATCTGTATCTCTCTAGAAAGGACTCTTGAGGCTCTTCTAAAGACCACTGACCCTCCAAGAAACACAGTATCATGTACTCTGACCCTGATTTTCTCATTTGTAGATGACGACACTGGAGATCAGGGTCAAGAAGGGCTTGCCCAAGGTTACCCTATGGCAGAACAATGACAAGAATCTACGTCCTGTGCTTTCTATTCTACAGTGGCGAAGTCATATTTGTCAGGGTAAAGCAAAAAGTATCCTGGATCCATGAAAGTAGGCTATTTGGGTGTGGATTGAAGATAGAAGCTTTCTTCTGGTGGAAAATATCAGCAGCCAACATTTGTTATAGGCCTTCTGTGGTGGTAGGCGCAATGATAGGAGCTTTGTTTGCATTACGCAATTTAATCCCCTTATCAGATTAGGATCCCATTAGGCAGATAAGGAAGCTGAGCAGCTGGTAAACAGCTTTGGTGGATTTGATCCCTGACCATCTTGCTACAGAGCCCAGCTCTTGGTCAGTCTGCTGTACTGTCTTCTTAGGAGCAGGAGTAATAATCCAGCGAAGGCTAGATGCCTGTTCATATTTCCCAATATATCCTTCCCTGTCCTCCTGCTAATCTCCCAGCAAATGCTCTACATGAGCAGACATCTCATTTTCCTTACCATGACCACCAATATGCAGGGCCTCGGGTATAAATGTACACCCTCTACCCGGCCTCCAACAAACCCACATGCACCCATCTACACGCATGGGCACATACTCATGCATAACGCATGACACCACAGTCTTAAATCCTGTTAAATTGAGATTCAGCTGGCTGTTTGGTCTGGAGACACCTCAGTGCCTGCGTCATTAGCCGAGCTCTGAAAGCCATCATTACTGCAGCCACTGTGGCTGAGTCACTGAGACTGTGAGCAGGTAATAGAATTTCAGGGACACATAATAAAAGGGAATGGAATGGGACTCAGGCCGAAAAAGAAGACTATCTGTTATCCAGTCCTGAAGGGTGATATGTAAACAAGGAGCTCCAGGCCCCCAGGATGGCGGTTCCACCAAGTCCCTCAGCAGAGGATAATAAAAGGACCAATTATAACCTCCATACTCTGAGGTTTCAGAGGAAAGGAAGGAAAAAAAAAATCAATGAAATTAATTTAATGTGGACCCATTCTTTATGTTTAGTTTGCTGGAGTAGTTGCATGAGATACCCTTATAGACCAGCCCATCTTTTCTCATATAATGCCTTTATCCACAAGACAGGAAGGAAGGAAGGAAGGAAGGAAGGAAGGAAGGAAGGAAGGAAGGAAGGAAGGAAGGAAGGAAGGAAGGAAGGATAGAGGGATGGAGGGAAGGAGGGAGAGAGGGAGGGAGGGATGGAGGGAGAGAGGGAGGGACGGATGGAGGGAGAGAAGGAGGTAGGGAGAGAGGGAGGGAGGGAAGGAGGGAGAGAGGGAGAGAGGGAAGGAGGAAGAAGAGGGAGGGAGAGAGGGAGGGAAGGAAGGAAGGAAGAAGGAAGGAAAGAAGGAAGGCAGGAAGGAAGCGGGGGAAGGAAGAAAGGAAGGGGGAAGGAAGGCGGGAGAAGGAAGGGAGGGAGAAAGGAAGGAAGGGAGGAAGGGAGGGAGGAAGGGAGACAAAGAAGGTGGGGAAGGGAAGGGAGGGGAAGAGAAGAGGGAGGGAGGAAGGAGGGAGGGAAGGATGGAAAGAAGGAAGAAAGGAAGAGAGGAAGGAAGGCAGGCAGGCAGACCAGCCAAGCCTTCAGATATATTTGTTTCTGACATCTCAAAGGAGGATAACCCAGAGAATCCAAGGTTGGAAGAAGCTTTCAAATCTGATTTTTCATGGCATAAGGGAAGAGGCAGCATCTTTACATATGATTGTGCAGCTTGTGCTCTGCATATGAGTGCTGCACTGAAGGGAGAGTGGGTATTGAGGTCCAGTCCATGCTCGAAATGGACAAGCACTAATCCTTACATAGTTGCGTGGCTTGCAGCTATGCCTACATAATAAGCAGGAAGGAGCCAAAGGTAGAACTAGTTCTTCCCATTGAACAAGCAATTGTAGATCTGTATTCTGTAGCGTTTGTGTTCCATGTGATCTTTTATGTGTCTCCTTTCCAGATTTATTTCCTCTTTTGTTAAGGGAGGGTTTTAGGTAAGGTACAAAGTGAGGGGACTATCCCTAATAGAGTATGGAATTCACACGCACGGTGCTGAGTATAAAGTGTTTGTCTTAATCTTTTCACTAATCTCACTTTAGGTGTATTAGTCCCATTTTACAGATGTCAAAAAGCAAGGCTCAGAGAGATGTGATGG